>NW_024080639.1:1726968-2404068 GCF_003009895.1 Hyaena hyaena
AAAAAAAAAAAAAAATTAAAAAAAAAAAAAAAAAAAGAATGAAGGTCTGGCAGAAATCTGTATATAAAGGTGGGAGAGACCACAGTGAACAGCCACCATTTACATTCCGAGCATTTACTCAGTGCTTCAAGTGGTGTGACTGACATGCCAAGGCGTAGTGGCAAATACGGGACAGCACGGAGTGTCCAAGCACTAATGTGGAGCTATTAGCCAAAGAATGGGGAGATATGCGTGGGAAAGAAGCCAGTCTCGTTCAGCAGTGGAAATGATAGATTACCACACCCGCTATCCTGAACTAAATCAAATAACTCATGAGTGACACTCTGGCTGTATTTCAAACTACTTTTATGCACGTATTTGAGTCCTCAACACTGTCGCCCCCACAAGGGGCAGTGGAGACATCCTTTCCTCCAAAACACAGTTCCCGTATCAAATCATCATCATCATCAAGTGAGATGGACCCTAGGTTCCAAATCAAGGAAAAGAATCTTAAAGGGTTTGACGGTGGGCAGAACCTGCCCTGATGGAAATCCAAAATTATTAGGCTGGTATTCAATTTGTGAGAACAAAAGACCTTGGTGGGCAAGCACACCCACTCATCCGTAATTCTCTTTCTGAAAATGTACAGTGTTGCTTCTTTCCCGGCCTCAGGATGCAGACGGGTCTTGAAATTAGTGCAGATAATCAAATTTTGACTTGCGTCCCCTTTGCCAATGAAGGCGATAAAATAGTTTTCATTTCAGTTTTAGTTGCACCTGATTACTACCCGGCTTTCCGTCACTAGGACAGGAAGGTGCTCATGAAGGGGGCGAAGGCACTGTACCTTGCAAAGAAATGCATTAGAAACGGGTCCCCGCTAATCTTTCTAATCTTATCTCCTACTACTGGACACACACAGACCACACTCCATCCCGTCTAATCGAGTTTGGGAGCAGATTTTGCGTTTTCCCACTACGATGTCTCTGCTTCTAGCATCTCTGAATATCTTCCACCCATCTCCATCTATCAAAATCCTTTGTATTCCCCAAGGCCTGTGTCGGAATCCACTCTCTCCTTTGATTTTGCTTCCTCTGAATCACTCACAACCCTTGTGCCTTATCAACCTGGGAGACAGAAGTCCTGGCTTTTTGTAGAACTTCACACTTACCTGCACAAAGTGGAGCAGACGAATGAGCAAATGACTAGAATGAAAAATGGAAATTTCTTTCCTGATGCCACTCTACTGAAATAGGTTGCAAATATTTTTTTGACCTATTATTGAAATAGGATGTCCAAATTTTTTAAGGCACCTCCCATAGAAATATGTGTGGAATGATAAAAATGCGAAAGAGGTAGATTCTGGCGTTTCAGATTTAAAAGATTAGAAACTCGGGGTCTTAACACCATGCCCTTTTTTATGAGAATATTCTATTCAATTTCCAGGGTTTGCAGACTGGTCAGTTTCTTTTAGGGCTCTTATTTGCACCCCCACCCAAAAGGTAATCAAGGTTCTTCTAATCTAGATAGAAGACAATATTGCCTAACTAAATGAATTAAGCCAGATTCTTTCTCTCATCAAAGGAAAAAAACTTAAAAAAAATTTTTTTTAATGTTTATTTAATTGCAGGCGGCGGGGGAGAGAGGAGAGGAGAGAGGGAGACACAGAACTCGAACCAGGCTCCAGGATCCGAGCTGTGAGCACAGAGCCAGATGCGGGGCTCAAACTCACAAACCACGAGTTCATGCCCTGAGCCGAAGTCCGACACTTAATTGACCAAGCCGTCCAGGCACCCCGGAAGAAAACTTTTAAAGACAGATCCTGAGAATCACAGCAGGGGTCATCTTGGTGTTACTCACGCCTCACTTTGAGGACACCATATATATATATATATTCACTCTGTCTCAGGACAGGAGGCGGATGGAGCACTGCAGAACGACCAGTCGGAAGACCTTTCTCTCCTCCTTCCTTCACAATCGTAGGCGAAAGGAGAGGCAAAATCTGCAGCCTCCAGTGGCTGCCGCACCGAAATCCTTTGTAAGACTCCGATCCCCCCACTTCGCCCAAAGGGCCAGCTCTGCCTCCTGGACTCAGCAATACCAGCTCTCCTGCTTGGGAAATTACAACCAAACTTTTCCCTTTGTTCTAGCAAAAGACTTCCTGTGAGAAAGCAGTAATCCTTTAAAGCTTTCCAGCCCAAAGGTCTCTCCTGGTTTGTATTCCCCCAACCCCGGCCCCCAGAGGAAAAGCTCAATCACATCACAAGGCGCTTCTCGGTTCCAAGCTGTACTGGGTCTCAAGGACTCCTGGTGAGGAAAGAAAACTGGTCATCTGAACATCCTTTCCTGGGATCTGTCTGAAGTGTAGACAAGCAGCGAAGATGAATATTAATATGCCTTCCATCATCAAAAGCTATTGCATACCCAAAGGATGATAAATATTTTAATCAGTTTTCAGCTTGTCTAGCGGAAGTCAGTTTACTCCTCAGAGATTTCCCTAGTTCTGTGCCCAAAACCTGTCCAGTACACACGGCTTTCCCTGTGTAACTTGTGGAAATTGGTAATAAAAAGTCCAAGCTGTATGGGAGAACTCATTTAATTTCTTGACAGTTTTGCTCTATTAAGTTTTCCGAGAACAGGAAAATCTAAAATATGAGGGATGCCAACAAAGGAAACAAAACGCCACGATTCGAAGTTCCAGAAGCAGTGTTGCTAATAACCTACTTACGTCTCACACTTACAACAATTTTTTTCCTTCATATTTGCATAAGTTGTTTGCCAGCGACTGCTCAATCTTCTCAGTGTAAATGCCAAAGGCATAAAACAGGACACTCTCATGCGTCCTCTGTACTCTCGATATTATTATTTTTTTAAATGTTAAAGGTGCTTGAGGGTATTGCTGGGAGGGTTACGGTTGTTTAAAAATTAAAACTAACCCCCAGAATATGAGGCAGGACCTAACATTTTAAGGAAATGTACAGAGTTAAAAGGGATTTATTAAAGGCCACGCTGCTTCGCGTGGGTGTGAGGAAAGGGCTGGACCGAAACACAGACCTCACATTGAGTCATTCCTTCAACGAGTAAGTTTCAGGGACCTACTGTGTACCAGACACTGTTCAAGGACTTGGAGAAATTACGGCGAATAAAACAGAGTCCCTCTCTCACAGGGATCCTATTAGGTAGAAGCAGACAATAAGCAAGTATCCTGACAGATGGTAGAGAGCGAGGGGAAGCGAAGTGGAGTAGGGCAAGGCACTCTCCATCACCAGAAGCTCTCTCCAAGGAGTGACATGAGCAGCGAGACCTGAATGGAGCGAGAAAGTGAGTCATGCAAATTAACAGGGGGACGGGGATGGGGGGGGGTAAGAATATTCCAGACAGAGGCAACAGCGCATGCAAAGACCGCAAGGCAGAAGGAAGCTGGGCATGTTCCTAAAGGCAGTGAGAAGGCGGGTGGAGGACGGGAACGGAGGGGAAATAATGTACGGGGTGGGGGTGGACAGATCCTGCCGGGCACCAGACCCTGGGGCAAGGAAGCTGGGTATCTGCCCATGATGGTGAGTTTGGGCCGGGGGACTGAAATACCAGACTTTATGTTTTAAACAAACACTCGGACATGGATGGACATAGGGTGGTAACAGCAGAGAGCTGATTTCTATAAATGATGGTGGTTCTTACCTAGACAGTAGCACAGAGGATGGCGAAAAGTGGCCAGTTCATGAATATTTCAAAAACAGAGTTAACCGGATTCATCGATAAATCAAGAGATCAACCAAGAGAACCCCAAGGTTACAGGCTGAGCAACAGGACAGTGCAAAGACTGACCTGTGTGATACGGGGAGAAAGGCTTGGGGATTATGGGAATCAAGAGTCTGGTCTGAGATATGTTAAATTTGAGATATTATTACTAGACAGCTAAACACAGCCCACCTTGCCCAACTACTGCTCAGGTCTAATCTTCAAGACATGAGACCCACTTGCAGCCATTGGAACATCCCACCACCTCCATCCGCTAAAAAATTCACTGTCAAGCACATGAAAAGTTTATGACATTAAATAAAATACAAGCCCTCTTAGTCCCCCAACATCTGTTAGAGATCTGATGCATAATTCTGGGTATTTCATAATGGCACATTTAAATTAATAATATTTAAAGTAAAGGGATGTATAATATCAGGCTGCCACCTGTTCTAAGTCTTCATAACCCAAGCAGATAAGCCTGAAACAGTAGAAGTTCATTGTGAACGTTGCCATAATAGTCCAGATTTTTACTTGAAGGCTAATTTTGTCAATCAATCAAAAACAAGTTGGAGGTTATCTGAGATTTTTATACAGCATCGAGGGAAAATTTATAAATGAGATCGTTACAGGTGGTTCCAGATGGGCTGAGATCACGTAGAGGAAATACAAAAAAAAAAAAAAAAAAGTCCATCGTAATGGACATGTTAGGGAAACGAGGGTGTTAAAAACATCATCTCCAAATGATCAGAGAGATACTTTCAGGAATACTGAAAAGGCAACATATCAAGTTTCCCTTGGTTTAAAAAAAAAAAAAAAAAGGTCATTCTTTCGCAGATGTCAACAAAAAGAGAGCAGGATCATGGTTATGTCACCCTTAATGCACGGAAGAGCCGACTTAATGTGTTCCCAGAGCTCTCTGGTAAGGCAGATTTTGGCACTAGGAACACATTTCTCCATAGAGACATTTTTGCAAAATATGGAAAGATTCCCAGCCCAGCCTCCCAAAGTATTTAGCCCACAGTGGGGTAGAAACACTACCAGAGGAGCACTGAGCTTCAGTTCATTGAATCCCTCTAGCTCCAAGACTGACCCCGGTTATAAAGGAAAAGAAATGAAGGGAAAAGGAAGGGAGGCTGTCACTAAGGGGACCTCAGTCAAATGACCTCTAAGGAAGGGCTCCCAAACTGAGGACTGTCTACACTTCCTTCTAAAACCACTACTGGCGACGCCTTGCATATGTGTGGTATTTTACGTGTTACGTACTTTTTCATTTGATCCCCATTAACAACTTTCTGCAGAAGGTTAACAGTTGTAGGGACCATACGTTAACCAACCTGGGGGAAAAAAAGATCCTATAATCTTGAAAATATTCTCAGCAGCTGGCACACATCCTTGGGAAATCTTGCTTTCCTTTCAAAACTGTAGGTCTGCTGATTTGTTTTTAATGTAACGTCATTCTTCTCGACAGGGACTCTTCTAGAATATCTCAAAGGTATTTATAATAAGATAAAGGACAGACCAGAGCTGATTATAAAGCCCCACTCCCCACCTCACCCCCTGGCCAAAAGAACTAGGAGAAATAAGGTACACAATTGTTTTACGCCACATCTTTTCCAGGGAAGAAAAACGGAAATTACTGACACCCCAGTCTGATTCACATCTGAAGTGCTGTGATGGGCTGCTCGTCGAAGGGATCCAAAATAAATTCCAGTGGCCAAGGCTATAATAGCACCCCGGGGGTAAAGTTACAGGAGCTGTACCCCTTTGCATCAACCTGAATTCTAGTGTAATTAAAATTATTTAAAACAACCCGATTTGTCTTTTGGGAAGAAAACAGAACATGTGTGAAATGTGCATGTGTGTGTGCGCAGACGGCTATCTGTGTGCATGTGGATTTAACACAGGCCAGCGAAATGTAGCTAAAGCCTACGGAATCGTGTCAAGGCTAAAACAGCAATCTCGGGCGTTTATTCCAGTTCTTCTCTGCGCACGCTAACAAGAGCTAAGAGAGGTGGCAAGTCTCTCATTTGGAATTTCCTGGCTCTCGTCACTCCGTCTCACCATCTTCGGTAATTTTTGCCTTGTTCCTATTGTGTACCGAGCAGAGGCACCTGAAAGATCCTCTTAACATTCCAGGGACGTAACAGGCACATCCTAGTCCTTAGTACCAATAAAGCTCAACTCTCATACGGCTCATGCAAGGGTTAAAAACAGAAAGTCCTACCCACTGGTTTGCTCTGATGTTCCCGGAGATATTGTCACTGGATGTATCCTCAGTAGAATTCTATTCAACACCTCTGTCTTTAAGTACAAAGCTGTAGGCTGTAGCAGCTTTACGAAACATAAGTATCCCTTTTTACTGCTGCACAGTATCTGTGTGTGAAATTCTCTAAAGGGGTTTAAGTATTTACCCTGAACACTATCAGACGGTTTCTAAAATTTTCCTTATCCAGTTGCAAAAACACTTCAAAGAGAATCATAAACATACTCCTTTGTGCTTTCGATGCACATTCTGTTTCTCAAGCTTAAGCCTGAATTCTCTTGGAATTGTAAATTTTTTTCCCCAAAAAGACACGATACACAATGCTCTTTTTTTTTAAATTCATTACTAAGTCTGCAGCAACTGAGGGGAAAACTGGAGAACTCTGTGAGAAATTTAGAAGGCAATCAAAGAAGGAAGCAAAACCTGTTCGAAATTCATTGCTAAATTACTCGTACAATTTCCCCTCAGATATTTTACTCTTTATAGAACACTACAGCTGTGGGGAGCAGCAGTGGGAGGGTGGGGAGAGAGGAGAGTGAAAGAACCAATCTTCAACGAACACCTTTAAGATAATAAAACATGTGAGCCAGGGATTTGTAGCCACTGTAGCCGAAAACAGTGCCTTTTTTTCCCTTATTTTTCCAAATTTCCAAAGCTAACTAGAGGGGTCCCCAAACTCAGTGTCTGTGTACATTATTTGAATTATTGGGTGTTCGTGACTGTTTACCTGCTTCCAATCTGTGCTTATCCCGAGCCACTCAGCAGTGGCCCAGTCCGAAAGGGGAGAAGGGACTTACATTTTAATTTAAAACCACCAGACATCTTCTACCAAATCCTAAGTGACTATAATGTATTCTGCTCCTAGATCAAAAATGCTAACACTGAAAAATGGAAGACAGGGTTATGTCTGCAAATGTAATTAAGCAGATACATTAACGCTAAAAGGGATACACACGCGTGTATATATAAATAGGAGTTGGTGACTTCACTATTAACGTGGACAAAAACATTAATATTTATATCGCTCTCTTCATCACACTCTCCCCTCCCCAAATCTTTCATCCTAGAAGACAGTTTAAAATGAAGTTAGCAGGGCGCCTGGGTGGCTCAGTCAGTTAAGCATCCGACTTCGGCTCAGGTCATGATCTTATGGTTGGTGAGTTTGAGCCCCGCGTCGGACTCTGCTGACAGCCAGCTCAGAGCCTGGAGCCTGCTTCCAATTCTGTATCTCCCTCCCTCTCTCTGACCCTCCCCTGTTCACACTGCCTCTCTCTCTCTCTCTCAGAAATAAATAAAACATTAAAAAATATATTAAAAAATAAAAACAAAATGAACTTAGCTAACTGAACTGTAATAGAATGGCAAATACCAGTATACTTAGTATGATTACAGCGTGTGAAAAAGCAGCCTTGTTCCTCTATTCAGTTACAAAGAATTTAATCTAACACATGGTGATGATAGCTTCATTAATCTCTCCGAAAACAAACAAACTCCACTTTAGCTCCGTCACTGCCTGTGACTGTGTAACTTATACCGAGAAAGGCTCTACCGACGGCAGTGGACAGCCACCTGGCCGCAAGCTCTCCCAGATGATTTACACAGGCCAAAATGACAAGCAAAAACAGATGACTCATCTCGAAATTAAACTATTATAACTAACTTGTAAAGGACAACCTTTACGTCCAGAAGTACATTTTCTCGCTGAAGACTTGAATAACAAGAAACTGCTAAGAGAATAAAACATCTACTCACTTTCCACATCTCCCTGCTCTCCTGTGCCAAACTTGTTAACACAAATGGGGAGAATTTAACATAACCCATAGCTTACCTAACATAATTGTATGTTGTGTTTTACACCGTTTCCAAAAGGATATATTAAAATGATCCCATCCTGGCTCTTACCCACTAAAGTCAATAAAAGTTGTTAAGGCCAACTGCCATATAAATGCACTGCAATCCCCCAGAAGAAGAACCGTTGAGACATGAAATGCAATTCAAAACATTCAAAATGATCAGGATCTACTCTTCTTCTACAAGAGGGAAGCAATTAAAAAGAAAAAAAAAAAAAAAGCGTGAAGAAATTTCTCTCCGGTCTATCAGTCATCAGTACTTCCGAAAATGTTGACTCCGGAAATCGTCCTAGAATATTTCCATCGGATTATACTACAGTGACCTTTGGTTTTTTTAAGGTCAAAAGGAAATGAATACATGTCGGCAATTTAAGGGGACATCACACCTAGCATTCTTTTTCGACTCACTGTGAATTTGATGGTGTTAAAAACATTTTTATAGGTAAAATAAATGTCAGTTTTGCAGAGTGTGATACCAGACCCTGAGAGACAAATGGCCTATCCATTGAATCTCTGGCTACAGCAAGGCTTCCTCACCTCACAGGAGACTTTGGCTTTTCATATTTCTCTTTACCCAGAAAGCAAAGCTTGTACACTTTCTTTCAAATGGTAACTCTCTCTTATCCTGGAGAAAGTCTCCTCGTAAGGCGCTAATCTCGGTTGTGAGGTGGTGGGCTGGGTGGAGAAAAGAAAAGAAAATGCACACTATTTGCACAGCGCTCTAGCATTCTAGTGCCTTCCTGAACTGGGAGCAAAAATGAGAGGAAAGGTAAGGCTAAATGCTGGGGTTCTAAGAAAGGGTTGTGCTGCTTTTGGGCTTAATGGCTCGTACATTCATGAGGTAATATTCAGGGGAAAATATGATATTTTATCAGAATGTCATTCAAATATAAGGTTTAACATTTACATCACAAGAGCAAGCCCGGAGTGAAACTATCCTCGGGGAGAGAAACGGCAAGAATAAAAGCGGTGCTTGCTGGAACAGGGAACGGATAGCAGAGGCCAGAGGAGCTTTAGAGGCAGTGGATGAAACTTCTCAAAATATGTGACTGGTTGTGACATGTGAAGCAATAATCATTAATGGAAGAAATGCGATTTCAAAGCACCTTTTCCGTTCTTCTATATCCAACCTGAGACGATACCTCTCAACCACAAAGTGAGAAAGGTAAATAAATAAAAAGAGGCGACACAGAGCGAGAGAGAAATCACAGCATGAGTCTCTTCCCTGGTACGGAGCCGGCCAAGGTTGCTTTACTCAGAAGCAAAAGGTGAAAAGGAATGTACCTTTCGCCTGGGGTTTTCTGTTTTGTTTTCACCAAAAGAGACCGATGCTATGGGGCAGAACAGACGAAAGGCACTAATTAGAGCAGTCTTTCCACAACACGCACATGATTTTACAACTTGAAAAGAGAAAGCACAGAGATAAAGAAGAATCATTTGTCGAGAAGGATCATGATTTTGAGTAATATATTCCCTGGAAGCAAAGCGAGTACATTCAGAAAGGCCGTTCAGAGTCGTCTAATTCTATAGAATCCAAATGTGCACCAAACACTGCACTTTTTATGTTAAATTGCTGTTGAATTTGTTAACCCACAACTGATTTCCTGTGTTATGGAATCTTGGAGATTACAGCTAACTTGAAGCAACAGGGATAATTCTTGACAGTTAATGGTACATTTGTATGCGTTTTCCTGAGAGGCCGGCATCTTGAGGCCTCAAACAGGTAGCTCAACAGTGCCCCCTACTGCTTGCAAGTGCGAACTCACGAGGTGGGCTGGTACAAAGCAGGAATGAACTGGCCTTATGGGGGACACGAATACCAGATGGCCCTGTGCTGACACAGCCGCAGAACCGTAGACCTTCCCAATGACCATGATCTTCTGTCTCTTCCAATAGCAAAAATAAATTATTATGAATTTGTTAAAAGCCATTTAGAGGGGCTTGGAGCCATGCTTAAATTTAATTTAGAAGGATCATCCCTCTTCTATTGGCCCAAACCTTCACTCTGCTGATAATGATCACCCCGGGGCTTGCTGAGGAGAGGCACTGGGACCATTGATTTCGCTTGGAACACTCAGTAATGCCACACCAACTGCGAGGAAGCTCGCTCTGGAGAATTCCCAGGATTGCTCTTCTTGGTATTTTTTATACAAGAGTTATAAAGTAAACAGAAGATATCCCATCTGACTAATGTGCTACGGTCCGATTAAAAAAAAAAAAATTACAACTAAATCTTCTAACTGAATTCACAATGAATATAATCAGTAAGCTCACAATACCGGAGCCTTCTGTCTAAAAGACCAAAAAAAAAAAAAAACCAAAAAACAAAAATAAAACCTTGAACAATAGTGCAAATATACATATTTATTTATTATTTCTTTATTTTACAAAATCAGTGAGTTTTTTTTTTTTTTTATTTCTAAGAGAGAGAGAGAGAGAGAGACAGCGTGAGCAGGGGAGGGTCAGAGAGAGAGGGAGTCACAGGCTGAAACAGGCTCCAGGCTCTGAGCTGGCAGTCAGCACAGAGCCCGACGCGGGGCTTGAACCCACAAACCGCGAAATCATGACCTAAGCGAAAGTCGGACGCTTAACCGATGAAGCCACCCAGGCGCCTCTTAAAATCAGTGAGTTCTTTTCTTATTAATTTGCCAATTCTAATATGTGGGGTCGTCAAATTACAATCCCAAAGTCCACCTGACGTCTTGGGCTCAGAGTCTGGCAAATAAAGAGGTTCTTCTAACTCAGATGTAAATGGCCAAGCTGAGAATAACACCGTAAAAAAAAAAAAAAGCCCTGGAAATGAAGCTGAATTTATGTATACATCCCATAAAAATGGAGCATACGCCGCACAGGCTAATCTTAGGAATAGAACTAACTAAGGAGATTTAAGCATGGACATTTCATTACCTCCAGCTCACTTTTACAATGCTCGGTTTTACACCAAGTCAGTTCAGCTCCTTGGCAGAATCCATTTTTGTGATGCTATTAGGACAATAAAAGGATTATTAACATTCCTTCTTCAGACACGGATCCATCGAAAGGCAGGATTTAAACATCTGAAGAGATGTCTGGAAAGCAAGGGTCCAGATTCTGACCTCGACGTTCAAACCAAGACCCCTCCAGGGTGGTGACTTGATGTTTTAGGGACCATACAACAGCGGTGGGACCATACAACAGCGGTGGGCCACAGCTACCCACTTTGGCAGAGCAGATCCTGGTTTCCAGCCCAAGCCTGAGTCTGTGCAGGCACCACGTCCGGGCACAGCAGGCTTTTACAACACTTTTCCACTGTGTTTCAAATGCAACGGTCTGGAGGCAGCACAGGGAGGCAGCGAAGGGCGGGACCCTCGAGCCAGCCTTCCTGGGTTCGAATCCCAGTTCCCCTCCGCTTATGAGCTGCACAATCTGGAGGAAGTTACATAAACCTTTTGTGGTTCACTCTCCCGGTTTATGAACCGGGGACCCATCGTACCTACTTTATGGGCTTGCCATAAAAGTTAAATAAGTTATACATAAAACATTCAGAATAGTGCCTGGTACTTAATAAGTATCAAATAAGAGCCCACCATGATTGCTATTATTTAAATTGAGACTTAATTCAAAATGGGCAAGTGGCCTCAATTTGCCTTCTAGCTACGCTTCTGACGACCCTCCCGGATCCCTTGCTCTGGCGCTGGGCTGCCCCATTTCCAGGCTCGCTTGTAGAGTTCCTGGAGCCTGATGCCCCTCTCCAAATGCCCTATCTGACCCTACGCCTCCCCATCCAAAGTCCCCAAGGGCAACATCTGCTGTTTCACAACAGTCCTGGTCCAGTGGCAGGAATTTAATACTCCCTCCTCTGGCCTGTGATTTTTTCTTTTTCCTTTTTAAATCTCTGTTACAGGCTTTCATTTTGGCCAATGTTAACACCTGGTGATATCCATGTCTCTCTCCTTGTTAAGCTGAATGTAGCAGTTAAGAGCACAAGCTACAGAGCCAGGCTGCTTGGGTCTCGATCTCCCTTGGCCACTTACTCCATGACCTTGGGTGAGCCACCTACTTTCTCGATGTCTCAGTTTTCACATCTATAAGTTAAGACTCGTAAGAGTTTCTACAGTTTGTAGGAAGCCCTTAGAACAGTGCCCAGTGCACCGAAAAATACAAAGGAATTTTAAATCTTATTGTTCCATTGTGCCTCCTGCCTTGTCACTTCCTAGGCATGTGTCCAGCACAGTGTCTGATATATGGGAAATACTCAGTAAAACGCGCACTGAACTCAAGTGAGCTTGTCCTGACAAAATCCTGGTCATTCCTTAGGAAGAGTTACCTAACTCGGTAATTTAGAATCATGAATTACATATTTGCCTACACAAATGAGGCAGCAGAGGAGTTACACAGCCCAGCATCCCAGAAAATACAGCCCCAGATCTCAGGTACTTACCACACCTTCCATCTTCTTCCATAATTCTTCCAGTTGGGTCATGGGTTGACACCACCAATCGGTGCATTTTCTGTATCGATTGCCTTGAAACCAAAACTGTCTCAGCCACTCGAACTCAACCTGTGGGCCATAAGGAGAAGGCAGTTGTTAAAATCCCCTCATGAGGGACAATCAAGGGCAATACTGTCACTCGATTCCCCTCCAGTGACTGAATTGCCATTGGGTGAGAAAAGGGGAGAAAAGCTCAGCCTAACCCATATAACTTGGGAGTCTCCAGAGCATTTCTGCAAAGCCAAGACAAAAGTAGTCTTAAGGGGCGCCTGGGTGGCTCGGTCAGTTAAGTGTCGGACTTTGGATCAGGTCATGATCTCATGGATCGTGAGTTCGAGCCCCAGGTTCAGATCCTCTGTCTTCCTCTATCTCTGAGACTCTTTTGTTCTTTCTCTCT
This sequence comes from Hyaena hyaena, assembly GCF_003009895.1. Lineage (NCBI taxonomy): Eukaryota > Metazoa > Chordata > Mammalia > Carnivora > Hyaenidae > Hyaena > Hyaena hyaena. The sequence continues at coordinate 1,739,667 of NW_024080639.1, forward strand.
CTCTCTTTCTGAAAAATATATAAACATCAAAAAAACAAAAAAAAAGAGTAACCTTAAAACTTAGGTCTACATAGTAGGACAGCCCAGCTTGGGCGGGAGAGGGGTTTTCCCATCACACTTATTAGCCAGACATGATGGGACTATATACGGAAATCAACAACAGATACTGGAAAATAAATAAATAAGTAAAAAATTTCAGGGAGCCTGGGGGGCTCAGTCAGTTAAGCATCTGACTTTGGCTCAGGTCATGATCTCACGGGGTTTGTGAGTTTGAGTCTTGTATTGGGGTGAGCTCAAGCCCCAGGTGAACCCCATTTCTCTCTCTCTCCACCCGCTTCTCTCTGCCCCTCGTGGGATTCTCTTTCTCTCTCTCTCTCTCTCTACCTCTGGCTAACTTGCGCCCTCTACCTCTCTAAATAAATAAAGAAACAAACAAACAAATTTTACAAAAAGGCAAGACAAAACACAAATACAGAGAACCTAAAGTATACAGCAGCCTGCACAATGTAGGACAGGGAAGAGAGAATCAGAATATGTTCTTTATTAAACACCTTTATTAAAGACTGATACTTCGAGCAAAACAGATACATATTAAGAGACAGCCAGTTTCAAGATTTCTTAGATTTAAAATAAATAAAAGAATGTACCATGGGCCAGGCAGAGCCGGTGAGAACCCTAGCCCTTATAACTAAACAATACAAAGTCGATTATGGGGTATCCACTAAACCTACAGCCATTCAAATTGCTACTGTTCAAGTCAGGGCAAAGAAGTAGAAAGAACAATGAAGACATTAACAATTGCTCTTCCTTCCTATGAACCTATAGGGTTATTATTAAGGTTATTATTTGCCTCCTCAGCATTCCTCCTTATACTCTAGCAAAACCCTGCTATTCATTTGGGTTTTGCTCACTCCCTTCCCCAGTCTCAGCCCATGTGGCCTGGGTAGAGCTCCAGCCCCAATACCAGGGATGAAGTGTACAACCCAAGTGTCAGCCAATCAGCCCACCACATGTCTCTGGTCACAGAATTAGGTATGGAAGCAATCGCGGTGTGTTCAATCACAGTAAGTCTGGAGACTATGAGAAGATTCAGGAAGAGCATTCTATAACCATTCCACCACCAAATGAGAAAAATGGAGACACCCCAGTAGGAAGCAACTGCGAGAGAAAAAGATAAAAACCAGCTGCTGGTGATACCACCTGGCTCTTCATCAAGCTATTCCTGAAGTCTTTTATTTATTTTTTAAACCTATTTAAATTTTCTTTAAGCTTTATTTATTTATTAGTTTTGAGAGAGAGAGAGCACAGCAGGGTAGGGGCAGAGAGAGAGGGAGACATAGAATCCAAAGCAGGTTCCAGGCTCCGAGGTGTCAGCACACAGCGTGCCGTGGGCTCAAACTCACAAACCGTGAGATCATGACCTGAGCCGAAGTCCGATGCCTAACCAACTGAACCACTCAGGCACTCTGAAGCCTTTTATACTTAAGCCAATTCTGGTTGAATTTTTGGTCCTTTGCAAATGAAATAACCCCAATATATGTAGAAGAGAGGCTGAGGAAAGTTTTGGAAGGGTAAGAAAGTGCTTCCTATCCATTTTCCAAATCTCCTAAAACTCATCTTCACCTTGAAAAAATCAAATTTTACGGTCAATGTACAACTCCATTCATCCCCAAAACTCTTTTGACCTCTGCCCTCTAAAGAAATGTTGAGCATTCACAGCCTAGAGGTTAACGTTGGGTCGTCTGACTTTTGCTAAGGAAACCGTGTTCCCCATACAGTCCAACTAGTACAGCTTTACCTGTTACCACAAAGAATTTCTCTATTTATCCATATTGAACTTTCACGAAGCCAACAAAAGCAACTTGTGAAGATTTACCAATGGTGAAAATGGCTCAAATAGCTAGCCTGAGAACACCCAGTCATGTGAAAGGGTTTCAGTTTACATTAACTAAATGTTTGTTTGATATGTAGAACTGATTTCAGTTAAAGCTGTTTAAACAAAAAAAAAAAAAAAAAAGGAATGTGGACAATATTAAGACAACAGTTGCTGACCCTTATCTGCGGTATGAAGAGACAGTTGGTAACAGCAGCAAACGGGACTGCTTTTGAGAGAATGAGCGCGAGGTAGTTCCACTTCTCTGAAGATGCAGATTGCACATTAGTTACCACAAGAAGAGTTCTAGTTAATAGATTTTGCGTGAAATTTGTCCCCATTATGGAAACAGCAAAGCACCACTCCCCTATGTCAGGGCAAGCTGTAAAGATTTGAAAAAGTGTTTCTATCTGGGGGCTGCTTATTTCCATTGGTGAAGACAAAACTTACAAGCCTTGGCAATCATGGTATCCCAGGAAGTAAAACAGACCATTATATGTAATTTCTTTATTCAACCTATTGGGGGACACTAGGGTCTAGATTTCAGTAAACTAAAAACTCAAAAGGAAGCAGACGGGCATACCTGGAGATTCTGCTATCAGACAAGAAAGCAAAGGAGGGGGCACCTGGTGGCTCATTCAGTTAAGTGTCCAACTTCGGCTCAGGTCACCATCTCACGGTTCATGGGTTCGAGCCCTGCGTCGGGCTCTGTGCTGACTGCCAATTCAGAGCCTGGAGCCTGTTTCAGATTCTGCATCTCTCTCTCTCTCTGACCCTCCCCTGCTCACGCTCTCTCTCTCTCTCTCAGAAACAAATAAAGCATTTAAAAAAAAAAAAGAAAGAAAGAAAGAAAGCCAAGGGGGAGGCGCCTGGTGGCTCATTCGGTTAAGCGTCCAACTTCAGCTCAGGTCGTGATCTCAGTCTATGAGTTCGAGCCCCACATCGGGCTCTGTGCTGACAGCTCAGAGTCTGGAGCCTGCTTCGGATTCCATGTCTCCTTCTCTCTCTGCTCCTCCCACACACACAGTCTGTCACTCAAAAATAAATTAAAAACTTAAAAAACAAAGAAAGAAAGAAAGCAAGCAAGCAAGCAAGCAAGCAAGCAAGCAAAGGAGGACCCCGTCCATTTTAATAAATCAAGACTTCAGCTTCCTCCTCAGATGCCCAGCTAGCGGCTGAAGCAGATGGTGCCATGATTAAGAATAAGGACCCGAGATGCCTAGGTGGCTCAGGTGGTTAAGTGTCCAACTATTGATTTCAGCTCAGGTCATGATCTCGTGATTTGTTTGAGCCCCGTGTCAGCTCTGCGCTGACAGCATGGGGCCTGCTTGGGATTCTCTCTCATTCCCTCTCTCTCTGCCTCTACCCTGCTCACTCTCTTGCTCTCTCCCAAAAATATTACATAAATAAACTTAAAAAAAAAAAAAAAAAAAAAAGGAAGAATAAGGGCCTTGGAGCCGGTTCAAAACTGGGCACCAGAACTAAATGGCTATGTTACCTATAAAATAAGGATAATTACCTAATAACCACATAGATTTAGAGTGAGGATTAGTGAGTTAATAAGGAACAGCCTACTATACGCAAGGCACTTGCCAGATACTAAGAAAGCAGATTGAACAAGGCCATGAGGCCTAGAACTTACTGTCCCCAAGGATCTCACAATCTGATAAAATTTTCTTAGCAAGAAAAGTTTTAACATCCATGTCGATTCATGCCCAGCGCCCTTCCACTGAGGCCAGTCAGTAAAGTTCAACACTGAGCACTTATTCCCGGCAGAGTTTTATTCATGAGCTGAAGTACTGCCCAAGAGATACAATCTTTCTGGGCATCAAATCCACTGGCGTGTATTTTATTCAGCTCCATGGCCTGACTTTTTCATTTCAGTGTTGTGGGCAAAAAAACATTCTGGGATTTTAAGCAAATGTCACCCTTGCCACTTCCCCCACTGCCCAGAGACGTCATTGGCCGCTTCCTTAAAATTAATTAAGGAAGCAAAAAAAATACTTGGCAGCCATTTGATTCAGAGTTTGAGTTACAAAAAAAAAAAAAAAAAAAAAAGACAAAATGAAGTTACTTTTAGTTTTTCTCCCTGAACTGTGGGGTTAAGAAAGGAAAGCCACGGGGTCGGTATCCCACACTAGCGAAAGCGTCAGGACTCAGAATAGAATGGAAGCCTTATCACTTCAGGGCTGCAAACCCAATCCAGGCCCGACCGCAGTGACCGACCGATGGATTTCTCAACGTGGCAAAAGTAGGGTCTTCATTCTCCCCCTCCGGCGTGCCGTCCCTCCTCTTCCCCGGGAAGCTTGTGACCATCAGAGCAGAAACTAGAGACAAGTCAGAGGGAGAGGAACGGCTGCCTTGGGACCATGAACACTCCCCGGGTGATGCATGTCCCAGAGATGTGAGCGTCAGGGGGGCAACACACAAGAACTCTCTTGAGCTTCTCTCAGATTCAAAGATGCTTGGACACCAAACTCCCCCCTTCTGGACACGCCCTTCCAGGAAATTCACTATCATTCAATCTTTCGAGCAGCTGTGATACAAAGAAGAGCCATTACCCCTGAGCGCCTTGTGGGTTCTGTGACAAATGAAAACATGCTCGCAATAGCGTCTGTTTCCTAACAGTGACTGGGACAACTGTCTTTTATCGCCCTCTCAAGGAACTGGATCTGGAATGGTCTCAGAGAAGATGAGTCAAGAAATCTTTCCCCCTAAACACGTCGGGGAGAAGTCGGAAGGCAAAGAAGAAGTGGGATGCGCCCACCTACCTGAAAACATCTGGCATTCAGCAGCAAAGTTCAGAATCGTTATTTATGAGCCACTACCTCACCGTACATCGTAAACATCTCCATCACCTCTATGGGTAGGCAACTGACAGCTACTTTCATCTGCGAACTTAGTGCGGGCTCTTGGTTTGGTCCCAGCTCAGCCTGAACATGCCCGCTGGGGTTAATGTCTCCCCGCAATAGCGGAACCAGGTTATTTCACTGGGCAAGATGTTAGATTGGAGAGATGTTCATGTCCAATCTGTGAAGAGCTACCCCGTGAAGGTTCTTTCACAATAACGCTGAGGAAGACGCAGGTCTGACCAGACCAAACGATTTTTAAGAAGGAAAACAGAATATTTAATACCATGCAGGAGGATTCTGCTTATAGGTGAACAAAACTCTTTGCTAAGCATCTTAAATTAGAGGGGGTGGGGGATCTTCCAAAGGTACTCGGGTCTATTCTCCAAAGTTCCCAAACTGTCCAGTCAGAAACCATCGAAGGAAAATGAGGAACATTTACACCCCCAGAGCCTGAAGGCCTGCGACACATGAAACCCAGGGCTTTATCCTATAATTGGTGCAGCGAAGGCACATGGCCTCTAAGAAAGGGGAAATTGAAAAAGAACCCGAGGGAACTATTATGGACCATGTATGCTATTGTTTCACAAAAGGACACGGCAGAAGTGATCATGCCACTGCTGGACCCCAGGCCAAAGAGCAGTATATGATGACTTGCTTTGGCACATGGGATTCATTCTTTAAGGGGATGGCCTTGAAGAATCAAAGATGGCGGGGAGAGGTGAGCCTTGAAGAATCAAAGATGGGTTGGGGGGACTGGGCAAGGTGAGCACACACACTACTTAGATCCAACATCTCTCTCTGCCTTCCTAGACCAGCCTCAAGGGGCTAAGGTTTCTGATACACGTCTAACCCACTTCGCGAACGTATACAATGTCAAGAGCAGTCAGTCGCTTTCTGAAGCTAATGGGTTCAGATGACAATATTCTACTGTTAGATAAACAGTGTGATTTTACTGATTTCCCCCATCCGTTGATGATACTAAAACATCTCAACCAGGCATAGAAGACCAAGATGGCAGTGGGGGCGGGGTGGGTAGGGGCAGTGAGGAATAACCCAGGTGAGCATTAAAGAAAGCACCCGTTCCATTCGGCCGGCCTGAATCCTAACACTGCAAGGTTGGTAGAGAAGGAAAGAAATCAGAATTTCTTTCCTATAGATCAGTATTTCTCTACTGCAAATATGGAGGAAGACAGAACTTTGCTCCCAAGTCTAATTCAGAGAGGTCACCAGGCCCATAAAATGCTTATCTTCCTTAAAGTTCTAGCTATCACAGTGTCTCTATCAAGGACAGATAGGAGAGAAAATGGGGCACTTATCAGGCACAATGAAGGGAAGAAAGGCAGTCCTGAGTGAAGCTTATTAGCATCAGAAGTGGCTACTATTGCCTTGAAAGGAAGAATTTCTTTGCCTTTAGTTCCAGATATTCACAAGGTAGGGGGCAGTTCACAAGATCCTAAATATCTCTTTATAGACGCATATGCCCTCCTGGGAGCAGATACCGTTTCTGCTCTGCTCCAAACCCCTCAGTAGTTCCCCACTGCCCTCTGAGTAAACAGGAAAGCGGTTGTCCTTACGGGGACTGATCGTATCATGGACTGATACGATCTTCTGTCCCCCAGGCTCCTAGTGCCACCTCTGTGACCTCATGTCCTCTAACTCACAGCCTTGCTCCTACCATTTGAACTAGACTGTCCCTCGCCTGGTCTGGAAACACCAGGCATTCTCCTACCTCACAGTCTTTGCGGTAGCTTGTCCCTCAGCCTAAAATGCTGTTCCCCAGATATCTACGAGGCTCACTCCTCATCTCCTTCAAGTCCCTGCTCACAGCACATCTTCTCAGTAGGGCTGTTTCCTAGTTTTCTGAAGAACCTACTGTATGATAAGCAGGTGTATTAAGCATATTCTCTGTCCTCTCCCTCCCTCTCTCTGTCCTAGTGGATGCCTAGTTGACTTTCGTAAACTTCACATCCTAACGCACACAGAAGAGTGCCAGGCGCACACGATCAGTAATTACTTGGTGAAAGGACACAAGAGAACATTTTTGTGTTCCAGAGTCTCTGCCGACCCTTTCAATTCAAACAAAAAGAAAGTCTCTGGTGGGTGATAACCTTCAACAATTCTCCATCACGTGGGAACCCCTTTTCTCCTCTCAAAGTTTTTTTGTTTTGAGACCGAATTTGCCCACCGCAAAATCCACCCCATTTTAAACGTGGAATTCAAGGACTGTTTGAAAACACTGGAAGGTGTGCACTGCTCTCCGTACTTCCCATGAATAATGGAGACTTCAAGCCCAGCCCAGCCCCCCCACCCACCCTGCGCGAGAGCATCTGCTGGTAGGTAGAAACACTGGTCTGTTTACAGTGGCGAGATCTTTCTGGTTCCTTTTTCTTTTGGCGAGTGGTACTGGCTTGCTTCTTAAAGTGGTAGTACAAAGCTTCCTTTTCAAAGAAAACCTATTTACATAAAAAGGAGCTGAGTTTTCAAAGGTATTAAATGGTCAATGATACCTACAGTCCGAAGGTAAAGCAAAAGCTGAGAGGGGGTTACTGAGAAGAGCAAAGTTTGTGAAACACTGGCTGGTGGGATCCAGGGCTGCTCGTCTCACGGATGCAGACCCCATACCTCACTCTGCAAATAAAAAGCGAGGCCTGGACACTTGCTCCTAGGGTCCGCCCCCCCCCATTCCCACGGGTCTTTGCGAGAAGACTGTTTTTCATGAGTCCTGGGCTTCTGTGTGTCCTACGAGCAAGGGACTGCCTTCCCTCTATCTCAGCCTCATTATTGCAAGAATGGCTGGTATAGTGAACAGCCTTGGACGATACAGCTTCTCCTACAAGGACAAAGGGCAGGGACGCTAACAGACTTGGAGGATAAAGACGGTGTCTTGTTTGGATCAAATGCCAGGCGTGCTTACTACCTACTAGAAAAGATTTGGGCTCCCTTTGCTCAAGTTCCTCTCCTATAACACAACCCCTGCATGTGCGTAGGTTATAGCTCCTGCTCTGTATTACCCTGTGGAGAAAAAGGCTTGCAGAACTGGGACAAAAATGCCGATACTCTGGCTACCGCTGTTGCTGTTAAGTAATAAACTATTCTTTGTCTCTCACTGAGGAATTTCAGGTCTTACACGCACATGAAATTACGGCCGATCAACCTGTTAGCTTGAGAGCCACTCCCTGGTTCTTGAAAGTCCTCACCTCATTGTGGATTTCCTCTCCTTGTTTCAGAATGGCGGGCTCAAAGCATTTCAAGGAAACGTCACCAAGGTCTGCCTCGTCGCGAACATTCTGTAGAGCCATGTGGCAGCGCTGTAAGATGTAATCCAAGGTTCCGGTGGAACACTGCAGAGACAGAACCAGCCATCAGGATTAGGAGCAAAACTCAAGTTTACCAGCAACTCTTCCTAGGGGTATCCACATTTGTCCCTTGTCCATACATTCACCTGACACCCCCACAGCTCAGCCCCTATTCAGCCTGAGAAATACTAGAGTGGCCTGCTCACTGGGCTCTGTGTTGCGAGCTTGCCTTCACTGGGGCCACTCTTCTGGCTGGGCTTCTTTCATTCTATGGGCCTTAGATCACAAAACAGTGGGCTCCTTGAAGCTAAAGCCATGTGTGTGCGCGCATACACAGACACACACACACACATTTTATTATATATTTCTTTTATCTTTTTTTAATGTTTATTTATTTTGAGAGAAAGAGAGGCAGAGAGCGCAAGTAGAGGAGGGACAGATGTGAGAGAGGGAGACACAGAATCAGAAGCAGGCTCCAGACTCTGAGCTGTCAGCACAGAGCCCCACGTGGGGCTCAAACTCACAGACCACGAGATCATGACCTGAGCTGAAGTCGGATGCTTAAGTGGTGTTAAGCCATCCAGGCGTCCCTTATTATATATTTCTTTCTACACATATTGCAGCATCTGGGACCAAGTACTAAATATAAAAGAAACTTAGCAAGCAGTTATTGGCTGAATGACTAATTAACCAAGACACTGACTTTATTACAAGCGCCCTGAACTTGAATGGGAAAGAAAGGCAACCGGCCTGATTGGTCCGGCAGCCCACAAAATGGAACAGTACTGGCACACACACAAAACTGAAGTTATAAACATGGGGCAAAGAACTCATTTTCCTCTTCTGCAAAAACCATACAGTATGCAGCTGCCAGTCCTTGGTAGAATGGGAAACTTGGAAACTACCTGGCTCGAGCCCTCAAGGCATGTTCAAAGGCCTCACTTAGTATGGGCAAGGGCAGATAATTAGTTCATCCCTCTCTGTGTCTGTGGGAGAAAAACAGAGGTCAGATGGACAAACTCCTCCTCTGACTGACATCTGCCGGAAAAGGAGAGGATGCGGATGATGACGTGATTTCCTAGCATGATAAAAAGCTACAACTATTCTTTAGACCCAAGGAGGAAAACATATCACTCAAGTATTTTTATTTTCATGTATATAATTCAAACAGATCCCCTAGAAAGAACCTTGAAGGCTAATGCCCTGGTTATAAAAGTCCTTTGTACAGTTATTGCCATTTTACGCAAGGTGTCACGGATAAGCCTGGGAAAAACAAAGTTACGGTGCCAAAAACAGAAGCCTGACGAATGCATATTTAATATGAAGATCTCAGAGCGCTGGAAGCACAACGGCAGGCAGCTCCAATATGCTACCAAGAAAAAACACAAAGTGGTGCTGAGTCACCACTCACTTTTGTCCCTGGGCCACACCTACAACCGCTTATGAAATGACATTCTGTCTATAAACATGTTGTATTCGCACCTTTACTTTCCCAAGGATCGAGTGACCTGCATGAGAGGTTACTTATCACAATGCCATTGACTACAACAAAAGACTAGAAACAACCTGAATTTCCCATCAGTAGGGGACCCGTTCAATAAACTATGATGGAGTCACACCCGCAGCCGAAAACAGGGAGGGGGTGACTCTTTTCCTGGGTGGACAGGGTTTTATCTGTTGGAAAGAGCCTACAACGAGGCCTATGTTTTGGGCGGAAGTTGAGGGAACAATTTTATGGGGACAGGATACACACATCAGAGAAGTCACACGTGGAAAGCATACAATTCATGGTGTTTAGTACATTCACAGTTAGGCAACCGTTTTAACAATTCACTTTGGACCATTTTTGTCATCTCCCCAAAACACACTCTGCAGCCCTGTATGAGCTCTGTGTCATCTCCTCTCCTTCCGGCCAACCCTCCCTGCTCTAGACCACCGTGAATCTACTTTCTGTGACTACAGTTTGGCTACCCTAGACATACATACCCAGAGAAATATAATCATACACACGCTGCAGCAGGTATCGGTCGCTCATTCCCTTTTCCTGCCGAATCACAGATGATTGCAAGGATCTACCACTCTTGCCTTTCCATTCATGGTATGATGAACCTCTGGGTTGTTTCCTTTTTTTCGCAGCTATTACGAATCAAGCCGCCATGTAGAAGTTTTCATTTCTCTTGGGTACGGAATCGCTGGGTCGTAGGGTATTGAAACTTCTGAGGAAGTGTCACATTGTGGTCCAAAGTGGCTGAACCATTTTATATTCCCTCCGGCAGCGCGTGAGGGTTCCAAGTGTCTGCACATCTTCTCCGGTACTTGTTACTGTGATTTTAATCATCGCCACTCTAGTGGCTGTGAAGTGATACCTTACTGGGTTTTCCATTTGCATCTTCCTGATGACTAATGATGTTCAACATCTTTTCGTGTGTTTATTGGCCATTTGTAGACCTGCTTTGCAGACGTGTCTATTCACATCCTTTGTCATTTAAAAACACTGGATTATGTATCTCTTAAAATACCGGGTTGTAACAGTTATTTATATATTCTAGACACAAGGAGCTTGTGAGAAAAGTAATGTGAAAACACTTTTGCAGTTTCTCTTTCCACTTTCTGGATGGAACCTTTTGGAGTATCAAAGTTTTTAACTTTGATGAGGTCCAATTTATCTATTTTTTTCTTTGGTTGGTTGTGCTTGTGGTGTCATATCAAAAATAATTATTGTCTACCCTAAGAATTACATATTGATAAGCACTTATCACCACAACCCTAAAACAAAAGTGCAGAATGGTATATAGAATAGGCTACCATTTGTATAAAAAATATCAACACATATTTGTTTGTATACATATTAAGCATCACAGAAAAGAGAATAAGAATCTGATAATTCTGGGTACCTCTGGGGAGAAGGAGCTGGTTGGCTTTAGGAGGAAGAAAAAGACTTTAAGCTACTTACTCTTGGGTCCTTTTTAGAGTCTGAACCATTTGAGTAATTACCTATTCAAAATATATTACATATAAAATCTAAATTTAAAAAAAAAGATATTCAGGAGAATGGAGTTCTTCTGTTCCAACCAGAAGAAAACTAAAAGCAGATAAAGGTCAAGAGCTGTCAGACATAGGGGCGCCTGGGTGGCTCAGTCGGTTGAACATCCGACATCGGCTCAGGTCATGATCTCACGGTTCGTGGGTTTGAGCCCTGCGTCGGGCTCTGTGCTGACAGCTCAGAGCCTGGAGCCCGTTTCAGATTCTGTGTCTCCCTCCCTCTCTGACCCTCCCCTGCTCATGCTGTCTCTCTCTCTCTCAGAAATAAATAAAAACATTAAAAAATTTAAAAAAAAAAAAAAGAGCTGTCAGACATAATCTGGTCACATGTAACCAGAAAACGAACTAGATTTCTTCTCTGATTAACTAAGATGAATTTCAGACCATCGCTTCCTTCCCACATTGAATAGGAAGAAAATCGCAAACCACTTTGTTTACACAGGTGAGACAGGCAAGAAGACACTCGTGAAACAAGCAAGGGCTGTGACACTGCCCGGAGTTTTCCCCTCTTCTGTCGAGGGAAATAGTGATGTCACTTTCATATCAGAAAAAGTCGTTTCCCTCTTTTCTTACTGAAAACAATAATGTATCATGAAACAAGAATTTCTAAGTAAGATAAAAACATGATCCTGTCACCTTTCTCAATTTTTACTGTTTTTAGTGCATATGGGTCTTGGTTCACACAGTTGTGATCAGTAAGTACACAACAGTGTATAGGCTGTTTTTCTCTGTATGTGAGTATCCAAAACTACCATTTTCAATGATTGCTCGTGGAGGTGATAACAATTTAATTAACCAGTCATGTGCTACAAAGGCACTGAAGTTCTGTCCAACTTTTCGCTACTCTTAATTACTCTAAACACCTTTGTATGGGGGCACCTGGGTGGCTCAGTCAGTTAAGCGTCCGACTTCGGCTAAGGTCATGATCTCACAGTCCATGGGTTCAAGCCCCAAGTCAGGCTCTGTGCTGACAGCCAGCTCAGAGCCTGGAGCCTGCTTCCGATTCTGTGTCTCCCTCTCTCTATGCCCCTCCCCCACTTGCTCTTGGTCTCTGTCTCTCAAAACAAAATAAAGACATAAAAAAAAATTTTTTAAACACCTTTGTTTATAAGTAAATATATATAAAAAATATATACACATATAAATATAGACATATACATACACCCACATATGCATACACACGTACATACGTATATATCATATATATACATATACATGCACACGTATATACATACACACACACATATATACTTCTTCTGAATTGTTTCCTAGGTTTGATTCCCAAACTTAGTGTTAGTAGATGAAAAATATGAGTATTTTTATGGTAATTTAACACATCCCCACCTAGTTCTCCAAAAAGTATACGAATTAGAAAACCTTCCAGAACTATATGAATGTATGTTTCACTATAACTTCACCAGCATTGAACATCAGCATTTTTGACTTTGCATAGAAATAAAAAATCACTTTAAAATGGTTATTTTTCCAAAATTACTTTTTACTTTATGGTGATTATTAAAGCCTGTACATAAGATCATATATAACAGAGTCAGCAGATTTCTTCTTAGAAGGCCAGATAGTAAGTATTTTAGGCTTGCGGCCATAGGTCTTCTTGCAACTGCTCAGCTCTGCCCCTCTAACTCCAGAGCAGACAAAAATGACACAGAATCAGAGGAGTGTGGCTGTGTTTCAATTAACGCTTTATTTATAAAAACAGCTGGCTAGCCCATGGGCCATAGTGTGCTGACCTGATCCATAATACAGAAAGCAAGATAGTCACATCACTCACACTGGATATGCCTAATTAGTGGGGAGGAAAAAAAAAAAAAAAAAGATCATGTAGCTGGAACTGAAGTACAGAGATTATAAAAGACTTAGATTTGAGATAATGCTTTTTTCCCCATAGCATTACCATACACACCCACCTCGCTATTGGAAAGTTAATTAATGTTCGCAATGTTGTCTAAAAATGAGAAGATATAAACACAGCTGTGACCAAGCAGAAAAGGCTAAACCTCAGGATATTCTGAAAGCACTGCTACTCTATTAAAATTGGTCTGCCTGGGAAAAAGGAAATCAGGCCACAGGGGCACTGTTCAAACTGTACTCTGTAAGGTGCCTTTTGGAGGCTTCTGTGTAGGTATGTACTTTTTGCAGGAGGTGGAGGAGAGTTTTAATCCCTTATTTGTATTTGCCCACTGGACCGCTCCACGGAGCAGCTCCAACTCAGTGTGTTCAAAACGGAATGCACTACTGTCTTCCCCTAATACGTACACTGCCATTTCTGCTAATGGCAATGGCATCCCTAAATCACCCAGGCTCGAGAGTCAGCCAAAAGCCTGGCACAGGGAAAGCATCCAATAAAGAGCTGATTCGTTCATTCACTAGTCTGTTCAATCATGCATTCACTCTTAAGTTCCTCCCTCCACTCAGACAGTCCTTCCTTCCCAACTTCCTAAGAGAACTTACTTTTAGATCTCAAAGATAATTACCTGTGTGTTTCTTTGTTTGGTATCTGTCTCCCTAACTAACATGGAAGTTCAACAAAGATAGTGGCCAGAGTTGTCACATTGATGATGTTCATGGCCCCATCTCTTAAGCCTGTAGTGCTGCTGAATGCGTAACAGGGACTCAAATATATATTTATTAATGCTTGTTTATTTTTGAGAGAGGCAGAGCACAAGCAGGGCAGGGACAGAGGGAGAGGGAGACACAGAATCCAAAGCAGGCTCTGGGCTCCAAGCTTTCAGCACAGAGCCCAGTGTGGGGCTCAAACTCACGAATTGGGAGATCATGACCTGAGCTGAAGTCGGCGCTCAACCGACTGAGCCACCTTGGCCCTCAAATATTGAGACGAGTGAATGGAAGAGAGGAGAAAGGGGCATAAGGAGGAAGGCAGGGAAGGATGTTTGATGGGCTGGCTGGCATCTTGACGCAGCAGACCCTTGTGCCCTCTCTGCCCCATAGCACCACGGCCGGTTCACGAGAAAAGCTATGGAATTACCACAAGACAAGCCACAGCCTTGCAGTCTCGGCCTTGTGCTTGTGTTTCCCTGCTACTTCGTTGTATCTCTTCTGCCCAATTTCCCACCCTGGTCCCCCTGTGGTACAATGAAAAGTCAACCTACAGAGCAAAAGCACAGAAAACAAGCTTGGATACGAGATCAACTTGTCATCCCTCTCCTGATTATTCCCCTGCTCTAGGGAACCCTTCTTAACTGATCACCCAGTACCCCAGGGTGACTATTCAGAGTTTTTCCTCACCTCTTAGGGTTCCATTCTGAACTCGTCTCATCAGCTGACCATGGGCCACTGCAAGTGGTGGCAGAATTGAGCAATAAAGTCTGGGTTAGGAACACAACTGGGGAGCTCAGAAATTCCTTGGCACCACTGTAACTTTCTCCTTAATTTACGTTCACATGCCCAGAAGCGTGACCAAAAAGTTAAGGGAAATATAAATTCCCAACCATCAGAGCCAGTCACAGCTAACATATGCACAAGCACACAAATCCACCCCATTTCCTTCTGGCCATCTCCTGTCTTTGACCTTGACAGATACAAACCCCTAAGAAAATCTCTAACTAGTAACACCTGCCAATGATGTTTTACCTTCTCCAAGAAACATAACCCCCAAGAAGCAAAATATACTTATCCCATGCTGTGAATGCACTTTCTAAAACTGTATCCAACACAATTCAAAGCTGAAAAAGCAAGTAAATAAAGGCTCAAGTCAAGTTCGATGGAAGCAATTTTCCTATCAAATACTCTTCCAAAACTCTATGTGAAATTGCTCATTCAACCACTACTGTCACATCCAATTAAGTTTGAAACACATTTTTATTTACACTTACCTCTGCCACTCGGTGGGTGGAACTAAACCGAGGTGGTAAACCAGCCAAAACACAGTGTTGGTGGGTGGCATTGAGATCGTCTGTAGGAAAAATACCAAAAATTTAAAAAAATAATAAAATAAAACCACACACACACACACACACACACACACGCACACGTCACTATAATAAACTGTTCAACAAACATACAATGGCCAAGGAATTAACACCTACTTTGTATTCCTAATTCATTATTTCTAACTAGGATGACTTTGTACATGTGTAAGTGTTACGGACAGACATCAAAGCCATTACATTATCCAAGGGTGAAAGGGGATATTAATTACTCCAAAACAACAAGTGTAAACCAGGACCGTCTTTAACAAACAGTACATACGGCGACCCTGCTTATGTGTGGTCTTATGATGCCCCCTCACCATTAAGTTTACTATTTATGAACTTCTTTCTCATTCCGACGATACATCTAATTCTACCCATGCCTTTACATAATAAGCCCCAAATTTTTTTTTTACATTATTTGGGGTGGAACAGCTTTCATCTGAAAATCTGCCTCTGTCTCTCCCCAATCAAAATATCAATTTTGCCCTAACATTTTTCCAGGCAAAAAACCAACCAACTCAGCAGTCGCAGAGTCTTGGAACCTCAGAACAGAATTCAAGCCTATGGATTCACAACCCAAGAATGGAGTAGGTGGTGAATTCATCAGCCGAAAAATCAACTGCAAACCACATGCAGTGAAAGAAAACCAATGGCCAAGTTGTTGCATATTCTAAGAAATGATGCCCCATGTTAGGCAAAAAAAAAAAAAAAACCTTCTGTCCCCTCTGCTTAGGACATCACTCCCTCTATTTCAAAGAAGAGAACTCATCAGTACTATTCCCCAGCAGTGTATGATTTCCTTGATAGGCAGCAGAGGCTTCTTATCAAGATACCAAGACCCACGATGATTTACACTAAAAGACAAAGACCGCCACACCCTTACACGTGTCAGGAAAATTAACTTCTTTTTTTTTTTTTTAAATGTTTTATTTATTTCTAAGAGAGAGAGAGAGAGAGAGACAGCGTGAGCAGGGGAGGGTCAGAGAAAGAGGGAGTCACAGACTGAAACAGGCTCCAGGCTCTGAGCTGGCAGTCAGCACAGAGCCCAACGCGGGGCTCGAACCCACGAACCGCGAGTACATGACCTAAGCGAAAGTCGGACACTTAACCGACTAAGCCACCCAGGCGCCCCAGGAAAATTAACTTCTAAACAAAATAGTGGAAATGCGAAATGGCAACTGAAGGGCTCCTATTTCTGAACATTCCAGAGGAACAGTCACAAGGTTTGCCCTCCTACCTGAAACAACTATTAAATGGACCAAACATAAGAAGCAAAGGTTTCTGACACTGGAAAACAGAGCAAGATACAATCCCCAGGATAGAAAAATAAAATAGATGAGCCCTAAAATTGCCCTCGCTTATGGTAGGTTTCAAAATCAGAATAGAGAGTGGGGAGTGAGAGAGAACCCAGAGTTGTCAGTTTTCCTTCTTGCTGAGCTGTGAGGACTCAGGAGCTTAGGAAGCTTAGGAACTGGAGCTTAGGAAGGCCGAGGCCAAGGCCAAGGCAACAAGGGTTTGTACAACAGGATACCAGGGTAGGAGAACCTGCACGGAGAGAAAACAAGTGGATGTCGACAGAAGGGTTCCTTCAGGCCTTCAGCTGAGCGCTGACCAGTGCGTGTGTGAATGAAAACTTCCCAATAACAGGAGAAGCACCAGCAAACAACAGGCCAAAGAAATCTCAGACCTAACACAGGGCTTGGAGGTTTCGTGTTCTCAGAGCTAGAATGGCTCCTGCTACATAGGAGAATGGATAGAGTCCTTGGAAAAGCATCATCTTAGTAGCAGGGCTAACTTAGTTCTATGTCAAAGGCTGCCCTCCACCCACCTAACAGCTTAAACCAAGCGTCCAAAGGATTCAAGTTATTCCAAACAATTTAATTAGTCACTAGCACAAAGTCCAACACTACTTAAAAGAATTTAACAAAATCAGACACCAAACAAAATTCACAATATCGAGCATCCATTTAAAAAGTAACAGAGAAGAGGGGTGCTGGCTAGCTTAGTCACTGGAGCATGTGATTCTTGATCTCAGGGTCGTAAGTTTGAGCCCCATACTGGGTGTAGAGATGACTTAAAAGTAAAACCCTAAAAAAAAAAAAAAAAAAAAAACTAGGAGAGGAGAAATTTTCATTTTTCATATACCTGACATATATGATACATGACACATAGGTATATTATATAAGATATATACACATCTTTCTTTTCTTTCACATATATAGCTTTCATATATGTGTGTGTGTGTGTGTGTGTGTATATATATATACATAAAATGAAGCTTATAAAGATGAAAAATATAGTATTTGGAATTACAAAAAACAAAACAAAAAACCCCCACTGAATTAGAGTAACAGCACTTTAGGTACTGCAGGAAAAAAAAAAATCAGTGAACTAGAATACACAGAAATAGAAACCATCCAAAACTGAAGCACACAGAGAAAAAAAGACTACAAATAAAGGAAAAGGCATCAATGACCTGGGATACTATTAATCAGTTTAATATAAATGTAATTGGATTCTCAGAAGGGGGAGAATGACAGGAAAATATACATACCTGAAGAAATGATGGCCAAAGAGAAAAATCAAAACAAATAACAAGGGCAACAAATAGAAAACATTAACAAATAAGGTAGCTATGAAATCAATTATATTAGGGGCACCAAGGTGGCTCAGTTGGTTAAGTCTCGACTTTGGCTCAGGTCATCATCTTATGGTTCATGGGGTCAAGCCCTGCATGGGGCTTTGTGTTGACAGCTCAGAGCCTGGAACCTGCCTTAGATTCTGTGTCTCCCTGTCTCTCTGCTCCTCCTCTCTTGTGCGCTCTCTCTCTCTCTCTCTCTCTCTCTCTCAAAAATAAAGAAACATTAAAGAATGAATAAATTATTTCAGTAATCATTCTCAATGTCAAAGGAGTAAATACACCAATTAAAAGACAGAGATTATCCGAGTGGATGCAAAAACAAAGCCTAATTATATGTTGTCTACAGGATATCCACTTAAGTATAAAGACATACACAAATTAAAAATAAAGGGATGTAGAAAAAAACTATTCTATGTTTAACACTGATCAAAACAAAGCTGGAGTACCTGTATGAATTTCAGACAGATCAGACTTCCAAACAAGGAAATTATTAGGGGTAAGAGAGCATTACTTAACAATTAAGGAGTCAATCTTCGTGAAGATGCAACAATCCTTAATGTGTATGTGCCTTATAAGACAGAGTCCAATTATGTGAAGCAAAATCTAATAGAATAGAAAGAAGAAATAGACAAATCCACCATTACAGTTGGAGACTTTAATACCTCCTATGTAAAGACACAGGTGAACTCAAGAATACCATCAATCAACTGACATCTACAGACTATTTCATCTGACAAGAGCTGAATACACATTCTTCTCAAGCTCATATGGAACATTCACCAAGACAGATCACATCCTAGGACACACACACACACACACACACCCCACACCCCAAAATTTAAAAGAATAGAAATCAAACAATGTGTGCTCTCAGACCATAAGAATTTAAACTACAAATCAGTAACAGAAAGACAGCTGGAAAATACCAAAATACTTAAGAGATTAAGCAATATACTTCTAAACAGCATGGCCAAAGAAGAAATCTTGAGAAATTTTAAAGTGTTTTTAACTTAATGAAAATGAAAATACAACATCAAAATTTGTCAGATGCAGAAAAAGCACTTCAAAGAGGAAAATTTAACACACTGAATGCATATATTACAAAGGAAAGATCCAAACTCAGTAATATAAGCTTCAACCTTAGGAATTAAGAAAATGGAGAGCAAATTAAATCTAAAATAAAAAGAAAAAAATAATTAGAACAGAAATCAAGGAAATCAACAACAAAAAATTAACAGAGAAAGTCAATGAAACAAAGCTGGTTCTCTGAAAAGATCAATAAAATCAACAAGCCTCTGTCCAGACTAAGAAAAAAAAGAGGAAAACCACAAATTACTAATACCAGAAGTAAGAAAGGGGCATCACTACAAATCATATGGATATTAAAAGGCTAATAAAGTAATACTATGAATAGCTCTCTGCTCACAAATATGATAACATAGATGAAATGGATCAATTCCTTTGGAAGGCTCAATCTTCCAAAACTCACATTAGAAAAAATTCTGAATAGGCCTATATGTACTAAAGAAATTGAATCAGTGCTCGCTTCGGCAGCACATATACTAAAAATTGGAAC
Organism: Hyaena hyaena; assembly: GCF_003009895.1. NCBI lineage: Eukaryota > Metazoa > Chordata > Mammalia > Carnivora > Hyaenidae > Hyaena > Hyaena hyaena. The sequence continues at coordinate 1,758,897 of NW_024080639.1, forward strand.
GATACAGAGAAGATTAGCATGGCCCCTGCGCAAGGATGACACACAAATTCGTGAAGCGTTCCATATTTTTTGCACGACATATCATAGTCAAAATGGCCAAATACAAGGACAAAGAGAGAATTTTGAAAGCAGCTAGGGAGAAAAGGGCCCTAACATACAAAGGGAAACCTATCAGAGTCGTGACAGACCTATCTACTGAAACTTGGCAGGCTAGAAAGGAATGGCAGGAAATCTTCAATGTGATGAACAGTAAAAATATGCAGCCAAGAATCCTCTATCCAGCAAGCCTGTCATTCAAAATAGAAGGAGAGATAAAAACCTTTCCAAATAAACAGAAATTGAAAGAATTTGTCACCACGAAGCCAGCCCTACAAGAAATCCTGAGGGGGATGCTCTGAAGGAAAGGTTGCAAGGAACAAAGATACCAGAGACACCACCACAAACATGAACCCTACAAAAGATACAAAGACTCTAAACCCACATATTTCAATAATAACACTGAATGTAAATGGGCTGAATGCTCCAATCAAAAGACATAGGGTAGCAGAATGGATTAAAAAACAAAATCCATCAATATGCTGTCTACAAGAAACTCATTTTAGACGGGAAGATACCTTCAGATTAAAAGTAAGGGGATGGAGAAATATATATCATGCTACAGGAAATCAAAAGAAAGCCGGAGTAGCGATACTTATATCAGACAAACTGGACTTTAAATTAAAGACAATCACAAGAGATGAAGAAGGGCACTACATAATAATTACAGGGTCCATCCATCAGGAAGAACTAACAATCATAAATGTCTACGCACCGAATATGGGAGCACCTAAATATCTAAAACAATTAATCACAAACAGAAACAAGCTTATAGATAAGAATGTGCTAATAGCAGGGGACTTTAATACTCCGCTTACAGCAATGGATAGGTCAACCAGACAGAAAATCACTAAAGAAATAATGGACTTGAAAGACACATTGGACCAGATGGATCTGACGGATATATTTAGAACTTTACATCCTGAGGCCAGGGAATTTACTTTCTTCTCAAGTGCGCATGGCACATTCTCCAAGATAGATCACATACTGGGACATAAAGCAGCCCTCAATAAATATAAAAGAATAGAGATCATACCATGCACACTGTCAGATCACAATGCTTTGAAACTTGAAATCAATTACAGGAAGAAGTCTGGAAAACCGCCAAAAACATGGAGGTTAAAGAACACCCTTCTAAAGAATGAATGGGCCAATCAGGCAATTAGAGAGGAAATTAAAAAATATATGGAAACAAATGAAAATGAAAACACAACAATTCAAAATCTATGGGATGCGGCCAAGGCAGTCCTAAGAGGAAAGTACATTGCTCTCCAGGCCTATTTCAAGAGATTAGAAAAAGCACAAGTCCAAAATCTAACAGCTCACCTAAAGGAGCTAGAGGCAGAGCAACAAGAACGCCCTAAACCCAGTAGAAGAAGAGAAATAGTAAAAATTAGAGCAGAAATAAACAACATAGAGACCAAAGAAACAATTGAACAGATCAATGAAACCAAGAGTTGGTTTTTTGAAAAAGTAAACAAAATTGACAAACCTCTAGCCAGGCTTATCAAAAAGAAAAGAGAGAGCACCCAAATAGACAAAATTATGAATGAAAATGGACTTATTACAACCAACCCCTCAGAAATACAAGCAATTATCAGGGAATACTATGAAAAATTATATGCCAACAAATTGGACAACTTAGAAGAAATGGACAAATTCCTAAACACACACTCACTACCAAAATTCACACGGGAAGAAATAGAAAACCTGAACAGACCCATAACGAGTGAAGAAATCGAATCAGTGATCAAAAATCTCCCAACAAATAAGAGCCCTGGACCTGATGGTTTCCCTGGGGAATTCTACCAGACATTTAAAACAGAATTAATCCCAATTCTTCTCAAGCTATTCCAAAAAATAGAAGTCGAAGGAAAACTCCCGGACTCATTTTATGAAGCCAGCATCACTCTGATTCCCAAGCCAGACAGAGATCCAACAAAAAAAGAGAACTATAGGCCAATATCCTTGATGAATACGGATGCAAAAATTCTCAACAAGATCCTTGCAAATCGAATCCAGCAGCATATCAAAAGAATCATCCACCAAGATCAAGTGGGATTCATTCCTGGGTTACAGGGCTGGTTCAACATTCGCAAATCAATCAATGTGATCCATCATATCAATAAAAGAAAAGATAAAAACCATATGATCCTGTCAATAGATGCAGAAAAAGCATTTGACAAAATACAGCATCCCTTCTTAATAAAGACTCTCGAGAAAGTTGGGATAGAAGGAACCTACTTAAACATCATCAAAGCCATCTATGAGAAGCCTTCAGCTAACATCATCCTCAACGGGGAAAAACTGAGAGCTTTCCCCCTGAGATCAGGAACACGACAGGGATGTCCACTCTCACCACTGTTGTTTAACATAGTGCTGGAAGTCCTAGCATCAGCCATCAGACAACAAAAGGAAATCAAAGGCATCAGAATTGGCAAAGAGGAAGTCAAACTTTCACTCTTCGCAGATGACATGATACTCTACATAGAAAACCCGACAGACTCCACCAGAAGCCTACTAGAACTGATCCAAGAATTCAGCCAAGTTGCAGGGTACAAAATCAACGTACAGAAATCGGTTGCATTTTTATACACCAATAATGAAGCAACAGAAAGAGAAATCAAGAAACTGATCCCATTCACAATTGCACAAAAAACCATAAAATACCTCGGAATAAACCTAACCAAGGATACAAGAGATCTGTATGATGAAAACTATAGAAAACTTATGAAGGAAATTGAAGAAGACACAAAGAAATGGAAAAACATTCCATGCTCATGGATAGGAAGAATAAATATAGTTAAGATGTCATTACTACCTAAAGCACTCTACACATTCAATGCAATTCCAATCAAAATTGCACCAGCATACTTCTCAAAACTAGAACAAACTATCCAAAAATTTGTATGGAACCACAAAAGACCCCGAATAGCCAAAGTAATACTGAAAAATAAAACCAAAACGGGAGGTATCACCATCCCAGACTTCAGCCTCTACTACAAAGCTGTCATCCTCAAGACAGTATGGTATTGGCACAAAAACAGACACATAGACCAATGGAACAGAATTGAGAACTCAGAAGTGGACCCAAAAGTATACAGCCAACTGATCTTTGACAAAGCAGGAAAGAATATCCAATGGAAAAAAGACAGCCTTTTTAACAGATGGTGTTGGGAGAACTGGACAGCAACATGCAGAAGAATGAAACTAGATCATTTTCTCACACCATGCACAAAAATCAACTCAAAATGGATAAAGGACCTGAACGTGAGACAGGAAACTATCAACACCCTAGAGGAGAAAGCAGGAAACAACCTCCTTGACCTCCACCGCAGCAACTTCTTACTTGACACATCCCCAAAAGCAAGGGAATCAAGAGCAAAAATAAACTGTTGGGACCTCATCAAGATTAAAAGCTTCTGCACAGCCAAGGAAACAACCCAGAAAATTAATAGGCAACCAACGGAATGGGAAAAGATAGTTGCAAATGACATATCAGATAAAGGGTTAATATCCAGAATCTATAAGGAACTCACCAAACTACACGCCCGAAAAACAAACAACCCAGTGAAGAAATGGGCAGAAGACATGAACAGACACTTCTCCAAAGAGGACATCCAGATGGCCAACAGACACATGAAACGATGCTCAGCATCCCTCCTCATCAGGGAAATACAAATCAAAACCACACTGAGATACCACCTCACGCCAGTCAGAGTGGCTAAAATGAGCAAATCAGAGAACTCTAGATGCTGGCGAGGATGTGGAGAAACGGGCACCCTCCTACACTGTTGGTGGGAATGTAAACTGGTACAGCCCCTCTGGAAAACAGTGTGGAGGTTCCTCAGGAAACTAACAATAGAACTCCCTTATGACCCAGCAATAGCACTGCTAGGAATTTACCCAAGGGATACAGAAATGCTGAGGCATAGGAGCACATGTACCCCAATGTTCATAGCAGCACTCTCCACAATAGCTAAAACATGGAAAGAGCCTAAGTGTCCATCAACAGATGAATGGATCAAGAAGATGTGGTTTATCTATACCATGGAATACTACATGGCAATGAGAAACAATGAAATCTGGCCATGTGTAGCAACATGGATGGACCTTGAGGGTGTTATGCTGAGCGAAATAAGTCAGGCAGAGAAGGACAAATATCATATGTTTGCACGTATAGGAGGATTAGGAGGAACTTGACGGAGGAACAAGGGGGAGAAGAAGGGCGGAAATGGTGGGGGAAAGGGAGAGAGGCAAACCATGAGAGACTCTTGAATGCTGACAAAAACTGAGGACTGATGGATGTGGGGGGGAGGGGGGATGGGCATGGAGGAGGGCACTTTGGGGATGAGCACTGAGTGTTATGTGGAAACTAATTTGACAATAAACTATTTGTAAAAAAAATAATAATAAATAAATAAATAAATAAATAAATAAAAAGAAATTGAATCAAAATTAATAACCCTCTTAAACAAAAAGCACGAGGCCCAGATGGGTTCCCTGGTGAATTCTACCAACCATATAAGGAAGAAACTAAACCTCTTCTTTACAGACTCTTCCAGAAGAAAAAAGTGGAAGGAAGGCTTTCTAATTCATTCTATGAAACCAGCAAAACCCTAATACCAAAAGCAGACAGATATTACATGAAAACCACCAATTAATATCTCTTGAGAGCATGAATGCAAAAATCCTCAACAAAATATAGTAGTAGGAAATAGAATCTGACAATATATATTTTATATACTTTTATATACATTTTATAGACTTATATACCACAACCAACTGAAATTTATCCAGGTATGCAAGGCTGGCTCAATATTTGAAAATCAATTAATATAAACTACCACATCAACAGACTAGAGAAGAAATGTCACATGATCATACCAATAGATGCAGAAAAAAAATTTGACAAAATCCAACACAAATTTATAATAAAAACTCTCAGTAAACTAGGACTAAAGAGTAACTTCTTCAACGTGATAAAAAGCATCTACGAAAAACCTATAGCTAACATAATACTTAAACTTAATTTCACAATAAGATTGGGAACAAGGCAAGCATGTCTCTTCTCACCACTCCTTTTCTTTTTTTCTAATATTTATTTATTTTGGGAGAGAGAGAGAGAGCACACAAGCGTGTACGTGAGCAGAGCAGGGGAAAAAAGAGAAAGAGAATCCCAAGCAGGCTTTGTTCCATCAGCATAGTGCCCGGTGCAGGGCTCAAACTCATGAACTGTGAAACCATGACTTGAGCCAAAATCAAGGGTAGGATGCTTAACCAATTGAGCCACCCACGTGTCCCCACCACTCCTTTTCAATAGCATACTAGAAGTGCCAGCTAATCTAAGGAGACAGGAAAAGGAAAGGGAGAGGAGGGGAGGAGAAGGGAGAGGAAGGGGGGGGGAGGAGAGGGGAGAGGTGTACAGACTGAGAAGGAAGAAATAAAACTATCTTCTTCATAGATGCTGTGACTGTAGAAAATTCCAAATAAGCTGACTAAAAAAACCTTCTTGGAATTAATGAGCAATTTCAGCATAGTTGCAGGATATAAGGTTAACATAGAAATCAATCACTTTCCTAAAGAATAAGTGGAATTTGAAAGTAAAAACACATTACCAACTACATTAGTATTCCCTCAAATACAACACTTAGATATAAAATCTAACAAAATATATACAAGAATCTACATAAACAAAAACAAAAATTCCTGATGAACAAAATCAAAGAAGAACTAATGTATGGAGAGATATTTCCTGTTCATAGATAGGAAGGCTCCTATTGTCAAGATGTCCATTCTTCCCAACTTGACCTATAGATTCAATGCAATCCCAATGAAAATCCCAGCAAATTATTCTGTGGATACTGACAAACTGGTCCTACAATTTATACAGAGAGACAAAACACTCAAAATAGCCAACACAATATCGAAAAAGAACAAAGCTGAAAGACTAATTTACCCAAAGTCAAGAATTACAGTAGAGCTGCAGCAATCAGCACAATGTTTTATTGGCCAGAAGAAAAGGCAAACAGATCAATGGAACAGAAAAAAAAAAAAGAGAATCCAGAAAGAGAGCCATAAAAATATCATCAACTGATCTTTAACAAAGGAGCAAAGGCAACACAATAGAGCAAAGATAACTTCTTCAACAAATGGTGCTGGAATGAGGGGACATCCACCTGCCAAAACAAAAAACCAAACAACAACAAAAAAATGCACCTAGACACAAACTTTCCACGGTTCACAAAAACTGACTCAAAATGGATCATAGATCTAAATAAAAAATGTACAAGTACAAAACTTCTAGAAAATAACATAAGAAGAAATCTAGATGACTTTGGGCATGGTGATGGCTCTTGGGATACAACAACAAAGGCACGACCCAGGAAAGAAATAACTGACAAGCTACACTTCATAAAAATTAAAAACCATTCCGTGAAAGACAGTCAAGAGAATAAGATGACAAGCTGCAGACTGGGGCAAAATATTTGCAAAAGGTATGCTCGATAAAACACTGTGCTTCAAAATACACAGAACTCTTAAACTCAACAACAAGAAAACAAACAACTTTATTAAAGAAATGGACGGAAGTTCTCAACAGACACCCCACCAAAGAAGATACACAGATCAAAAATAAGCATATGAGAGGATGCTCACTATCATTTGTCATGGGGCTGCAAATTAAAACAAGACACCAACCCCCACCTAAGAGGATGGTCAAAATCCACTGATAACTGATTAACACCAAATGCTGACAAAAATAATGGAACAATAGAACACCCGTTCATTGCTGGTGGGAATGCAAAATGTTGCCGGTGTTTTGGAAGGCCATTTGGTGATTTCTTACAAAACTAAGCATGCTCTCATCATAAGACTAGGCAACTGAACTCCTTGGTATTCACCCAAATGAGCTGAAAACTTATGTCCACACAAAAAACTGTGAACAGATGTTGATAGCAACTTTATCAACAACTGCCAAAACTTGGAAGCAAAGAAAATAGCTATGAGTAGGTGAACAGATAAACTGTGGCTCATTCAGGCAATTGTATAATATTCAGCACTACAAAGAAATGAGCTATCAAGTCGCGAAAAGAAATAAGGAAACTTAAATACATACTACTCAGTGAAAGAAGCCAGTCTGAAAAGGCTGTATACTGTAAGATTCCAATTACACAGCATTCTGGAAAGGACAAAACTATAGAGAAAGTACAAAGGGGTTGAGTGTGGGGGAGAGGATGAAGAGGATTAGAGGGGATTTTTAGGGCAGTGAAACTATTATGTATGATATTATAATGGGAGATTTAACTCATAATGCATTATTTAAATCCATAAAATATATCCATAAAATATACAACATCAAGAATGAACTCTAATGTGAAGTAAGGACTTGGGTGATAATGACATGTCAACGTATGTTAATCAATTATAACAAATGTACCACTCTGATGCACGATGTAGACAGGGAGAAAGGTTGTGTATGCATGGGGACCGAAGTATAGGGCAACTCTACTTTCTGCTCAATTTTGCTATAAGCCTAAACTACTATAAAAAGCAAATTCTTTTTTTAAAAAAAAATTGTGAACTGAGAAGTTGTAATTCTGTAAGACTCCATAACTTACCATCTTGAGATTAACATAAAGTCACATAACTATATAGTTATTCTGGAGTGTTCTCACAGCAAAAGAAAACACCCATTTACATCCTTTAATTTAATGTTTGGATGAGCAACTACTATCTGTCAAGCACTATTCCAGGCACAGTGAGCAAAACAAAGTCCCTGCTCTCATGGAGGTTACATTTTGATGGGGAAGATGTATAAAGAGTAAATAAACAAGAAATTCAGATACGGGGCGCTATGAAGAAAATAAAGGATAATTTAAGAAGTGTTAAGAGTCAGTGGGGGTACACAGGAGTAATGCACTACTCTCTGCAGAACTATCGCTGGGGACAGTTAAGTTGACTCACAATCTAATGAGGAGCCTGGCAATGCCAACATCTAGGATGAGAGCCTTCCAAGCAGAAGGAAGACCTGAGGACAAAGAGCTGAGCCTGCTTGACTTGAGACTGCGGCATGGTGCCCCGTGTGGAAGGGAAGTTCAACAAGTGAAGGAGGTCTCTGTATAGGTCATGGTGAGAATTTGACGTTTAATTCTAGATACAATGGAAAACCATTAGAAACTTTAATGCAGGGGGAAAAATGTGATCCAAGTCTGAGTAGCCACCCTGGCAGCTTTCTAGAAAAGACAGACGGCCAAAAGGCTTTGAAGCAGGAAGACCATCAGGGAAACCGGCGCCACAACTCACATGGGAGCGGACAGTGGCTCGGACCGTGGTGACCGAGGGGGAGAGCAAAACCCAGAGGGCCTGCCAGTGGATTGGGTAAGGAAAGCAGGGGAAAGAACAAAATTCAGAGCAATTTTAGGGGTTTTCACAGAAAAAAAAATGAAGACGAGGAGGGCACAAAACATTGGGAAGCTGTGTAAACGGTATTACAACATGCAATGAGAGGTAAGGATGGAGATGCCAGTGCTTCACATGCGGTTTTCAATGCAAGGGACAACAAGCAGGAAGCGACGACCACAGCTGACCCAACCCTGGCATTTGGGCTCGGAAGTGTGGCTGAAGGTCTGATGAAGAAGGCTGAATGACTCGTCTCCTTTCCAGTTTGGTCCCTCTAAGGCCTCTGGTTAAAGACACACCTGAAAATTTCTGGTTAACCTGGACTATTTTGCCTAAAAGGAGTTTCAGAATCAAAAGAACAAAACAAAACAAAAAGTAGAAGAGGAGGTTCCCTAGGCCAGAGTTCCATAAAGGGCTGAAATACATGAATGCCCTTCTCATCTACCCAAGTAAAAGCCTCACTGCTCCTATGCTATCAACACTAGCATTCACGAACATCATAAAGAAAGAGAAAACATCTTAATGAATATTTGTTAAGTGTTTTTGTTCCACTGAAGGGCAGCTAGTCCGATGCAAGCCAAGTGACAAACACAACATGAGAAGTAATATTCTGAGGCCTGTGCCTTTAATCAAATCCTTGGCAACTTCCCAATCAAACAACCCTTCTGAAATGCTCCCAACTGTCCAAAGTCCTTTATGGCTTCTAGAAAGAAGCCCGTAATTTGCACCAGAGGACTTCTAATTCATCTAAACCTCGAAGTCTGTAAAAGTGGCTCCAAGTTCATGGACTGTACATCTTAAAGGATACACCAAAGACATTCTTAGCTTTAAAGACGATGACTCCTCATCAGTTTTAAGAAGAAAACATTAAAGAATGTCTATTTGCCAGAGCTATTTCAGAATGCAGCTAAAAACTGATTCCATATTCAAGTGGAATCCGAGTTTGTAGAATGTAGTCAACAAAGCCAACAGAAAAGCAGCTCTCACTCTTTGCTGGCTAAATGCTGCGTGCTCTGTCGGTGGGTCAGAAGAACTCCAGACATTCAGTGTAGCATGAAGTCTCATCTCATATAGAAAAGACCACAGATGCAAATGCATAATTTCCACTAGGGTGACCGATTCATGCCCAGGACTTCGCCAGAAATCCTCTCCCGCACGGACAAACTGGGATGGTTGCTCATCTTAAATGTAACCCAGCCCTGACTTCCTCAGTTTTGTTGTCCTGCGCATTATCAGGGCCATTTCATCCCAAATTTCTTAAAGTGACAATCAAGAGCTTCACTAAAGGCACACTCCCGAGCTAAATAGGCCCAGTACTGAAATCCAATCTTCCTGGCTTCACGCAGTCACTGAAGCTTTTCATTCTTACTCACCTGTCCATTCTCATCGCTCAATCTTAATATTTATGACCTTATTTTTCCAAGACAGGGGGGCATCCATGACTGAGAACATATTCAGAATGTAATAGCCAACAAAAGCAGGGAGGGGAAGCTTTCTGGAAAAATGTCAGTATTGACTCACGCCTCTCGACCAGCCCCATTCCTAGCCAGATTTCCCAAGGAGATGATCAGAGAACCACTGAATTAGGTCAAAACTTTGGTCGGCACTAACTGTAAGAGAAAGGTGCTCACTATGCCAGAAATTGCAAGGTGCTGCCGTGCTGGATACGTATAAGAGGGATGAGACCAAAGAAGGGGCACAGAGGGCTGACCAGTGTCTACTCAGAATGAGCAGCATCCTGGTAAATACAGCAAGCAGATCTCGAAGGCAGCGCTCACCCTCAAACTCAAAAGAACAGGAAGGTAGAATGGGCGACAAGGCACTGAAAGCCCGGGCTGCTTGCCTCCTGTGGGGTGGCCTTAAATGCACACAACCCGTGGTTCTTGCAGCCTCCAGAAGGGGTTGCTAGGACTTGCTGCCACTTAGAGGAGAAGGCCAGGCGTTGGTGGGGTAAGAAGTTGGAGGAAGCAGGTAGGCTGAGCATGGGTAGAAAGCGGTCATGGCTTGCCCATACCGCAAGCATCCACACCACAAAGAGACAAAACTGAGTTACTCAGGACACTCCAGCTCATGAAATCTCTTCTCTGGCCTTGTAAGGATACATTTTCTTGCTCCTTTCAAATGAAGGATTTGCCCAGGAATGTACACTGAGTTTTCACAGAAACCATCGCAACACCAATTTGCCAGGACGCGGTCACCTTGGGTAAGGAGAAACAGACATGGACCAGTCACTAGGCTCATGGGGAAACCCTGCAGTTCCAAGGGAAGGAAACGGTCCTGCTCTGAAACGGTCTCTGCTGAAAAGGTCTGACTGAAAAGGTCTGACTCCAACGGACAATTTTTTTCTTCATAAAATTCTCAATATTTTAAGAAGACACTTGATTCAAGAAGGCACTGGGTCTGTGAAAATGGGGCAAGCAGATATGAAGAGGGCACAGTGTGAGGTCAGGAAACATTGCTTGGAGCTTTTTTTTTTAATAGTCCTTCCTCACTTAAAATGATGGAAGATGGAATGGACAACAGAACACATGCTACAAAAATCTCAAATTATTGAAGGGGCTGAGGGGCCTCAAAACGTTCTCCTAGAACCTGGAGGGACAATGAAAAAAATTAGTGGCAGAAGAGATGAGAAGTGAAGGATGAATTTTGGAAGCCACAATATATGTACCTGGAATCCTAGAAAGAAAGTAGAAAAAGGACAGATAGATAAAAGAACAATCAAAGAATATTTTCCAAAATTGTGAAAGAGCCTGACTACACTACAAAATGGTTCTTGAAATACATAAACATATTCTGTTCAAAAATTAAATGAAAGGATGCCTGGGTGGCTCAGGCAGTTGAGCATCAGATTCTTGGATTTTGGCTCAGGTCGTGATCTCATGGTTTGTGGGATCGAGCCCCAGGTCGGGCTCTGCACTGATAGTGGGGAGCCTGTTTGGGATTCTCTTTCTCTCTCATTCTCATTCTCATTCTCATTCTCTGTCTCTAACATGTGCGCGTGCGCTCACACGCATTCCCTGTGCCCCTCCCCTGCTCATCTTCTCCCTTTCTCTCAAAATAAATTTTAAAAACATTGAATATAAAATATGACAGATGTTCAAAGAAATAACATAATCTGCCATGATAGAATCAAAATGAAAATGATCCCAGACATCATTCTAACATCAAATATCAGAGCTCAAGGGGATGATATCCTGAGCTTTCAGGTGGGAAGTTTCTTCTGCAAGAATCCTATAGCTACTTATGGAGACAGCAGCATGTGAAGGCATAGAAAGTAACTGGGATGATACAAAAACTCAGAGACTATGCCACTGCCATTCCCCTGACATTAGCCTTTAGGAAAAACCTGTTAGCATCTATACTTTATTTGAATAATTAAAACCACAGTGTAAGAAGAAAACACAGCAGTAAGCTGCTTGACACAGATCTTAGCAATGACTTTTTAAATATGACATCAAAAGCAAAAGCAACAAAAACAACAAGAAACAAGTGGAGCTACATCAAACTACAAAGGAACCATCAACAAAATGAAAAGGCGGCCTACAGAATGGGAGAAAACATTTGCAAATCATGTATCTGATAAGAGGTTAATATCCAAAACATATTAAGAACTCCTACAACTCAAAAGCAAAACCAAGCAATCCAGTTAAAAACAGGCAGAAGATCTGAATACATACTTCTCTAGAGAAGACATCCAAATGGCCAACAGGTACATGAAAAGATGCTCAAGGGGCACCTGGGTGGGCCAGTCAGTTGAACATTCGACTCTTGATTTCAGCCCAGGTCATGATCTCACGGTTCGTAAGTACAAGCCCCACGTTAGGCTCCATGCTGACAGAGCAAAGTATCCTTGAGATTCTCTGTCTATGCCCCTCCCCCCCAAAATAAATAAACATTAAAAGAAAAAAAAAAAGATGTTCAATATCACTAATCACCAGCAAAATGCTAATTAAAACCACAATGAGCTATCACCTCACACATGTCAGAATGGCTATTATCAAAAATCCAAATAATAAGTATTGGCCAGGTTGTAGAGGAAAAAAAATTTGCCTTGTTGGTGGCAATGTAAATTAGTACAGCCACTATGGAAAACAGTATGGAGGTTCCTCAGAAAGTTAAAAATAGCTTTACCCTATGATCCACGAATTCCACTTCTTGGTATTTACCCAAAGAAAATGAGAACACCAACTCAAAAAGACATACGCATCTCCAGGTTCACTGCAGGATTATTTACAATAGCCAAGCTATGGAAACAACCTAACTGTCCACTGATGGATCAACAGATATATATTGGTTTTATATATATATATATATATATATATATATCAATGGATGGATTAATATATATATATATTGGTGTTGTAGATAGATAGATAGATACAAATATACATACAATGGAACAGTATCTAACCATAAAAAAGTATGAAATGTTGGCATTTACAACAACATGGATAGACCTCGAGGACATTATGCTAAGTGAAATATATCAGATAGCAAGAGACAAATACCATATGATCTCATTTATATGTGGAATCTAAAACAAAAGCAAAACCAAACAAACAAACAAAAACAAGTTCAATGACACAGAGAACAGACTGGTGGTTCCCTGAGATGGGGCACAGGGAGCAGTAGAAATGAGTAAAGGGGGTCAGGAGGTACAATTTTTTGGTTACAAAATAAAGAAGTCATGGGGATGTAATGTAATGTAAAATAGCTAAGAAAGTAGATCTGAGTATTTCTTACTACACACACACACACAAAAAATACATTACTTCTTGTAACTACTGTTGACCTTGAAAATAAAACAGCCAGTTAATTTACCAGCAAAAGTTTATTTGACAATGGCAGAAGAAGTGCAATTGGGGACGCATCAACTATGGCAAAACCATGGACAGTTTCAGAGAACAAAGAGGAATACCACTTATAGAGGAAAAGGAGGAGGTGGGAGGGGCTGCTTGAACAAAAGTCCACTGGAAGAAGGTGCTCAGGGGGGTGATAGTTTCTCATTGGCTGAATTATGGTGGTTTCTCATTGGCTGAACTGTTGTGGAGCAAAGGGAAAATCTTCCTCTCGCTTCCTGGGGCTGTAAAGTAACTTCTTCCTGTTGGCACTGGTACTTGAGAATGAGGTGGTAGGGTATGAGAGCTCCCCTTTCTGTTTCTTCCCAATTCTATCATAAATGAGGTTTTCTTTATTCAGTTTCACATTATATAAGGTGATCGATGTTAACTAGCCTTACTACAGAGATCATTTCACAACGCATACAAATATTGTCATACACGTGAAACTAATATGTTACATTGTCTATTATACCTCAATTTAAAAAATAAATTTCTAGGGGTGGCTGGTGGCTCAGTCAGTTAAGTGTCTGGCTCTTGATTTTGGCTCAGGTCACGATCTCATGGTTCATGGGTTCGAGCCCCACATTGGGCTCTGCACTGACACCGTGGAGCCTGCTTGGGATTCAGTCTCTCTCTCTGCTCCTCCTTCGCTTGTTTGGACTCTCTTCCCCCCGCCCCCCATCATGAATAAATAAACATAATCAATCAATCAATTAATTAAATCTTTTAAAGAAAAAAACCTCCACATTATGAAAATTACCAGTGAGTGTAAATGTAGTTAAATACTTTCAAATATGGTTACTTAATGCAAGTATAAAAAATCATCATCATCACCATGTAGTGATGTTTCACCTAAAAAACTAAATATATATTAAATATCTAAGTCAAAATCCAAAAGAGTCTATTAAAAAATACCTGGGAAACAAGCAGAAGGGTTAAACAGTGTAACTGGGAAGGATAACCACACCTCAACAGAAAAATGGGTCAATGAAGATTCGATGATGAATAGTAACAAAAAGAAGTCTACAAATAGCGAACAAACATGGAAAAGATTCTACCTTATCAATAAATTTAAAAATGATTTAAAATAGTACCACGTTATTTGTACTCATTAAAGTGGTAAAATACTTTGAAATTCTAATGCCCAGTGTTATCTGGGGTAAGCTAAGTGAGGCGGAAAGAAGTGCCTGATAACCACATCTCATACACTGCACTGGGAATGTACTATAAAAACAATTTTATAAGTTACCATCTGACAATATAACATGTACAGTTTTAAAATAGCTACATTCTCATCTCACCTGGGTATTCCACTACTAATAATTTTTTCCAAAGAAGTCACAGCAGCAAAGATATATGTACAAAGATGTTCACAGAGCCATATGTATGTTATCAAAACACTGGAAATGAATGAAGCAACCAAAAGTAGGGGATTAATACCTAAGCCATTTTATGTATTTCTTTTTTTCTTTATTTAAATTCAAGTTATCTAACATACAGTGTAGGATTGGTTTCAGGAGTAGAACCCAGTGATGCATCACCTACACATAACACCCAGTGCTCATCCCAATAAGTGCCCTCCAAAATGCCCATCACTCATTTAGACCATCCTCCCACCCACCCCCCCTCCAGCAACCCTCAGTTTGTTCTCTGTGTTTAGAAGTCTCCTATGGTTTGCCACTGATTTCATCTTATTTTTCCTTCCCTTTGCCTATGTTCATCTGTTTGTATCTTAAATTCCACATGAGTGAAGTCACATGATATCTGTCTTTCTTTGCCTGACTTAGTTTGCTTAGCATAATACACTCTATTTCCATCCATGTTGTTGCAAATGGCAAGATTTCTTTCTTTCTGATTGCTGAGCAGTATTCCATTGTGTGTGTGTGTGTGTGTGTGTGTGTGTGTGTATGTGTACAGATACACACACACAATGTGTATGTATATGTATATATATATACACACACACACATATGTCTACATATATACATATACATATGCCTATACACACATATATATATGCCATATCTTCTCTATCCATTCATCAGTCGATGGACATGTGGGCTCTTTCCATTATTTGGCTATTACTGATAGTGCTTCTATAAACATTGGGGTGCATGTGCCCCTCTGAATCAGCATTTTTGTATCCTCTGGATAAGTATCTAATAGTGCAATTGCTGGGTCATAGCGTAGTTCTATTTTTTACTTTTTGAGGAACCTCCGTTTTCCAGAGTGGCTGCACCAGTTTGCATTCCCACCAACAGTGCAAAAGAGTTCCGCTTTCTCTGCATCCTCACCAACATCTGTTGTTCCCTGATCAATTTTAGCCATTCTGACAGGTGTGAGGTGGTAACTCTTTGTGGTTTTGATTTGTATTTCTCTGATGATGAGTAATGTTGAGCATCTTCTCATATGTCTGTTAGTCATCTAGATGTCTTCTTTGGAACAGTGTCTATTCATGTCTTCTGCCCATTTCGTCATTGGATTCTTTGTCTTTTGGGCGTTGAGTTTGATAAGTTCTTTATATTTTGGATACTAACCCTTTTGCAAATATCTTCTCCCATTCCATCAGTAGCTTTTTAGCTTTCTTGATTATTTCCTTCACTGCACAGAGGTTTTTATCTCGAGGAGGTCTCAATAATTTATTTATGCTTTTATTTCCCTTGCTTCCGGAGACACGTCTAATAAGAAATTGCCACGGCTGAGGTCAAAGAAGTTGCTGCCTGTGTTCTCCTCTAGGATTTTGATGGTTTCCTGTCTCACATTTAGGTCTTTCATCCATTTTATTTTTATATGTGGTATCAGGAAGTGGTCCAGTTTCATTCTCTTATATGTCGCTGTCCAGTTTTCCCAGTACCATTTGCTCGGGAGACTTTTTTCCACTGGATGTTCTTTCCTGCTTTGTCCATGTAGGGTTTGTTTCTGGGTTGTCTGTTCTGTTCCATTGATCTATGTATCTGTGTTTGTGCCTGTACCGTACTTTCCTGATGATTACAGCTTTGACATATAGCTTGAAGTCCAGAATTGTGATGCCTTCAGCTTTGGTTTTCTTTTTCAACATGGCTTTGGATATTTGGGATCTTTTCTGGTTCCATACAAATGTTTTGAATTGTTTGTTCTAGCTCTGTGAAGAATGCTAGTGTTATTTTGATAGGGATTGCATTGAAGGTGTAAATTGCTTTGGGTAGTATAGACATTTTAACAATATTTGCTCCTCCTGTCCATGAGCATAGAATGTTTTTCCATTTCTTTGGGATTTCTTTCATAAGCTTTCTATAGTTTTCAGCATACAGATCTTTTACTTCTTTGGCTAGGTTTATTCCTAGTTATCTTTTGGTTTTTGGAGCAATTGTAAATGGGATGGATTCCTTGATTTCTTTCTGCTGCTTCATTATTGGTGTATAGAAATGCGACCAATTTCTGTACATTGATTTTATATCCTGTGACTTTGCTGAATTTGTGTATAGGTTCAAGCAGTTTTTTGGTGGTCTTTTGGATTTCCCACGTAGAATATCATGTCATCTGTGAGGAATGAAAGTTTGGCTTCTTCCTTGCCAATTTATATGCTTTTTATTTCTTCTTGTTGTCTTCCTGCTGAGGCTAGGACTTCCAGAACTATGTTGAACAACAGTGGTGAGAGTGGACATCCCTGTCTTGTTCCTGACCTTAGGGGGAAAGTTTTCAGTTTTTCCCCGTTGAGGATGATATTAGCTGTGGGTCTTTACATACGGCCTTTATGATGTTGAGGTATGTTCCTTCTATCCCTACTTGCTTGAGGGTTTTTTTTTTTTTTTTATCAAGATAGGATGCTGTATTTTGTCAAGAGCTTTTTCTGCATCGATTGAGAGGATCATATGGTTCTTATCCTTTTATTAATGTAGTGAATCACACCAATTGGTTTACAGCAATGGATAGAGCATCTAAGCAGAAAATCAACAAGGAAACCATGGCTTTGAATGACACACTGGGCCAGATGGACTTAACAGATAAATTCAGAATGCTACATCCTAAACACATTCTTCTTGTGTACACATGGAACATTCTCAAGAATAGATCACATACTGGGTCACAAATAAGCCATTTTTAAAAATCATATTTCAAGGAATATTTACTAAGAAAAAATGCTCAAGACATAAAAGTATTGAAAAAGGTAAAAGACATCATATCTAAAGATATGTATTTGCACATTTCTGTAGTTTGTAAATTGTTTATAGTGAACATATACTACATTTTATCAATTCCATGGTACACATTTTTCCTTCATAGTTATTTATCTCTGAAATTGGAATACATCTTAAGATGGCATCTTTGGATGACAGACACTACTACTTTTGTACGCAGCAACATAAAATAAAACAATAAGTATCATTATTTTTGAAAGATCCCACAGATAACATTCAATGAAGAGATTCTCAGAAAAGAGGCATTCATTCCCCAAATGAAAAGACGGCACACAGCCATCGGTGAAGGCGGTGTGAGCTTTGGTTAGTTTTGGAAACCTTCCCCTTCATACAATCTTCCCTGGGAGTGAAAATTCTTCTATAAAAACAAGCACAGAGGTGAAGATTGCCTCGGGATATGTGACTTTCCCCCTCTTGTTTCTAAATTAACTTCTATGGAATGCTCAGTTTGTTGCTGGCTTGTAAAGAGAAGAGATTCTTGAGGTTAATCATTCTTGTTCACTCTCTAAATAAGCAAAATGAACCTTAATCCCACTTTGGCAAGAGCTGCCTTTAATCTTCCAGATTGTAACTCTTCCCAACAAACAGGAGGGCAGAGGCTTGGGGAAATAGAAAGATGAGAAGGGACAAAAGGTCGGGCAGACATGAAAACTTGAATGGGGTAAGTTTCCTTCTTTTTCCCCTTTTGAATAGGCAGACCCGCCACTTCTGCCCGCTGCTTCAGTGAACTGTGAGGGCTGGAATTGCCCAAATAAAGTTAATCAACGAAACAGAACCAGCCACGTAAACCTCTCAGCTCTGTGTCCCCACATACCTTTTTCCTTCCCTCTTGATTCACTCCTATCTCATATCCAATTTTCCCCCTGGCAACTGAGGAAGATGGTTGTGGTTTCTGGCTAATACCTAGGGAGGAAAGAAGGACATTCTCTCCAAATACGTGGTAAGTTCCTACTATGTACAAGTGCTCTGAGAAGTGGAAGATCATATATAATATAGTACTGGCTCTCAAAAGACTTAACTCTAGTAGATAAGACCTCCACACCAATCACTATAGTCCAGAGGGAAAAAAGAATTATGGCATCCACACTGATTGGTCGGTGCCCCTGGCATTGTGGGTATTAAGTTTTTAACATCATCCTAAATACGTGTTACACATATACGTAGATGGCAAGAAAAACACAAGATGGAGGGAACGGCGTGAACAAAGAAAAGGAAACACATTTTAAGGCAGAATTCTGGGCCAATGACTTGACTGTGGACTATAATTTAGATCTTTTTTTTTTTTAATGTTAAATGTTTATGGATAGGAGAATTATTCCATAGGAAGAGTTTAATGAAAATACTCCATTAAGGAAGAAACCTGCTTCGGGGACTAACTGTTTTCAGGAAAGTGAAACTCATTCCTAGTCTCATCCTGAACTGAAACCTGTAACAAGAATCAAATTAAAAATTAAAATTTTAAATTAAAAAAAATGGGAAAAAAAAACAACTTCCTTTATGGCTGTTCTTCCTGTTTCTCCAGAAGTGGCAAAGAACATACACAGGACATGTAATCAAAGTAAAACTCTGAAATTTTTTTCCCACAATTCATGCTTTTAGGAGTTAAGTTATATAGAAAGCAAGTGAAGGCATATTAAAACTGCCAGCCGAAAGGAAAAATTCTACCCAACCAACCCAGATGCAGATTTACCCCAATACAGCATGACTCTGGCTGCATAAAATATGAAAGAATAAAAGGATCTCAAAACTCATAGTAACATATCCATCCTCAGCTTAAAAGAAACCAACACATTTCTGTTATCTTTAGTAGTTTTTTTTTTTTTTTTAAATAAAAGATCTGGAAGAAAATGTACAAATTGGTTTAAACATCGTTATCAGTTTGGAAAATTCTGTGATATCACATGGTCATTTGGACTAGATATTAGCAAGCAAAGCATGGGTCACCGAGGGAATGGACTACCATGGAAGATTAAAAAGCTATCTCGGGAGATCCCCAAGTATTAAATGAACGGCCACCTATTTTGGGGAGGGACTCAAAAACCTTCCCATCAGGAGCTTCGAAGGACAGAATAAATATTTCCTTTTGCCCATAGTTGCCATGAAATGGGGTATGGGGGGGAGAGTCCCATCTTTGGTTTACTCATTCACTGGTGAACTCACCTAAAATAGGGTAGATAGAAGACATTTTAGGAAATTCCAAGGAAGAGAGAGACATGAGATTCAGATGTTTTAAAAAATGGAATGGCCAAGGACTGCAAAGAGAAGAAATCTCAGTATGATAACTGTAATTGGTGGGCTTGAAGAAGTCAGCCCACCAATATTTATCAATTTATTTTAATATTTATCAAAATATTAAATAGGTAGTAAGACAAAACATCAAGTGACACAGAGATAGTACTATGCCATGATTATCCTTTCAATAAGAATAAAGAAAGGCAATTATGAATTCCAGGGGGAGAGGGAGAGCCACACAAGAAAGTCATGGCTCAGATTACAAAGCAAGCTAAAATGGAGCACGATTCTGGGCCTTTGATGAAGTAGAAGATCTTGACCGGACATTTGTAACATTCCCTTTCAATGGAACAAGGTCAGTGATTGCTGTGGACTCCATATTCTATTTGTGGATCCAGTCACTTTATTTGGTTCTGTAATAAGGGACACATAAATAAGCGCTATTATGTACTGGCTTTCAAACTTCAGACTCGGTGCACAGAGAAAGCGTGGTCATCTTATCAAAATTATAGATTACTGTGTAAACGATAGAAACCTCGGGGCACCTGGGTGGCTTAGTCGGTTAAACGTCCGACTTTCGCTTAGGTCATGATCTCGCGGTTCGTGGGTTTGAGCCCCGCATCGGGCTCTGTGCTGACTGCCAGCTCAGAGCCTGGAGCCTGTTTCAGTCTGTGACTCCCTCTCTCTGACCCTCCCCTGCTCACGCTGTCTCTCTCTCTCTCTCCTAGAAATAAATAAAACATTTAAAAAAAAACACGATAGAAACCTCAACGATGTCAAAGTAATGATATGGCTGAAAGGGAACTCTCACACCCCATGTTACATCCTAAAAGTCAAGAGAGTCTATCTACATATCGGTTATAAGGTAATCAAATACAAAAAAACAAAAAACAAAAAACAAAAAAAAAAATCCAGAAAAGTAAATGTTAAGTAATTAAACTTAGCAAGAATGAGAGAGTGTAAGAAAACCACGTCCTCATTTTTCTTTTTTCTTCACATTTTTCTTAATGGAAGAACAGACAGTGCATCAATCTGCTGGGTGAAGATAGAGAAGTATTAAGCATGTGTTTACGAGTTAAGGAGGGGGGCGCCTGGGTGGCTCAGTCAGTTAAGCATCCGACTTCGGCTCAGGTCATGATCTCATGTGGGTTCGAGCCCCGTGTCGGGCTTTGTGCTGACAACTCAGAGCCTGGAGCCTGTTTCAGATTCTGTATCTCCCTCTTTCTCTGACCCTCCCCTGCTCATGCTGTCTCTCTCTCTCTCTCAGAAATCAAAAAAAAAAAAAAAAAAAATTAAAATTTTAATAAAAAAGAATTTCTCATTCTCTCCCTTTGACCCCTCCCCTTCTTGCATGCATACTCTCTGTCTCTAAAATTAAAAAAAAAAACAACAACCCTTTTTTAAGAAGAAATGAAATTTAGGGTACAGGTGACAAGGAGTTTTTTTCCTTTCCACTTTAGATCATCCTCAACTGTCTGAATTTTTATTTCCTAGTCACATATTATTTTTATAATAACAATAATAATATGAATGAGGTACTGATAGGGAAAGATCTCAAGGACATATTAAGAAAAACAAAGCAAGTACTAGAATAAAAGGTACCACGTGTACTTTTTTTTATAAAGTAGCAGCAATATATATGTAAATATATTGGCATAACTATATGTTAGTGTCTACAAAAGGACCTGATAGGAAATTAAAAGAGAACTCCCAAATTTTATTCTATACAATTCCATACTATTTGAATCCTCTACAATGAGAATATATGTGATCAGTTCAATTACTTTTTTTCCACATTTTGAAAGAAGAAAGATCCCGTGATTACATAATTAGTAGACTTGCATGATTTAGTGAAAGAAAGAACAGCTTTGGTCTCAGAAAAACTTGCAATCGGGGGCGCCTGGGTGGCTCAGTCGGTTAAGCGTCCGACGTCAGCTCAGGTCATGATCTCACAGTGCATGGGTTTGAGCCCCACGTCGCACTCTGTGCTGACAGCTCAGAGGCTAGTGCCTGCTTCGGATACTGTGTCTACTTCTCTCTCTGCCCCTCACCCCCTTGCACTCTGTCTCTTTCTTTGTCTCTCTCTCTCAAAAAAAAAACATTAAAAATTAAAAAAAAAAAAAGAAAAGAAAAGAAAAACCTGCATTCAAATACAAGCTTCTAGGTATGCCACCTTGAAGAAGTTATTTTACCTCTCTAAGCCTCCATTTCCTTTTTATAAAGCAGCTTCACTGCGATATAATTCACATACCAAACAATTCACTCATTGAAAGCATACGATTCAGTGTGTTCACAGGATTGTGCAACCATTACCACAAATAAATTTTAAGGCGTTTTCAGACCCCTAAAAAAAAAAAAAAAAAAACCCACATAACCCATTAGCAGGCAATCCCCATCAATTTTCTTTTCTGGGAACAAACAGGGATTGGAGAGTCACCTGATGGGCTTACTTATAAGAAAGAAAGAAAATACATCAAGGCCTCTAGCACAGCGCCTGGCCCTCAGTAGGCACTCATGCATTTCAAGCGAAGTTCAAGACATCAATGATCAAAAATAAGCACGAAGAATGGAAACAATAAGAAAGCGTAAGAGACAAACCCTTTCAGGTAGCCAGGAATCCTATCCACAGAGTAAATTCCACAAGAGACGCCCTGTCTCTAATTCTGCTGAATACAGAAGAATCAGGTTATCAAGACTAAAAGCACGCACTTGAAAATGTCAGCATTTGCGGGCACGCTTTAGAGGGAAAAGTTTCAGGAGGTCGGATACATTGTGCAAAAACACGACTCGCAAGGGGCAAATAATGTAGTTTGCTGAGAAGGTAAGACGAACACCACAGGTTCGTATTGGATGAGCAGCTGAAACTATACTGTCATGTTTCTACTTTTCAAAGCGAAAAGAAACATGACAGGTGCTCATTTGGCTGTTCGAGCACTTTCCCACTTAAATGGCAATTCCTCAAGCCTACCGACTGCAGCCTCAAGTTATAATTTATTACTCTTTCTGTATTATTCCCTTGCCTCGGCAGAAAGCAGAACATAGCACCTACATTTCAAGGCCCATGAGAGGTAATAAAGCATAATTATTTAGAATTTATGATTAAGCCATAAATTACAGGAACATTTTGCTTCGGCTGGTCAGTCAGGAGTTGGGGGAGGAAGGGAATGGGGTCAGAGGGAGAAATAACGAAAGCCTTTTCCTTCGAATAAAATGTCTGGAACAGGGCGGGACTGAGGGGCACCTGGAGGATTTACAAAGATACCACAGTCTCCAAGCTGAGTCCCAGAGGAATCCCAGTGAAGAGGCTTTAAACTCCTAGAAGCCTCTGTTCTGCGTGCTCACGGGGCGACAGACCCGCGACAGACCCACTGGAGCACTCACGTCGACACCCCAGCTAGAAGCACGGAGCATTTTGGGGTTGGACCACGTCAGGTGTTCACAGGCTCTGGGTCTTGCTGCCCCAAGCCAGAGGGATTTCGAAGAAGGTGAACCTGTTCTGGAAAACACGACGGACCTGGCTCTACAGGTAAACTCGGCCCTCAGCCAAGGCAAGAGCGTGGTTCCCACAGAATTCAACCCTGACCAGACGGTAACTCTTCTCCCTCTTGAGACCCAGCTGGTGAGATGTCTCTTTCGTTCAGTTCCCGTACGTGGGAAGCTGTGTGTGGGATGGTGAGGTAACAAAGCTTGCAAACCTCAGGGCGTGATGCGGGGGAAGAACACAACGTTCTGGGCTCCCCTGTCACCCGCTGGCCTTCCTGCTTCTCCTGTGATGCCAGGGCCCGGCTCCCAATCTTGGGGGGCCCCCCGCACAGACAGCACTGGGCTCCCAGTGGCCCTGAGACGCAAGTGCCACCAAGCCCTGGTTTTTCCAGGGGAGGCAGAGCCTCAGACCCTAACAGGGCACAGCCAATAGCGCGGGGAGTCTGGACCGTGGTCACCTGACAGGAACGGGCCTTTTCATCATTCGACCCTAAACTGTTGGTGAGATAAAGCAAAACCCAAAAAGAAGAAACAGCGTGCGTTTCCAGTGACATTGCTTTCTCTCTCTCTTTTTTTTTTCTTTATTTTTTTTGCCATGGAAATCTGACTTGGCAAATGGAGCTTGGAGATAGCTATTTGAAAATGAGATTGAGTTTGGATGGAAGGAAACAAAAATAAAGAGACCAGATAGACCGGAGTCATGAGTCGTGACATGTAAAAAAAAAAAAAAAGAATAATAAATGAAGGGTCAGGCCAGGGAGGAGGTCAGCCCCAAAGGTTGACGTAGCGCACCCACCTTTGTCCCGAAACACCCCTTCTCCACACCCGGCTCCTGGTTAATGAACATAATTTGGCTGATGTCCCTTGAACTGTATAATCTTTTCTACAAAAAAAACCAAAACCCACAGTTCGTCTCCGAGCCACTTTTAAGTCCCGAACTCCCTGGTTACATTCAGTCTATGGAAAACATCTGTGGCGAAGTAAATCATCCCAGCCTGAGAAAGACCAGAGTGGTTTGGTTTATTTTATTTTATTTTTTCCCTTCTCCCCTCTAAGTGTGTTTTGAAGTCCTGGTTGGAAAATTAGTGAAAATTGTAAATCTGTTTGCAAATCTGGTCACGTCTAACTCTGAGATTAGGGCAGAGATTCCAATTTAAAAGGAAACCGTGACAGCCCCAGTTAAGCGGGTCCTCAGGCACCGCCAGCAGGGCCTTCAGTCACTTCCACGGGCGGCGGATTTATTACAGGCACCCGACACGTCCCCCCCATCAGACACCCCTGGAGTATTTACTTGAGACGGCAGGGTTCAGTCGGCACTTCCTCTGCAGACCAATATATTATTATAAATTGAGCTAAACTGTTTCCTTTTCATAAGTGCTATGAAGTTCGGATTTCAGATATCAGCACAGGGCTCCGGTCCCTCGGCAGGGCTCCTTATAGGATTTGGGTTTTCGAAAGTAAAGAGAAAAGGTAGCCAGAGACCATGTCTGTTTTATGCTGTTTGAGAGGAGATGGAGGAGCATTCATTTTTAGAAATGGAATAGGGACTTCTGCATGAAGAAAATAAGAATTTGCTTGAGTAATAACAAAGGATAAAGAGAAAAGTATTCGAAATGAATATATTCTAAAGGCGCACTTTGGGTACATCGCGCTGTGTCTGGCCCGGGTCGGTAGGGGACCAGCTCCTTCACCCACAGCTGAAGTCAGGAGTCGCGGAAAGCAGGAATAGATACTATGGCTTGGATACCAGCTCCTATAAAATAATGCCACTCACTTCTGCTTATCGCCTACAAGAGCTAAAGGGACAAGTCTGTATTTAAAACGTATATTCATTACAACATATAGGTAAAAGGGACAATGTAATTACTTATTATTTTCAATATTCATCTATTTCCGAGGCAAGAGAAATAGAACTTTACAAAGAAACGGAAGGAGGAAGCCTCCAGAACACTCTTGTCATCATCTTCTCCTTCTTTCCTGAACAATCTAGTCCTAAAGCCTTTAGGTGAAGCACAGGGGTCATTGTGAGGGAGCGAGAGGGGGGCCCAGGAGCCCAGGGCAGGGGTCAGCGAGGAGGGAGAGGAGGGCGGGCTTGATGTGGGTGTCAGAGCCCAAATGGCATAAAAGGCCAAGTTACAAGCCACGCGCCCTACTGTATGACCACGGCTATGTCACTACATCAATTCAACCCGAATCGATTGTTGTCCTGTATAACTAATATGTACTTTTTAGGGTTATGGAGACAGTTGAAAGAAGGCTTAACCTGTCATTAATCCCCAATAAATGTGGCTGTCAGTCCCATATCACTATTATTTCAGATGCATGTATGTATAGAAACAAGGCTGAAAAGAAATGTACTCAAGCAGCTATGAACCTGAATTTTATAGTCTTCTTTCATTGCATTCATACCTTTCAGTGTTTTCTTTTCTTAACAATGAACACGTATTTTACTTTCATCATCAGAAGAGAACACACAAGATCGTTCTTAAAATGTATCTTTACCATTTCTATATGCAGAAAATTAACATGGCAATTTAAAATGGCCCCACTGACCTCCACTTCATTTAAAGATACAAAGTACTAATCGAAACTCCTGAACAAAGCAGCCAGAGGAAAGTGGTTTATTGGCTAAAATTAAAACCCATTTATTTTTTTAACATCTTTTTTTAAATTAAATTTATTTCTGAGAGGGGCGACTGGGTGGCTTAGTCAGTTAAGCGTCCGACTGTCGCTTAGGTCATGATCTCGCGGTTCGTGGGTTCGAGCCCCACGTCGGGCTCAGTGCTGACTGCCAGCTCGGAGCCTGGAGCCTGTTTCAGAGTCTGTGCCTCCCTCTCTCTCTGCCCCTCCCCTGCTCACGCTGTCTCTCTCTCTCTCTCCTAGAAATAAAAATATTTAAAAATAAATAAATAAATAAATTTATTTCTGAGAGAGAGAGAGAGAGAAACAGCATGAGCAGGGGAGGGGCAGAGAGAGAGGGAGGCACAGACTCTGAAACAGGCTCCAGGCTCCGAGCTGGCTGTCAGCACTGAGCCCGACGCGGGGCTCGAACCCACGAACCGTGAGATCATGACCTGAGCCGAAGTCGGACGCTCAACTGACTGAGCCACCCAGGCGCCCCAAAATCCATTTATACTCAAGGTAAATACCCATCTGTGGGTTGTGCTTTAAAAATGAGGAATAATCTGTTCCCTACAAATGACGCTTGTCGATGGGGCAGAGACTTCAAAACAGAAACTCAGTTCCTAAGGCAAGCATGGGAGGCTCTCAGGAAAAGAAGACCTTCAGCCTACAAATGTTCCCACACAGAAACTTCAGTGTATGGGGACTGAGTCTAAATAGTCACTCTGAGAGCAGGAAAAGCACCATATATGCAACCTGCAAACCATCCTGTCCCTCATACCAACCCAGTGGTGTCAGGCCAAGTCCTTAAGAAAAAACAATCTGTGCACGATCACCCTCACAAGCTTGTTCGGAGAGTGAATGAGACTCTTAGGTGAGACTGATTTGTAAACTATGAAGCAACATGCAGAGGGCGGGCAAGAGATTTAGGGCTTCGATCAGCGCTGAGTAAATGTGGGAATCGCGCCACGAGAAGAACTAAAGAGGTAAAGGGACACAGCATTAAGCGCCAGTGAACCACACACCACAGGAAAGTCATTCTCTACATAATGACCCTCCCGTCTTGCTGCTGACATGGAGAAAGTCTCGGATTGGTACCACTGTACGGTTAACACCTCTCTAACAGTGACACGTGTCCCTTTTTCATAAAGACAGAACAGGACTCGGATTCACGGTCGTCAGCAATCAAAACCAGCAGGCACTTAATACTGTTGTACTTTCTTTCTGTATTTATAAACCTCTTCTAACTGCGCCAAGCAATACACTGCTCTTTCACTTAAGATGGTGATAGAGAATCTCTTTCTTTTTTTCTTTTTTTTTTCTTTATTTCTAGGAGAGAGAGAGAGAGAGAGAGACAGCGTGAGCAGGGGAGGGTCAGAGAGAGAGGGAGTCACAGACTCTGAAACAGGCTCCAGGCTCTGAGCTGGCAGTCAGCACAGAGCCCGACGCGGGGCCCAAACCCTCGAACCGCGAGATCATGACCTAAGCGAAAGTCAGACGCTTAACCGACTAAGCCACCCAGGCGCCCCTAGAGAATCTCTTTCTAAAATGAATCCATTTGAGTGAAACAAAGAAAGTGAACTTATTTAGAGAAAAATACTACATAAGTAATAGTACAGGCAGCACAGGGATATGGCAAGAATCTCAAAGCTGATGCGTAAATGACTGAAATTTGGGAAAGCTTAGTGAAGTAATGACCTAAAGAGCTAATACAAACTCTGAATTTCTAGAAAGCAAGGACCACATTTTTTCCATCGCCAGTATCTCCTTCAGAACCTTACACAGCATGGAGGACATCATGTCCTCGGTAAATACACGATTGACTGAGAAGTAACTCTTACCAAAAATACGGGCTTTGAGCCTTGGGGCTCCCCAGCTCTAAAGTCTATGCAGGAGTAGATTCCCCCAGGCAGGTAAGAGTGAGATAAACTTTGAATAATCAGGAGTGAAAGCCAGTGACAGAATAAACCCTGGGAAGCTTTGTGAGTATAGAAGGATACAGTTTTATATGCTCTGCGTGGGAAAATAAGCAGAAAACCCCAGAACAAAACAAAGAACTTAGAGCAGAGAGTCAAAAGCACAAGCTGCTCAAATCCCGCAGCTTCTCCGGTTAGCCTGGGTACAGCTGAGGCGCTGCTCCCCAAAGAACTCAAGGACAAGTACACGGGAAGGCCCTGTTGTCAGGTCAGCTGCCCCGGAGAAGAAACTAAATTCAGAGCTAGAAAAGACACTACTAAGTATTTATACAGACAGGGGAAATCATTGCTAAGTAGCCTCCATGCCCAGTGTGGAGAGGGAAATCATTTGAATACTTCACACCTACAAAAATCAGATGATTTGAATAATGGAGTAACTGATGAAAAGTCCTGAAAACTGTTGAGCACAGTGGGGAACTCCAGAAGTAAGCAGAATGGGAGGAGCAAGGGAAAAAAAAAAAAAAAAAAACAGCAACAAAAAACCAACAGGCAGCTTTTAAAAATGAGCAATATCGGGGCGCCTGGGTGGCTTAGTCAGTCAAGCGTCCGACTCTCGCTTAGTCATGATCTCGCGGTTCGTGGGTTCGAGCCCCGCGTCGGGCTCTGTGCTGACTGCCAGCTCAGAGCCTGGGGCCTGTTTCAGAGTCTGTGACTCCCTCTCTCTCTGACCCTCCCCTGCTCACGCTGTCTCTCTCTCTCCCCTAGAAATAAATAAAACATTAAAAAAAATTAAAAATGAGCAATATCTAAAAAAAAAAACAAAACAAGGAAATATAAACAAATAAATTTTAAAAGTTAGTTACATGTAGAAGATTCACTATTTACTATAAAGTACCTGAAAAGTTCATTTCAAAAGAAACATTCAAAACAGGCAGCCAACGGTCTAAAAGTCAGACGCCAGAGCATCAATATAGGTTTTGACCCTCCTAATTACCAAGCATGAAATAGCAGTCTCCTTGGTGAAGGGGTATTGCCAGGCCAGGTGTCTCTATGTCCCAGGAGATCTTGAAACCGACATGCCAAGTATCAGGGTCTCTGCCTTCGAGCTGGGGATCGTCCTCACTCTCCTCTTCGGGGCCTATCAAAAAGAGAAGAGAGGGATCAGGAAGGAAATGTCCCACCTCAAGTTCTGGGCTTTATAAACGTGATCTCAGGAATAATTACGTTTTAATAAAATATGCATAGTAAGTGAACTATATCCTTCTTTTACATCTTTAAAAAAAAACATTCTTTAGAATATCTTTAACATGTCCTTTATTAATCAAAAAATGTCTTTAAATGATGAGGGAATAACGCCAGATACCTAGGAAAATAAAAGATTTTATTTAATTCCACGCAAATAAATTAGATAATCTGGATTAAATAGATCGTTTTTTAAGGAAAATATTAACTACCAAAATCGACCCCAGAAGGGGTCAAAAAGTTAACAAAACCATAAAGGGTATAAAGTTGTCAAAGAACGACCTCTTAGGAAAACGTAAGTGTCAAGAGTTTCAAAGAAGAATTCTACCAAACAATTAAGGAGTGGGCTATTTCAATATGCTTTAAATTGTTTAAGGGCATAGAAAAAGAAAAGTTTCTGAATTCTTTTCATGAAGATAGGATAATATGTATCAAAATCCAAAAAGAAAACATACACACACACACATACACACACAAATCTCACATCTGAGAATCAATGCAAAATTCCTAAATATAGGGAAATAGAATTAAATCCAGCTGCCTATTAAAAGAATAACATTGCATGACCAAATAGAACTTGTCACAGGAATACAAGGCTAGTTCAATACACAAAGGGTTATACTTAAAATTCATCATATTCATAGATGAAAACAAAGAGTCACCAGAGATACACAAAGTATTCAGTAAAACACATCGTTTCCCAACCAACATAAAACAATGAGCAGCCAGTTCCTTTACACAATAAATACAGATCTCTCTCATTCAAAAAGGCAGCATCATATATTAACAGGGAAACATTAGAAATATTCCCAAAGTTAAGAAGTAGTAAACAATGCCCTTAATCCCACAATAACTCATCACTGTTTTGGAAGGAATGATCAACACAAGGTATTCTCTGGAGTTGCATAAGGAAACCTAATTAGACCAAAAAAAAAAAAAGGTAAAAAAGATTTTTTTATAAGAAAAAGTGCTTTTTTACAAATGACATTATTATTTATGTGCAAATCAGCCAGGAAAAATATATCCCAAGCAAAAGTCAAATTAAGAAAAACGCTAGCAACAAAAGTGTGCATATTAAAACATCCAGCAAGATTCTTAAATGTGTACTGTCTATAAGAAAAAAAACTTTTAAAATATTACTGAAGGACACAAAAGAAAATTTAAACAGATGTAAAGACATATTATGTTCTTGGGAAATAAGACTCCCTAAATTCACCCATACATTTAATACAAACCTAATAAAAATACCAGTAGGACTGATTTTTAGTTAAGTGGAGTTGGTAACTAAATAAGCTGATTCTACAAATCACACGGAAATATAAACAAGCGAGCATAGCCAGGAATTGTTTTTAATATATAAAAAGTACCTGAAGACAGAATACCTAAAAGAAAACAAGTGTGTAAACATTTCAGAGATGTTCAAATTTATTCATTTAAGAGAAATGCAAATTAAAGCCACAACAGATATTTGGTAACTTATCAGATCAGAAATGATCAAACACTTTGATAAACTATGGTATCAGTAAGAGTACAGCACAGTGGCATATTCACACTCTCCGTAGAGAAAAATCTGGCAATACGTATCAAAATTACAAATGCATTTAACACTTGGAATGTATGGGAATTCCACAATTCCACTTGGAAGAATGTATCCTCAAATTCCTACCTGCAAAGGCTGCAAAACGACTTTAGAGCAAGGATGCTTACTGTACCACTGTTCAGAAGAGCCCAAGATCAGAAAAAACCCAAATATCCATCAATAAGTTTCTGGTTAAATAAATTACGAAATGTCCAGGCAATAAAATATTATGTAGCCACTGCAAGTATTCCGTCTATGCACTGACACAGAACTATGTGATATATTTTTAAGAGAAAGAAACTGACAGGCCATGATTTGTGTAAAATACAAACGCATACACACACGTGTGTATATATATGTACAGGTAATATTTCCAAAAGGATACTCAAGATTGATTTTTCTGGGAGGAGAACTACGTGGCTGGAGTCCAGGAGGGGAGAGACACGTGAACGAAGTAAAAGGCACACAATATGATCTGCCTACATGAAGAGTCCTGCAGGGTGGTCCTATATAAAAACTTATATAAGAGTTCATTTAAGAAATATTTATTGAGCACTTATTATACATGAGGCACTGACCTGGGCACTTGGGATCTATCAGTGAATGAATCAAAGAGCTTTGCCCCAGTGTAGCTGTCTTTCTGATGAAGTTGTAAATGGTCATCGCTGATTACTAGAAAAAGGACATTTTAAATTCCATTAGACACTAGACTCTGGTCTTCCAGGGGAGGGTCCAATTTTCTGTTTCATCTGCATTTAGAGCCCTACTAAGGGGCCCACAGAAGGCATTCAGTGAAGAGTTGTACTTAAGTACTTACTTAAGAAACAAAATGCAGGAGCCCCTGGGTGGCTCAGTAGGTTAAGCTTCCACCTTCGGCTCAGGTCATGATTTCAGGGTTTGTGAGTTCAAGCCCCGCGTTGGGCTCTGTGCTGACAGCTCAGAGCCTGGAGCCTGCTTCAGGTTCTGTGTGCTCCTCTCTCTCTCTCCCCCTCCCCTGCTCATACTCTGTCTCTTTCAGTCTCTCAAAACTAAATAAACATTGAAACAATATTTTTTAAGGCTCTTTCAGTTCACATATTTTACAATCCTTGCTGGACTAGATGGCAGGAAAAAAATGTTAATTCCGGGGCCTGAGGGGGAAGGAAACACTGCAAATTAAACCACATTACATAATAAAGCATGGCCTGAGGGCTGGAATGGATAGAGCAGAATTCTTGGAGAAGAGCAAATGTGAAAGACAAGAAGCAGACAGAAAGATGCAAAGTTTCATGTGGTCACAATGGGCAATAAGGCGTGTTTCACGCAGGCTGGCTCACGTGCATGTCACAGACACAACCCAAAAAAGTACATGCATCCCAGAAGGCGCGTACCCAAATACAGAATTCCTCAGTTCTGAACACCTTACTCTGCAGTAACTATGCACAAGGGTGAAAGGCAGTAAAAGAAGGAGGAAAGGGGGACGAAATCCCCTTTATACTTATTAATTCACATTACTCTGCCCAGGTATGCTGGGGAAAAAAAATCCAGGCCAGAAATCCAACTTCAAAGAAGGAACGCTACTAAATGACCTTTAAGGGCCCATCCAGCTTGGGATATTCGATTCCTTATGTTGGAATCTAAAATGTGATACTGCCATAGGAACAGAATCTTCTCCTTTTTTCCTCTTTGTTATTTCTGATAAATGTCTTCTCGAGCATTCTTTAGTTAGGAGCAACTCTAAGCTAGTTTTCTTTATGAAAAAGTCATATAGTGAAAAGTCTAAAGCCATTTTTCTAGGTTAATTCCAAAACCATTTAAAAGAGAACCCTCTAGGGGCACCTGAGGGGCTCAGTTGGTGAAGCGGCCAACTTCGGCTCAGGTCATGATCTCGCAGTTCATGGCTTCGAGTCCCGCCCTGGGATCTGGGCTGACAGCTCGGAGCCTGGAGCCTGCTTCAGACCCTGTGTCTCCCTCCCTCTCTGCCCTTCTCCCGCTGTCTCTCTCTCTCTCTCTCTCTCTCTCTCAAAAATAAATAATAAACATTAAAAAATCGTAAACAAAACTAAGTTAGCTACCAACTGATACAAGTACTTTGCATAAAAATCCAAATGGCCAGCTATTCTTGAATTCCAGGGACAGGTATCACTGAGGCCGTCACTGGCTAAGAAGTAGCTACCCTTTGAGACAAGGCACGTCCTGTCTGCTAGTGGCAGTCCCCATCAGCCATTTCACCCATTTGCAGTAGCTGCCTGGCCCCTACAGCCATTTAAAAGTCCCTGAGCTTTGTTCTAGCCCTTAGGCAAACCAGGCCCATCACCTGCTTATATAAAGTCACTGGACCACACTCGCCCCGATTCATTCACACAGCAGTCCGAGGCTGTTTCCACATAAGACAGCAAGGCTGAGTGGCTACGACACAGACCGTAAGGCCCACAGAGCTGAAAATATTCATCATCTGGCCAGCCCTTGATCCAGAAACTGTTTTCCTAGCTCTGCTCTGGAGTCTTGATAGTTGTGATTGGATAGAGATGTCTACTGTGCATATTAGTGAGGCAGCCAGGCTGAATAAAATAATAATGATGTCGTGTGATGAATACTAGCACACGACGTAATAAAGTAATTAATGCTAAATTATTTGATAACCAGATCAATTTAGCAAAAGAATACTGATAGGAGAAATCATATGTTTATATTTGTGATACCCTAGAGCTTTCAGCAGCTTCGTTCTAGAGAGCCCTAATGATAACAGATTGTAGCAAAGGAGAAAGGATAGAAATATTCTACAAAGGATTTTCATATGTCTCTCTCTCTCTCTCTCGTGAAATGTACTATGACTAAACTTTAAAAAGAAATGATTTTTAAACGACAATGACAACCATGCTATAGTGGCTTCAGGCCACTGAATATGGCTATTCTCCTAAGTGGTAACGGGCTAGTAGACAACTCCCCCCTCTCTTCACTGTCCCCCACTAGTCCCAATATGGCACCAGTAAAGTTGAATGACAAACAGAGACAGTCATTGCAATTGGTGTTTCCTGATGTCTGCCATAAACCCAGCACCTTTGAAATGTGCTCATTAGAATAAGGTTTTCTTGAAGGTGTGTTTCCCCCCTGGGCTGGGTACGGAGGAGGGAGGGAAGCCCTGTGTCTGATAAGTTTTTAACTGCGTCAGTATAGCGGGACTCACTTGCTCCATAAAACCAACTTGTAATTATCGAGAGCAAGTGTAGCTGATAGCTCTGCCTCCCGTTATTCTGGAAACGAGCAGAGACAATCAGCTCTGACTTGCCTTTAAACCCCAATAACACCAGGAAGACTGCAGATGTCTCATTGTGTCCCATGGATTCCCCACCAACCAAACTGTTCAAGAAGTAAAAGACGTGACAAAATACAAAAGAATGAGAAGTGTAAACGTCAAGTTTAAAATTCTAACACATCCCCCCTCCCAAATGAACCAATTCGATTTTCTTACGCTAACTAGGTTTTGAACAATTCATTCCCATTTGGTGAAAGAGAAATGACATCAAATATTTTGTTTGTATTTTTAAAGCTGTAGGCGACCACTGTCACATAGGAAACACAGGCAGATGCCTGAGCATGAAGGAAGAGATGACAGCTCTAATCAAATAAAACCCATCACTTGAAATTCTGTACATTTAATAACATATACAATTAACACTGTATGTCAAGAATTTCCCTGATATGTAAACTTATATTCATCATCATCACACATTAAAAAAAAGCCCTATTTTCTCTTCCCTATTCCCTTGGCCAAACTGAGATTTCTTTTTTTTTTTAATGTTTTATTTATTTCTGAGAGAGAGAGACAGACAGACAGACAGACAGACAGCATGAGCAGGGGAGGGTCAAAGAGAGAGGGAGACACAGAATCTGAAGCAGGCTCCAGGCTCTGAGCTGGCAGTCAGCACAGAGCCCGATGCAAGGCTCGAACCCACAAACCGTGAGATCGTGACCTGAGACGAAATCGGACGCTTAACCGACTGAGCCACCCAGGTGCCCCAAGTACTGAGATTTCTAAGACTCTGGCCTTGGCAATTATATTCTCTGTTTCCTTAACCCTGCCGCCAGAAGGGCTTAAACAGCACGTCCCTTCCTTCCTGTCCATGTCCCAGATCTTGAGACAAGAGAAACCCGGAAGTTGCAGCTAATCGGACTGTATACAAAAGCTCATGATGCTTTCTCTGTCCCATGCTGATCTGCGGGTGACACTGCAGAGTCTGGGATGGATAATCTGTTTTGAAAAAGGGAGAGAGTCAGTCCGAAGGGGGAGGGGAAGATGTGAGGTTGGGAAAATACATTCCGGGCGGGATATAGCATGATGGGTGTACAAGAACATAATTCTGAACTGCAACATGTCAAATGAATGACATAGAATTGCAAGAGAAGAGGCCGGAGAGGTGGGCAGAGGCCAGGACGTGGAGGGATTTGCGAACCATGGTAAGCAACTGAAGACTGAGGGCAACGAGGGGCACTAGAGGCTTTTTCATAGCTCAGATGCGTTTTTCAGAGTGATTGCCCTGAAGGGCGGACGCTTCTATGTGCAGACTTTGCATACGTTTTCTGGACAGGTTTCCCCAGTAACAGCAAATGGCACAAGCCAAAGAACATTTGGGAAACACTCTTGAAGGGCATCTCCCTAGGAAAGAAGGGTTAGCCAAGGAGAAGCTTTCCTGGAAGAATTCTACAACTTAGAAACACATTCCTTGGTTGGTTGTGACATAGGGCAAACTCTTCCCAGCCACTGAGGAGTGAATGGTCTGAAGAAATGAATTCAGAGAAGTCTGAAGGATGGAGCGGGGCAGGGCGGGAGCGTTGGGGGGGGCAGATCCCAGCTCGGAATCTGTAAGAAGCTGGAGGCTACTCTCAGATGCCTCAAAACAAGCAATTCAGGATAAACGGGGGTCCCTCGATACAGATGAATTATAAAATTAATTATGTTTTCTGGGGTTTCAGGACAAATACTGCTAACTCTTTACCAAAAAATCTAAAGCCTTCCAACATGATGTCTGGCTCTGTCAGCTTTCAGATTAAGCATTTGAAAAAAAAAAAATTTTAAGATACAAATATTCACACACACAGAAGAAACTCATTACATCCCATTTCATGGACTTGGCAGGAAAAAGTAAAAGCGAGAAAAGGAGAGGAAAATGGCTCTGGATGCTCTTGGCTAAAGCTTCAAAACCATTACATTACCTGAAGTATAATATGAAGCGGGGAAAGGAAGCACAGATACTTCTCAAACAACACATTCTCCAAACCAGACCTTCTAACATCAGAGGCTGGAACTCCCTGAGCAGCCTCAGGAAAGGACAGAGAGTCACAGAGACGCACAGAAAACCTCTCCGTTGTGAATAACGTAGAAGATCAGAACCAAAACCGGACTGATCAAAAGAAGAGAATTATTTGTTCATCTAGCTTCAGCCAAAGCTTTATCCAGAGTTCAAACTACATGTCCAAGACCCAGTTTTTCTCCTTCTCCTAGGTCAGGAGAAAGAAACGGAGTGGCCACTGTTGCGGGGGGCCATGAGATGTAAGCTTGTCCCAAGAGAGGAAAGCAACAGCTTAAAGAGCCAAAAGATGAAGGGAAAGAAACTGGAAATTGACCACGCTATTAACTATTGAAATAAGGTCTACTTGAAGCCAGTGAGAGCTCCGGGCTTAGTATTAAGTAAGACAATTCCTCATCTTTTTAAATGAAATCTGTTTAGGTCAGGTATCTGCTATTCGCAATCGAAAGAATCCTAATACTAAAC
This sequence comes from Hyaena hyaena, assembly GCF_003009895.1. Lineage (NCBI taxonomy): Eukaryota > Metazoa > Chordata > Mammalia > Carnivora > Hyaenidae > Hyaena > Hyaena hyaena. The sequence continues at coordinate 1,795,239 of NW_024080639.1, forward strand.
AGAAATTGTAGTTGTGGGAATCAGAGTTATTGGGCCGTGGCCGGAATGTAGATGAACAGCATAAACTACTCAAAATGAAAAATACAGACTTTAGGCAACAAACACGTACTCTTCTACCATTATATGCACATAGAAAGAAGGACAGAAACCACATCTTTAAGGAGCTTACAATTCTACTTCAAGTATGTGTAAAACTAATGTATGGCCACAGAAGTCAGGACAGTGGTTACTGCTCAGGGGAGAAATACACTGGAAGGAAGCATTTCTGGGGTGCTGATATAAATGATGGCGTTCAATAATACAGAATTAAACTGCCCAATTAATGCCCTAGACAATAGAGCTTGTTCTACAATAATCTGTCCTCTTATTCCCTACTCGTCACTTGAATACATCACTAAAAATTCAGCCATTCTTGGGGAAGATATTTGCAAATCATCTATCTGTTAGGAGCTTAACATCCACAACAAATAAAGAGTTCCTAAAACTCAACAAGTTAAAAAAAAAACAAACAACTCAACTCAAAATGGGCAAAAAAAAAAAACCTTGAAGAGACATTTCTCCAAAGATACATGAATGGCCACTTAGCACATGAAACAAAGTTGAACATCCTTAATCATTAGGGATCAACCAAGGGGCACGAGGAAGCTTCTGGGGATCATGGGTATGTTCACTATCTTCAGTGTGGTCATGGTTTCACAGGTGTGTTAAAACTCACACGAATGTAAACTTTAAATGTGTGCAGTTTGTTGTATGTAAACTATGCCTCAATAAAACTATTGTGGGGGGGGGGGGACATGCAAAAACCCACCACTCTTGTTGGCTGACCTTCTCTTGACAATTAGGAGACATCACTGCTGCTCCTTTCTCACCAGCACTGAGCACTGTCACTTTTCTCCAGTGAAAAGATGGGTGCCATCATACAAACATTTCTCCTTACCTCTGCCTCTCCTAATCTGGCCCCCTTCTCCAATCTGGATTAAAGCAATGGCTTCTTTCTGCTGCTTCCAGTGCCCCCTCCCTTCTTCTACTCAAAACCACAATGGCCCCCATCACCCGCCACGCCACGTACAAGCCCAGTACCTCGTATTACGGTATTCCATCCGTAAGTGCTGCTGTCCGTCTCGGCCCCTCGTCTCTCCTCTCTGTCTTCACTGCTATTACTCTCCCTCATCTCTCATTCCACCACCGCATCTGCACTTGCTGCTTCTGAAATATCCCGACCCGGTGTTCCATCTCCAGGCCTTCAATATTCCCTCTACCCAGGCTGTTCTCCTCCCGCTCACTCTCTCCTTGCTGAAACATAAGCTCCCTGAGGACAGAGATTTTGCGCACGCTTAGGTGCTTGGCATCTAAAGAGTGCTTGGCAAACAGCAGGTGCTTACTGGTAAGCGCATAAATAATTTCATGGGGATTTAAAAAAATGTGACTTGGAAGACCAAGCAAGTTTTATTGAGCAGTAGAACTGACTTCAAAAATAACTAACAGGGGCGCTAGGGTGGCTCAGGCAGTTACGCGGCCGACTCTTGATCTCAGCTCAGGTCTTGATCTCAGGGTCGAGTTCAAGCCCCACATTGGGCTCCATGCGGGGCATGAAGCCTACTTAAAAACAACAACAATAACAACAAAACTAACCACACATGGCATGATACAATGAAATGCACAAAGTCAAATGAGTTTTGAGATCTCAGATAGGAATGGGGGAAGGCTAAGACAAACATTAAATGTCATAGCATTTGGGGGGCACATGGGTGACTCAGTTAGTTGGCTGAGCATCCAACTCTTGGTTTCAGCTGAGGTCATGATCCCAGGGTGGTGGGATGGAGCCCCATGTCAGGTTTCTCACTGAGTGTGGAGCCTGCTTAAGATTCCCTCTCTACCCCTCCCCTGCTCACATGCTCATGATCTCTCTCTCTCAAAAATAATAATAAAAAAAATCTTAACATTTGAGAAAATTGTGAATGTTCCCAAACTCCTAGCTGCAATTATGGTCTAGCCTTTCATGGTCTCAAAGACAGGCTAAGGAATATAAAGCTACTCGTTTGAAAGTAAAGATTTAAGAATTACAGCAACATGAGGGGCCTGGCTGGCTCATTTGGTGGAGCAGGTGATTCCTGATCTCAGGGTTGTGAGTTCGAGACCCACATTGGGTGTAGAGATTACTTACAAATAATACCTTAAAAAAAAAAAAGAATCGTGGCAACCAATTTCCATCCTTAAGTGAATTCAATTTTTCCTGAGTCAAAGACATGAGTAGGAATCCTAGAATTCCTAGATAAGTATTACAAAGTCCCTGCTTTCTAGCCTATCACATACTCAACAGGAATCATGGACTGGTCTCTCTTCCTTTTCTTCCTTCACCCTTCCTTCCCAGGAATCTGGAAAATAATATCAAGAATCTGCAATACCTAGCATGAGTTAAAATTCTTGGGGCGCCTGGGTGTCTCAGTCAGTTAAGTTCAGGTCATGATCTTGCAGTCTGTGGGTCTGAGCCCTGCGTCAGGCTCTGTGCTGACAGCTCAGAGCCTGAAGCCTGCTTCGGATTCTGTGTCTCCCTCTCTCTCTGCCCCTCCCCTGCTTGGCTCTGTCTCTTTCTTCCTCAGAAATAAATAAACTTAAAAAATATTTTTTAAATAAATAAAATAAAATTCTTAAGACTTGTTTGTTTTTAATAAAGGCAACGTTGCAAAATATTTCCTTCCTTCCAAACAAGAACAGTAACAATAATTTTTAAAAATTTTTTTATGTTTATTTATTATTGAGACAGAGAGAAACAGAAGATGAGTGGGGGAGGGGCAGAGAGAGAGGGAGACATAGAATCTGAAGCAGGCTCTAGGCTCCGAGCTCTCAGCACAGAGCCAGACATGAGGCTTGAACCCACAAACTGTGAGATCAAGGCCTGAGCAGAAGCCGGACACTCAAATGACTGAGCCACCCAGGCGCCCCAAAAAACAGTAACAATAATTATTTACCTTATCTTTTTGAAGGCATTCCAGTCAGAGAACAAGGTGCAGGACTATATTAAACAATGGGTTGTTAATGCCTTCCCTGCTAAAATGTGTGTGTGTGTGTGTGTGTGTGTGTGTGTGTGTGTGTAAGAAATAGAGAGAGAGAGTGTGTTTATATCTAGGAGTAACAAGCATTTGCCAGCAAAGCCAGCATAGGAAAATCAAATACTCTGCCTATTTACACATGATTCCCCGAAGCCATTCCTGATTAAATATTGTACCATTTCAATCTTCTTACTGGGGCTATCTATTAACTAGCGCTCCATGTGAAGCCAATGAATTTATTATATAATTACACGTATCCTATACAAATTACTCCTCAATGACCTCTACTCACAGAAATAAACCAAAGAGGGATGACTGGCTCATTATAAATCTACATGAAGATTTCTCTAGGAAGAGGTATTGAGAACAAAGTCCTGAAGGAGCTTAAGCTTCACCTGAATTTAATTTCAGCAGGAAGTAATCTCTTCTGTTCTGAACTCCCAATGCATTTGCAGGAACTCTGAGCACATAACCTGTCTTAGCGCTAAGGAACTATGTGACCTTGGACCAGGCACTGCCGTTCTCCCTGCCTCAGTGTCTTCATCTATAAAATGAGACACTTGAACTTAGATGACTTCAAAAGTCTCTTCCAGACCTGACATTTCCTCATTTCATAATTATAATCAAGAGGGCACACTTTACGTCACCCATCCTTTCAAGGCAAGAAGAGCATCTGATTTACCTTCGCAGCCTCCGCAGTTAGAACAGCTAACTGAACCTCCTTGAGCCGCTGCGTGACAAATGTGTCCAAGGACTCAGAAAACGGTGCAGTGGTCTGAAATTTCCATTCTCTTCACTCCCTTTAAGCCCCTTCTAACCCTGGTCGTGATTTTAACCCAAATGGCTCTCTTCAAGCCCACCCTTACCATACCTCGGGCAGGATTACAAGGAGGCCAGAGAAGTAAACATACCATTTGTCACCTGGAAAAAGTTGTCTGGAGGACATGCATCCACCAAAATAAGTTTCAAGGCACATGACTCATCATCACACACACAGCCGGAGACCTAGAGAGAGGTTCCATGTCATAGAATAACCTTATCTAATGCATTCCAGTCACCTGAGGGCATGGGTAGGAAGCTATAGCGGATGTCGTGGGGGGAGAGAAGTGAGGAGGTGGGAAGAAGACGAGAGGATACAGGACCTGCTAGGAAGAGCAAACAGACCATTCCCTTCACTTTTCCAGAGGTGGACATTTTAGAAACCCAAATCCCAGAGGGAGCTATACTTCAAGGGTAGGAAATATCTGCTCATAAGGCATTTAGTCTTCGCTGTTAGGACTCGGAAGCGGGAAAGTCTGGGTTCAAATCCGACCTTTGCTAATTAATAGCTGTACAGCCGTGGAAAAGTTAATCATCCTTCCGTGCCTCAGTTTCCCCACCCGTCAAATGAGGAGAACAGCAGTACTTCATTCACAGGGTTGTTATATGAATAAAATGGGTCACTACACGTAAAATGCTTATACCAATGCCCAGCACATAGTAGGTGCTCAATAAATGCGAGCTCCTGGTGTTGCTGCTGTTACAATTATTATTATTATTAGATAGAGTGGTGGGATTCTTGGGTGCTACGAGAACAAAGGAATCCCTCAGCTCTTACGGATTTGAATTCTGCACTACCCTCCTCTAGACGACAGTCTTGCAGGGCTCAACCTTTATATGTTTATATATACTTGTTTCCTTTATCAGTTGTAACTACTCCCGACCACAGAAACTATTCAATAAAAATTTAAATTCCTTTCTGAACGACATTCTAGGCTTCAAAAAAGACTTGATCACCCACGCTCTGGGAGCACAAAAGGACTATTAAACTATAAGGCTGAGAGGAGATGGGAGCACAAAGACATCTTTGTGGCCGACTGAGCTATCATATACCACTGCCTCAATTTTAGAGAGTTGCCTCCTTAAGAAGGAAACTAACAAACTCCATTGTTCTTCCCATCAGAGTTCTTGGATGTGATCAGTCTTAAATCCTTGGCAACGCCTTACTAAAGATCAGAGGATCTCCATTCCTTCCATTAGGACAGCATCAAATCCCCTTCAAGCAATTTTCTTAGGTCAGCATCATTATTTGAGATGCCAGGGAAACTGCTAAAATTTCCAACTGCTCAACTAGTTCCTTGTTCCGGGCTGAAGACGGAAGGAAAAAGTTAGAAAATGTTTCAGCTATCCCGAGGAAATGCCTGAGATTGGGAAATGGGAAGAAATTTAAAGAGAACCATGAGAATGTCCTTTTAAAATCCCTTTACCAAAAAAACGGTCATTTGAGCAAACAAAAAGCATGCAGCGATAACGACATCCAACTAAAACGAGTTTTCAGAAAGCACTGGCCCTTAAAAGTTCCAGTTCTTTCCCTGACGGGAGATCTAGAACTCTGGTTTTTCGAGCATCTGTCAAAGAGACACACAACAGGGTTAACACCGCATCTTGTATCCCTCTGTCAAACGAGCAGGGAGAGAATGAAGTCGGGGGGGATCACGCGTGTCCTGGATCTGCTCAACTGTCTTTTTTATGAGCCTGGGCTGAAACACAGTGGGGCCCCTAAACACACAGCCACTGGATAACATGAGAAGGAAAGTTCTGGTAGGCCGCGAGAGGGCAGCCCGTGGTCTCCGCTCTGAGGGGACCCGGTTTCGGAAACTGTAAGAACACGTTCACCCACAGCACCCCTTTTAGGACTAAAACTACAGCGCTTAGAGGGGACTGGAGAGTCCCCTAAAAATAGAGGACTGTCTGCTTCCGGAACCTACTCCAACCGCTTCCGGCAAGGAAGGATTGTAGTCAAATCTGTATGAAGCCAAGTACAAGTCCGTGTTTGACAAATCACTCCCATCAAGACGGTGATGTCGACCACAATTAAAGGAGTTTGGCAAGACTGGCAATGTGCACCTGTGGGGACCGGGAGAGCCGTGACAGATTTTTGTTTTCCCGGCCCTTTATCAGCAAGTTAATTATAGCAACTGTACAGCCTACTCTGAACTTTTCAGAAAGGGGGCTGGCTGCATGAAGCCAAGATGCTGTTCTCCTGGGCATGGGAAAGACAGAATGACAGGAGCGCTTGCACATGAAAATATTCAGCGTGAGCACAGTGTAACAATGAGCTAGACAGCGCCCCGAGATGAGAAAGAGGTCTAGTCTACGGAGATGTGGGCGCTGCAAGCCTAAGGAGGGCACGCAACACCCGTGTGCACACAGATCCACACGATCACGCACACGTGTGCACGTCTCCAGAGCCTACAACTCTGGTCCTGTTACGCTCAGGACTGTGTCTTCGCAGGGCCGACTGTACCTTCACAGCTGTAACTGTACACCGCCACCGCTGACCGCTCCACGAGATTCTCATCGTGATGCCAGCTCACGGCCATCTTCCCCATGCCAAAATAAGGCTCCTCCTTCAGGTACGGCATTTTCTGGGGATCCATGAAATTCAACAGAGTTACGTTGTACGCGGCTCTGTTCTTCATGTCCACCTCATCCTGTCCATCAAAGGACCCCATACCGACCCTGGGGAAATCTGGCCCGATACACACGGGCACGGCATCGATGTTCGATTTCTCTTTGCAAGCGAGTTCTTCCAAAGCCTGGATGGTCTCTATCTGCAGGTAGTCGTTGAGCCTGAGGAAGGTTTGACAAGCAGCCGCGATTTCAGCCTCCTCGTATCTCGTACTGGCACCCTTCACGGGCCAAGGTACCGTAAAGAGCCTGGTGTTCAGGTACTTGTAGGTGCAGCCTGGGTTTCCGATGAGGATGCGAGAGACTGGCGTGAGCAGATCTTTGCCTTGGATCCTAACCAGGTCCCGGAAGAAGCAGCCATGCTTGTGCAGTGTGAGGAAGGCTTCTTGAACTTCTTTATGGAGCTCCTCGGGCACGCTGCCGGCTTCGCGGAGAATTAGCTTAGGGTATTTCAGCTGCCACTAAAACAAAACCAGAGCAAAAATAGGTGTTCATGGAAAGCTATGACTTTTTCACTTCCAGAAGCGTGCGTCTTTGTCGGCAGCATTAGGAGGAAAAATAACCCAAGGGAGTGGGCAGTCTTTCCAAATAGGACTCACACTTCTCCAGCCTCAAACAGAAGACAAAACAAAACAATCATCACCGACTGCCCGGTCTAGATCTTCACGCCCAAGCTCAAAACAATTAATCTTTAATGTAAATAAAGTAATAATCCTAATTTGTGCTTTGACTTCCCACGGTCCCTCTACGGCCACTTCTCCCCGCCCTCAACCTGTCTTCCAACCTTTGGCCCGTCAGACAACACGATTTTATTAATTAACTGCTTAACACCTATTAATTTAGTGCCCACTAAACGCTGGGTATCATTCTAAATGACTTATACACATTAACTCATTGGCTGCCCACAACAGTATGTGGCAGCGCTGTTCTCATCCCCAGATTTTAGATGAGAATCCAGAAGCACAGGGACGTTTTAAACACCTGCCCAGAGTCACGTTAGCTGGTACATCCTGGAGCTGGGATTTGAAGCCCCGAGGCTCCAGAGTCTGCTTCCAGGGCAGACATTTTGAGCCATGAGACCGCCCTCCTTTCCAATAAATGCCACGTTGGTTTCTGCTTTAATACTTGCACTGAAAGAGAAACCACTTCTCACTGGGAATTAGATCTAACAAGTCCCATGAACACGAGAACCATGAGAATTCTGTTTACAACTATACTACTAGGGCCCGGAGTGGATTCAGTAAATGTTGAGTGAATGAGTGAATAAATGAGGTATTCTACTGCGCTTTAGAAAGCTGTAATAATTCCACTGGTGTCCCTGGAAGACAAGACTGTAGGATATTCCCTCCTCTAATATGGAAATACAGGGATTTATTGATGCAGTAGAGGGCTTCATTACCCTTCCAGCCACCACTTCTGGCTTCTAGGATTTATGAACGGGTGGCAAACCAGCGATCCCGGATTCTACACAATGACATGGACTCTTTTTTAAACCAAAGCACAGGATCTTACGCTCACCCCCGTAAAGTTTAATCTGATCAGAACCTTCCCAGTAGTACTGCCGCTCCACCATTTTGGAAACACATTCCTTCTATATTTTCATTCAGTAATTACTGTTCATATGATAAACGGGGTGAGACCATACGTTTTTTCATTCAGTATGTGTCTACAGAGCACCCACCAAACACTAGACAGAGATAAGGTTCCTGCCCTCACAGAGGTTTCCAGCAGATCAGGTAATAAATAAGGAAAAGCAATCTCAAGATGCAATAAGTGCTAGGCCAGAAACAAACCACTAGGAAATATACCATTAGATGAGGAAAGACTCTAATGCATTGGCACTTAAGCTGAGATCTTCAGGAAAAGGAAGTGTCAGCCATGTGATGAGCTGGGGAGAGAGCTTCCTGGGGAAGAGAGCAAAAACTACAGAGGCGCTGAGGACGCCAGCCCGTTCCTGAGACAAAATGGCAGCCAGTTTCACTAGAGCAGAAGAGCCAAAGGCAGAGTGACGTGGTGAGGTTGAAGGGAAGGCAGAGGCGAGAGCACAGGAAGCCTAGGGGGTCAAAGTAGGGAATCCGGATCTACTCAAAGTGCACTGGAGGGCTCAAGGGGAGAAGAGTCATTTGATTTACCTTTTATAAAAATCACTCTTAGTTAAAATATCGGGCATGGAATGAAAAGAGGCAAACGTGAAAGTGAAATCCTATTACGTACTATTACGGCCGCCCCGGAGAAAACAGACGATGGTCTGAATTAGAGACAGAGATAAATGGACAGGTAAGATACGTGCTCTCTAGGCAGAGCAAAAGGAAGTGCTTATGGATTAGATGTGAAGGGCAAAGAAAGGAAAGCACTTACGGATGGCTAGTAGATTTCTGGATTTATTTATTTATTTATTTATTTATTTATTTTTTTTTTTTTTACAAATAGTTTATTGTCAAATTAGTTTCTACTAGATTTCTGGATTTAATAACTGAATAAATAACTTACTTTTTTTTTAAAATGAGAAAGAATGGGACAACCCAGGAATGGTAGGTGGAGGAACTGGAGGGAATGAGGAGCTCTATTCTGGAGCCGTAGCCATTACGATACCTACGAAATCCTGAGGTACAAAGAGCAAGGGGACAACTGCACAGATACATCCAGAGCTCAGAGGGGAAAGAGGGGGTAGGGAAAGCCAGGGGACATTTGTCAGCACACCTTTGTTGTTTTCTTTTAGTGATTTTCATTTATTATTATTATTTTTTTATTTTAGAGAGAGAGTGTGTGCACGACTGGGGGAAGGGGGCGGCAAGAGAAAGAGAGAATCTCAGTCAGGCTCCACACTCAGTGTGGGGCTTGATCCCACAATGCTGGGATCATGACCTGAGCCAAAATCAAAAGTAGGATGCTCAGGGGCGCCTGGGTGGCTTAGTCGGTTAAGCGTCTGACTTTCACTTAGGTCATGATCTCGCGGTTCATGGGTTCGAGCCCCACATCGGGCTCTGTGCTGACTGCCAGCTCAGAGCCTGGAGCCTGTTTCAGTCTGTGACTCCCTCTCTCTCTGACCCTCCCCTGCTCACGCTGNACTCCCTCTCTCTCTGACCCTCCCCTGCTCACGCTGTCTCTCTCTCTCTCTCTCTCCTAGAAATAAATAAAACATTAAAAAAAAATTTTTTTTAAATAAAAATAAAAAAAAAAAAAAGTAGGATGCTCAACGGACCGAGCCACCCAGGCGCCCCCAGCACACCTTTGGTTTTTAAAGGCCTGGAAATGAATGAACTCTCCCAGGGAAACAGCACAAATACAGAAGGGGGCCCACAGCCCTTGCCTGAGCCACAGAGGAAAGGAGCAAAAGAGAAAACCAGGAAAGGGTATCATTGCAGAGTCAGAAGAGAGGAGCATGTCAAGAAGGATGGAGTGGGCAGCTGCCCCTGGGAAGCCAGGCAAGGTGAGGCCAGAACGTACCCCCTAGGTGCGGCACCCCGGCCATCACCGATGACCATGATGGGAGCAATTCCAGCAGAGCGCTGGGGATGAGAGTCTGATGAGAGCCGGCTGGTGATGGAATGAAAGGAGGTCGCGTGTGTGCAGGTCTGTCTCAGGGGTCACGCTCTGGGGGGGAACAGAGAAAACGCAGCTGCTGATGAAGGGCAATATCGACTAAGGCACCACCTTCAGGACTGGAAGACAGGAGGGTTCACCAGGGCTTGTCAGGATGCCCCTGGGAACGGAACGAGAGGAAGAGGCTGGTGCTTCACAACACAGGGTGACCAACGACAAGAGCAAAGTCCCTGAGTGCCTAGAGCAGGAGCCTCCCAGGTGAGGGATGGGAGTGGACCCTGTGGGGCCTTCCACTAGAGTTAGTGGGGAGAAGATGGCAGCACGGTTTCATTTTTAACCTGAAAAAATAAAAACTGAGCTGTACTAAAAACATATGTCCATGTATGTGTGATATACGGACACATATATGCACGTTTAATGTGAGTTCTGTTATAAAATACGCACAAGTATACAAGTAGTACTTATGTCTGTTTTATGAGTAACTATCAAAAACCTCCCTGAGACTTAGTCATTTGCATGTTATCAAGTTTACAGCCCTCTCTGAATCTCTATCTTCTTTCTCCTTCCTGTGCTGGAGTCACTTCATACCCCCCTTGAGAAAGCCTACTTGCGTACATCTCTTCCCAAGTGCACGTTCAGTAACATCACGCTAGTAGCTTGACATTGGCCACGGTGAAATATTTACACCACAGAAATCAGTAGACACTAAAAGGCAAGGCTGAGGTGTTTGGGTTTTTTGTCCCCAGACAGCCAATTCTTTTTTTTTTTTTTTTTAATATTTGTTTATTTCTGAGAGAGAGAGAGACAGAGCCTGAGCAGCGGAGGGGCAGAGAGAGAGGGAGACACAGAATCAAAATCAGGCTCCAGGCTCTGAGATGTCAGCACACAGCTTAATGTGAGATCATGACCTAAGCTGAAGTCAGACGCCCAATCGACTGAGCCACTCAGGCGCCCCTCCAGACAGCCAATTCTTAAACATTTAGTAGGATACCCTTGTATACGCTTAAAATTTGTTATGGACAGGAGTAGGTGGTCAGAAAACATTTGGATCAAAAGAAAGATATTTCCTATATTGGAATAAACTGGGAAAAAGAAGATGTAAATTCAGATAGGGCCGTAAACTTAATAATATGCAAATGACTAAGTTTTGGGAGTTTTTTTTTAGGGAAGAGAAGGGAGCACTTCCGATTTTCACAGCGAAGATGCCAAACAAATCACTAGCTAAGAATGTGGGCTGGTCATTGGGCTGTTTGCCAAACAGTTCTGAATGTCTCCCCCATCATCCAGCTTTTTGGGCCCAATGTGGACTTACACTTCCTAACCCCTCATGCTGGATAAAACATGTGACTATTTCTGTCCAGTGAAAAATGCCGGCTGCCACTTCAAGGGCAGTGCCAAACCCTCCAGAACACTCTTTCGGGCACAGTAACCAGCTAGTGGCTACTTGGATCTCTGAGTTGCTGCTTTAGTGGGTAGGGACTCTCTGCCAACCCACAGATGATATGTAAAATGACTGTGAAGTATTGTTGGGGGAAGCCACTGAGATTTGAGGGTTGTTTTGTTGCTACAGCATTATCTAGCCCATTCTGCCTGGTCCAGAATGCAGGGAACAAGAGGTATGGAGGAAGTCTGAGGGAGTACACAGAAGGAAAATGAATTGGAAAAATGACCTTCCTAGGATGGGACACCCTGCTTCTCAGAGTGTGGGATTATAAACTTCAAGTGACAAAGAGCAGAGTTATGTGGCACACCACTCTGAATTGCCCTTAAGACTGTCAGGGATGCATTTAGGATTTATAGTTTCTAGACTCATTTATCCCGTTTGCAAAACAAAAAGGGAAATCTCATACTTTCCGTTCATGCAGCTCGTGGAAGGAGCAATGTAATCAAATAAGCAACAATAGAATGTTCTGGAGCCATGAGCAGTAACTCTAATTTTATCACTCAATTGGTTATTCCCCGAGGACTCCATACACTTGGTTAGAAGCACATCTAACCAACAGTGGTGGTTAAGGAGGAAATTTCTCTATTCTCTCTTAACAATTCCGGGGTTCTTTAAACAATCCTCAGTATAAGATATGAAAGAAAAGTCAGAGAATTCCCAAGAACTTTATTTGGGAACACACCCCCTCTGGGACTGAGAGAGGGGGAAGGCTGGAAAGAATACACAAACACACATCTATGTCTACCTACAACTTGCTGCCACTTTTCAACAGACAGTGGGGCTGGAGACGACAGAAGATGTATTTAACACAGGGGAACAATAATTCTAAGGACCTGGGAAATTCACATAACCATATGTGTATCACATGTAAATACCTTGACATTAAAAACAGCATTCTAAAAATAAAACAGTACTAATGACATGGGAAAGTATTCCTCCCCCCCAATCTTCCACCAATCTCTCATGTCCCTTTCGCCTCCAACCACATCTGCCTCTTTTCCTATAGATCTCAAGGGGCCAGCATTCAGCACCTCCCCTTCGGGCAGGCACTTTCCCCCAAACCTATGCCTGCCAGGCCCTTCTCAGCCTTCAGGTCACTTTCTCAAAGAATCCTTCCCTGAACTTCCACCCGCAAGTACCCATCCTCCATTCCCATTCATTATATACTTCTCATTTTGCTTTCATACATAGCATGTGCCAATCCATAACCACGTACTTATTTGAACTATTATTTGTTTAATAATCTCTCCTCCAAGACTGAATCTCCCAGAAGAAGGACACAGTAGTGGTTTTATTCTCCACTTTATCTCCAGGCCCTTGGCTGGTTCAAATATAAGTGCTCAAGACTTGTTTCTAAGAGTAAAAGAATAAAAGGTCTGAGATTGATAGAAAGCAGGTTAGTGGGGGTCTGAGCTAGAAGTGGGAAAGAAAGCTGACTGCAAAGAGGTGGAAGGGATCTTCTGGGTGCTCTGGAAACGTTCTAAAACTACCATGGTGATAGCTGTGGAGTTCTGCTAATTTACCATAAATCACGGAACTGTAAAAGTGAATTTTATGGTATGTAAATTGTACATATACACAGCCCATCAATAGATGATTTTTAAAAGACGGATACATTGGGGCACCTGGGTGGCTCAGTCAGTTAATCATCCAACTTCGGCTCAGGTCATGATCTCAGTTCGTGGGTTCAAGCCCCGCGTCGGGCTCTGTGCTGACAGCTAGCTCAGAGCCTGGAGCCTGTTTCAGATCCTGTATCTCCCTCTCTCTCTGACCCTCCCCTGCTCATGCTGTCTCTTTCTCTCTCTCAGAAATAAATAAAACATTAAAAAATTTTTTTAAAAAAGATGGATACATTTGGGGGTGCCTCAGTGGCTTAGTCAGTTAAGTGTCAGACTCCTGGTTTTGGCTCAGATCATGATCTCGTGGTTCATTAGTTCAAGCCCCATGTCAGGCTCTGCACTGGCAGCACAGAGCCTATTTGGGATTCTCTCTCTCTCTCTGCCCCTCTCCCCTCCTCCCCTCCCCCCTCTCTCTCTCAGTTTCAAAATAAATTAACTTTAAAAATTAAAATAAAAAATAAAAGATGGATACGTTTGAAAATACAAAAATTTTAAACTTCTACATGAAAAGAATTATAAAATAAAAAGGCAAACACTAACTGGAAAAAACTATGCAATCTATATGGCTAAAATGGGTTTAATATTCTTAATAATTTTTCCAAATTTAAATATATGTATATATACACATACAACTGTATCTGTGTCTATATACCAAGAGAGAAGTTCACACATAAATTAATGGGAAAAGGCTCTTCGATACAGAAAAAATTAAACTGCACCAAAGTCCGAAAAAAATTCAAATTTATATAGTTTGTACTAAATTACATTTAATTTAGTTTTGCCTATCAAAATTTTACTATAGTGATACACATTGCTGGTGAGGCAAAACGAAATACTCTAGTAGTCTGCAATTAGGATTGCAAACTATTACAATTTTGCTATGGCCAGTTAGACAAAATTTACCAGAACCTAAATATGGTCCTATCTTTCCAACCAGTTTTGCTACTTTTAAGAATTTATCATAGGGAAATAATTAGAGAAATTACCAAAATTATAAGGATATTCATCATACTATTATTTATATTTAAAGGCTAAAAACCACCAAAATGCCCAACAGGGGATTAGAGGTGAAATGGTATATTCATGCAAGATGGAATACTAAAAGTAATACACTTTAGAAAAAATTTGTGCTGTTTTGCAAAAAACGTAAAAAACAAAGTACTATTAAACCAAAAGCTAGTAACCAGATATTTGGACAATAGGATCTTAGCTTTAAAAGAAAACAAACATATACAGGTAAATACAGAAAAGAAAATTGGGGGGACATATGGTCACAAGTTTATGGTGGTTATCGCTAAGTGGTGAACGTGAACATAAGTTTAATTTTCTTCTTTAGACATCTGTGTATCTTCCAAATTTGCTAAAATAACTCTAAAATACTTTTTAAATTGGAAAAATCAAGGAAGGGGCACCCAGTTGGCTCAGTCGGTTAAGCATCTGACACTTGATCTCTGCTCAGGTCATGATCTCATGGTTCACAGGATTGAGCACCACATTGGGCTTTATGCTGACAGCGTGGAGCCTGCTTGGGATTCTCTGTCTCTGCCCCTCCCCCACCAAAATAAATAAATAAACATTAGAAAAAAAGAAAAATCAAGGATAAGTTGTTGCTTTCAAAAATTCTTAATTTTCATGACATTTCTTCTATTTGCCAGGAGACTCTTTTTGATGACCCTGAATTTTCAAAAATGTTTCAGTATAACTTCTCATACTAATTTAAGTCTGACTTGAAATGTTGTTGAATGCTCTAGAGAATTATGATTTAACACATTAAATACAAATAATATGTTAGAACTGGCTCATCCGGTCACTAGCTCAAAAAAAAAAAAAAAAAAATCCAAGAGAAAAATCCTCCATCCTAAATGCCCAATCTAATTATTTATAAAGTAATTAGGCTAGTGCCTGACACATAAAAATGCCATGTAGTGTTTCTTAAATTTTTCTTTAACGAGAACAAGTAACTCTGGAAAAGAACTCAACATTAAATAAGGGACTATTAATTCATTCTGTCACACACATAAGTTCACTTTCCATTTTGGACAGGTACTTGTAAAACATCAGATATCACACAATAATGTGGAACAACTGTTGGCAGATTTTCATATATGTTAGAATTTTTTTGTTGTTTAATCCCATTAAACTTTTGCCTGGGAGTACTCAGTCACGCAAGTATATTAATAGTTGCCTGGTCACCTAATATATTTATTAAGACCTACAAAAGATTCTGCAATCTAAATGACAATTATATACTTTAATAAGCAGCTGGGAAGGCATTTTAGATATAAACCGCCAACGTGCCAGGGCCTTTGTCAATCTTGACAGATGCGGAATGAATGGTAGGTTTTTCTGGAGAATCTGCTTTATTTTCCCCCTATTTTACGCCATTATATAAAAATGCTACTGCTTCTCCTCTCATATCAAGGGATAGTTCTGAAAGGATGTCATACAGGGAAGAGAGACCTGTTGTTAAATGAATAAGATACTAGGTTTGCGGGACACTTACCTAAGTGAAGCCAACGGAACTCAACCTTCGGTAGAGTGAAATTATACAGAAAGTCTTCAAGTGAACTGGGAAACGTACTTCATTTAAAAAGTGCTAGAATACTGTGATGTCAAGGGATTTTACTTCCAACCTGGCTATTAGCAGAGTTTGCTGGTAACACCGTATTTTGCTCTCTACAGAAATCGGTCATAGTATGTTCTAGTAATTTCCATTGGAACATGTTCACGACTTGGCCATTATCCCAAGACAAGTGGGCTAGACGCTTATCTGGCCCAACCTCCCGCTGATGATGCTGAGCTGTCTGCCACAGGAGACCCTCTTCTGAGGTCACTGCATAGTCCCTGTTACAGCTGTCACAACCAGTCTTGTGATACCGTGTGGTTTGCTACCGAGTGACTCAGAGATGTTTGTTCACTCATTCCATCGTTCTTTTTTTTTTTTTTGTGCGCTTATTTAAAATTAGTGGATATCAGCTATGTCCCAGACACTGTATAATGTGCCCTAAATGCAATGATAAAAGCAAGGCAGCTCCTGGTCTACAGTACCTCACAGTTTAACAGCATAGGTAAAAATAAAAACCAATAGCTAAAGAAAGGCTCATTATGGGGCACCTGGGTGGCTCAGTCAGTGAAGCATCTGACTTTGGCTCAGGTCATGATCTCATGGCTCATGAGTTCAAGCCCTGCGTCGGGCTCTGTGCTGACAGCTCAGAGCCTGGAGCCTGCTTCAGATTCTGTCTTCCTCTTTTTCTCTGCTCCTCCCCTGCTCGTCTTCTGTCTCTCTTTCAAAAATAAATAAACGTTTAAAAAAATAAAAAAGAAAGGCTCATCATAATGGAAGTATGCATATACTACTATGGGAGCAGGGAATAAACGAGCAAGAAGGGACTCTGGAAAAGTCTCATTTGTTGAATACGTATTTATTGAGCACATACTATTTGCAGAGCGCTAGGTGTTGGGAATACAAAGAGAACAGAACTTCAATACTATCTCCAGGAGCTCACATTTATACATATGGTATATAAATATCTAGTATCTATGGCATATAATATACACAGTATTTTATAAATTTAATATTCATGTATTTAGATTGTGATAGTGCCATGGGAAAAAAGAAATCCAAGGGAAGTAGGAGAGGGATGCTAGCAGCCAAAGCTGCTATTTTACAGGGGGCTGGTCAGAAAGGGCCTCTGATAAGGTGACATCTGAAGAGAGGAATGCAAGAAATGAGGATATAAGCCCCGCAGGTGCCTGGGTGGGGGGTGGCGGAGTTCCAGGCTAAGGGAACACTAAGTGTGAGCCTTGGGGGCGGCAGTGTGCTTGCTTGATTCTCCAAAAAGGTGAGAATGCCAGAGTGGCAAGAGGAATGGCAGCAGAGGCAGGAAATGAGAGGAGAAAAGCGCCGGGGCCAGGGCTCAGTTTGCTTTGCGGGCAAACGTAAGGTCCCAGGCCTTCACTCCGAACGAGGCGGGGAGCGATCAAAGGGCTCCAAGCAAGAAAGTGTAACGAGCTGCCTCACGTTCTGGAAAGAGCGGGGCTACGGATGGGGGGGTTACAACAGACAGGCGGCTCTGCAGGCATGTGAGAAAGACACGACGGGAGCCATGGCCACGGTGTGGGAGACACAGGTAGCGAGAGGTGGTTAGATTTCTGGTACATTCTGAATGTCAGACAAAGGGGATTTCCTGGCATCTTCACAGAAGAGGTCGTATTTAAGCGAGGTCTTCAAGGGTGAGTAGGTGCTCGCCAGACAGAAAGGAGGGTGAGGGTACCCCACCCCCAGGGAATATCAGGCACAAAGGCACAGAAGGACTGACGGACAGAGCAGGGCCAGGGTGTAGCAAGACACTCTGGGGGGCGGGGATCTGAGGCTGGACTCCGTGTTGAGCAATGGGCAGAGGTCAGACCAGAGACGCAGTCGCTGGCCTCATGGGATATGCTGAGGAGTATGAACTTTACCTTATAGGCAAAAGAGACAGAGCACATTTATGAAGCAAGGAGTGACAGGTCGGACGTATTTATAGGAACACAGTATTGTTGGCACTGGACAGGGCATAGGTAACAAGTAGGAGAACACGAGAACTGTGTTGGCGGAAAATGATAAATGAGGGCCGAATGAAGACCATGTCGGGGGAAATGGAAAAGGAGAAACACCTCGAGAGAGTATAGAGCCAGGGCCCAGGGCCTGAAAGAGGGCTTGAAGCAACGGGTAGGAGGTGAGCACAGCCAGGTGTAGGACTCAATGAATGGGCCAAGGGTTAGGGCCACGAGGGAACAGGATGAACACAGGGCTCCCGGTAAAATGGATCATCACCAAAGAGTAAGTCATAGCTTGTCCGACGTGTGCTTCAGACCCTCTCATGGCCTCTTGAGTCATTCAGAGTCACAGCTGGCTCTGCCAGCATGGACATCAAGTTCCCATAACATCGGGCCACGGCTGTCTGATCTTATCTCTTCTGTTCTCAACTCTCCCACTCGGCTCCACGTATGCTGGCCCCAGGGGCGCCTCCTCAAATATGCCAAGGCTCTGCTGTTCCCGATGTCCAGAACATTCTTCCTGCAAGGACCTACATGGCTTGTTCCTCCACCTCCAGAAAGTCTCTATTCAAAAATCTCTACGAGAAGGCCTTCTGCAACCACCCTATTTGCAATCCACCACCTACAGTGCCCTTTCACAGACTTTATCTCCGTACGCGTTTTCCAGTCCAACATTTATTTTCAGTTTCCTGTTGATTTCTACTCCCTCCTCCCATCCCTCCCCATAAGAAACCAGCTCAAAGAAGGCGCCATCTTCGGCCGTTTTCACAACTTCATCTCTGACGCCGAAAGCTTTACCCGCACAGAGTGAGGGAGCTAAACACTGATGTTTAATGAAGTCGGTAATGAATGACTATAGATCGTGTCGGGTTAGACGCTCCTGCGAGACTTCCAGCCGCCCAACAGCCAGTCGGAGGCAGAGCACTGGAGGTCACAAGGAAGAGCAGGGATGGAGATGGAGGTGTGTGATCGTGGGGACGAAGGCAGAGCGATCCCCAGAAGCACCGAGAGCTACAGCAGGATGATACGGAAAGTCAGATCCAGGAGTCAGACAAGCCTGGGCTCAAATCTGGGTCTTGACACTTCTTGCTTATTATATAAGCCTTGAACAAAATTTTAAACCCTTCTGTGCCTCAGTTTTCTCATCTCTAAAATGGGATTAAAAAAACCAAACAAAACAAAAAAACCTGCCTCAGAGGGTTGTGGAAAGATTTAACTAAGCAAGTACACGTAAAGAGAACAGCAAATAGGGCCAGACCAGCCTGCCACATGGAAAGGACACAGGAAGCGAAAGTGAGGGGGTGTACCGAGGGGAGAGGCATTTTCTCTGGATAAGAGGGGTGACATTTAAACATTTTTTTATATTTATTTTATTTATCTTGAGAGAGAGAGAGAGAGAGAGAGAGAGAGAGAGAGCGTGCACAAGCAGGGGAGGGGCACAGAGAGGAGAGAGAGAATCTCAAGCTGGGTCTGAGCTGTCAGCGCAGAGCCTGACGTGGGGCTCAAACTCACAAACCATGAGATCGTGACCTGGGCGGAAGTCGGACACTTAACCAACTGAGCCCCCCAGGCACCACCCCCCCACTGGGTAAGAAGCCAGGGTTTGTTTCCAGACTACGTAGCTCCTCGTCTCCTTATCCTCCATGGTGAACCTACAGAAGTTCTCTCGGCTCTTCGGCTCTGAATGTGTTGTCGTTGTTTTACTTCTTTTTTTTCTGGTCTGATCAGAAAAAAACCGAAAAATGTCTTTGAAGGTGTTTTGAATTTGAGCAAGGTGTGGTATTCTGGGAGGTACACGGCACAGCAGAAAGGGCATGGGCCTTCGGGGGCAGGTGGCTGTGGGCTTGAACTCTACCTCTGCTGCTCAGATACAGAGCTTAGTCTGGATCTAAAGAGAAATGTACTTTTTAAAATTTTTAAAAAATCTTTACTTATTTTTGGGAGAAAAGAGAGACAGAGCATGAGTGGAGGGGGAGCAGAGAGAGAGGGAGACACAGAATCCGAAGCAGGCTCCAGGCTCTGAGCTGTCAGCCCAG
Organism: Hyaena hyaena; assembly: GCF_003009895.1. Classification (NCBI taxonomy): domain Eukaryota; kingdom Metazoa; phylum Chordata; class Mammalia; order Carnivora; family Hyaenidae; genus Hyaena; species Hyaena hyaena. Next base: position 1,814,920 of record NW_024080639.1, read on the forward strand.
AGCCCGATGCGGGGCTCGAACTCACAAACCGCAAGTTCATGACCTGGGCCGAAGTCGGACGCTTAACCAACTAAGCTATCCTGGTGCCCCTAGAGAGAAATTTCTAAAAGAGAAAGGTAATACCTACCCCCAACACCGCAAGCCTGCAGAAGAGTAGTTGCCGAGTGCACTTCTGTGGCATAAATGAACGGGGAAGTTGTGAGGGCTGAATGCAAGAACGCGGCACACTTCGGCCGTGGGGTCAACAAGCAGACCCGCCGAGAAGCACCAACAAGTCTTGCTTGTGTGCCCTGCAGCTGGACTGGCATTCCTGCAGCCGGAGCCTGTTTAAGGGACCTAGCTTCAGTCCGAACTTTCTATTTAGTCATGTCATTACAAAGTATTTTCCCTTTGTCTTCTAAGAGAATAGATTTGCTTTACTGAGAAGCACTAACCCTTCTAATAAGGCACGCTTAAAGCGATTAGATATTGTTATCGGGTTTGTTTCGGGTCTTGCAAAGATAAAAGGGCCACCTTGAGAGTTGTTCTGTTTGCCTGAGTTGCCTCCCCCCCACCGCCCCCCGGTGTAGGGCTGGCTCCGAGCACAGTGGCTGATAACCTTTGTGTTTAACTCATCACATACTAGCCCCACTTGCACCAATACCAAAGCCGAAAGGCTCAGCAGCTGCTTTGCAGGGCCATGCGTAATCATGTCTCCGAAAGTAGCAATGAGGATTTAAAGACTGCTTGCATTTTGTGGGTTTACTTGTTTCAAGGAAAGTCCTTTTGATAATTTTTTTTTCTGATTACCAAAGAATACATGTTCACTTCAGATAATTTGGAAAACTAGAAAAGCTCAAAAGATTGAAAAGCCTACCATGCCGGCATAGAACATTTCTGTGTAAATCCTGCAAACCTTTCCAGATCCCGCCTCCCCGGAGAGGAGTGTACTCGGATAAAAACAAAATTTTAACAAATCATACTGAACAGTATTATATGACTTGCTTTTCAAATTAGCTAACGCACGCCTTCTTCATTCATTCATCCGCCCCAGCAAATTATTTAAACACCTACCGGGTGCCAGGCACTGTACAAAGCACAGGGGAAGAGGGAGACGAGCATCTAAATAAAATCAGGGAGGCAAACTGAGATAATAAAGGTGCCTATAAAGTCCGACGGGGGCACACGACAGGGAGCAGAGACAATTCCCCGCGCTGCAGGTGTCAGGAAAGCATCCAACAAGAGGCGACACGTTACTCACAGGTAACAAAGTGCACCAAGGAAGGTGCACGTCAGCGGGGGATGGAGCAAGAAGGACCCAAACATGAGACGGCACAGCTGGTCTGAGGTGCTAGGGACAAAAGTCCATCTAACAAGATGAAAGAGACAGGGAGATAAGGCGAGAAACGCATGAGCCAGGCAACGAGCAGCCACCGCGCGGTTTGAAGCAGGGCATTGGTGACCTGCTCGGATTGATGTCTTGGTTAGAAAAACCTGCTACAGCTCTAAGGATCAGGGCAGAGGGGCACAGAGGGAAAAGCAGTCCATAAAAAGACTCATCTGGTGAAAGACAGCGGAGATCTAATAAGAACGGAGGTGACAGATAATGTCCTGGAACAGACGGTGAGCTGGAAGTCAAGAGACCTGGATTCTAGATGGGTAAACATCTTTTTTCCTGCCTTCCTTCCGCAGCTACTGAGCATCAGCCCCATACAAGCTGGAGAAACAAAGGTGACGGGGTCAAATTCTTACCCCCAAGAGCTTACATTCTAGTAGGAAAGGAGAGGCGAACATGACTGCCCACCATGCCTTCCCCTCCTTTAAGGAAACCATCTGTCTCTGACTCAGAGTCCATGCAGTTCGAGTAGAAATGGTCCTCTTTGAATCCAACTCCACGAGTGGGTGCCTGAGCGAGGCTGGGCAAACAGGAGCACCTCACCCACCTAAACACGATGACTGGTTCAGGAATAGGCACAGCATTCTAACCAGGCCAATGAGGTCACTCTCGAGAGGATTGGATGGGCCCAGAAAAAAAGAACTTACTACCTTCTTCTAAGATCCCATGTGCTTAAGCCCACATACCCCTTGGGCTTGAGAGTCCTGTTAGGCCAGCAGCTCAGAACCTCTCCACCATGAGGTCACCCAGAGGAGAGCCAAACCGCGACACAGGGAAAAGCAGGGATCAGATACCATCTTCTGAGAAGCTGGATTCAGCCATGTGCTCCAAGGCCTCTAAGTTAAGAAGGCCAGTAAATTCTCTTTTTTTGCTGCAGTGACTTTGTTTGGGTTTTTGTCCTTTGCAATTGAAAGAGAACTGATGAGTTCAGGGAGAGCCACACAGAATCCCGTAACTGCAATACAATCTGATGGGCGCCATCGAGGTACCTCATACGGTAAAAGAAGCACAGAACAGCAAAGGGAAGTCAACTCCACTCGTAGGGAAAGTAAGTTAAGGAAATTTTCACAAAGAAGGTGACGTTTAAGTAAAGATTTTTTTTTAATATTTATTTATTTTTGAGTGAGACAGAAAGAGAGAAAAAAAAAACCCACAAGCGGGGAAGGGGCACAGAGAGAGGGAGACACAAGATCCGAAGCAGGCTCCAGGCTCTGAGCTGTCAGCACAGAGCCCGACGCGGGGCTCGAACCCACGAACTGTGACATCATGACCTGAGCCAAAGTCGGACGCTTAACCGACTGAGGCCCCTACGGGCGCCCCTAGCTGAAGTCTTGAAGACTTGGCCACCTGCCAACAGGAAAGGGGCAAATGGATCTTCTGTGCAGAAGAGACAAGATGAGCAGGGGCAAGTTAGTAGAAAAGGCATGCGGTGTTGGGCGAAGAAAAACCAGTCCACTGTGACGCTCACAGCAGGGAGCACATTATGAAGGGGTCTGTGTGTTCTGGGGGAAGGAGGGGTCACTGGAGAGCCAGATCAGTCTATTTCGCTTCTCATTTAACCTCTCCAGACCACAGAGGCTTCTTAGATCAGAGTGAGTCAATACAGATGGACACAAATATTAAAAAAAAATCTTACCTGCTGATAGAATTCATCATCCTTGGGGGTCAGATAAGGAAGCCAGGTATCTTCAAGCTCCTCGAGAAGCCTCAGTTTCTGTTTAAAAAAAGAATAATGATTATCGGTGATTGAATATAAAGTGACCAAAAGATAGGACAGTCTCTTGTTTTTCCAGTAAGAAGATACCCCAAAATCTTGGTTAACCCGAACGTGTAAACTTTTAGAGATAGAAATTAGTCAAATGCCTATTAGTAAATGTATTAATTTAAATACACACATGTCAATTGTACACTGGATAAAGCATTAATTTAGAAATCATGATTTTAGTCACTCTCATATCCCACGAAACAATTTAATTCACCACTCTTGACATATTTCTTTAACTCAAGGTCTGCTCCATCACCAGAATCATCTTTTGAGAAATCCAATACAGTATTCCAAAGCAAATCTTCCTGTCTGTATGACACAAAATTCTCTAAAAATCCTACTCTGACACTAAAAACTGGAAATGCCAAACCAAACCACAGTATCCTTTTCCATCATATGAGGGGTTTTGGAAGATGTACTCATCCTATAAATCTTAATTTGATATCATATCTACTTATGTATTACTTTTGGAAAGAAATCTTTCATCTCTAGACTAATTATTAAATCCGTATTAAGCATCTTCACTTTTCCAATTTTATGGGGAAATTTTTTAAAGCATCCACAGCTAGCACTGTCTGATGCCATTTTTACGTTCTTCCCAAATACTACTGTACTGTTCAAAGTAACTTCGAGAAGACCCCATATTATAAAGTACTTTGTAAAGAATCAAATACATATGAGGTGACACCTACATTCTGAAGGATTTTTTCAAAGAAACCTAAAGTTATATTCAAATATATAAGGAGGGTGTGTGTGTGTGTGTGTGTGTGTGTGTGTGTGTGTGTTCTATTCAAATATATAAGGAGGGTTTGTGTGTGTGCACGTACACCCTTGAATGCCATTATATGTGTGTGTATACAGATAAACATACACATAGGAATCATCTACATAATACAGAAAATTTCTCAAACAAAAAAACAGAAAAGACAAAAACAATAGATTTTCAAATAAAACTGCAATAAAATGCATATTCTGGTTGTTGTCAGTATCTTTATAAGAATTAGAAAATTGGGGGTGCCTGGGTGGTTGAGTCGGTTGAGCATTCAGCTCTTGATTTAGGCTCAGGTCATGATCCTAGGGTCGTGGGATCAAGGCCCACGTTGGGCTCTGCACTTAAGCCTGCTTAAGATTCTCTCTCTCTCTCCCTCTTCCTCCTCCCTCCCTCCCTCTCTCTCTCTCAAAAAAAAAAATAATAATTAATTAAAAAGAAGTAGAAAATGGCATGCTTTGCTCCGGTCACTGCAGCCCTACCGATTCCACAGGTTATGACTCGGTGAACATAACCTGGAATTTAGCCCCCACCTGCTCCAATGGACACTGTCTTTATGCAGTGACCAACCTGCTCAACCAGACATGAGGGCCCTGACTGTCACCCTCCCCTGCCCCATGAAAGCAGCCTTCTCTCACAAATCCATCACAGAGTAGTCCAGAGAAAACACCCTTAGGGCAGAACTTAAATTCTTTTTGGATCTCTTGCAAATTATCCAAGGTAAATAAAGAAGAAAGGAATAGAAATAGTACAACCAGTTGATCTAGGAGAAACAAAACACTAAATCTTACTCAGATAAAATCCTAGTCTTATTTATTTAGTGAAAAGCTTTCTGCTTGGACTGGAGGTATTTATTCTCATCCATAATGATGAGACAGGTTTACCAGTTAAACAAGGAACAGTCTTCCTTTATGAAGAACCCATATACTAACACAAACCATTAGATTAATCTTTGGTTAAGTGGCTCATCTATTTCCAACATTAGCCATTATTTGGGACACGGAAAGAACTAATGATATTTCCATGCATATGCTTACACATTTATGACTTCATCACAGATTTAATCAAAATCTATACCTCAATTTTCACTTCAACCTCAGGAAAGCCTGCATTTCCCTTTGAATCTTTTACCAGTCCTTTTTATAGACAGAATACTTAAATGCCAAAAAAACAAAAAAAAAAAATCAACCCATTGTTAAAATCCTTTAATAATCCAAACCCACATAAGATCTCAAACCTTGAAATGTATCCATCTTAGAAATATCACCCTAAGAGCTCTTCAGGCGAGTCTATGAAGCTAATGTGAATATAAGAAGGAAGACAAAGGTACAATACCTCTAAGGAATTTAATATTCTACCTTGATGAGATTAAAAAGCAGGGCGCCTGGGTGGCTCAGTCGGTTAAGCATCCGACTTCGGCTCAGGTCATGATCTCACAGTTTGTGGGTTCGAGCCCCATGTCAGGCTCTGTGCTGACACCTCAGAGCCTGGAGTCTGCTTCAGATTCTTTGTCTCCCTCTCTCTCTGACCCTCCCCTGCTCATGGTTTGTCTCTCTGTCTCTCAAAAATAAATAAACATTAAAAAAAAAAAAGCAATAGACCTGTCCCGTAGGTCAACAAGTATTGATGGAAGCTGAAATTCTATTTATAATTAATATTTTAGCTGCATTAGAAAAAACAACCACAATGGGGTGCCTGGGTGGCTCAGTCAGTTAAGCGTTCGACTTCAGCTCAGGTCATGATCTCATGGTTTGTGGGTTCGAGCCCCGCATTGGTCTCTGTGCTGACAGCTAGCTCAGAGCCTGGAGCCTGCATCCAATTCTGTTTCCCTCTCTCTCTGACCCTCCCCTGTTCACACCGTCTCTTTCTCTCTCTCAGAAATAAATAAATAAATAAAAATTAAAAACAAACAAAAAAACCACTTCCCAGCTCAGTTGAAGTCCAGTGTATCAGACAGGTATAAAACATCAGAATATGGAAGGCTGTATGTATCAGAATGATAAAATTCTATAGGAATATGCCTACTACAGAGCAAGCAGAATATGAATGGTCTCCCTCCAGTGGAAATTTCAATTCAGCTGTGAGCATCATCGTATCTATTCGACAGGAGAGAATGCAGGTCCAGAAATCACTCAACTTAAGACCACACACAGGAAATGTGCTCTGTACATTCACAGCTTACCATTTTACCAACGAATGAGATCAATCATAAATAATAACATTTATCAACTTAAAAAGAATTTCTGGTCCTCTCTGCTTTGGTGAAATCAATCAGGAATTAATATTAGATTAAGCTGGTAGTTCATGAATGTCACACAGTTCTTAAAAATAAAGACTGCTTTATCGGAATGCCTGGGTGGCTCAGTCGGTTAGGTGGCAGACTTCAGCTCAGGTCATGATCTTGCGGTTCATGGGTTTGAGCCCCTCATTCGGGCTCTGTGCTGACACCTCAGAGCTTGTAGCCTGCTTTAGATTCTGTCTCCCTCTCTCTGACCCTCCCCCCTTTCTCTCAAAAATAAATAAACCATTAAAAAAATTAAAAATTAACATTGCTTTATAAAAAGGCAAAGTCACTCTGGGCATGACTATGGGGGAAAAAAGTCCTCTCATACTCAAGAGTGCAAATTAGTACAATATCAGTGGATGGCAACTGACAATTCCTATCAAAATTCAAATGCATCTGCCTGCCCATTCACTCAGAAAGCCTTCTTCTGAGGATTTTTTCTATGGATATACAGTAAAACTTTGGATTGCGAGTAACTTGTTCTACGAGCATTCCACAAGACAAGCAAACATTTTTAATAAATTTTAACCTGATAAATGAACAATGTCTTACAATATGAGTAGTACATGATGCCAAACGTTATTTGATCACAACTGAGCCAATGGTTCTTTTTTGTTTTAATTTTTTTTGTAGTTTATTTATTTTTGAGACAGAGCACAAGTCGGGGAGGGGCAGAGAGAGAGAGGGAGACACAGAATTTGATTCTGGCTCCAGGCTCTGAGCTGTCGGCATAGAGCCCGCGGGGCTCAAACTCAGGGACCATGAGATCATGACCTGAGTCGAAGTCGGACGCTTAACCGACTAGACACCCAGGTGCCCCGAGCTGATGGTTCTTGAAATTCACTTTGATACACAACTGCTTTGGATTACAAGCATGTTTCCAGAACGAATTATGCTTCCAAACCAAGGTTTTACTGTACTTGTGTGGTGTTCAGAAGAACGTATGTACAAGTTTACCCACTAGATCACTATCTGTAGAACAAAAGCTTGCAAACATACTAAAAACCACTTGATGGTATACTTTAAAAGGAGGACTATTTTGGCATGTATATTATATCTCAACTAAACGAAAAGATTAACTATAATGCAAGTATCCACCCACAGAGAATGGTTAACTGAATTCTGGTACATCCATGCAACGATCTATAATGCAACAGTAAGCAGGGATGAGGAAGTTGCTCTGTTCATGAAATACAAAGTTCTCCAGAGCATCTCAGGAAGTAACAGGCAAGGGGCAGGGCACGTGCTTGTGTGCCATACAGAAACATAAAGGATACGTGACAAGCTGTTAAAGTGGTTACCCATCGGGCAGAGGTGGGAAATGCACAGAAGACACATGGGTGAAGCAACACTATTCAAAATCGTCCATTTGTATTGTTTTTGGTTTTTGAACTAGGTAAACATACGGCCTATTCAACCTATTGCCTATTTTTAACTCAACTGTATTACCTACGGAGTCTTAACGTAAAATTCAGTATAAAAAGGCAGATGCCCTGATTTTTTTACTCTGTTTTCGACAGTGCACAATTCTGTGATGTACAGTAAAGGGTTTGGGGAGGAAGCTATCACAGACCAGCACGCTAAAGAGTAAAGAGGCTAAATAAATAAATAAATAAATAAATAAAAAACCCACCCAGCTCTGACAATTTCTTTGTGTCAAATGCCAACCAGTCGGTGAGCACACACAACATTAAAATGCACGGTGGAGCCGAGGTAGAGAGGGTGCTCCTGTTTGACTGTCGGATCCGCCTAACTGCGACTCCCTGTCCTGATGCGGATAAATCCACACAGCTGGGCCCAACCGCACGCTGCTCAGCTCACAGGCTTCTCTGCTGTCACGCAGGTGTCAAATATATCAAGCTGCTCACAAATGCCGCACAGAAAGCCAGAGCGTGCGGTACCCGAGCTCCCAACCCCCCCCCCGCCCGGTAGGCGGGGCCTATGAAGACCTTCAGGTGAGGGCTCCGCCCATTTCCACAGCTCCAGCAAGTAAACAGGGACGCCAGACCTTATGTGAAATGCACTGCAATTCCAAACCACAAGGATTTAAAGTTGGAGGTGGAACTTTAACCCCACGCCTCTGACATGCTGTGAAAAGTTAAGCTGTATCTGAGCTTGCAAATCTTGTCAAAGAGAGATATGGTGTGAGAATCCTATAGTAATTACATACAAAGATTAACCGGATTATGACTCATATACTATAAGGGGGTATCTCACCTACAAATAAGGCATATTTTCTTCGGTCCCATCAGATTATGCTGCTAACAACTCTTACTCTTTATCCATTTCTCATTTCCCGCATAATTTTCAACCTGTGAATCATATTTTGTTGGGTTCAATAAAAATTTAATTTTGCTCTCTGATTCGTTTCAAAATACAGTCACAAATAAAGGCTTATGAATGTTCAGTGGAAAAAGAATCACCTGATCTTCTGAGGGTTTCAAATAATAAGTGGGAAAATTGACCCAGTCCTTACGCAGGGTGTGAGTGAGTAAGTAAAATCTCCCTGAGGAAGACACATCAAAAGTAATACCACAAAGATGAGTTTTTAAAAAGCCAAGCCAAAAGAAGCATAAATAAATATTTCATATACACATATGCCATATTTGCTTTACATGCAAGGGGAAAAACCGTATTTCGATCACTTGAAGGAACTTGATATTCACTTTCCTATGCTCACTGAAAATAATGGCAAGGTGGGGCGTCTGGGTGCCTCAGTCGGATGGGCATCTGACTCCGGCTCAGGTCATGATCTCATGGTTCGTGAGTTCGAGCCCCGCATCGGGTTCTGTGCTGACAGCTAGCTCAGAGCCTGGAGCCTGATTTGGATTCTGTATCTCCCTCTCTCTCTGACCCTCCGCTGCTCATGCTGTCTCTCTCTGTCTCTCAGAAATAAATAAGACATTAAATAATAATAATAATAATAATGGCACAATGAAAACAAACAGGATTTGGGAGAAAGGAGAATCTGACTTTAGACTTATCACTTCCAACATGTGGTACACGCGAATCAGCCTCTCCGAATTTCAGTTTACTCAACTGTAAAACATGGTTTCACAGAGTGTTGTGAAGAGGAAATAAAATCAGTTGCATGTATTAGCGCGTTTTACAAGCAATAAACTATGCAGATACTCGGGAAATGTCATTCAAATAGGGAGAGGGATGTGTATAACAAAGCATGAGCTCAGAAGCCAAAAGTCAGTTCCAATACCGGTTCTACTCATCTAGGTAAATGGTCTGGAACTAGTCTCTTACTTCCAAGTGAGGTGTAAATGAAGATACACATATAGAGATCTAAGAACAGAGCCTCGCACATAAACCAAACCTTCAATAAACTTTGGCAATTACTTATTTGTTCGATGATGATTTCTGGGAAATACCATTTTATTTACTACTTATGAGTTATCTATAAAAGAACCTATGCGTGACCCATCAAATTAGACTTTATGCCATAGATTAATGCTACATGAGAAATTCAGATATTAATTGGCCTGGATGAACTACAGCAGAAACATTAAAAACTCTTCATAGAAGTTTATATATATATATAAAATGCCTCAGTTAGCTACACTGGTGATAAAAATAAAAATTATTGTAAAATTTTTGAACAGAAAAAGAAACAAAAACCCCTCCAGGGATATAAAGTGACTGGCAGGAGACTATTTGAGCAAGAAAAATCTATGACTAGAAACATCAAAAGGGTAAGAGGAGCAATTTATTTGACTTTACCCACATTACTTCTCCCACAACAGAGCACAGGTTGTGTGAAGAGGATCCAATACTCTTGTTAGGCCATGATTTTTCCCATGGAATCAAGTGAAACTGTGTGAATGAGCACCCAGTTTCTCCAACTATTATGGGATACTGCCAAAGAGGCCTATGTTCCTCTCATCCTACTGAGAGTACCAAGTGGTGACCTTAACTGGGGGGTAGGGAGCACCTGGGATAACAACAGTCAAAGCTTAAAATGTACATGATAAAGGGACAATTTCTATTAGCCATACCACGGACTTGATTAGAAGGCCAAACCACAGGTGCTGGGGTCACCCCACCCATTGATCTGATCCCTCCAACTGGCTCATTGGAACCCACAGTGCTGCACAGTCCTCACCCAGAAACCTCCATTCTGTGCACACTCCTAACAGTGACGAGAACAAACTTTTCCAGACAGCTGGTAAGCACGCACAGAATGCCATTCCGAATCTGTGGATCAAGGAGAGATCACAGACCTGAGCATTTAGCACTGCCCTTGAGAAAGCAAAAGGGAAGCTGTCAGTACTGAGTCTGGTGCTTGGCAAGATTGAGAGAAGACATACAAGCATAACAATTGCATTATAAGAGAGACCAATAAGTATACAGGGTATCCACAGAAGGTTTGAGAAAGGTTAGAATCCTCAGTAGGGCTGACAGAAGGTATTTCTCTCTAGAAGTCAGTCAGTAAAGACTGGAGGAGCCAGCAATGCAAGTCCTCAAGGAATATGAAATATCAAGTAAATATGACACTATCAAAAGAATTGCAATAATTTTTTGGTAACCAGCTCTAAAGATTTGCCCATTAAAGAATTCAAAGTAGCTGTTTTATTTTATTTTATTTTTTAAATATTTTTATTTATTTCTAGGAGAGAGAGAGAGACAGCGTGAGCAGGGGAGGGTCAGAGAGAGAGAGAAAAACAAACACAGAAACAGGCTCCAGGCTCTGAGCTGGCTGTCAGCGCAGAGCCCGACGCGGGGCTCGAACCCACGAACCGCGAGATCATGACCTAAGCGAAAGTCGGACGCTTAACCGACTAAGCCACCCAGGTGCCCCAAAGTAGCTGTTTTAAATAAAATCAATAAGCTAAGAGAATACACAGAAAGATAATTTAATGAAATTAAGAAGAACATACATGAACAAAATGAGAAGTTAAACAAAGAGACAGAAATGATATGGAACCAAGCAAATTATGAAGCTGAAGAACACAATGAATGAAATTTAAAAATGAAAAAAATATATATATAGCAGACAGCATGAACAGCAGAATGGATCAAGGTAAAGAAAGAATCTGTGAAGGAGAAAACGGGATCTCTGAAATTATACAGACAAAGGAGAACAAGTGGAAAAAATGAAAGAGTGAGCAAAGTCCATGTGAACTATGAGATACCATCAAGAGAAGCAGTATATGAACTACTGGAGTCTAAGGAGGAAACAAGAGGGAGAAGTAGGTAGAAATCATATGCCAAGAAATAATATCTGAGAATTTCCCAAATCTGGGAAGGGATTTGGCCATCCATCCAAATTCACAACACTCTTAGGGTCCTCACACAGACTCAAATCAAAAAGATCTAATCCAAGGACATTATAATAAAACTATCAAAAAGTCCCAAAGAGAGAATTTTTTTTTAAGTTTATTTATTTTGAGGGAGGGAGAGAGAGAGGAAAAGCAAGAGTGTGGGGGAGGGCCAGAGACAGAGGGAGAGAGAGATTCCCAAGCAGACTCCATGCTGTCTACAGAGCCCAACTCAGGGCTTGAACTCATGAACCATGAGATTATGACCTGAGCCGAATCCAAGAGTCAGCCCCTTGACTGGGCCACCGAGGTGCCCCAAAGAGCTTAAAAGCAGCAAGAGAAGCTTGTCACCTACAAGGTAACTCCTACAAGGCTATGAATGAATTTCTCAGCAGAAACTTTATAGACCAAGAGAAAGTAGGTGACATATTCAGGATACTGAAAAAAATGCCAACCAAAACTACCAAAAATACTTTCCCTAGAAAAGTCGTCCTTTGAAAATGAAGAAAAAACAGACTTTCCCAAACAAAATCTGAGTGAGTTCATCACTACTAAATACGCATTACAAGAAATGCTAAATAAAGACTCCAAGCTGAAACGAAAGGACGGTATTTAGTAACGAAAATATACAACATACAATTAAAGTACACAGTAAAATTCAGAACTCTGTTGGAGTTATGCTGTAATATAATTCTAATTTGTGCTAGCCAGTGATCTCTAGCAAAAAGACTCAAGGACAAAAGCATTAAAATAACTTATAGGTACAGTAATTTGTTAATACATACACAAAATAAAAAGATAAATTTTGACATTAAAAATTTTTATAAAAGAAGAAAAATAAAAGGGTAGAGTTTTTGTATGCAATTGAAGGTAAGTTTTTATCAGCATAAAACAGTCTATTATATCTATGAAAGCTTTGATGGAAGCCTCATGATAACCACAAAGCCAAAACTTGTAATAGATACACAAGCATCAATACAGAAAGGAAGACACCACGAGAAGAAGAAAAGAAGGGACCGAGAAGACAGCCAAAACAAAATTAATAAGATGGCATCAGTAAGTCCTTTCCTATTCATAGTTATTCTAAATGTTAATGGATTAAATTATCTAATCATAAGACATAACGTGGCTAAATGGACTTGAAAAAAGAAAAAGATACAACTATATGCTGCCTACAAGAGACATACTTAAGATTTAAAGATACATATAGGCTCAAAGGGTTAGAAAAAAATAGTCCGTGCAATGTGGAAACCAAAAAAGAAAAGCGGAAGCTATACATACATGAAATAAACTTTAATTTGTCTGTTACAAGAGACAAAGAAGGTCACTGTATAATGATAGAGGGGTCAACTCATCAAAAGAATATAACCATCATAAATATGTATGCACCCAACACTGGAGCACCTAAATACATTAAGCAAATACTGACAGATCTGAAGAGAGAAATAGACAACAATATAATAATAGTAGGAGATTTCAATACCCCATCTCGACAATGGATAAATCATCCTGTTAGAAAATCAATATGAATACATTAAACTTGAACTATATTTTAAACCCAATGGACCTAACATATATAGAACATTCCATCCAACAGCAGCAGAATGCACATTCTTCTCAAGCATACACAGAACATTCTCTAAGACAAATCGTATGTGAGGCAACAAAACAAGTCTTAGCTATTTAGAAGAAAAAAAAAAAAAAATGAAACGATGCCAGGCATCGTTTTCAACCAGAATGGTATGAAACTAGAAATCAATAACAGAAGGAAAGCTGAAAAATCCACAAATAGCAAATTAAACAACACACTCCTGACCAAGAAACAAATCAAAGAATAAATCAAAAAAGAGTTTTAAAGATTTTTTAATGTTTATTTATTTTTGAGAGAGAGAGACAGAGACAGAACATGAACAGGAGAGGGGCAGAGAAAGGGAGATGCATAATCTGAAGCAGGCTGCAGGCTCCAGGCTCAAAGCTGTCAGCACAGAGCCTGACGCGGGGCTCAAACTCACAGATGGCAAGATCGTGACTTAAGCCGAAGTCGGACGCTTAACCAACTGAACCACTCAGGCACCCCCAAAAAAGAATTTCAAAAATATCTTGAAACAAACAAAAATGTAAACAACATATCAAAACTTATGGGATGTAGCAAAAGCAGCTCTGAGAAGAAAATTTATAGTGATAAATACTTATATTAAGAAAACAGAAAGACCTTCAATAACCAACCTAACTTTACACCTAGATAAGAACAAAGCTCATGTTTGCAAAAAGAAGGAAATAACCAAGATCAGAACAGAAATAAATGAAATGGAGTCCAAAAGAACAATGGAGAGGAACAACAAAACTAAGAGCTTATTATTTTTTTTAGAAATAAGCAAACCTGACAAACCTTTAGCTCACCAACTAGGAAAAAAAAAAGAAAACTCAAATAACTAAAATCAGAAATGAAAGAGGAGACATTATAACCGATGGTACAGAAATAGAGAAGATTATAAGAAACTACTATGAGCAATTATATTCCAATAAATTGAATAATCTGTCATAAATGCATAAATTCCTAAAAACAATCACCTGCCAAGACTGAATCATGAAGAAACAAAAAATCTGAACAATACCAATAACAAGTAAAAAGGTTCAGTAAGTCATTAAAAACCTACCAACAAAGAGAAGCCCAGCACCAGGTGGTTTCACTGGTAATGATGGTAAATCTACAAAACATTTTAAGAAGAATTAATGTAAATGCTGTTCAAATTTTTCCAAAAAATTAAAAGGGAAAAAACGCTCTCAAGTTCATTGTACAAGGCTAGCACTGCCCTGATACCAGAGACCAGTAAGGATGCTACAAGAAAACAAAACAACAACAAAAAACTACAGGTCAATATTCCTGAATACAGATGTAAAAATTCTCAATAAAACATTAGCAAACCAAATTCACCACCACATTAAAAGAATCATACACTGTAATCAAGTGGTATTTATGCCATGTATACAAGGATGTTTAGTGAAAATAAATTAACAGACCACAATAAAATGGAAGATAAAAATCATATGATCATCTCATTAAATGCTTTAAAAAACCATCTGACAAAAAACTAACACCCTTGGCATGATAAAAATTTTGATATAGAAAAAAAATGTACCTCAACATAATAAAGGCCATATAGGAAATGCCCACAGCTAACATCATACTCAATGAAGAAAGGTTCAAAGTTTTTCTTCTAAAATCAAGACAAATGTCTATTTTCACCACTCCTATTCAACATATTACTGGAAAAGCCTAGCCTGAACAATTAGGCAAGAAAAAGAAATAACAGACATTCAAATCAAAAAGGAAGAAGCAAAGTTGTCTCTTGTTGCAGATGGTGTAAGCTTACGTACAGAAAGATCCTAAAGACTTTAGCAAAAACTGTTAGAATACAGAGATTCTCTAAAGCTGCAGGATATAAAATCAACACATAAAAATTTATGTTTCTCTACACTAACAATGAAATATTGGGAAAAAATAAATAACTCTATTTATAATAACATCATAAACCATAAAATACTTAAGATTAAATTAACCAAAGAGATGAAAGATTTGTATACTTTATAAGATTTGGATAAAACAAAATGAAGAAAGAAATAAATGGAAGGTATCCCATGTTCATGGATTAGAAGAATATTGCTAAAATGTGCATACTACCCAAAGACACTGTAGTCTCAATGTAATCTCTATCAATATTCTACTGGGGTTTTTTTCACAGCAATAATAAAGCAGTCCTAAACTTACAGGGGACCACAAAAGACCCCAAAACAGTCAAAGCAATCCTGAGAAAGAACAAAGTTGGGAGAGGGCCTCACTTTTCCTGATTTCAAACCATATTAGAATGCTACAGAAATTAAAACACTACGTTATTGGCATAAAAATAGACACAGAGAGCATTGGAATAGAATCAACAGCCCAGAAAAAAAAACTCCTATATGTGGTCAATTAATATTTGACAAAGTAGCGAAGAATATTCTATGGAGAAAGGATAGTCACTTCAATTAATAGTGCTAGATAATCACCAATTAATGGAAAACTGGATAATCACATGCAGAGGATGGAATTGGATTTCTACCTCACACAGGTCACAAAAATTAACTCAAAATGGATTAAAGACTTAAAAATAAGATCTGAAATCACAAAACTCCCAGAAGAAAAATCAGGGAAACAGCTCCTTGACATTGGTCTTGGCAATTATTTGGGAGTATGACACTAAAACACCATCAACAAAAGCAAAAATAAAAAATAAAATAAGTGGGACTATATCAAACTAAAAAGCTTCTGCTTAGCAAAAGAAACAATGAACAAAATAGTCAACCTATGTAATGTGAGAAAGTATTTACAAGCCAACCTTCTGATAAGGAGTTATTATCCAAAATACAAAGGGTACTTATACAACTCAACAGCAATTTTTTTTAAAAAAAAAAGAGCTGATTTGGGGACCCCTGGGTGACTCAGTGGTTAAGTGTTTGACTTAGGCTCAGGTCATGATCTTGCAGTTTGTGAGTTCAAGCCCCATGTCGGGCTCTGTGCTGACAGCTCAGAGCCTGAAGCCTGCTTCAGATTCTGTGTCTCCCTTTCTCTGCTCCTCACCTGCTCGCTCGCTCGCTCGCTCTCTCTCTCAAAAGTAAATAAACATTAAAATATATTTTTTAAAGCTGATTGTAAACTGATACAGCCACTATGGAAAATAGTACAGAGGTTCCTCAAAAAAATAAAAATGAACTCCCACTCCTAGGTACATGTCCAACAAAAAAAAAAAAAATGAAATCAGGATTTCAAAGGGGGGTATCCACATGTCCAAGTTCCCTGCAGCATCATTCATAGTCACCAAAATATGGGAACAACCTAAGTGTCCATCTATGGATAACTGGATAAACATAATATAGTATAGGGGTGCCTGGGTGGCTCAGTCGGTTAAGCGTCCGACTTTGGCTCAGGTCATGATCTCATGGTTCATGGGTTTGAGCCCCACATCGGGCTCTGTGCTGACAGCTCAGAGCCTGTAGCCTGCTTCAGATTCTGTGTCTTCCTCTCTCTCTCTGACCCTCCCCTGCTCATGCTGTGTGTCTCTCTCTCTCTCTGAAATAAAGAAAAACATTAACCAAAAAAAAAAGATAATGTAGTATATATATATACACAGTGGAATATTTATTCAGCCATGAGAAAAAAGGAAAGCCTCTCACTTGAGAAGACATGGATAAACCTTGAGGGGATTATGCTAAGTCAGGAAAATAAAAGACAAATATTGTATGATTTCACTTATGTGTGGAATCTAAAAAAACCAGACTATAGAAACTGAGAGCAAAATGGTGTTTGCCAGGGACTGGGCTTGGGAGGCGGAAAATGGGGAAATGTGGGTTGAAAGGTACAAACTTCTACTTATAAGACAAATAAGCTCTGGGGTTCAATTGTAAAGCATGACAACTCTTGTTTACAATACTAAAAGTTGCTAAGGGAGTAGATATTAAACGTTCTCACCAAAAAAAAAAAAAAAAAAAGTAATTATGTAAGATGACAGAGGTGTGGATTAACTGTATTATGGTAATCATTTTTTAATACGTACATATATCAAATCATCACATTCTACACCTTAAACTTCCATAGTGTTATATGTCAATTATACCTCAATAGAGCTGGGAGAGGGAGGGGGACTGTGGTGCTTTAACAAAATGATATTACATATCAATAATAGAAATAGATCTAAAAACTCCCCCAAATAACTGGAAACTAAATAATCCATTTCTAAATAACCCTTGGGTCAAAAAAGAAACCAAACAAGAAATCAGAAACTACCTTAAATTGAATCAAAATGGGGGAAAAAACATTTCAAAATTTCTGGGATGCAAATGTAGCTAAATGCCTATATTAAAAAAAGAAAAGTGGCTTCAAATCAATGACCTCAGATTCCACCTGGAGAAAATAGAAAAAGAGGAGCAAATGAAATCTAAAGTAAGCAGACAAAAGAAAATTATAAGAGACCAGAGTAGAAATCAATGAAATAGAAAACAGAAAAGTAAAATAAAATAAAGTAAAATAAAAAATCAATGAAACCTGAAGCCAGTTCTTTGAGCAAAGAAAACTTATAATCTCTAGCTATAGTGATAAGGGGGTGGGGGGGAACAAGTTTCAACATGCCAATTAAAAGGTCAATAAGGATGTATTACGAATTTATGCACATAAATTTTAAACAAAACAGAAAAATTCCCAGAAAGACACAGATTACCCAGGTTCAGTCAAGAAGAAGATAACCTGAATAACCCTGTATCTAATAATGAAGTTGAATCTATATTTTAAAAACTTCCCACAAAGGAAACTCTACCCTCAGAATCTTCACTGTCAAATTCTACTGAACATTTCATAAAGAAATATCAATTCTTTACAAACCCATCCAAAACATTAATGAAATTCAATCCCAAAACCAAGCAGAATTATTACAATAAAATTACAGGCCAATATCCCTCAGGAATATAAATATACAAATTATTAATAAAGAAAGCCAACTGAATCCAACAACACATTAAAAAAAAATAATACATCACCAAGCATTAGCCCAGAAATACCAGAGGTTTAACATTCACAAATTGACATATTCCTATTATGAATCATCAGCGTTACTGATGGCAAAGAAAGAAAAACCATATGGTGATGTGAATAGATATGGTAAAAACATTAGACAATACCCAACAGCAATCCTGTTCACCACGCTCAGCAAACTAGAGAACTTCCTCAACCTGGTAAAGGAGTCTGTAAAATCATATAGCTAACATCGTACCTAGCAATGAGACTAAATGATCTCGCTGTATGATCAGGAAAAAGGTAAGGATGTCTGTTGCCATCCTTCTATTCAAGATTGTACTGCAGGTTTTAGCCAGTGCAGTACAGCCAGCAAAAGAAATGAAAGGCACTCAGACTCAAAAGAAATACAGATCAGATCAAAGTGTCTTTATTTGCATATAACATAAGCACCTATAACAGAAAATCATACAGGTTCTACAAAAAAACAGCAAGTAGAACTGATAAGTTCATCAAGGTTGCAGGATGAAGGTGCTAGATCAATATATAAAAACCAATTGTATTTCTAGAAACCTAGCAACCCAACTACATGAAATTGAATTTTTTTTAAATACCACCTATAATAACATCGGAAATTAAAAACCAGTTAGGGCTAAATCTGGCAAAATGTTTTCCAAACTAACACAAGAAAAAAAAATCAAACATTGCTAAAAGAAATTAAAGAGTTTCGAAATAAATGTGTAGAAATGCTAAATTCGTAGATTAGAAGATTTAATAAATTGTCAAACTATCCCCAAAAGGATGCAATCCCGATCCAAGATCCCTGTAATCGACACAATACTTCTAAATTTTATACAGAAATGCAGGGCCGCCTGGGTGGCTTAGTTGGTTAAGCGTCCGACTTTCGCTTAGGTCATGATCTCACGGTTCGTGGGTTCGAGCCCCGCGTCGGGCTCTGTGCTGACTGCCAGCTCAGAGCCTGGAGGCTGTTTCAGAGTCTGTGACTCCCTCTCTCTCTGACCCTCCCCTGCTCTCGCTGTCTCTCTCTCTCTCTCAATCTCCTAGAAATAAATAAAACATTAAAAAAAATTTTTTTTTAATTTTATATGGAAATGCAAAGACTTAATGTGGCAAATAACTTTACAAAAGAAAAACAAACTTGAAGGACTTTCCTCTACCTTGAATCCTTATATAAAACTACAGAAATCAAGGCAGTGTGGTACTGACATAAAAACAGATAAACAGAACAAAACAGAATCCAAAAGCAGACCCACCTATTTGTGATCACTGGATTTTTAACAAGGATTCCTAGTTATTTCAGTGCAGGAAGAAAATATTTCCAACAAACAGTTCTTGAAGAATAATATATTCATTAAAAAAAAAAAAAAAAACTATTGGGGCACCTGGGTGTCTCAGTTGGTTAAGCGCCAGACTTCAGCTCAGGTCATGCATGATCTCACTGTTCGGGGAGTCAAGCCCCACGTCAGGCTCTGTGCTGACAGCTCAGAGCCTGGAGCCTGCCTCAGATTCTGTGTCTCCCTCTCTCTCTACCCCTCCCCCACTTGCACTCTATCTCTCTAAAAAATAAACAAAACAAAAAAAATTTTTTTTTTAAACTAAAGATGCATAGAGGGCTCAGTTAGTTGAGCTTCCAACGATGGCCCAGGTCATGATCTTGTGGCTCCTGAGTTCAAGCCCCATGTCGGGCGCTGTGCTGGCAGCCCAGAGTCTACAGCCTGGGTGGCTCAGTCGGTTAAGTGTCCGACTTTGGCTAAGGTTATGATCTTGCAGTTTGTGGGTTCGAGCCCCGCATTGGGCTCTGTGCTGACAGCTAGCTCAGAGCCTGGAGCCTGCTTCGGATTCTCTGTCTCCCTCCCCTCTCTCCTCCTCCCCACCTCATGCTCTGTGTCTCTCTATCTCTCAATAGTAAATATTTAAAAAAAATATTTTTTTAATTCATTCTTTTGATTGCTCAGTAGTGAATGTTTGTATTGATGTACCAAAATTTATTTTTTCCCAGTATACTCCAGTTCATCTGTTCACTTGTTGATGGACATTGGACTATTTCCAGTTATTCGCTATTACAGATAAAGGTGCTTTGAACATTTATATACACATGTTTGCACAGTCCCGTGCTGTCACGTTGTAGGTGTGTACCTAGCTCCAGGCTCCGAGCTAGCTGTCAGCACAGAGCCCAATGCGGGGCTCGAACCCACAAACTGAGAAATCATGACCTGAGCCGAAGTCGGACACTCAACCGACTAAGCCACCCAGGTGCCCCTCAAAAGAATGAATTATTGATGTACACCACAACATGGATGAATCTCAAACTCACTCTGCTGAGTGAGAAGTCAGGCCAAAACAAAGACTTACTGTATGATTGCACTCGCGCAAAATTCTGGAACATGTAAATTAATTGCTAGTGACAAACAGCAGATGAGTAGCTGACTGAGGCCAGGGCTGGAGGGAAGAGGAGGGAAGGAAGCATCACTAAGAGGCAGAAAGATACCACAGGGGGTAAGGAATGCGTGCAGTATCTTGATTTTTGTGAAGGATTAACAAGTGTACACATGTGTCAAAACTTGTCAAGCTGCCTAATTTAAATACGTGTTTGCTGTATGTCAATTATACCTCAATAAACTGTTGTTGTTGTTTTTTTAAGTTCATTTTGAGAGAGACAGAGAGAGAGCATCCAGGAGAGACAGAGAGAGAGGGAGAAAGAGAATCTCAAGCGGGCTCTGCACTGTCAGCACAAAGCCCGGCGTGCAGCTCGATCTCACAAACCATTTTAGTCAAACTTCCTACTGCTTCTTAAGGCAGTTTAAGTAGTTTGCATTTTTCTAGATATGTATCCATTTCATCTACGTCAGCTCTCAAATGTATCTTTTTTTAATCATTCAGAGAAATCAGGAATGTGTCCTCTAGTTTTAGATGCTGGAATGCACAGGGCTTACTTCTTCCTTTCTTACAGTCTCATCAATGATGACATCATCATTATTATCTCGAGTTATAGTTTTGTATTTATTTTAAACCAGGGGAGTAGTATTTTAAACCAATAATTCAATGAATTTTCCATCCATTTCTATGCTCACCCTTGCTTGCTGTATCAAAAGCTTTCCCTCTAGGTTTTTTGATCCTTACTAAATTGTAACATTTAACAGTTGTAGTGAGAATCCATGGATAGTAACTATCCTCATACTTTTTATGACTGAAAATACCTTTTTTCCATCATTCTTGAATCAAAGACTACCTCAGTTTAAAAAAAACTGAAATTAATAATAATCTTCCCTTAGCACTTTGAATATTTTATTCTCCTGTCTTCGAGCCTCTACTGTTGCTAATAAGAATCTTTGTTTTGTAAAGAATCTGCATGGAGGGGGGGGTATACAAATTTCAAAGATTTTTTTTCTTTATATCTCTTATATTCTACAGTTTCAAAATGATGGCCCTGCTACAAAGTATCTGAAGACTCATGTCTTTCTTTATATAAAAAAAATTCTCACCTCTTAGCTCTACACATTTTGCTTCTCCATCATGACCTTCATTGTCTTTTTCTGGGACTCCTAATAGACATATGTTGGACCCTCTCAATATATCCTGCAAGTCTCCTACATGTGTATTCTCATTCTCTCTGTCCTATCTCCCTCTCTCCTTCCCTTCTTCCCTCTCTTAATCTTTTGTCTCCTCAAGCTACCTTCTGGGTGAATTCCTTAGTACTCTCCTCCAATTCACCAAATCTTGTTTCAATTCTATCTACAGTTCACCCCATCTGCTGAGTTTATTATTTCTATGGCATCACTTTTCATTTCCAAAATTTAGAACTAGCTCTTTTTCATGTTCCTGTTCCATTTCTTCATATTTGGGAGCTTTACAAATTTTCATTTTTATTAATGTGACACATCTACTTATCCCTCTGAATTTCCAGAACATACTTATCCTAGTTATTTATTTTCCTATAAAATTAATCTCATCTGCAGTAAATTTTTGTCCTTACAGTTGCGTCTGTTAGCTATCTTTAGTAGCATCTGTTGTCTTCATGTATTTTGGTATTTTGTTTGGAGGACTAATTCTCAGTGGATGGTTTTTTTGTCTTTGCTTTTTTTCCCCCTTCCTCTTTCTCTCCATCTGTGTTCACCTTTCCCTCCACAGTGATTCTGTAGTTGCCTCCATGAGGACCTCTATACCGGCAAGCCAAGACCAAGTTCATATAATGGTGATCTGAAGCACCACATTCCCTCCTCCATTAGTCCATGATCAATCACACTGGTTAAAGTACCAAACGTTCTATTCTTGAAGGTTTATCTACCTTCTCCTGCTCCTCAACACTCATAGCCCCATTTAAGCTATTCCTGGGACATGTTAATCTTTTTTGAGTCTTCTTTGATGAGAACTACAACTTCACCTCCCCATTCTCTCCCTGGGGCCCACGGCTTCACACAGTGAATCAACTTCTGTCTCTACCTCAAGGAGTAAACTTTGAGTTCCCATAACCCTACAGGACCTAAATTCACAAATTGCTGCTTTCTATTTCCATACCTGAAGGCTTTGAAGGACCAGGCCTTCGATCTAGCTTATTGCTTTTCATTTGGTACTCTTTCTGATCCACAACAACATCTTGTCTGAAAGCCCAACTATGACTCTTTTTTGTCTTTTATTCTTTTAATGTGTTATCAGTTACTGACATGTATTTAAAGCAAAGGGCATACACAAGCTATAAGCCTTCTGTACCATTTGACAAGAAGGCACAGATGATTTCTTTATGATAAAAAGTCTTCGCAGGAGATTCACTAGGTCAAAAGGTGTACTCTTTTAAGACTATTGATTCATATTGTGAAATTGCCCTCCAGGAAAACGGTATCCATTTCATGCCCATTAACAGACAATACCCATTTCTTAATTTACTCACACATCAATTATTATCAAACTTACCAATCTCTGTCAGGTTGATAAATGAAAAACCAAGTTCACTCTAATTTACATTTCTTTGATTATTAATCAGGTTGCATAACTTTGCATACACTGACATTTGCAGTAGCTCTTTGGTGAAATGCCTGTTCATGACTTTCATCCATTTTTTGCTGGGGTATTATTTATCTTTGCCTGTTCCAGATCGAAGAATCTGTACTTGATGTCCATGTAAAGACAATGAATCTGGGCTTTATGCAAGTTCATTGTTTAGAATTCTCATTTCTCTTTCACTCTTTCATTATGAGCCCCTTTCTAACAAATTACTTGGTTCCTGGTAGAGATTACCTCTTGCATCAAGCTACAATACTATGCTTTTCAGCACTTTTAAATTGTCCTCCCTAAAACAGCACCTTTCACTACAATTCATGCTTTTCCAAGTATTCCACAAAGATATATATCAAAACCTATTTGTCTCACCAACCTGATCTTAAGTTCCAACCACCTACAGTCATCAATTTTAAGCATGTAGTCCAAGTTTCAACAAGAAAAGAAACTTTCATGAAGAAAAAAATTCCTATGATGAAAATCAGCTACAATCAGACCTAAAAAGAAATAAAGGTTGGGGACTGACTGTGGAAAGGCCTGGAAGTTTGGGACCAGAGCAGTCTACACATCATTAAATAAATATCATTATTTAATGATACTAAATAATATCAAAGGAAGAAGTACATCTAACAAAATAAAATGCTGGATTCCTTACTCCAGGATAAAGGCTTAGAAAGAACAATTCTAACTTCTTTTGACTTCAAAAGGAACTACCTTAGAAACTATAGTTTCTTGAGCTACCTCCAGTATTCTACTGAAAACAGAGGTAATCTACTTACCAATGTGTGTGTGTGTGTGTGTGTGTGTGTGTGTGTATACACATAATCTACTATAAGCTACTTCACAATCAAAATCCTGCTCATAATTTTGTAGGTGAATCCAAGAACAAAAGTAGCACAATTCCAAGCCACAAAAGAGAGGTAACAGATTAATTAAGACTCCTTCATGGTCATTGTACCCACATTCTTAGCTCCAAGGACCTAATAATTTACCCCTTACATTTCCAAGAGGAGAGCAATTCCCCTCTCCACCTGTTTAGATGAAAAGTCACATCCCCTCCATCAGATTTCAATCTTCAAGGAACTTTCCACCTTGAAAATGTATACCTTACCAGTCTACTCAAAGGTCAGAGGACAGAGCTCCATGAGATTTCACCTTGTGTCTTGCCCAGCTTAGCCTTAGTATGATCAAACTAAGCACTTTCTTGCTAGTCGTCCAAGTGTAAATAATAACACTTGAGACCAGTAGGATTTCTGACTTCTTTGTAATTTTACAAAGCTTTAGCCATTAAACCATGATCAAACAACCTGCCATGGGAAAGGAGATGTACACAATGTTGCAGTAAAGACATCAGTAGGTGACCTCCGTGACTATCCATTTAATAATACTTAGCTCTCTACCGTCCCTTTCTGACTCTCTGCTGTTTCCACAGCAAGTGCTGCATAATCACACATTAAATACTTTCCCTTGTGTAGCCACAAGTGAATTATACAAGACATGATCTATTTCTTTAGCAACAGCAACTACAACAAACGATCCCTCAGCTGCTGACGGAGCTATATCGATTATTAGTTTTGCCGAGCAGTTATAAAAAGTTAAGGAAAAATACCTGAAAGAGTTATTTCATAACTATTTTAGAGTGCTAGAACGCAAAGTAGATGTTTCTGGGTTTTTTTCATTTCTCTGTTCCCAGGATTCCAGAAAGCCTATACACACTCTTTATTATCAAAATTTCTTGATTGAGGCATTGCATAAAACTCTCTAACTTCATCAGCACATATTGAATCTCATTTTAATATGCGCGTCTTATGTTCACAAGTTTCCTGCTTCAATTAGATCACTAATAAAAACTATGACTGCTGGCTTTTCTGACAAAAAAGGAATGATAATTCTAATAAAGTTATTCTTCTACAAATATGCTAAATCTTGCAACCTAACTCAAGCATAATTATAGCATATAAAATACACAACTCCAATCCAAGATGTAATAACCAGAAGACCAAGCTTTCCACTTATTTATTCAGATATTATCTGCAGATGAACTAGGAATCTCTTTAAGTAGCCTCCCAGCACAAGAGGAAAAGGCAGGAAAGCATAGCTTAAAATAATGGTTAAGAACTCTGGCTCTAAAATCACACTTCACTGGTTCAAATCCTGCCACTGCCAATTACTGGTTGTGTCCACTTACCCACCTTGTGCCTCAGTTTCCCCATCTACAAAACAGAATAATCATACCCAACTCACAAGGTTATTATGAAGTTTAAATTAAATGGTTATGAGTTGTAGAGAAATAAATGTGCGTGTAATTACGAAACAAACACCACATCGGTGTCTAATACATTTTATTTAATTACACCTTAATCAAAGGTTAGAAATAGACGAAAAGACACATAATTTTGCCTGTCCTCGTGGTGTCATTCCTTCCTGCCATCCCTGGGGTTATGTGGCGGCCACCACAGTTCTATTTTATGTCCACAAGCAACCTCTTCCTCCTCCCAGGTCTCTTCTCTTCATCCTTTGTGTTTATGTTATCTCAGACAAAAAAAAAAAAAAAATCCTGCCACCTTAAAAAATTATTAAAACTCTTCGGTGGCTTTTCCTACTTCCCACTCCATCTATCATCCCATTGCTTCTTTCCTTCCCCTACCAAACCTCCTGATGAACCACAAAAGAAAATACCGAGAAGTCCAACTGTCTCTTCTGCCCTGACCCCTGCAATGTGTGGCTTCCACCACTGCCATTCTACTGACTCGATTCTTCCCAAGGTCAATGACCAACTCCATCTACTAAAATGTAGCAGCATCCCCTTTGGTCTTTTGGGAAACAGTGGGCATAGTTACCTGCATCTCTTTCTCAAAATGCTCTCTTCCCTTGGTTTTGATAACATCCCCTCCCTTATATTCCTCTAACCTAACCTCCCTCCTTCTCAGTCTGTTTCAGGCCTTTCTTCCTCTGCCCTGCATAGCAGACATTCTCAACCCTTCTTCCTCTTCAAAGTAGTCTTTCTTTAGGCAATCTCATTTTCTTATAACAAGCTCCTTGAAGATAACGCCCAAATCCTCATCTCCAGACCAAACCTAGATTTCAAACCATCTCCAGGGTATCACAACACGAAAGCAACCCCCTCTCCCCCAGCACCTGGCATTCAATAAGCCCTAAATCAAAGTCAACATTCTCCTTTCCTAACTTCCTTCATGAAGTCTGTTTCTCCTGTTTTTAATCTTAAGTCAAAGTCATTACCAACCAGACTGACAATGTTGAAAGTTCTGTTCCCGTTTCTTCTCACCCATTTCATTCATGTTTATTGGCTGAAATTGGCTCTTCAATCTACGCTCTTCCAACTGTTACAAAAATCTTATGACGATGAGGCAGAAAGCATTTTCCCCATTTTAAAGAAGTGAAAACCAAGAATTGGCCAAATAAAATCCCTGGTTCGAAGTCCAGAAGCTAGTAAATCTCATCCCTGGTATTTGATTTCACACGTTTTATCTACAAAGCCCAGGCTGCACCTTACAGTACAGTGGGAATGCTCCTTTAAACCTAATGGTGCACATTCCAACCACTGCCTCTACTCAGAGCCAGGTCCCAACGAGAGAAGAGTGATCATGACAGACACTTCAAGACAGAGATTCCTACTTCCATGGAATTCAACACCTGAGAGAAGCGTCAGACCATTAAACAAGCAAACTACAATCAAATGCAGGAAGTTCTATGATATAGGAAGCAAAGAGGGGTACTGTGGCAACTAACTAAAAAATAGGATAGGGAGCTCTTGGGGAATGTTTTCCATAAGAAGTGACGTCTGAGGTCTGAGCTGAGAGCTGAAACTTCAGCGGGTATGAGCCAAGCAGAGGGAAACACTGGTCAAAGTGTTCCAGTGATACTATCAGACAACAATTAGGACTATTACCACCAACAACAACAATAAAAAGTGTTGGCATGGGTGTGGCGAAATGGAACCTGTTGGGCATTGTTGGTGGGAATGTACACTGATGCAGTCACAATGGAAAAGAGTCTGACCATTCCTCAAAAAATTAAGCAATTCCATTTCTGAGTATACACCCCCAAAAATTGGAAGCCAGGTCTCGAGGAGACACTTATACACCCACATTCATCAGACAGTTCTTCACAACAGCCAAAAAGTGGAAGCAACCAAAGTCCCATCAAAAGATGAATGGATAAACAAAATGTGGTATGTTCATACAAGAGAAAATTATTCATCCTTTAAAAGGTAGCAAACTCTCCCACATACTATCACACAAATGACCCTTGAGAAGCACTGTGCTAAGTTAAATAAGCCAGTCACAAAAGGACAAACACGTGGCATAAGTTCAATTCCATGAGGTATATGGACTAGTCCAATTCAAAGACAGAAAATAGAATGGTGGTTACCAGGGCCTGGGAAGAGAAGAAAATGGGAAGTCAGTGTTTTATGGGGACAAGAGTTTCCATATTGGAATGATGAAAACATTCTGGGGACTGATGGTAATAATGGCTACATGCCTATCACAACGTACTTAGGGCCACTGAACTGTATGCTTAAAAACAGGTAAACTGGTAAATTTTATGTTATGCATATTTTTCACAATGTTTTTAAAGTGTTCCAGGGGCACCAGGGTAGTTCAGTCAGTTAAGTGTCCAACTCTTGGTTTGGGATAAGGTCATGATCTCGCAATTCATGGGCTAGATCCCCACATCAAGCTGTGCACTGAACAGCACAGAGCCTGCTTGCGATTCTCTTTCTCCTTCTCTCTCTGCCCCTTCCCTGCTTGCTCTCTCTCTCTCAAAATAAATAAATAGACATTGGGAGAAAAAAAAAAGGCACTCCAAACACTATAAACAAAGTTAGAAAGCAAAATAAGAACATGGAGAATCTGAAGCAGTTGAAGCAGTCAAAAAGTTGAGAAAGGCTGAGGAGAAAACACCAAAATACACACATGCAGTTGCCTTGCTTTCTAAATTAGACATGATCTTAAGAGTCTGAGGCCATATACAGTTGTTCTCCAAGTAAAGTAACGATGTATGATTTTGGGGCATCATGGAATTAGGCAAGAAAAGCAATGTTAACAACTGTCTAATCAGAAATGAGAGCGTTCTCTAGCTTCAAAGTTAGGAAACTTTCATCAAATTCCAAGAGCATTGTGAAGTCTTTCTAGGCCGAGGGTGAAGAGGAGTCTTACTCGCATGAAGTCTGAACAGCAAAGAGTCTCAGGGCTCCGGGACAGCCCTCTGAAAAGATAAGTAGGACTTGTTGCTTTTGGAATACAACCTAGCTAATAAGGGGTAGGGAAAAAATGCTTCTGCCTGTGTTCTCTGAATACACTGTAGATCTTGAGCTCACCTTGCAGATCACCATGGCTCTGTCTGATAGTTAGACACACACAAGGTTACGCCAATGGTTTTGTTTTCAAGGCATCTCCCTCTCCCATAAAATCTAATTCAGGCTAAAATCTGGCTCAGACAGTTATCTTTATAGTCGCATGTACATAAATGAACAGATACATGCATGTATATTTATATGTATGTAAATGTGCATGCACACACAAAACACGGGTAATAATAATTTTAAGGTGCATAGCTATGACAGACTTTAAGATGCTTTCATCACTGAAATATATTGTAGCTTCTACAAACGTACCACAGTCTTAAACTAAAATATTTCGGTTCCAAAATGAAATTTGGATATTTATTCAAATACGTGGTTCTTCTTACTCCCACAATATGTTGGAATGGGCAAACACAATGTACTTGCACAGTTAACTAACAGAGCTCCGTGTATGTGTAAGTAAGAGGCACATACCCAAGGTCTCCCCACTCCCCAGGAGGGACCTGCCCCCATGAGACCAAAGCAGCATCCGGTACCAAGCATCTTCCCAAAAGAGAGCAAAATGGAAACAGAGATTAAGCACGAAAATGTCAAATTTGTATCAAACGCAGAATAGGACACAGCCAAAGAGGTTTTAAAACAAGAATAGAAGGTCAAAGGTAAAGAAAAAGCGAAGATAAAAAAGAAGGAATTTACAAACTTCCGGTAAGGCTTGAATCTGAAGAAGATCCCTCAGATTATAACTTGCTAAACTCAGGAGTCTACGCAGTCTACTCCTAATTCTATTTCGGCGCACATATTCTAGAAATGTCAACAGAACACCATTCCCTGGGAGAGGAACGTGGCCCCTTATGCTTCTTGTTTCTCTTCACACTGATCCCGCAACTGTGAACAAAAGCATGGCATTTCTGAGGACCCACAATTCGTGGTTATGGGAAGGAAGGGGACCTGCATGGGACACACAAAGGGACCAGCCCTGGAAGCACCCAGTCACACAGAATCAGGGAAACGCGCATCTGGATGTGCTCTTTCATAAACCAGCAACGGTGGATCACTGCGTGTCCTTGACCGCTCAGAACCTCTACCACGTGCCACAGAGTCTCTTTGCCTTCTCTCTGATATTCTGGTTTTGGCCTGACTCACCTATAATTTCACTTGACTCACCTAGTCTGCCAGGGACACCCTATACAGTCTGAGATGAGAGATGTTTATAGGAGTAGTTAAATATACCAGACTTAACAGATGAGATAAAATGGGGGGAGGGGGGAGGGCAGGGAGCTCAAAAAAGCCTGGAAAAAAAATTTCACCTGCCAACATAGCATGATTCGCATCCATTCTCACCTATGCCCTTCCCCTTTCTGTTCAACATCAGATCTCAAATTTAATCTGCTCTGACTGTATGAGTCAGTCTGCAATGAACAAGCAGGTGTCTCCTACTAACATTTCCTCCAAAACCTAACACAAAAGAGAGTTAATTTTTCTTTTCTTTTTTTTCCCCCAAATTCTAATTGCCCAATTCTCCTTGGGCAGCAGGTATATCTGTAGCGGGTGTTTAACGTCTAGCAAACCTTTCACTGCCTTATGTGTAAAATGCACGGTCACAGATGGCCTCTAGCTAGGGTCGCCGTTGAGGTGATCCTATGACTACGAAAACCCAAATAAGCTGGCGAATATTGGGTCGTATTTTTCCTCTGGAGGCACCCCTTGTCCTGCTTCGCCTCTTCCAACATTAGAGCTGTGTTCACTTGACTTTTCCCTCTGATCTGTGAGGTGGCGGCGGTGTGGACAGCAAGCTCCTCACAAAGACATGCAGGTGATACAGCCAACGCGGCTGCCCGGGAAACTGACCGTGTGTCAACACCAGCATGACGTTTCTAAAGAACCAGTGTTGAGCCCTGTTCAGCCTCTCTGCCATCTTATGCCCCCACATTAGGTCAGGAATGACCGGCTTCAAGTTAATGGTCCCAGAGGACCAGCTATTAGCATTTTGGTTTGCTTTTATGTTCTCCTCTCCGTTTCTGTTACCTATTAAAACTGCACAGTAACAGAGATTATCCAAGTGGATCACTGAATTCACAGTAGTCAAAAAGAAACCGGAATAAAAAATCAGACATTCTAATGCATGACTGATGCCTGTGTTTATAAGAAAGCGCATTATCTCATAAACTAGATTTGAGATAATCTCTTCTGAATCCTACTTCATTCAGGAGACAGAGCTGAATTCTCTGATTTTATTTTCATTATGCTCTGATTTGCCAAAGGATACGCAGTGCGTGTTGCCATTTTGCCTTCAATCCACGCCATCAAAACTGCCTAGAACCACAGAACGATAGCAGCGCGGCACCCTGGGGGACACAGGTCGCACTGTCTCTTCTCCTGGTGCTCCCCAGGCTTCACCAACGGAGATTTTTCTCATTTATGACCCATAATCTCATAGTCCAACAAAGACTTTTTTTAAAAAGGTTCATCATGAAAAGAGAGTATGGGTGTGTCTTATGTGTGTGTCACCTTTCTCAATACGACTCTCTGAGGTCACTAACCAGCTCTTCCCTCTTCCAGATACATTTCCAATCCCTCCACTTCTCTCCATTGCCAATGCTACCCCTTGGGGAAGCTACCATCATCTCTTGCCTACAATGCTCTGATAGCCTTCTCCCGGTCTTCCTCTCCTTCCTTGCCTATGATGTAGTCTCCACGGCTGTCAGAACAACCTCCTTAAAAAAGGACACCAAGCTGGTGTGCCTGGGTGGCTCAGTCGGTTAAGCATCCAACTTCAGCTCCGGTCACAGTCTTGCGGTTCGTGAGTTTAAGCCCCCGCGTTGGGCTCTGTACTGACGGTTCAGAGCCTGCTTCGGATTCTGTCTCCCTCTCTCTCTCTCTCTGCTCCTCCCCCACTCACTCTCTGTCTTTCTGTCTCTCAACAATAAATAAACATTAAAAAAAAAAAAAAGGACATAAGGTTGTGTCATTCTGTTGCTTAAAACCCTCTACCTTATTAATGGGCTCCCAACGCACAGAGAATAAAATCCGAACTCTTTCGCATGACCATGGCCTGGTCTACCTTCCCCGGGCCCAGCTGAAACCCCCTCACTCACCATTCTCCAGTCACACAGGTCTTCTTTCAGCTCCTTAAATAATAGTCTCCTGCCCCAGCCTTGCAAGATGATCTCTTACTGATCAGCCCAAACCAGCCCAACCCTGGCCACCCTATCTAAGTCAGGGGCCTCAGTCCAATCACACTTGCTCAAATACCTTCTCTTTATTTATTTGTACTTACTGTTTGTCTGTCTCCCCACTAGAATGTAGGTTCCATGAAAGTGGAGGTCAAGTATATCTTCCTTCCTTCTTTTGTTCAGTAATTACTTTGTGTCTACTTTGTGCAAAGCATCTAGTTACTAAGATCAAGTAGCAAAACAAGGAGGCACAAACCCCCTTTCTCTGTCCTGCTGTCCTGCTTGCTGTCACTGCCTATTCAATCCCTAGGACGAAGTAGACACTCAACAAGTATTTGTTCAATGAATCCAATGCTGCAGTGAAGTGACCCTCAAGTTTACTGGTGTGCTTCAATATGCCTTTTCAAAATGTTTTTAAATAACCAATCAAGAGGACCTGGGTGGCTCAGGTGGTTAAGCGTCTGACTCTTGGCTTCAACTCAGGTCATGATCTCATGGTTCATGAGTTCGAGCCCTGCATTCGGCTCTGCACTGACAGTGCAGAATCAGCTAGGGATTCTCTCTCTCCCTCTCTGCCCCAGGCCTGCTTATGCACATGCTCGCTCGCTCTTTCTCTCTCTCAATAAATAAATTAACTTTGAAATCACGAATCAAATTACTAATGAATGAAATCTATTGAGACCGGTCACATATAAAGAAGTACAACAGAATCTACACCAGTGTCAAGATTCTTAGTTCGGGGGAGCATGGCAGGCTCAGTTGGCTGAGTGTCTGACTCTTGATTTCAGCTCAGGTCATGATCCTAGGGTCGTGGGATTGAGCCCATGTCAGACTCTGTGCTGACTGTGGAGCCTGCTTGGGATTTCTCTCTCCCTCTGCCCTTCTCCCTTGCTCACACACATGTGCTCCCTCTCTCTCCCTCTCTCTCTCAAAAAAAAAAAAAAAAAAAAAAATCTTAGTTCTGACACAGGTATTTAGAGCTGAGTGCTGTCCAAAGGCTACTTAATATACAGAACTCCTATAAGAAAAAAATTCTGCTTACCAATCCTAACCTCTTTTACAATTGAGAAACTATAAATGCCAACACCTCCCCGTTTCTGCCTGTTGTGCACTCCCCAACCTTGACAATGGTATCTAAACTGAATTCACTGGCCCAGTTTTGAAGCAGTTTTGATATGTGTGAACATATCTGCAATATCCGAATTCTAACTCTAAATAGTCTCCTTTTTTGTTGTTATTTTCCTTTAGTTTGGTTTTTCTTTAAAAAAAGGAACATCATTTATCTATCTAGTCAATTACCTGTAAGATCTATCACACCCAATTTAGCACTTCGAGCAATTATAAGAAGTAAAGCCCAAACGTGAAATCATTTAAGCTTCCTCTCCCTTCTGCTGGTAGGATGCCCTGAGTCCCACCCAGAGGAGCCTATCACTGCCAACACCTTGACAGCTCACCCATTCTCAGGTCTGCTGAGATATGTCTGGCTCTCTTTCTGCCAGGTCTAGGAACAGGAATCCCAGAAAAACACAAAACCATTTCCTGTGTTCCAAAAAAGAAAAAAAATACCCCCTCTTGAAAGTCACCAACCAACCCACCCATACTCGATTTATATGCTGAATCTAGTCAAAGAGCTAACACACACACACACACACACACACACACACACACACACACAAAGATACAAGGAGAGCCAAATGGGGCTATTACCAGTTCAGGCAGTATTTGTTTCGTGTTTCACACTCATTTACCTACACGATTTCAGGATGTTTTCAGAGCGTATGTGTAAGGATAGCAAATACACTGCTTGACATCGCTGAGCCCCCTGGAAAAGAAGGATGTGCAGGAAAGAATATAAACCTTTTTGAGGAAGAGGATATGCTGATATAGAATATCGAGCCCAGGGTCGAAGACCAAGGAAGAACTCGCGCTCAGGACTCACCTAAAAAGCAGAGGTACCCTGCCGGACCTGATTGCTCGTTACAACTGCTTAACGAGTTACAGTACAGCTTTAGCCCAACCCCAGTGATTCAGAATCTCGGGAGTAAGGCCCAGAGGCCAGTGTGTGCACATCATTTCTAAAGCCCCTGAGGTGAAATGATGATCAACCATATACAGACAGCACTGATGGACAGAACTAAAATTCGTACTCAAATGCCATCGGAAGCTATGCACTTGAGTAAGCAGCGCAAGCAGGTAAAGGATAAAGGAATTAATGAAGCGGGCATTCAGACTAAAATTAAAAATAGACTGTAAACCAGATTCAATCAGAGCCTCTTGACTTTGTGAATTTTTTATTTGGACTATAAGTTCTTGAAGTCAGGCACCACATTTCACTCATTTCTGTGCCTAGTGTGGTGCCTGGTATACAGCAGGTGCGATCAATGTTTGCCAAATTGCCGATACAAAATAAGGGGAAATCTCAATCCTCTGACGCTGTTAAGGGAACTGCCTGCCAGGGAACACTCCTCAATCACTCATTCAAGCAAAGTTTATTACACAACTACTATATAGAAGGCTCTAAGGACACTACGTTGAATGAGATAGACAAGATGTGGGGCACCTGGGTGGCTCAGTAGGTTAAGCATCCAACTTCGGCTCAGGTCATGATCTCATGGTTCGTAGGTTGGAGCCCCGGGTAGGGCTCTGTGCTGACAGCTCAGAGCCTGAAGCCTGCTTCGGATTCTGTGTCTCCCTTTCTCTTTGACCCTCCCCTGCTCACGCTGTCTCTCTCTCTCTCTCTCTCTCTCTCTGTCTCTCTCTCTCTCAGAAAAAAAAAAAAAAAAAAGATGGACAAGACCCCATAGGGGGTCTACATTTGGTGAGGGCAGAGGAGGAGACAGGGCATTAACATTTATAAATAAATAAGCCAGTTTCAGAGAGTATTGTTATTCGGCATTAAAATGGCTACATTTAGTCTCAGAGGTTGTTAAGCCACACAGAAGTGAGAAGTTTTTGGTTTCGGAGGGGTCGAAGAATACTCATTTGGTGGCGGGTAGAGAGGGAGTGTGAGTTGAGAGTTACATGCCCTGAGCTATGCCACTGTACTAGTTGAATGACCTTGGACAAATCACTTAATCGATCTGGAAGAATTCAGTTCAGTGATCTCTAAGACTTTCTGGCCTTAAGATTTTACAGTCTATTAGTAAAGAAGCATAGAAAACTCCACACGTGGTGATGATCATGCCGAACCTAAGTGTCCAAACGCTCCCTCAATGGTTGGCTCTTCACGTTTACGCATTATTATGAACTGAAAACATTTCCCGAGCAGTTCATAGCCCACCTCTATGGCTGACCTAAGACAAAACCACAGGCTCAGATATTTATTGCCACAGTGCCTTGGCTACTGGCAAGCCCAGACTAAGTTATGAAGCTGGCACGGACACGGGCCCCACAGCAAAGGAAACCAAATACCAAGCTCAAGGTGATTAAGGAATCCAGAAATTAGTTAAATTCCCTCATTCAACAAACATTAATAAGAGACCACAGGAAGCCAAGCGCTAGTCTAGTTCCTAAGAAAGAAAGAAAAAAAAAAGCAGGTTTTTCCCATTAAAATAAAAGGTGTGGGGATTCTTAACCTGAGTCAGAGGCTCTGAGAATCCCACAAAATTAAATGCCGAATTTTCAACGTATGAGCACATTTCTGGGGAGAGAATCCATAGCTTTTATTAAATTCTCTAGAGGGTCAATGATCCAAAGTGGAGATACCACAACAGACAGTCTAGGCCAAGTCTCTCTTTTACTTTTCATACAAACCCCCATTGTATGAACGAGGAAACTGAGGTTTAGAGAAGTTATGTGCCAAAGACACAGCCAAAAAGTGGCACAGCAGAAATCTCAACCCCAGTCTGCCAGTCTCCAGAGCCTGTGTTTTCTCCTTTGTCACGTACTCTCACATTGTCTCCATACCTTACCACCCCCTAAAAAAATGACCGTTTAAAAGAATGAGACAGTGAAGCCCCCACAGACCAAGGACCATTATCAAGCACCGTCAGTGACAAAGGCAGATTCAAGCCTCCTATCTCTGCAAGAGCCAAAATTTCAATTTCTCCATTTCTGTCTCTACCCCACTTGAGTAAGAGGACAGATATACAAGAACCCAAGCTAGCGATCCCTTTCAGGGATCCTTTCCATCCAGAAGTCCAAGTGCATGAATCTCCTCAGGCATCCCAACCCCAAGGTCACTGTCTTTCCCATTCCCGCCCCAGGACTCAGGGGAACTTGCATCCCACCTCTTGAATTTGGTGGGCTGGCATACATCTCATCTTCACACAAATGGCTGTTTCCATTTCATGAGTCATATCAGAATTTATATAAAAAGACTGCCTTTTTCTATAAATCATGTGTCAAACATGACAGAATTTGAAGCAAAGAAACATCCACTAATATATTGTGGTGTCATGGAAAGAACAGGGTCTTTGGGATCAAGATTCAGTCTAAATCCCAAGAATGCTATTAGTGGCTCCGTGACCTTAGGCAAGTTACTGCATCACTCTGAACCTTCATTGCTCAATTTCTAAAACTGAGATATTGATACTTCAGATTTTAATAATCAACAAGTTTTTAGGGAAGGCCTAAGCACTCACTGTTCTAGACTCTGGGATACATTTGTGAATGTGACCAATAAGGCTCCTTCCTTCAAAAAGCTTCTATTCTAGATGAAAGGCGCAAATGGCCAGATAAGTAAGAAAATACAAAATAATTTTAATAACACTAATTACATTAAAATAATAAGAGCAAACAGGTCTTGAACATATACAATGTGTCAGAAACTATTATAAGAAACAGGGACTAACTTATTTAATTCTCGTAAGGAGGGGACAAACTAGTATTACATCCTTTTTATGGGGGAGGAAACTACAGCCCCCGAAGGTTAAGCAACTCACCCAAAGTCACACAGCAAGTAAGCGGAAGGGCAAAGACTGAAACCCAGATAAACAGATAATGGAGCCTCATTCTACACAGCACTGAGTGATCTCACGAAAATAAAATGAATGGTACACAGGCCGAGAGAGGTTGCTGTAGCACGGCTGGCAGGTGTCGTTTTAGGTAAGACACAAGTCACAAGAAGAAGCCAGGCCAAGCCAGGCCCAGAGTGAGGATCTGGGCAGAGTGTCCCCAGTAGGAAGAACAGCTGGTACAAAGGCCCGAGAAAGAACCGGCCTGGTGGCTTCCAGGGACAGCAAAGCGGCCGGCGAGTTTGGAGCACAGCGGAAGGGCTTGGGGAGTGCGGCCAATGAGTTCTCAGATACAGGCGGAAGGCAGATCATGCGGGACCCATGCGGGCCAGAGCATAAGGGTTTCGTTCTCTACAGAGTCATCGAAGGCCCTGTGGAAGGAGGTGACACAATCTGGTTTGTATTTTTAAAATATGAGCCCAAATGATGTGGAGACTGGGGGAGGGGGAGGAAGGGGCTGTGGCGAGTTGATGTGGGGAGTCCGGTGAGGGTGTAGGAGGGCGGTCAAGAATAAGGGCGACGTGGCTGATGGAAGCAGCATTGATAGCATTGGCAGAGACGGAGAAAAGCGAGCAGGTTCCGGATGTATCGGAGTCACTTTGAGGACCCGATGAGAATGGACAAAAGCCCTAGCAGGGCATCTGACACACAACAGGCACTTACAAATGTTAATTACCTTCCCTGTCTACCATTAATTAAGAGGCTTGGGATGAAACTATAAATCATACCCAAAAGGACTAAGCCTCTCTGACACCCCGGCCCAATTTCTCCAAAGAAGCCCACAGCTTAGAGACTAAACTGGGAATGCACCAAATTCAAAACACAATAGAGAATTGATCTATTAAAGGAGCTGGGCTGTTAAATTAAAACCGTTTCTGCGTGCCAAGCCGAAACACAAAGGGATCAGTCTTCTTTAACAATAAAGACCAGTTAAGAGAGGCTCTGGTTACACAATCTCCTCCTCTTCACCGCGAGGCACTTGGATGGAATTTTTTTTTAATAGAAAAGACAAACTCTTGAGTAAATGTAATAATTGTTTCAATAATGTGGCCCAACCACCCAAGAAGTTACAAAAAGGAGAAAAGAAACTGGAAAATTGGGATTCTTCTATTACATGATCAGTTCATTGCTGCCCCAGAGTCCAGGCTCCGTTCACATCAGTGAAAGGGGGTTGCCGTTTGGGAGATCTGACGGCCTGGCAGCCACCGAAGAAGCAGAAAGAAGATTCGCCTTCCAAATCTTAAAAAAAATAATAAGTAAGTAAACTAATAGAACGATCAGAAGCTTGTAAATTGTCGCCCAGTGACTGAAATAATTTTCATGGTGCCCAAAAAAGGTTCTTTGTAGAAAAGCCTTTCCTCACTAATGTCCCAAACAGGTGATCCCATGGTACCAGCAGTCATTACACAGATAGTCCCGTGGTAATCTCAGTTGTGACAACAAAAACAAAAACATCAGCAAGTGATCACTTGCTTATTAAAGTGTTAAACACTAAGGATCATTTTTTTTAAATTATTTTAATGTTTGTTTTTGAGAGAGAGAGAGAGAGAAAAACACAATGTGAGTGGGTGAGGAGCAGAGAGAGACAGAGACAGAATCCAAAGCAGCTCCAGGCTCTGAGCTGTCAGCACAAAGCCCCACGCGGGGCTCGAACCCACGAACCGCGAGATCACGCCCTGGGCCAAAATCGGACGCTTAACTGACTGAGCAACCCAGGCGCCCCAACACTAAGAATCATTAAAAGCTGGGAGAGCATTTTCCTGTGCTCCCTAACTAAAATAAACACAAAACCCAGGAATTAGACACCCCCCTCCCATCCCCCCCCAGCCAGGAACAAGCCCAAAATAGGAAAATCCACTTCTGGATTGCCTCACAGAAGCAGACTGACCTCAAAGATACAACCAATGCAACTCTTACTCCATTCTTTGAATTTTTGACTATTGATATGTTCCTAATGGCTCCATGGTAGGGGTTCAGCAAAGGATCTGCAAGGTCAACAGTGTTTCCCTAACAATACTATTATTTGCTGTTTTCATTGTGTGGAGATTTGCGCTGATGGTTTGAAAGAATGTTGGGTAAAACTGCAGGTTCTTTGGCACAACTAAAGCCAGGGGCACCAAACTGTACTAGCTGTCACTGGGTTCTTCACTACCACACGTTCCATAAAGAGAGAAAAAACAAAAAGGTTAGTTTTACTTAAGGATGTCCCTGATGAAGCAGCAAACGTTATTAATTTTATTAAACCTCAAATGTCAAGTAGCTGTCATTTTACTACCCTGTGTGACAAAGTGGGAAGTATACAGCACTTCTGATAAATATCAAATTAAAAGGTCTCAAAGGAGAGCACCTGTACAGTTTTTTGAGTTGTAGACTGAACTAGCCACTTTTTTCATAGAGTACCATTTTATTTATAATATGTGTATTATATTTATTATATATTTTATTTATACATTATATTATGATTATATATTATATAAAATTATACTTATAACGTATTTATTATATGAATATATTTATTATATTTATAATACATATTAAAACAGTATACACACACACATATATATTTATGGTTAATCAGACTTTGGTATATGGCAGACATTTCTCAAAAATTAATGAAGTGAGCCTATCACTTCAACTCCCCATATTTGTTGCCCACGAAAAAATTTGAATTTTCAATTCAAAAATTTAAAGTTGGAAAATCTGTAATCTATATTTGAGACTTTGCACTTGACAGTTACCTAATACTAATCAGACTTTTCTGATAACATCAGTGATGATATTAATGAATGTGATTTTTGACCACTGTATAATGAAACGTCAACATTTAGAAGGTCTGCATAGCTCAGTGAACCAATAATTTTCCAAACAACAAAAGCCTGGTATAAAATCATGCATAAGTAGGAGATCCACTCAGAGAGCAAACCAAATCAATAGATAATAATATAACGGAGTAGGAAAAGATAATCGATATGGCTTAAGATTCTACACTGCAACTACCCTTTAAGAAAGTACGACCTGTTGAATTTTGGTGTAACATCAGAGATGAATATCCATATTCAAAAGCCGAAGAAGCAATTGAAATAGTCTCTTTTTCTATTATTGTCTGTGTTAGGCTCAATTTTGTTCATATATTTCAACCAAACCAACATGGTCCAACAACTGAATGCAAAAGTAGGTATGAAAAGCCAACTTCTATTAACCTA
The DNA here is from genome assembly GCF_003009895.1 of Hyaena hyaena. Lineage (NCBI taxonomy): Eukaryota > Metazoa > Chordata > Mammalia > Carnivora > Hyaenidae > Hyaena > Hyaena hyaena. The sequence goes on from NW_024080639.1 coordinate 1,854,591, forward strand.
ACCAGTAAAGAGATTTGCAAAAATGTAAAAACAATGCCTCTCTTGTTAATATTTTTGTACTGGAAAGTTATTTTTCATTAAAAAATTATTTATGTTAACAGGTGGTGGACATTTTTTGCTATTTTTAAACAAACTAACGAATATTCTTAAATTCCTCATTTTAGTTCCTAAATATTAATTAACGGTCAATTAATTAATGGTAAATATTAGCGGAGACAGCCCATAAAAACAAAAGCTCTTTGGGGTCCTCATTAATTTTTAGCGATGTAAGTATAAAAGAATCCTGAAGCCAAAACGGCTAGAATTTCAGATTAAAGGAAATTTATAATAGCTACCTTTCTCACACACACCCTGCACAAACCAAAAGCAGAAAGAAGACAAACTGAATTTCTTTGGGTTCTATTGTGTCAATTACTTAAGGCCCGGGGGCCTGGCTAATTTGCATGTCTGATTTACTCAGAATCCTTTCTTCCTCCTCCTCTCTGGCAAGAAACCACAGACAAATTCCATTGCTATTTCACAACCCGCGCTTAAGCAAACGGCAAGGCAGTGGTATAGACATGGAGCTCATCCAGACTGGCAAACAGGGACAAGATCAACTCCAAAGCTTTCCAGCCAAGGGCCCTTTTCAAACGCTAAAATCCACAAAACATAGCATTAGCTTGCTTGAAGCAAATAGTTAGTTTGTCCCTTCACGAGAAATCAAAAGGACAAAATCACACAGCTGGGGTGTTGCTTCAACCCACCCTCACCCTCCCAACATTCCCCCCTTTCTTCCCAAGCAAGTGAATGTCTAAACCATGAAGAATCAACAGGTCAGTCAATCCATAACAAATATTTAGACTGTCTACGTGGAAAAAAAGAGGATATATAGTCATAAAAGGAAAACTAACAATACAGGTAATAAAAAAAAAAAAATGGCCGAGTAAACAGTGCTATAGAAGTGTGAAGAATGGAGAAAATAACTATGTACCAACGTGACCAAGGGCACGAAGAAATGGGAATAAAGTCGAAAATTAAACACAGGGGAGCAAAGCTGAAAAACCAGTAAAGGACAAGACACTCCCAGACATCTGTGATTAGACCTTTTGGCTAAAAATCAGCCTCCGCAGAGGGAAAATGAAAGATAACGCCAGAATGATAGATTGTACCCTGGTTATGGAAGGGCCTCAAAGTCAAGCTAAGCAATTTGAATTCTATCCTCAATGTAAGGAGGAGCCAACAAAGGCTTTTGAGAAGGATGGGAACAGAAGGGAAGTACGCTATTTAATTTGTTGTTTTGTTTTTTAAATACTAATCTGTTAATAATATGGCTGCGTTAAAAAAGAAACCAGGACTAGGGATCAAGAACCCACATGAGATTATTAGAAAGCGAGAGTCTGTTCCCTGAGCGGGGCCTGAACCAGAAGACGGCGATGAAAATGCAAAAGAATCAAGAGCTACACCAGTAGATCTGGAATTTAATATGGTGCCAAAACTGTTTAAAAAAAAAAAGTGGAACAAGACGTAGAAGAAGTCAAGGTCATTAACAACACATCTACAGAGGGCCTACTAAGCTTGCTGGCAGTGCTGGGCAATAAATAAAATACTCATTTGGAGACAGATATGTGATTTTACACACGCCGAGGGTAAGGGGTGGGCGTGATGGACTGGAACTCAGTATCCTTCCAATCGCGGCCGAAGATGGAAAGTTAAAAACTACATTTCCCAGACCCCTCTGCAGTTAGGGCTCTGGGTGAGAAATCGGTTCTGGCAGTTAAATGGCCACATGTGAGATTTAAAAGTCAGAAATAAAACGGAGACCACTTCTTGCTGTTTAAACCCTTTCGGTAGGCAACACAGTCGTGGCAACAGTGGAGATTCTGCGATGATCCCCCAAGGATCTGGCCATCGGCTTTGAGGTTATCAAATGCAGGTTGCAATGGTGGTACTTTCCTGTTCTCCTGACTGCGGCTACCATGCTACATTCTTAAAAAAGCAATAGTTCTAGTAAAGGCTTCCTGGTTCCTGGTCTTCTTGGAGGTGACAGGTAACTAGCCAACTTGGCAAGGCAGTCCGCACCACTGCTTCCGAGCCCACATCTAGAGGCTCCGTGTCGAGCTCATTTCTCCCAACGGCTTTGTGAGAATCTATTTCCCTGTCTTACATAGTTTCTGTTTCCTGCAACTAAATCCAGACATATAAGAGGGTTTATTTTTTTTTTAATGTTTATTTATATTTGAGAGAGAGAGAGAGAGACAAAGAGACAGAGAGAGACAGAGCACGAGCAGGGGACGGGCAGAGAGAGAGGAAGATACAGAATCCGAAGCAGGCTCCAGGCTATGAGCTGTCAGCACAGAGCCAGAGGCAGGGCTTGAACCCATGAACTGTGAGATCATGACCTGAGCCGAAGTCGGACACTTAACCAACTGAGGCCACCCAGGCCACCCTAAGAGGGTTTAAATAAAGGCAGGCCAACCAAGTGAAACAACTTGTACACAGCAACAAAGAAGGGACAGAAAACTTGGAAACAAAGCCAGGGCGGAGCACAGAAAAAAACAGGTATTACCTTCACAGATGCAGCAGTCAGCGACCCCAAACTTTGTTAATCCTTTCCCTAAAATTTCCACCACTCGTGGAATCAACAAAGAAAAATTCTTTTAGCTTTCTTACGTAATTATAACAACATCTGTCATTTATCTGGGGCTTTGAATATGAACAAAGGTATTCTGAAGAGTCCTCACTTCATTTTCCCTGGCATCGCACACCAAAAGGGTGGGTATCAGAGTGGATTTTAAGAAACGAGAGAACCAAAGCGCGGAGAAGGTAAACAATTTGCCTAAGGTCACAGAGGGTAAGTTAGTGGTCCGACTCAAGTATTTCCTGCTTTAAACCTATTTTCCCGTTTGGTCTCCTGTCAGTTAACTCCAACCATATTCTAAAGTAAATGTTAAAATTGTTGGTGCAGAAATATTAGGAGCTTAAGAGGGCTTGTAAAACCACAAAGAATTAAGTGGGGCCGAACTTACAACCATGGAAAAAATTAAAATTCCATGTGTCATTTTCTTCTCCAATCTTAACCCAGAATGCAGTGCCTGCGGCGGGCCCGCCGTCCTGGGGACTGGCTTCCAACACACATAGTCCAAGGAGCAAGTGTCATCCAATTATTGGGGCAGCTATTCATGTATTTCCCCGTCATTCTAAGAGTTGGAAAATTAACAGTGTTGTGTTTACAAACCTTCACGGGGCCATTACATAAAAGCTCAAATATGTTTACACTACTCACAACTGTGGTTTGAAGAAGCTCAAAAGCGAGTTAATATAAACCTATTCCGAACCAATGTGCAGAAAGGAGCCCTGCTGGACAGAGGTTAAGCTTTGACCTTCCCAACTTTTTCCACAGAATGTACGATCCATCACGTACGAAAGCACAGTGAAGATGTGAGGTGTTGGTAAGTACCTCTGTTAGTGAGAAATCCTGCTAATTATTACACCAAATAAGCATAGTTAACAGGCCATGGCCACAAAAGGGGCATGTTTTGGGGCATTAAATAGCCGCCTAGGGTGGAGAGGAATATATTACACTATGCCCTTTACCAATAAAACAATTTCCCTGACACCTAGCAACCAGCCAGCTGGAGAGAGACAACAGAGGGCTCTCGGGCTCCACTGTGATACTTCAGTGCCACCTAGTGACACACATATTTTCACTCACAGACGTAGGGCAACTGACGGCATCTTTAACGGAAGCTTGGAGGCAGGAAAAGGAAACAGAAGAAATGGCATTTTGACGGCTCCTCAAACCAAGTACTTGCTTTTTAAGGCATACAGATCTATGAGCATTCCTAACTAAAGAGCCGGGGTGACTCAACACAAGGCCCACTAAAACCAAATCAAAGGCAACTGATTAGTTGCTTTCCAAAAATGTATTTTATGCTGCCAGCTATCTTCTGGCACAAAACTTCTTCAAGATTAAACTTTAAGAACGTCCAAGGGAGGAAAAGATGGCGGAGGGGTGGTAAATTAAGACTAAAGAGAACTAAGGGCACATGGCTGGCTCCATCAGAAGAAGAACACCTGACTCTTGATCTTGGGGTCATGAGTTCAAGCCCCATGTTGAACACAGAGATTACTTAAATAAATGAATAAATTAAATTTTTAAAAAAGACTAAAGACTAAATAGAACTAAAAGCTTTGAATCCATGAGGCATACAGGAAAAGTAGCACACTGTACATGACATATTAGCATAATGCAAATGGTTAGAAAAGTAGGAAACTTGAGAAGTTCCATTCCAACCTTTGAACCAAAATTCTCTCTCCCACAGGGACTGTTTCCAGACTGCTGGTTGCCAACACTGCATCAGATGGGTACACTGAACATTCCACACAAAGTCGCTGTATTCCCCACACGGCACCAAGGCCACAGAAACCCATGTCTTTCTCATGCTCATGGTATGGTGAAAAGAGATCTGGCCTACATTGCTGCAGATACCATAATGAACAAAAGCAAAGTCACCTCCTGGAATTCACATCCTCATCAAAGAAGACAGACAAAAAACAAACAAGAAGATCTATATCGGATGATGGGAAGTGACACAGAGGAAAATAAGACAGGGCCAAGGGAACACAGGACACCAACAGGCAAGGAGATGAAGAGTGCTATTTTGGGGCAATCGGAGAAACCCTCCTATGTTTCAAAAGATCCAGAGGAGGCGAGGGAACCAGCCTGGCAGGTATCTGGGGTGAAAAACAGTTCTAAGAAAGGAGAACAGCAAGTACAAAGGCACTGAGGCAGGAAGCACTTGCCTTGTTTACGGAAGAGAATGGAGGCCAATTTGGGTGGGTGAGAAAGCAGGAATATGGCAGGAGGGGAAGTCAGAGAAGATGTTGGGGAACAGATCAGATTGAAAGCCAGACGGCTGGGGGGTTTTTCTCTACTAACAGCTTTATTGAGATACAATTCACATAACATACAATTTACCCTCTTAAAGTACAGGATTCAGAATGTATATTCAGAGTTGTATGATCATGCCCATCACTTAATTTCAGAACACTTTCACTCCACCAAAAAGGAAACCCTGCACCCAGTGGCAGTCACTTGACACCCTACTCTCCCTAGCTGCTGGCAACCACTCATGTGCTTTCTACCTCTAGGGGTTTGCTTATTCTGGATATGCAATCACACAATCCACAGCCTTTTGTCAAGAGCCTCTTTGACTTAGCAAAGTGTTTTCAAAATGTATCCATGTTGCAACGTGCATCACCAATGCATCTTTTTCTTGCCCAATAATACGCCACTGTATGGATATATCACAATTGGATCCTGTGTTTATCATCTGATGAACATGTAGTTTGTATCCACTTATGGGCTATTATGAATAATGCTGTTACAAACATTTACGTACAAGGTTTCTGTGAGCATATGTTCTCATTTGTCCTGGATAACTGGGAGTCGAACTGCTGGATTATAGGGTAACTATGTCTAACGTTTCGAGGAGCCGTAAGAGCATTTGAGCAGAGGAGTGGCATGATCTGAATTTTTTAAGATGCACTTCGGTTGCTGCATATGAAAAAAGGCAAGGAAAGAAAAATAGGGAGGCTAGTGAAGTAGAAATTGCCACGATCCAGGAGAGAGATGCTAGCAGCTTCAAGAAGAATGGTAGAAGTGGGGGGTTATAAGAAGCAGCTGGATTCAATATATATTTTGAAGATAGAGGGACCAGAATTCGCTAGTAGGTGAGATGTGGAATATGAGAGGAAAAGTCAAGGATGTGTCTAAGATTTTCAGCCTGAGCAACCAGAAGGAGGAAGTGGCCACATACAGGGGTGCAGAGGACCACTCTGGAGGTTCCCCACTCTCCACTTTCAAGGACCCCTGCAGTGCTGGAGCGAAAGCAATTACCAAATTTCTTATTTGGCCTATCCTTTACAAGAGAGGCTATACCAGAGCCCCAAACAACATCGAAGTCCCGGCAGAGCTATTCTGGACACTCTGCTTGTGTGACCAACAAATCAAATTCCAGATGGCAGGGCCAGCCAAAAAAAACCCAGAAGACCCAAAGGCTTTTGTAATTAAATAACCCCTGACAAGACCCATCATAAAAAGAAGTTTCTGAAAGTACATTTCCCAAACGACCATTCAGAATATCTCACTTTAGGAGAATTCTGGAAGAGGAAACCATGGTCCAAGAGGCCAAGGGCAACTCAAAAGGAAGATCAATCAAACCCTAGGCTTCAAACATGACAGGCAAAAAGAGAGGGCACGTTTCCTCTCCAGTATCTCCAAACCCAAGAACGTAGCTGATTTATGTTCTTAGATATCGTAGCAGCAAATATTCCACAAGAAACTAAGAGAGAAGGAGATAAAAAGAGGACCCTAAGGGAGGAGGGGGGGGACATCTGAGCTCAAAATGCAAACTGTGTCTCCCACCACGTACCTTTTCAAAGCAACCAAAATGCGTCCGCACCTACTCAATAACAGAGCTGTTTTAAGACTTTTGTAAGCCAGGATCATGGCTACTTTTGAAGGCCCCACTCAACATCAAAGTGAACATTCAATTGAACGCACATCCCATTAAAAAGTCTCCCTGCAACAGAAAACTTTGAGTGGATTTGTATAATTTTGCACTGGAATGCATTTGGCTTTGAGAAACTCATCCTCATCTGTGATTGACTGTAATTTCCCAGTAATCACTGGGGGGACCTGGAAATTCTGGAGAAGTCGGAGCACCTAACTTACATGTTCACGTGTAAGAATAATACTTAACGTAACAAATTACAGAGCTGGGAGACGAGTACATTTTCTAAACATTTAATTCAGTATTTATTCATTTCAATTCTGCAATGTTCTGTTTGGTTTTGGAGTCAAGACATTTTTTTTCAGGGCTCATACATTTGTACAGACCCCTGACAAACTGTGGCCGAGCCCGGTAGCTGCTGAGTTCTAGCCACTGGAATGTGGACCGGGGTGATAAGTGCCTCTTCAAACTCCAGTCCACAAAGAACCCCTAAATACACTTCTGCGTGATCCTTTCCCCTTCTGGCTGGCCGGGATGGAGGTAACCTAAGGTGACCTTACAAGCAATGTATTGAAGATGCTAGAACCTCCTTCGAGCACAACCCTACATGAATGCATGGAGGAACCATCCCACCAACCTGCTTACATACTTCTTACTGTTTCATACGCAAGGAACAAACGTTTACTATGTTCAAGCCATTATATGAACACAGAACTTTACTTGAACACTGAACTTGAACATTACTATGTTCAAAGCCACAGGAGTTTGATACGATTCTTTTTAGAGCAGTAACCTACCATACCTAATGTAAACCCAAAGGGCTAGACACAATACCTTTAGTATGTCACAGATAAACGGCCCTGACTGATGACTTACACCTTCACCTTTTGATCTGTGCAATCACTGATACATAATAAAAACAACAGCTAACACTGTAGAGCAGTTGCTAGTTATTTAGTTCCTAGTTAGTCACTAGTTGTTTACTACATCGGCTCTAAATGCTTTACATAAATTAATTCATTTGTTCTCATAACTCTCAGTGTTAGTTCCTATCTGTATCTTCACTTGGCAGATCATGAAACTGGGGTGAAGAGAAATTAGATAAGCTGCCCAAGGTTACACAACTAGTCAATGACAGACCCAGGACTCAAGTCCAAGCAGTACGGATGTGGCCTCCGTGCTTTTTCGTCAGTGAGCTATACATATAAGGAAAGAGGTATCGACGCGAATTCCCAAGTTCATCCCTTTCATTCACAAGAGGGCAAGGTACATGGACCAAATAGAATACTTGCCTGTGTTTGTCACATACGTGTTCAGTATTAACCTTAAAGAGGAGTTCAGATAACTCAGGGCAGTTATGATTTGATGCTCTCCCTAATCCTGACTCAAAAGGCATCCGCTGCATATGCGGGTAGATGGGTCCAAAAGTCAGTGGAATTACAGACTCACTTTCATGAAAATGCAAATGTCTCTGAAAGCAGCTAATGAGTAAATCTGTACTTTTCCAAAGAAGCAAGGATTAACTTCGTTGTGGGTTAAATTAGCTGAACATCAGAAAAGAACATCCAAAATAAACAGTCCTGTACTGGTGGTAGCCAGGGGTGGTGTGACCAAACACACAGTGGAGGAGGAATTCTAAATGTGGTCATGACCATCTTCCTGGTTCAAAGTAAACAGAGAAACAGGGCAAGTTTTGACATGGACAAGACATCCGCGATCATAAAAAAAGCAGCGGCCTCACCAGCAGGCCACAAGTCTAGATTAAATGCATATTTCGGATGACTCATAAACCACTCCCAAAATGACTCTGCTCCTGAGCCAAACAGGCCATTTCTCCGTTTCCAAAGCTGCCTACCCATTCCATCAAGGTTCTACGACACAGAACTGACCCTCTGAGCAACGATCAGAGAATCTCAGAAAAGCCCAAGATCCCCCTGCTATCATCTTCTAGCTGAGGAAATAACCGTTTCCCCTTCTCCCTAAAAGGCAGCCACAACCCCATGTCTCAGCATTGTCTCCACAAAGGTAGAAATGTCCAGCAGTTATGCTCTTGGATCAAATGGCATTTACCTATCTAGTCAAATGGCATTTACCCGCGCCTGGTACAGTACTAGGCATGTTAACATTTATTATCTCTTCTAAATGCAAAGAATTTAAAACTTGAGCTCTATCTGGCAGCTAACAGAGAAGACAGGCAGATATGGAAATGGTCAAAATTCATGCAGCCTGTTCAGAGACTAACCATGTGAAGGATCAAAGGATGTCATGTACTTAGAGCATTTTAGAAAAGACATAAAACTGACTATGATACTGCCAGTGTGGAAGGAGCCCCCAAATGTTGGAGGTGTGGAGACGTGTATCAGTCACTGAGAATTTAACTAAACATACTAAGTGCCTAGGCCGGTGCTGGGTACGTGGCTGGCAGAAAAGGAGTTAGGAGCTAATACAATAGAAGAGTTAATATCATTCCCAGAGCAGCTAACAATAACATCAGTTGAGCATTAGGTATGAACCACTATACTAAGTGCCTTAACCTATATTAACTCATTTCACCTCAAATCAACCCCGTGAACAACCCAGCCAAAATTTCGGCATGGCATTCGGGGGCTGGGTGGAGGGTGGATATATGAGTCTTATTACAGTAGAAAGTCAAAACTTCTTCTATGAAACTGTTATTTTCAGATGATGTCTGGGGATTCTTTATATACTTTAGGCCAATAAACAATTTATCCCTTGATTGTTATTAAATTGTTCGAAATATCCTCAGACCCTGACTTGCAAACAGTGTAAAACCTAACCTGTAAATGGAGTTATGTCGAACACTTCATATTACAATAACCACAAGGAAATTACTTTCCTGGATGCAACATTAAAATTGAGGAGTCCCATGGGCTTAATAATGGCACCTTTAAAAGAGGTACCTTCCTGTTTAAAAAAAAAAAAAAAAAAATCCATAAAGTGAGCCTTGCTCCAAAGTAGCACTGGCAGGGGGGGGAGGAAAGTCAGATCATAGCCTTTTAATTGAAGTTTCACATTTAAAGGTTCAACACGAAATCCATTGCTACTGATTAAGAAAATACTTCTAAACAGTGTCAAAATTAGTCTTCGTATTTACCAAGAACAAAAGGGTTCCCATGTTTAAGGTCAGATTAAGGGAATGGGCTGGATTGAGCCATCTATCAGGTAAAATAAATGCTTCTGGACAGTGCCTAGACTAAACAGGGTCAAGAATTCCTAAGCAAAACACTGCTTACAACAGCGCAGGTCAGCGCAGAGGCCTGACCCGGTGGGGGTATGCCCTGTAGCTTCAGGTCTAGAAGGCTACCCTGCAAATTCTCGTCAGACGCTTAATCAATATCACGCCTTAGGACCTGAACTGCTACTATAAAATCAATATTACCTTTATTTTAAATAGCAGGAGGAACAATGAGATTAGCTTGTTCCTTACAAGTCTGTCATGGAAAATCTGGCTCATGGTGTGTGTCATCTTCCGTTTCTGCCTGCGAGGAACTCGCTGTGTGGGGCTTGGAGACAGTCTGGCGCAGCAACCCAGAAATCATAAGAGAGGCGAAGGGATCGCACTTTAGCTCAGAAAAGCTGCGGCCGGAAAATATACTACAAATAGCAAAGTGTCAAGACAGGAGCTCCGAGGCTTCAACCCACCAGCTCCATGGCCATGACTCTCCAAAGTTAGATGTCCAGCCCGGAGGTCCAGAGTCTTCCTGCCCCACAGCCCCGTGGCAGCCCCTCGGACGCCAGACAAGTGTGTGAATGTCGAAAGGAGAACACTTGAGTTCACACCCGCACCTGCTCCCCTCCTCCCTCAGCCTGTCACAATCCAATGGGTCACGCAAGTCATCCCTGACTTCCCTGTCCTTTCAAAACTCTCTCAAACCCTGTCTGCTCTGCCTCCAAAATACAGCTAGAACCCCTCCCCTTCTCTCCACCTCCATAATCACCTCCTGGGCCAAGCCCTGAGCATCTCTCTCTTCCAGATGGCTTCCCCAACCCCTTGTGCTCTGACCCTCCAATATTCCCACACAGCAGCCAGAGTGAGCTTTCCAAAATGCAAATCCAACACGGCCACTCTACACACACTCTCCATCCTAAAACCCTTCCACGGGTTCTCATCAGGCTTGGAATAAAACCGGACCCTTTACCACAGCCTAAAAGGCGCTAACATGATCTGGCCTCCTTCTGCCTCCCTCTTCTCTCCTTCTACGTTCTGCCCATTGACCTTCTCTCTTCCTCCTACACGCAAAGCTTATCAGCACCTGGGAGCCTTGTCCCCCTGACTGGAATGAATCTCCTCGTTACCCCTGGGATCGCACATGGAAAGCCACCTCTGAGCACTCCATCTACACCAGCCCCTCCCCTCGGTCATTATCACTGCAAACTAGGCCACCACTATTAGACAGGGTCTTCTGTATTTATCATCTTTAACACTGTTTACTTATTTCCTGCCGTTGAGAGAATGTTAACCTCCGTGAGACGAGGGACTCTGGTCTGTCTGTCACCACGAAATCCCCAGAGTATAGTTCAGCACTGAGCACATAATAGGCCTCAGTTAACACCCGCTGAATGAATACCCCGGAGCACCTGGAAACCTGTTACTGATCCCAGTCAGGCTAAAAGTATCTCTCTCAACATCTTATGGTCAGAGACCGAACTGAAGAACAGAGAAGCCTCTGAACTGCCCTATACGGGATCAAACATTTCTAATGTTTTCCATTTGAAAACTGTGCTGTTCAAGAAGACGATAAGAAGAAATAAATTCTCAGCTCTGCATATGCTCTCCACTCCCAATGTGAGGCAGCAGTAATGGTGGCAGAAGTTCATAGGAGGTCTCTGATCACTGCTGTCACATTGGCTCTACCAATCAGCGGATTCAATCCTTCCTTGCTCTATCCATCACAGCACGCGCACGCGCATGCGCGCACACACACACACCTCACCAGCCTCACTGGTAGTTGTGCAGGGGCCTGAAGTGCCCTTCTGGTTCACTGCCTCCCTCACTCCATCCATCAAGAGCTGCTATAAGTTTCACATCCTAGATAAAACCTTTTCGGTCTAAGTGATGATGAAGGGGGAAAGAGTTAATACTTATCAATATCTCCCACATGCTGAGTATTTTGCTGAATGCTCAAAGGTTTTTGTTTTCTACTAAGAAGTAAATTATACTTAGCCCCATTTTTGGAGGTGAGAAAGTTTAGTCTTAGGTCCATGACTTGCCAGAAGTCAAGCCAGGAAGTGGCTTAAATCTACAGCATTCAAACTCAAAAATACCAATTCTTTCCAAGTCTTGTTCATTTAGCAACAACAAAAGAAATATGCCAGCATTATCTTCCTTCTCCTGTTTCGATTTGGGGATATACACATCCCTTCACAAAGAGATCCATATCATATTTCACTGATACCGGGTCCTTAGACCATAAACTTGGTATGCAGTGGGTTCCTACCTTACAAACAGTAAACTCCTTTACAAGTTCCCTTACCTATGGGGCGCCTGGGTGGCTCAGTCAGTTAAGCCATGATCCCATGCTCTACGAGTTCAAGCCCCTGAGCTGCTGACAGCACAGAACCCCCTTCGATCCTCTGTCCCCCTCTCTCTGCCCCTCCCCTGCTTGTGCACGCGCTCCCTCTCTCTCAAAAATAAACATTAAAAAAAGTCCCCTTTCCTATAATCTACAGACAAAATATTACAGATGCAAAGGAGTCTCTCACCAAAGTTACCCTTCCAACATTACTACCTTGACTTTATAGGTGACAGAAAATTATCAGTTTAGGTCAATGTGATCAGGGGAATAAATAACCTAGTTCAGCATAACACATACCAAGCATCCAGAGAGTTCATGACAGACACCAAAGCCCACAGAGCCAAATGATCCCCTTGAAAGGCCAAGTCCATGGTCAATCTGAGCTTCCTTATTAATCCACAATGCTATTCTTTCTACTACCAGTAAAAAGCAAAAGCAAAAACATACGTTAAAACACCTCCCCAACACAATCTGTGAGATTTTTACATAAATCACAGGTAAAATTAAATTTAATAAATCAAATTATTTCTTGTCAAACTTTATTCATCATAACAATAAATATTTTCAAAAACACTACATAACACCACGAAACCTCAAAAGGTTTATTTCGAAAAGAAAAATTTACATACAAAATTCCATGTAGAAGGGCAAAACAAATTGGTCTGACATGTTCATTTTAGCCCTTTCTATCCTGGAAGATATTAGAAATTCTCTAAATGCATCAGCTCACATAAATATCTTCCAGATCTTTCCTAAGTAATCCAGACACTTCTTCCATTATATTAATTTTCTCTGTGGGTCATTATTAAATAAATTCACCACGAGTCAATTTAAAACGGCACAGCATGAAAAAATAAATAAATTGCATATTGTGTTTGAAAGTAAGAACATATCAGGCTATTTGGTTCTTCGGCTATTCAAGCCTCTGTTTTTACAGATAATAAAATAAGGGCTTTCAAGGCACGTTAAATCATGAGCTATCGATTAAATTAAACTCTTGTAGTGGCAAGAAACCAGGACTTTTTACTCTCTTTTAAGGACTGATTAAAACTTGGCTCTTAGTAAGGTTACCGTCTACAAAAGGAAGCTCGCTTTTGTGAAAAGCTCCGGCAAACAACAAAATATCACCAAATCAATACTCTTCTTTCCCTTCTTTCTATCCCTTCTCCTTTCTTCCTTCCTTCCTCTCTTTTTTTAGTTTCTTTCTGTTTTGCTTTTAAGATCACAGAATGGTGCGTTGTGTGGCGTCAGGTTCAACCCAAAACGATAAAAACCTGCGCTCTCTCCTCCCCACCCTTGCATGCTCTACGGATGTAAATATTTCATGGTATTACCATCATTCACTCGGTGCTTATATTGTCTGATCAAGCCTCTATTTCTGTCTGTTAGATACTCTGGAGGATAGAGTTTTTTCATGTCTGCTGCTCAGTCACATAAAGCCCTTGCTTCTCAAAGCTTCCTCAAAGTTCAATAATTTATTAAACACTGCTGGGGTCGGTAAACACTCAAGAAATGCATAACTACAGAATATGTGAAACTATTAAAGAGTTTCTTTAATAAAGAAGGTGGCTTTAGAGAAAGTGACAGTATTGTTGCTTACACTAAAGTGGCATACTCTGAACAACGGAAGCTATCCTGGGCTAAGAGGCAAAGAACTTGAAATAAACGTAAGTACTCGGTTCCAGGGAACAGTCATGAAGCAAACACACCGTGAAACAGGCCATCTACACAAGTCCAAATTCAGAAATAAAGTCCCAGATTTCCCCCCTTCCTTGATAGGATTAGTCAGTCTCCATTTCTCCTCTTTCTAAACACAACTGAGGATTTACAATTTCGGTAAAATACTTTTGAAGCTGTACACCAGTGACATTTTTTTTTACCTAACAATATTGCTCCCAAAGTCTATTCATTATACTTATTCCTTCCTACTGATCTCTGAGCAGTAAAGCTCTGAGGACACTGAAACAGAAATACACGTAACACATACAAAAGCAAAGTAATAAAAATTTGAGTAGTACGCTATAATCAGCGAGTATTTATTGAATTCAGATTATCAGGGGCCATAGGGAATACATAAGCAGATTAATACATCACTCTATGTTCACAAGCTACAAAATCTAGTTGGGTGATGAAGCACATGTTGAATGCTCAGAATAAGACCCAAAATGGTAAAGAATTCATTGCTAAACTGAGCAGAAAATTCTGGAGGGCCACAGTATTTCAGCAAAGGTAGAACAAATATATCTGAGGGACATTAGTCCAGGAAGATGTCAAGGAAGAAATTATACTCTACATATTAAATTTCGCTTTCTTATTCTGATTTCCAAATAAATCTTGGGAAAAGAAACTCTGATACCCAAACTAATGATTAACACAACAAATTACCTTTCATTTAAACATGGCAGATATAAAACATACACTTAGCTCCCTCCAAAAACCAAGAGAATGAGAGAGAAGATATCAGCGGATGAAAAAGGTCAACCCCACATTCTAGAAGGTAGAAGGGGAAGGCTAGTGCAACAGAATAGGAAAAGGTGAAGCCTATTGGTAGGGCAGGGAGTGGGGGAAATAAGACCACCAGTAAATAGTGAGCTGATTTTTGCCACCACCTCCAGGAAGGTTCAGGAATTATAGGAACCAGGTACCTCTGGTGGTGAGTGCATTTCAGAAGAAGAGGCGAAAACAGGCAGCCTGGTCAGAAGTCTATGAATAGGATTTAGACCTCATTTCCTTCCCTCAATCCCAAGAGCCAGGCAACCAGCACAACCCTGACCAAGGAAGGAAGGGGTTTATTGTCTGAAAGCAGTAGACCCACAGAAGTCCAGACCCTAGAGGACCCAAGCCAGCTGAGAACAGAAGTAAGGGCTGCATGTCTGCTATGAGGACCTTCTTTTTCTCTCTACGGTTCCATAAATTCAGGATGAAGGACTGAGTGGTTTGTTTTCATCCCTTGTGCTGGGCACTCAGTGGACCCTTCTGATTTCAAAAATCATTCATGGTCTTTTAGATCAAGGAAATTACCCTGTATTATTTCCTTAATCATTTCTTCTCTTCTCTTCTGACATTTTGGTTCTCATTCTACAACTTCGAGAGTTAGATACTAGACCCCTGGGACTGATCCTCTATTTTCATACCCTTCCTCTCCTCTTTTCCATTGGGTTACCTTTTTGTTCTACTTGCTTTGTAACCTCCTATTGAAGTTTTGACTTTTGCTACCATATTTTGAATTTCTGAGAATTCTTTCTTGCTCTCTAAATGTTCCTTTATTTTTAATACTTTACAATGGGAAATTCTAAACACACAGTAGAGAGAACTGTGGAGTAAGCCCTCATATACCCATTACACGGCCTCAACAATTATCAACATTTTACTCATCTTAGCTCATCTGCTTCTCCCATCCTACCATTTTTCCTAAACTACTTCAAAGCAAACCTCAGACATCATAATCTTTCCACTAAAGTTCTTTGGTATGTGCCTCCAATATAGAAGACGACCTTTCTTTAAAGGTCTTTCTTTAAAAATATCACCACAATACATCATCACAACAGAATTAACAGTATGAGTGTTCCTTTTTATAAACTTCTTGTTCCTGTTTCATGTAGTATCTTTTCTTACCAAAGAATATTATAATTTGTTGTGAAGTTTTGGCATCTACTCTCTACATCATACTGTTTCTCTGTATTCCCTTCCTTCTGCTCTTTGCTTTGTATTGTCCTATATTTTGGAGGCATTCTCCCATGTTTGAATATCCTTGCCTATCAATTATAAGTTCAAGTGAGGCCATACCATACAAATGGAATTGGAAGCTGTATGTACAGAAACTGAGTTTGTCAATTGGTGGGCCTTGCTGTAGGGTGATATGATAGAAGCCTATCCTTTTCTTTAGATATCCCCAAATATCAACCTGCATTTTCTTCTTTGGGCTGCTCAACTTCCTTGAAGAGGAATCATCACATTTCCTTCTCTGGTTACATTAGTTATGTAACTACTCTAAATAACAGAGATCACAAAGGGCAGGCCCTAGGCTGCTTCTAGACTGAGGAAGTTAAGTTTGGTTTATTTGGACCATGTAAGTTTTTTTTTTTTTTAATTTTTTATTTATATTTTAGAAAGAGAGGGAGAATACAAGTTGGGGAGAGGGGCAGAGGGAGAGAGAGAGAATCTCAAACAGGCTCCACACTCAGAGTGGAGCCCAATGCAGGGCTTGACTCCATGACCCCGGGATCATGACTTGAGCCAAAATCAAGAACTGGATGCTCAACCGACGAGCCACCCTGGCGCCTCTGGACCATATAAGTTTCACAATTCAATTCACAGACAGCTCTTTATAATAAAGAGCTTTCAAATAAAAATCCACGTTTTGAGCTTCTTTCAAAAAAGAATCTAAGTATCTGCAAATGCCAGGCCCACACTGACACCCCAAAGCTAGGTTACAGCTGGCTGCTCTAGGCAGGGTATATACTGCTTGTTTCCCCACCAGCACCCCCAGTCCCTGTGGTCTCTCCTCAATTGAGACAGAGTTGCCACTTTCATTAATCATCTTCCCTTATCTGGCCCCCGTAGGTGGGCAAAGTTTAAGATTCCTGCTATAATGAGATGTGAATGCATAAAAGGAAAAGACAAGTGTAAAACACAGTTCGATTCATTTTATTGTGGGGTATCCGGGAAAAAGGATGAATAATCCAAAGAAGAGTAAGATTAGGTAAAATACATCCCAGCACTAGGCGACAACCTTGTCGCGGGACCTTGTATATTTCATGTCTCAGGAAATAAACAGCACTCCAACCCCTCACTACCCTCACTACAACCGAAATCAGCTCTTCTCAAAGGGTCATATGCCAAAGACACAGATTTAGCTGCAAGAGACAGAAAGAGACAAGAGAAAGGCAGAAACAGAAATGGATCATTTATATACCGATAGGGAAAGGAAATTCTCAAAGATGCTTTTCCTCCACAAAAGGGCAGGCAGATTATAATGCTTTATAGGCATGAAGACAGATCAAGTTCTGAATTCATAGACTTATAAAAGCCCTGAAGGCTCTTTTCTTAAATAATGCACTTGGCATTATATAAAATAAACACGCACACAATAGTGTGCACATACACACATATATATATGACACAACCAAGCTTAACAAACACATCAGGTAAATTCCTAGAAGTTCCTAAAGACGGTTTAGACATGTTCAAGTGACTCTTTTAAACTCAGAACGATCAGCCATTAAAAATATCCAGTGACATTTTTTTCCCACTGGATAGAAACTAGGATTTCACCAGTTTCAGACTTAAAAGCCATCCCCATGACTCCTGGCTATATACCTATTAGCTAAAAATAACAATGCTACAAAACTTGCTTTTGAATTAACAGCCCTGTCATTTATCCTTTAAATGTTTATCTCCTTTGGTCACAATTTTATTGTAGTTAAACAGCAACTAGTGTGTGACCACAAGCATTCAAAGGCTCTGAGTACACAAAGAGCACACTGTTCTGTTTTCCAGCTGAATGGACTTTTTCGTGTGTGAACAAAAGACCAGGTCCTGCTATTCTCCAAATTAAAAGGCAAAAAACAGCAAGGAAAAACACGGCACAGAAAACCTCTCTCTCGGTTCACTTTACAAATGCTAATGAAACAGTCAACCAAATAGCTGCTTTTCTCCTTCTAAAGTTTTTAAAGTCATGACAAATAATTACATGTCTCAGCATCTCTTTCAAAAGGGTTGTGTTAATAATAACTGGCAACCCCGCGGTAGCTAATACAGTACATTTGATCTAATATGGATAATATTAGAGAAAGGGTGGCCACATGCGAAGCTTGCGGCTTAAAACCAGAATCGGGCAAAATATAAACAGCCATCATACAAGGGAACTGAAAGCCCTGAAAAGGCTTGACATTTGAAACCCGAAATATTCAAAAGCTCCCCGGGTCCTTATGAAAGCAGAGGAAGCTGAATCCCTAAGGCTGCTCTACTAAGCTGCGAAAAGAAGCTGTTGCTGCCACCGACACTGGAAAGCAGTGAAGACTCCCTGACCTAAGTCTTAGAGAAGGACACTAAGACTGGTGATCATTTCCCTGAAGGAGTTATTTCCCAGTACAGCCCACTGGCTATTCTGCCTCTCGTGTATCTTTCATGTATCTCTCACGTCTTTGGTTCTTAAATCAATGAATGCATTATCTTTTTGGTAGGTTGCTTTAATTGGCAGGATTGAAAGAGGGGAAGAGTGAGGAATCTTTAGATCCAGACAGTGTGATTTAGAACGAGAGCAGGGGTCCAAGGGCTCAGGATTTATTTTCTTCTCCTGCAATGTGTACAAACCATGTATCACCTAGGATAATGTTTGGCTTGCAAGTGACAGAAAATTCAAAATGACAGAGGCTCGGCCAGACTGGGGTAGTAGTTCTCATACTGTCTGGAGAGACTCAAGCCACTGCCAGCTTACCCACTCCGCTACCCCTGAGGACTGGCCCATGCTCTCAAGATCCAAATAGAGCACCGACATTCCAGGCAGCAAGATGAAAGGGAGGGCCCAGGAAGAAAAGGGCAGAAGGCATACACATCACCTTTCTCTTAAGGAAACATCTCAGGAACTACCAGAGGATACGTACTCTTATTAGCCACATGGCCACACGTAAGCTGCACAGGAGACTGGGAAATGCAGCGCTCATTCCGGGTGTAGCTAATTACACTGGAAAATCCGTGACAGGAGGCGGCAACAGGGATTTGGGGGTTTAGGCAAAGCCCCTACCACGAGGAGATCTCCAAGTTTTATAAAACTGGAAATTGTTGATGATTTCAGTAAAAACAAGCAAACAAAAAAATCTTCTCCAGGATAGGAAACTTGCAAATGCTCCAAACAGAAGAGCCGCAGAAATAGAGAGCCTTAACAATGGAGCCCTTGAACTACTCCCTATCATCCTCAAGTAAACACCAATGATCTGCATCAGACAGCTGAATATTCTCAGGTTCTTCCTCCCTCGGGAGTGAGTGTCCTGTCCCTGTGACTCCCACAGACCTGGAGGGACTCTCTGGGTCATGTCAACTACCCAAGTTCCTCAGCCCCGCAGCCCCATCACTCCCGTCATTAAGAAAGAGGAGCCTCTCACATCCAAGGGGCAAATCTCACATAAATGACATTTGGCTGATGCCCAAAGGTGACAGGGATGAGAGCAGGATAAATAAAGAATAATGTAGAAGCCAGTTGGGGCAGTCTTTCATTATAGCTCTTTCAAGAGCTATTAATCTTGGTCATAGTCAGTCGGCTAAAAATAATTACTTCTTCTAACACATGTTGTACACGCCAACTAGCCACAGTTACAGGTCAGCCCTTTTACCTGGGAAAGAAGACATGGCCTCTGGCTTGCCCACGGCCATCGGGACGGGACAAGTGTCTCTTCAGTCTAACCGAACAATACCATCAAGAGGAAGAATCACCATCAGCAATATTGTCATGCTATCAGTAAGCTGTAGAAGTACCTGGAAGACTAAAGACAATCAGGAATATTTTCCAAGATCTCTTACTTCCTTTGATTATAATGAAGGGGAATGAAATTTTAAATACTTAAGCATTATATTTTTCCCCAAATATTTCACTGTTGAGGTATTTTAATGGGTGCTCTGCGTCCTGACTTACCAGCAATTTCTAGACAGCCCCCCCCCCCCAAGTTCAAGGTATCTTTGAGCCTGTAAATCAGTTTCGTTTATGGAAAATGCTTCGGGTCTGAAATTCTAACTTGCAGATTCAGCTCAAATTAAACAGCTGAGTAATCCTGAAGAAGCCAGAAAACTCTCTGGGCCTCACGATGGCTCAGCTGTACTCAGGGAAACTGGCTCAGAAAAGTCATATGGTCCTTCACAGGTTAAGCGGTACAAATGGACGGGCTTCTATAAACCCACGGTATGTGGTATCACACCATCACCATCTCAACCTCTAAAACTCCTAAGGAGGACCCACCTGAGAGGGATTATGGGAAGATTCACAGCAGGGTTTAAAGTCAGACACTTCCACACCCAGGTTCACGGCCAACGCACAGAAGACATAAAAATTAAACAAAGTGAAAATTGCACAAAGCAAGGTGCCCCGTCATGCAAACGATGAGCCATCAGGAGCAGCTGCTGGCTGGGGGTCAGGAGGTAGCAAGCAGCAGGAACAGGGAGAAAGTGGAGACTCTTTTCAATGACAATATAGTGGCCAGGTCTCTAGAGGTTGAAAGACAGCCTGGGACTCCTAGTAGGGAGAAGTGGAGTTACTTTTTTTTTATTAATTTGTTTATGTTTTATTTATTTCTAGGAGAGAGAGAGAGAGACAGCATGAGCAGGGGAGGGGGGGAGGGTCAGAGAGAGAGGGAGTCACAGACTCTGAAACAGGCTCCAAGCTCTGAGCTGGCAGTCAGCACAGAGCCCGACGCAGGGCTCGAACCCACGAACCGCGAGATCATGACCCAAGAGAAAGTCGGATGCTTAACAGACTAAGCCACCCAGGTGCCCCGAAGTGGAGTTGCTTCTACAACCCCACACTTACTGGCTGAGAAAATGAGGAGAGTTAGTCCCCGTGAGCTCTTTTTCAAAGAGACCTCTGAATTACAGCCGTGGGCACTGTGTCAAATGCCGTGACCAAGAGCTGCTCACCTCTCAGGGTGGTGGTCTTACCGAGGAACGAGGGGCGTAGGCTGGAGGATTTACAATAATGAGGAGAGACGCAAACCAACGTGGCACCAAATAATAAGAAGCAGGAGTTACAGTTGAATTACGGGACCTCCTAGGACCATGAAAATTCCCAGCAGATATTTTGCAAATTACACGAAGTTAATGTCATAAAGCATGCACCCAGATGCAAAACTTGGAAGACTTTTTTTCAGTTACACCAACAACCAAACGGTAAGTTCCTAGACGGGCAGCTATAAATCTCAGAACATTTTCATACAACTATAACTCTTGTAACATTTCGTACATCATGCATCCTTACAGGGTTTGATGAAATAAATGTCCGCATTGGAAACCTATCCCGGGGTTTTTCATTTTTAAGCCCTCAATGAAGGATTCTTTACAAAGAAGACGAAGAAGAAGATGTACATCTGGCTATGTGAATTTTACTTGCAAACTTTATACCTTGGGGGAAATGGGTTTACTTTTATTATAACTATAAACTTCATTTATCATTTCACAGGAGACAATAAAATAATTGTGGGCAATGTGATACTGTCCCGTGCAAGCCGCATTCCTGCCCTGCAGATAGGCTGCTACCACACAGCTGGGTTAGAAGATGGTGTTAAAATTACTGTGGAACCACGTAATTGCTCCATCATTAGTTGGGGAGGGGGGGGGTTGCTGGAGAGGGATGAGTCTTCAAACAAATTATTCCATGGGGATTGGAAAGGGGCATGCACAAACATGGGCTGGATTGGTTGTTGAGCTGTGGTACGGGAACCAGCTTAACTGAAAAACATTTTTTTTAAATATTTGAAGACCATCTTCTTGAGTTAAAATTCCCCCAAACAAAATTGATTTATATCCAACTCCCCTTTGACCCAGCTCTTCTACTTAGATGCACAGATGGATATACCTGGTTTACCCATTCATCAGTGGATGGACATTTGCATTGTTACCATTTTTGGACCATTATGAACAATGCCGCTATCAAAAAAAAAAAAGCGTATAAAAATGTCTAAGCCTGTGGAAAGCTCTCTCCTCTTACTTGACCTACCCAAACTTTCCCTCCTAAAAAGGTAACTGGCTGTACCTGAATCTTTCCAGAGATCCTCTATGTTTATGCGAGCATTTTACATAAAATAGTAATAAGTATTCTGCATCCTGCTTTTTTAATTTAAATATCTTGAAGATTGTTTCATATTGGTACATGTACAACTGGCTCTTCTTAAAGGTACCAGAGCAGTTCACCAGCTACAGCTTCCTGAATTTTTTTAACATGTCCCTTTCTGATGGATAGTTGACACTGTTCCCTATGTTTTGCCACTATAAATAATGCCACCGTGAATATTCTCGTGCATTATGTCCCTGTGCACATGTGTCAGTACACAAAGGGGAATAAACTCATGTAAAATAGGGTCAAAGGGGATCTGAATATAAATCATTTTGTTTCCACAAAGTTTTTATTCAAGAAGACAAAATAGAAGCGATTCAAATCCTAACTGCTACTTGAGTAAGAGGGTGTATAATCAGCAGCATAACCAAAAAAGGAGCAATCCACTGTGTAATTACTTTTAATATCTTTATTGAGATATAATTCACATAACATAAAATTCATCCATTCGGAGCATACACTTCAATGGTTTTTAGTGTATTCAGAGTTTCGCCATTATCACGACAATCTAAGTTTAGAACTCCGCCATTACCCTAAAAAGTACCCCCCCCCCCCACCCATCGGTTCCCCCCACCCCCACCCCCAGTTCCTGCCTTGCCCCATTCCCAGCCCCAGGCAATCATTAATCTGCTTTCTGTCTCTATGGGTTCGCCTATTAGAGACCTTTCACATAAATGGAATCACACAATCTGTAGGCTTTTGTGTTTGGCTTTCACTTAGCATAATGGTTTCAAGGTTTATCAGTGCTGCAGCGACCCATCAGTACTTCATGCCTTTTTACCGCAGAATAATATTTCATCATAGGGACACATGACATTTAGTGTATCCATTCATAGGCTGATGGATATTTTGAGTTGTTTCTACTCTGGGCCATCCTGAATAATGCTGCTCTGAGCGTTTATGTAACAGTTATTGTGTGGACATGCCTTCATTTCCCATGGGTACACATCTGTGAGGCAGCAAATGAATGAGTGGGTGCATCTGTAGAAACTTTCACGAAAAGTTACCCAAAAACAAGAAAACTGGATGTTGCCCGGGGAAAAGGAGAAAATAGCAACAATGAATAGATTTACATAGAGACTCTACCCCTACCGGTACTGTGACCCCAGAGCAGAAGTTAATACCTTTAAAACCCTTCAAAATAGGATATTTATTTGAAAATGAGTATAAAATGAAATAAATGTCCACACAGACCGGGTTTAAAAGCAATCCAAAACTGACACCAGCCAAGTAAACAGAGGAGGAAAACTTCTATTTCTTCAAACCTACGGCCTTCCAAGATTTCTTCTCAGTTCTCGTCTTCTACAATGTCATATCTCCCATATTCTGTAGGAAACTGAATTAAGTAACGTTTCCTGTGCTGGTTCCCATGCACCATGCTGGGCAGAAAGACACAGAGATTAATAGAAACCTTTGACTTCCGGTTCATGAGGAACTCACATTTTAGTGAAGGTGAAACTTTTTGATAATAGTATATGGAGATTTTAAGACAGGGGTCAGCAAACATTTCCTGTAAAAGACCACACAGTAAATATTTTAGGCTTTTTGGCCACATCTAGCCCCTTATTGAATACCCTCCTCCTTCTTTCCTTTACGATCTATTAAAAAATGTAAAACCCTTTCTTAGCTCGAGGGCCACCCTCTGGTATAAACTATAAGCAAAGAGGAAAATTACAGGTTTTATACTCTTACCGATTAAACATGCTAGACACAATTAAAAATTCATTAATTTTGAATTACATGAATTACAATAGCCTCAACTCTGGTTTTCCTTACCAATTATTCTCTCATTTCCATGAGCCTATTGATACCAAAGTTATTTCTCAAACGGGTCCCTTGGTTATTGATGAAATAAATTCCTTCTCTCCCTATATTGGGTCTACCCTCTAATTCCCAACTGAAACTACATTCTGAAAAGCTAGCTGAAATCTTGCAGAATACCAGGGACTTGAAAACACACATACCCACACACACACATCTCTCCCTGCACTAATCCCTCTGTATTAGTAAAAACATTCTATGCTACGCTGTGAGTAAACTCCCAAATCCCAGGGGCTCTGTACAACAAAGGTTCATATTGCTCAAGTTCAGTGTCCACTATGGGCCAGTGGCGGGACAGGAAGGGCTCTACTCTACAGTCATTCCCGGACCCAGCGTAACGTAGACCCCACAGTCTAGAACACATGGCCCCCAAGGTCACTGTGGCAGAGAAAATGAATATATGCAAATGGTACCCCAGTTCTTAAATGTCTTGGCCAGAAAATGATACCTGCCATTTCCCCTTACATTCCATCGGTCTGAAGTAATCACATGATCCCACCTAACTGTAAGAAAGCCGGGAGTTACTCTTCCAGCGTGCTCAGAGAAAAGAGGAAGAACTAGGAGTTGAACAGAAAAAGCTACAGCGGATACGGGATGCCAGCGACAATCTCACTGACCTCACATTATAAGGTATACAGACCACTCAGGCATGAATAAATCTGCATTCACCATCCTTAGACTCTCCAGGAGTAAAACCAGGACATACCACATTCCTGACTTCGTGCAGCAGAAACGAACAAGACCCACCGAGTTGTCTCTGGGATTGTGTTATAGGGCTTATCCTGTAAGCGGCTCCAAGATGAATCAAATAGTAGGCTTATCCAAAGCAACGTAACCCTCATACAACACCACTGATAGCAAATATGCATTGAAATGCACACCTGAGAACATCATGAGAAAACGGAAACTGATCCTTTTGATAAAAAGACCCTGTGCATCTTCCTCTAAGACTTCATGGCTCTCCTATATGCCCTACACTCTCTTTAAGGACCTCTCACATGAAAACAATCTTAACCTCTGCACATACACGAAATCATGCTCAGTAGTTCCCACCTCATAAGGTGCTCAATAAAAACTTCTCTATTTGAATGAAACAATGAAGGAAGGGCCTCAATGAAATTACAGTGGAGCTGAATCCCGTTATAGCACTGCCTCTTTCATAGCAACATTGGAGGGCAAAAAGGCTGGGACAGAAATAGCCGCATGTTTCCCAGAAGAATCAGAGAAGGGATGTGGAGTGGAGAGCCAAGTTGGACTTTGGCTCACAATGCCCCAAGGACACTGACAAATAGCCCAATAATAACCCATCTGAGTCTCAGAAGTCACTCCTTAGAGCTGCTCTATAAAAGCCAAAGGGAATTATTCATTAGCAAGTGTGAATAACACTGGATACCACCAGCAGATTGTGTTTGGCTTTACTGAATTATTCATTAGCATTTGTGAGAAATGTACAATCCAAAGGGTGTTAAACCAATCCAGATTGTTAGGCAATGTTTGTTTTCCTTTAAAAAGATTAAAAAGAAAAACTCACCTCCAAGCCACAGTTCTTATATCTAAGACCAGATATAAACCTGGCTAAACAAATAGGAGAAGAGTAGGAGATCAAGTAAGAAAGGGGTCTCGGTGATCTTAATTAATATTCATCATTATAATGATAGGCAGGAGACTGAACCAATGTTTGTTTACCTGTCCACATCTTGCCTTTTTAGATGTTGTATGGTCAAAGACAGTAGGAGCTCTACAATGAGATTCACATGTGGAGGGGGGAAAAACTCCTTTGAGTCCTGTCACAGAGCAGATGCAAATTTAATTACTGTGCGTTAAGCTTTCCATCTTGTCTAGGTGTCCTTGGAAAGCAACTGTAAACAAGAAGCACTCGGCAATCAGGTGTCAGGGGCTCATTTGATCTGCTACAAAATATGTCACAAATCCCTGGCAGAAAGTGAGTCGGGAAGGGGAACAAAGAGAGAGAACTGACAGTGTCAGAGGCAAATCTTGGGGGTGTGCCTGTTAGCGCTGGGGACTGCTCCCTCTCCGGGCTCCGAGTTCCCAGAGAAAATGCTACCGGCCTGACAACGCTCTCTCATCTCACATTTGTTATACATTTTCCTGTGGTCTGCAGAAATCACCACCACAACTGGGGAGTCAACTGGAGAGATACCAGTGCAATTAAATTATTTGAGACTAAAGAAAACCTAGCGTGAGCTGATGTTTTTTTAAGGCAATTGGAGAAATCGGGAAATTAATGCAGAGTCTAAATTCGGGCAAAAGAGAGCCTATCAGCCAGCGGTCTCAGGAAACCCTAGGCCCAGCAGCATTTCCATCCGTTTAGTGTGCCCCCTAATTGAGTAAGAAGAACATTCCATTCTACGATGAAGCTCTGGGTCTGAACCTGAGCTGTCAAATGCCCTGCTGTTTCTGTGATGATGGGTGCTGCATTTGTAGGCAAGCGAAAGGAAGTGGTCCCTGAGTGTACACAATTCGTCATTCTGCAAAAAGCCAGTACCTTCCTGAAGGGAGCCCACATCCAGGGACACTGCTCGCTTCTACCAGGCGACTTGCAGAAAACAGGAGCTTGGCACTCCCGACCAAACCGGGATTCCGGAAGCGCCTTTGGCTGAATGATTCCTGGGGTACTTTAAATTTTATTGACGTAAGCTGAATTCTCCTCCCTATTGTAATGAATTAACAACTTCCAAATGGAGGGGACCCAATACGAAAGCAACCAGACTGTACTGAACTTGAAGCCAGATTAACCAATCCCCAAGCTTCAATTCTTCATCTCTAAACTCGGGGGAAATGGCAACGACATAGGGCTCCTGTGAGAACTGCAGAAAATAACACATGTAGGTTACAGCCAATATTTCTATATTACAGAACAGGGAAGTTACAATTAATAATACAATCATTATTTGCCTAGGAACACAAGTATCCCCATGATAATGAATTGTTATTAAAATTGTCCCTAAAATACTAGACCAATGCAGTCTGGTTATTTTACTACCTAATGTGTGTGGATGAGCATGGATGTTCTTTCTGCCCACGTTACAATCGTTTAGTAAGTGAGAAGGAGGTTATCAGAGAGTCATCTAAGGTTCCCAAGAATTGATCTATTACCTAAGTATCAGCCCAAGAGCAAGAAGGAACAGAAGCAGAGAGTAAAAGACCAAAAAAAAGGCTATTGGAATCCTCAGAGTCCAGATTGCACATAACTTTTTAACCTTCTGTTGCTTCATCTTCCTTCTATACGTCTTAGGTGCCTTCTAACAGTGGGACATAGGAGAAAGCACCGAACAAAAAGGAGACACCTAGTGGCCACGTAAGTTTCCATTCAGACTCCAGTTTAATAGCAAATGATGTTAACTAACTTCATAATCTTAAACCCTACTCTCTTTTGAAACCCCTTTTGAAGCAGGTGATAGTCCATCAAAAGCAAGGAAGGGGGAAGCATAAGAAAAGGAGAAATATAGAAAAATATAAGAAAGAGAGACATATAAGTATAAAAGAAATACAATACTTGATGTATTAAATGAAGCTGGATTTGAACTCCTATTTTAGCCTAAGGTTCACTGCTTCTAGAGAGAGATAGGGGAGGGGCCAGATCCTGGAAAGAAGGACGGCTTCTGCACTGGGTTCAAATTCCAGTTGTGTTCCCTACTAGCTGACAGAGGAGGACTTTCAAACCAGGGCCACATTGTGAAGCATGTAAAACACTGTGTTTGTAAGGCACAGCGCAGTAACCAGAAGAGACCGCTGGGCTGGAGCAGAAGGGCCCAGGGGACCCAGCTGCCCCAATGCCTACCTGCTCACTCCAAGAGCTAAGAGCTAAACTATAGAGCGTTACAATCTGTAACCCATTCAGGGCACACCAGTGGATGTGCTCCTTAAACAATCCACCCAACGTTAGTGGGCCTCGGTTTCCTCATCTGTGAAATGGGGCGAATAATTCTACTTCACAAGTTCACTATGAGAATTAAAACAGATAACATATTAATAAAATGCCTGGCACATACCAGGTAATCAATAAATGTTTAGTTTCTTCTTTCTGTGCTACTTCCTTCAGTAGCAATGCAAAAGAACCCATGGTATCAACAAGCTAACTTCCAAAGCGACATTATAATTTATAAGTAATAACAGCATAGCTACGGTTATAATTGAGAGCATGTTAAAAACCAGACAAGTGTGCGGCTGTGACATTACCGAATGCTTACAATCACTTTAGATGGTGGGTATAGTAGATACCATCTGGTGCCCACCAGGCATCTATGCTGACAATGGTTCTCATCAACAAAACCCTGATTTTGACCTTGGCAACAGTGAGCCCATACCAAAAGCTTGCTTTCCCAGACTTCCTTGCAGCTGGGGTAGCCTTGTGGCATAGTTCTAGCTGATGAAACACAAGTGCAAGTCTACTATTGTTTTCCTAAAAAAAAAAAAAAGCCTATCTACCTTCTCCTTCCTGCATGGACTTTGGACCACTGCCTCAGGGTCTACCCACCCCATCTGTAAATTAAACCTCATGCTGAGGGATGTTAGCAACCTCTAGGATAGCCTTCAATAATCCCTAATTCCTGGTATTCAGTTCATTATGAGAACTCGTGTAATTCTTCCTCCTGAGCACAAGCTGGGCCTGGTGAGTCACTTCTAACAAAAAGAATACCACGGCGTGATGGGGTATTACTTCTAAGATTGGGCTACAAAAAGACTGTATGTAACTTCTCCTCTATCTCTCTCACACACGGGCACAGACAATATGGAGGAAGCTAACTGCCAAGTTGCAAACTGCCCTAGGGACAGGCCCTTGGGGCAAGGGGCTGATGTCTCCTCAGGCCAACAAACCTCCAGCCAAAGGCCACAAGAGTGAGCTTGAGAACAGATTCCCCTCCTACCCTACTCTAGTCTTAAAATAATTGGGGCATCTGGGGGGCTCAGTGGGTTCAGCTTTCAGCTCTTGATTTCAGCTCAGGTCACGGTCTCTCGGTTGTGGGATCAAGCCCCGCATCAGGCTCCGTGCTGAGCATGGAGCCAGTTCAGGATTCTCTCTCTCCTTCTCCCCCTGCCCCAAACCCGCTCGCATGCTCTCTCTCTCTTTCAAGATAAATAAACACTTAAAAATAAGTAAATAAAATAAAAACTAAAATACCCACAGTCCCAGCCAACATCCGGAGCGCAGCCTTATGAGAGACCCTGAGCCAGGGCACTCTGCTAAGCTGTACCTGCATGACCCAAAGAACGCGTGACATAATAAATACTTGTTGTTTCAAGCCACGAAGTTCTGTGGTAATTTGTCACCTGGCAATGACAAAGTCTATCTGCCATGTTTCAATGAAATTATATGCTGAGAAGAGCAGAATGGGACGCTCAAAAGACCCTGGCTCCTTGTGATCTCCCTGCGCCGCTTCCCCGCTGCCTGTCTCAGGAGTCAGTAAAAAAATAAATAAATAAACAAATCCTTAATCCATTAAACAGTTCACACCCATTCCTAGTGATAAGCTATCACTATTATGGTCACCGTTCCTGGGTGACATCGAATGAGTTTATACAATGCACACATAAAAAGGAAAGTAGTGGTCCTCAGATTTCGATTCAGTGGAATAAGCAAGCAAACAAAGAAAAAAGAACTTAGGAGAAGTTACTGGTAAGCACAATATTCCGTGAAAAGGGTGGATTACGAGAGCACACAGGACGACTCCATTGTTTAAAACATATACATACAAGATATTCACATACATGCACAAGGGGGAAAAGATCTTGAAGGTCAGAGACCAGGGGTCGGCAATTTTTTTTCTGTAAAGGACCAGAGAGTAAATACGGGAGGCTTTGCAGACCATCGGTTTGGCAGAGCTACTCACATCCACCCTTTGGGCATGAAAGTGGGCATGCGCCGCAGGGAGAAGCATGAGCAGGATTGCACCCCAGCAAGAGTTTATTTATGGAAACTACATTTTCAGTGTCCTATTATTTTCACACGTAACAAAACGGGATTTCTCCTTTAGATTTTGTTTCAACTGTTTAAAAAGGTAAATACACCATTCTTAGCTCAGGGGCCATAAGAATGCAGGAGGGGCCAGACTGGGCCTACAGGCTGTGGGTAGGTGACACACCCCTGCCAGGGGCCAAAACTCTCACAGGGGTCCCATCTGTCTGGGAAGTGAGACTAGGGATGCCTTTTCCTTTCTTAAACCTTTCAGCACCATCCAAACGTTATTATCATCGTGTATTTTATCATCAGAATACACAAGGCAACTTGGTTCATGTTGACATGGGCAGGGGGAGGAGGAAAAGTGTCTACGGAGACATGGGGGACCTGGGGACGCTGAGAGGCACTGAAGAAGTGACAGACCTGGTAAGCGCCAGATCAGCAACAAAAACTGTCAGCTAAGCCACAGACGACATTTTCCATGGTCCTCATGATACTCCACAGTGGACAGGAGCCACGTTATCTATTTGAAAACAAGCAATATGAGAGATGGAGAATCAAAACAGACTAGAAAGCGTACCATGAAATGCGCCTGTTTCCACACGAGAAAACGAAACAACACTGCGAAGAGCGGAAACATGCACAAAAACACTGAAAACGCTGTATAAAGCGCTTCTTCAACCCGTGTGCACGTTAGGTTCATGTTTTCAGAACGTGTTCTATTCACTCGGCAGAAATGTAGCCTGGAAATGCAATTCATTATAAACCTCTTATTTTCAGTTTTTGTCCAGGTATACGTAAGATTCTTCAGGATTATAAAACAGATGTAACCAGTGACATCCAGTCAGCATGTCCAGCTCTTAAAAAAAAAAAAAAAAAAAAAAAAAACACTCCCGGGGCGCCTGGGTGGCTCAGTCGGTTAAGCGTCCGACTTCAGCTCAGGTCATGATCTCGAGGTCTGTGGGTTCGAGCCCCGCATCCGGCTCTGTGTTGACAGCTTGGAGCCTAGGGCCTGTCTTCGGATTCTGTGTCTCCCTCTCTCTCTGCCCCTCCCCAGCTCGTGCTCTCTCTCTGTCTGTCTCAAAAATAAAGAAATGTTAAAAAAAAAAAAAGGAAAAAAAAAAAACAAACAAACCCGTCCACACCTTCCCAGGCAGCTACACGTGTAACATTCGGCTTCGCAGGAGCAATGTCATAAAGCCACCCAAGCTGTCACCATTCCTACAGAAAAACAATACGACAGGAAAAAACACAAGTTCCGGTGTTTCTTGTTAACATTTACTGTATGATCCTAGGGTTAGAGATGACACTGCTAAATATTCATATCACCATGCGAGGCAGGCATATCGTTCTAATTTTGAAAAGACTCTATCTAAAGTAGGGAAGAAAGGCAACCCAATTATCTTAATTACTTCAAAGCAAGTGACTCTCGGTTTGCCCTCCAGTCCTTATGTTCTTGTTCCTCCTGGAGGTCTATGATAGCTCTCTGGTAATCAAATCTGTATTTCTCCCTCTCTTTTTGTAAACAAAGTATTTTTAAACACATGCAAATGTTTTTCAAGACAATATAACTATTAGAAAAGCAAGAGCGGGGCACCTGGGTGGCTCAGTCAGTTGAGCGTCGGACTTCGGCTCAGGTCAGGATCTCACAGTTCATGGGTTCAAGCCCTGCACTGAACTCTGTGCCGACAGCTAGCTCAGAGCCTGGAGCCTGCTTCTGATTCTGTGTCTCCCTGTCTCTCGGACCCTCCCTGCTCACGCTGTCTGTCTCTCTCAAAAAAAAAAGAAAAGAAAAGCAAGAGCAGTCATCTCATAAAACAGTTAATTTTACGTTATGTGAATTACACCTCAAATTGTTTTTAATGAAGGCAAAAAATAATAATAATAAACCCAATCACACTGATTTGAAAGAAAATCTGGGGATGGGAAATATCCCTGACATAGCTCTAAACATCTGATGGAAAACCTATGTAATCATTTTTGGATGATCTGTGGTTTTGAACTATCCATGCTTCTTCTCCCCTTTCATTCACACATATACTCGGCATCTCATTTCATCTGTCTGTTGTCTTGAGTTTTCCTCCATAAAATAAGAGTAAGAATATTTTTCTTTGACTAGATCGTGGAAATTGTGCGAACTGAATCAGAGAGGTAAGAAGGTGCACAAGTACGAGTGCAGGCAAGGAGTAAAGAAATCGGAACCCTTTCTACACTACCAGTGAGGACATACTACAGTACGGCTGCTGGGGAAACAGCCCCGCAGGTCCTCCACAAGTTAAACAGGCGGTTGCCACATGACTCAGCAATTCCGCTCCTCTGCATATGCCCAAGAGAAATGAAAACTTGTGTCTACACAATAACTTGTGCACAAATGTGTACAGCTGCGCCATTCAGAACAGCCCTGAAGTGGAAACACCCATGCGTCCCTCAAGTGATGAATGGACAAACTGCCGCATGTCCATATAAAGGAATATTATTCACCCATGAAAATAAGGCACTGGCTGATTCGACAACATGGATGAACCCTGAAAACAGACGTTATGCTAAGTGAAAGAAGCTAGTCACAAGAGATCACATATTAAATGATTCCATTGATATAAAATGTCTCTAAGAGGCAAATCCATAAACACAGAAAGTAGACTCGCAGTTGCTTAGGGCTGCGAGTGTTGCTTGATAGGAGTGAATGGAGAGCGACAGCTGCTGAGTACAAGGGGTTTTTTTAGAGATGAGAATGTTCTAAAGTTAGATTTCAGTGGTGACGGCCCCACAACTCTGTGCGTAAGCTTTAAAAAAAAATGAATTCTATACGCTAAATGGGAAAACCATGTAGGTACATTACATCTCATTAAAGTTGCTTTATTAAATGCTTATTTATTTTAATTTTGAGAGAGAGAGACAGAGAGAGTGTGACCAGGGGAGGTGCAGAGAGAGAATCCCAAGCAGGCTCCATCGTGTCAGCACAGAGCCCCAAAGTGGCGCTTGATCTCACGGCTCATGAAATCATGACCTGAGCCAAAATCAAGAGTTGGATGCTCAGATGACTGAGCCATCCAGGCGCCCTCTATCAAACTGTTTTTAAAAAAGAAAGAGCGGTCATCTCTAAGTGGGAAGTTGAAGAGGAATAAGGGGGAGAGTTGCTATGTTCCACTACAATCCCTCTGTATAATGTGACGAATTCTAGCATGCTATTAATGTGATGAAAAAAATTGCTGGAAAAAGCCCATGCAAAACTGTGCAGACCTCACTGAAGTCAGTCCGACAGAACCAATATATGTTTCCCTAGAGGGCACCATGCAGGCAAAATAAATGAAGGCAAACTAAATGCTGCCGGGTAACAAAGAGCACCAGCGTACACACCTAAGGGTGAGGGAGTGGGCGTGGGTGTGTGTGGTGTGCGCACACATGCACATAGGAATCTCCCTCACGCAGGAATTAGTAAAACGTGTCCGTCACGCAAAATTCAAAATACGTATCACGAAAGGCCTTCTGCTGGCACAAACTGCATGTAGCGCTGCAGAGACAGATGCAGACACGGTCCCTGCCCTCCCGGGACGTGCCACCAGAGAGACAGACCAAGTATGTCAAGGCAACAGTGAGGTGTAAAGTAAACTGGTAAATGGGCACAAAGGAAGGAAGGACTTGCAGAGGCGGAAGCTCTAAAGCTAAATCTCCAGGAGGAGCTGGACTCGCTCCCGGATGGATGGAGGGGAGGGGCGGAAGGGGACAGTGGGTTGGAGGGATGAAGTGAAGTTGAAGGGGGTGTCCCTGGCAAAATAAACTGAGGGACCTGGAAGGGGGAGGGCGGGTGGGGGCAGAGCTGGGAAGGGAAGGGGACGTTAGATAGTGGCCTGGAAAATAAAAGGACATGTGCGCACCTGTGGTGGACTTGATCCTACTTGATAATAAGAAGAGCCATCTTGTTAGCCAAGTAGAAGATGGACTGGTAAAGAGAGCAGATGCCAGGGGAGAAGGGAAGAAGGGTAGCAAGAAAACCAGTTAGGAGGCTGCTGCAATTTTGCTGGAAGGAGGTGTTTTGAGGGGATCTGAATGGAAGCAGAGGTGGCAGGAATGAGGGGTCAGATTTTAGAGCCAAAAGACTCGTGCCTGACTGAAGACAGATGGTGGCACAACGGGGGATCCCAAGATGTCCAGAAAGGGATCCACACCATCCAGGGTATGGGCAGAAACTATTCCCTGATGGTAGAGGATTTCAGAGACACGAAGCCAGGGGCCTGACTTGGTTTGTCCCATTACAGCAGAGCAGAGCAGAGTCCGGTGGCCTTTCTTCGGTATGACGGACTCAGGAGCCAGACAGCCTGTGTATCCACCGAGCTCTCCCGGCTACTAGCTGCAGGTCTCCGAGCGCATTATGAACCTTTCTGTCCCCGGTCTCTTCTCCTGCAAAGTGGAGATACCAATAAGATCTATTTCACAGGAGTAACGTGTACTGTGAAGCGCTTAGAAAAGAGCCTTGCGTGTATTAAGTGGCCCATCAGTGGTTGCTCTGTCCACTACCGCATTTACGTGGTGATGTGTTATTTCCCTCCGTTTCATAAAACTGGAAACTGAGGCTCAGGAAGACCCTGTCTCTTACACTGCCAGTCAGAGGCAGGGACTGATGTCTGTCTGTCCTCGAAGACGATGCTATTTGCACCGTGCTGTGCCGCCTCCTGAGCTGCTCACTCAATTACGCTCCAAGAAGTACGTGGAACTCCCCACGGCCAGTTTCCACGGGAAGAGCAGACTTGGTTTGGCCTGGATTTTTCGAGAGCACCTAAACAAAAAGAGGGTGGTCGATGCATCAGTTACAGAGACAAACAGAGGTGGGCGAGGATGCCACCTCCTCCAGGAGGCCTTCTCTGACCCCCCAAGTCAGTGTTCACTTGCTGCATGGGGAACTGCACGCTCCCCCATTCTAAGCTACACCGCTACTGCGCCAGCGTCTCTTCCATAATCTGTGTCCAACTTGTCTACAAGCCCTAAGAGTTCAGGGACTGTCCCTCTTATTCGGCCCAATATCCTCACCTTCGGGCAACAGCCCAGAACATTGAACGTGCTAATTAAATGTGCTGCATGAATGATTCCAAGTTCTAATCCTGGTTTTATATGTATTTGTGTCAAGAGGTTGTATTATATGGTTAACAAAGGCCACAGGCCTGGGCCATCCTGGAAGAGAAGATGAAAGTCCCCTTTCCAGTCATACATTAATTGAACATGGCAGAAACTGCGGGCTGCCTACCCACCAGCTCTTCCTTCTATGAACAGGGCAGCGAGGAACACGATTCTAAGGAACACACCATGGGTGTGCAAAGCCAGACACGGCGTCTTAGCACAGACTGCCGAACAGAATACAGCCTGGAGGCTGAACAGAAACTTCTTTCTCAGGAGTTGCGGAGGCTGGGAAGCCCAAGATCAAGGTGCTGGTAAGGTAGGTTTCATGCTGAGGTTTCTTCTCTTGCTTCTAGGCAGCCCTGACTCCGTGCATGCACACAAGACCTCTGTATTCACAGGGGGGAGGGAGGAAGGGAGACAAGGATAGAGACAGACAGACTGTGCGAGCACTGTGATGTCTCTTATGGGCACTAATCTCAGCTCGAGGGCCCCACCCTCATGACCCCATCTAACCCTAATTACTTCTCCCCAAACCCCATCTCCAAATACCATCACTCTGGGGGGTTAGGACTCAACATACAAATGTGAGGGGACCCAAACATTCAGCCTGTAACACACAGAAATCTCATTCCCTTTTGCCAAATACTAGATTTCCCAGCTTTCCTTGCAACCAGGAATGGACAAGTAAGACCATCGGGACATAATGAGGAGTCTGCAAGGAAGCCTGGGGGAAAGGGTCTTCTAACATAAAGCCTCCCTCTTACCTTCTCTTTTGGTTCCGGTACCAATTCCTATCGGGGTGGGGGCGTATCCCACCCAGCACCAAGTAATTTTCCGGATACCAACAAGGGGCCCGAAAATTCATCTCCATTCCAACACTATCTACCTAGAGAGAACTTCAGGTTGAGGTGAAGGCGATGCCAGTCACAAGGCCAGGTCACAACCGCCTGTGTTTCTGACCAACTGGCTAATGATCGGAGGTTCAAACAACCTCCTTGGCCTTCAGACACCAGCCACAAGTCCGGGTGTTACCTGTACTCCTGACCAACTGGCTCTAAATCAGAGGTTCCCACAACCTCCTTCAGGTTCGATTAATTTGCTAGGGGGACTCAGAGAACCCAGAAACAGTTTACCTACTAGATTCCTGGCTTATTATAAAAGGATGGAACTCAGGAAGAGCCACATGGAAGAGACGCATAGGACCAGGCAGGGGGGAGAGGGGCCAGAGCCTCTGCCCTCCCTCCAGGCATGCCACTCTCCCCAGAACCCCATGTGCTCCCCAACCTGAAGCTCTCTGAATCGGGGTTTCATGAGGCTTCAGCACACAAGCATAACCTACTAAACAATGGGTCACTGTTGGCTGAACTCCATCTCTAGCCCCCCGCCCTTCCTGGGGGTGAGGAGAGAACAGTGCGAATGGAAGTTCCAACCCTCTAACCATAGGCTCGCCCCACTCACAATCAGCCCCATCTTTCGGTGCTTTCCAAAGGTCACCTCATTAATATTATAAGAGACAGCTTGATCACTCTTACAACTTAGGAACTTACAACTTAGGAAATCCGAAGAATCTGTGAGCCAAGAGTATGGGGTGAACACCCAGCATACGTTTTTCTTAACAAATCATAATATCGCATCTTCCCACCCTCTTCTTCCTGCCTCGAACACAGCTACATGAGGCCCTGACGTCTGACACGATTACAACCATCTGGCGATCACTTGCCAATGACCAAAAAGTCCACGTGCTAAAGATGGCAGAGCAGAAAACTAGAAGGTGTGAGTGTCCTGGGTTATAATTATGAAGCCACTGTTCCAGAAGAACTTCCTTCTTCCAGGAAGCTTATGACATGAGAGAAGTCACGTTTGGACAGACCCACTGTGAAATGGGAATTGTTACATGCAGTAGGGTTTTTCAAACTCACACTGAGCAAATGCATTAAGTACCTTAATGCACAACGAGTCTAATGGGATACTGGCCACCCAACCAGAGTTGCAGACATTAGGGATTTGCAGTCCAGTGAACACTATACTCTTTTATTCTGGGAGAAGAGACCTGCCATTTTGGAAATATTTAAGAGTCCCTACATCACACCACAGAATTTCTATTCCTCTCAAATTCCGTACCAAGGGATCATAACATTGCAGGACAGAACAGGCAGTGCGAGAAATATAGATTGCTTCCTTTAAAAAATGAGATTAAATCTCTTACTCATAAGTATCCTAAATAACAGACCAGAATCCAGAAACTGAAGGCGTGGTAATATCCAGCCTTTTTATCACCTGCAAATTGTGTTAACACGGGCACAAATTCACACGATAAGGGACAAGAAAGGTCTGACAAGGAACCTCACTCTTAGATTTGACAATACCACCACACCAAGAAATGCCCTTTGGACGTACTTTTCCACCCTGTACACTTTTTGAAAAACGGTTTGTTAATTTAAATGATAAAATTAGACATTTCCAAAGTTACTTTCAACTTGCAGAATCTGCGTGCTTAACGTGATGTGGCCGAAGTAGTGCTTTTGTTACCCTATTGTTATTGTTACGTGGGTTCTACCTTCTTGCCGATCAGTCTTCCGTGACTATAAAACACTTTGATTCTGGCTAAAAGAAGTTCCATGTTGTGATTGAAAATGGCAGAGAACGTCCTTACCTAACATTCTGTGTAACAACTCAGGGTTGCCATAACAGACACGAGACAAACTCAAACCTTTTCCTGAGGCACCTAGAAGTGTCACAGATAGCTTTTTTTTATGTAATCTCTATATAATTTCTATTTCAAGATGACAAGTTAAACCAGACAATTACTGTCTTTAAAAACAACAACAACAAAGAAAAGACTTCAACTACACCAAACATCTCAAAATAGCTACGACTGTTTCCAAGAGTTCTCAGATTCTGTCCTTAAACACATGCAGATAAGTATATTTAACTGAGAAGAAAATCCTACTTTGCTGAGGAGTGGGTAATTATCTCTCTAATTTTCCACGCTGGAACCTCCTCAGAGACTGTAAACGCTATAGGTAGCCTTATATTTAGTTCCCCTTTAGAGAAGTCAGCCAACCCGTGTTAGAGATCTTGGCTCTAAATAAATGTAGGTTAGGATAAAAAGAGACTGAAAAAGGAGCTCCCTCTAGGGTTTCAGGTGTTAGGGCTCTGCCAACACATGGGTCCAGGGCTGCGATTTAAGTCCCTTCGTGTCTTCAAATCTCTCTTAAGAAGCCAGACTCCTTGTTCTCCTTACTCATTCCTTCCTTCCTCTGGACCCAGCACATTTCATCAGGAGCCAAAAATGTCAAACATTTCCAGGGGTAAACAGAAATCTAGTGGCGTGCGTGCATGTGTACGTGCGTGTGTGTATGTGTGTGTTTTAATGCCTGCTGTTATATTATGAGAGGTGACAATGTAGTCTGCCTCAGGCACCTCTCTCTCCATCCATGCCAGGCAGGTCATTTTCTTTTTATCAGAAAGGAGAGCAGGTCATTGCGTTTTAGAGCATGTTGACACCAATGCTAATAAAAGCAAGATAAGAAGCGGCTGCCCTAAAGGTGCCGAAGCCTCTACCTGGCCTACGACAGCTCCTTCACAGCTCCTGCACTGGAGCTGGGGGCTGGAATGCGATCTGACACCACACAGACCTCAAGCACGGGACAGGATAGTCGCAAAGCGCAGCAGGGACAGCAAAGGCACCTCACTCTGGCGGTCACTCCTCTCTCCTTGGGGCGACCAAGACAATTCTTTTACCAAGGCAACAACTAATGAGGACAGTGGCTTCTCAAAAAAACGGCAGAGGCCAGAACAAGATCCACGGTGAACCACGAGTCTGGAAAACAGTACTAGTGAACTAAGAGATCTGTTCATCAGCAGCTTTCAAACTTTCCAAGGTTTAAACCATTGACTTGAAAGAATCCTTGCCCAAAGGTATAAACATATAAAGTACACAAAAGGTGCCAAGCTCTCCTCAGGCGCCCAGCTCCCGGAGCAGAGCTTCAAGGGGTGCCCAGGTCCCCAGGGTGCGTGCAAATCAGGGTACCAGAGTCTACAGGCCGTTCTGCCATTTCAAGGGCAAAACTTGAGATTTTATTCTTCTTTCTCTCATTCTCTCTCCTTTCTTCTGCTCTTGATAGCCATTAGTTGCTCAGGATCACCTCTGACACCTGAAGTCCCCAGTGAGGTCCCAAATTCACGGGCAGGTGATCTAAGAATCACACTATGAGACCAGGTAATGTTTCCAACCTACCTGAACAAAGGTTTATACCCCTTTTCCAAAAGGTGATTTGGCAATGTGCATCAAAGGGCCTTAAGAAAATAGTCCTGTCTTTCGGCCTTATGTTCTCTTTCTAGGAATTTATTCATTAAAAAAAAATTAAATAAAAAGTGCACATCAGGATGCCCGGACAGACTTAAACACAGCATTATTTATGCTAATAAAGACAAGCAAAGGGGCGCCTGGGTGGCTCC
Organism: Hyaena hyaena; assembly: GCF_003009895.1. NCBI lineage: Eukaryota > Metazoa > Chordata > Mammalia > Carnivora > Hyaenidae > Hyaena > Hyaena hyaena. Next base: position 1,893,756 of record NW_024080639.1, read on the forward strand.
ACTGGGTAAGCGGCCAACTCTGGGTTTCGGCTCAGGTCACAGTCTCACGGTTTGTGGGATCGAGCCCCACATCGGGCTCTGTGCTGTCAGTGCGGAGCCTGCTTGGGATTCTCTCTCCTGCTTGTGCACGCTTTCTCTCTCTAAATAAATAAATAAACTTAAAAAAAAAAGATAAAAGAAATAAGCTAAATGGTCAACAACAAGGGACTGCTCGGTAAGTCGGGGTCCAGATATGACGGGATCTCCTGCGCTTTGGCCCTACAGCGCTTCTAATATAACAAAATTATAAAACACTATGCCAACTCCATATAGTATTATCTAGAAAGTATCAATATAAATGGATCGACAGACAAAGTATAGAATTGACTTAATGAACTGGAACGCTAAATTTAGTCCTACCTTCCTGGGTAGAAGACACACAGCATGTCGTAGCCTAAGAAAGGCAACATAAAAGCTTATGCGGGGCTAACTGGCTGCAAGACACTGCATCCTGGTGGTACTGTGGTTATGGGAAGTGCATACAACACTTCTATTTTCCAACCTGCTAATGCTCCCCCCTCCTGTTCCCTTGACTGTGAGGTTGGGCTTACGGGGGCCTGTGGGAAGACGTCCCACTGCAAACAACGGAAGACTCCGACTGCAGAGCTCTTCCAAAGGTCTACACCTGCTCTGGCTCTAGTTAAGCTCCATGATAAATCGTGTCTCTAAATATTTCTACAGACCAACAAGCCACAACAGGTGCCGATGCACTGAGCATCTATTTTGTGCCAGATACTAAAGGTACAATAGTTGAATGGAAACACGGACCTGGACTTCAAAGTGCTCGCCCACCAGTCGAGGTAAACATGTGTAAGGTGAACAGGTTACATGTGAACAGGTAAACACGTGTAGCGAGGTAAACGCGAAGAAGTGTACGAAACACTGAGGACGGGAGAATCGCAGGAGTCTCAGAGGGGGTGGCATTTGAGGAAACGCTTGCAAACGTTGTCACTTTCTCGGTCTCCGGGTGCCCTGAGACGGGAAGAGAAGGGTCTGAGGAGAGCAAGACAGCTGGAAAAGCACAGAGACCGGCGTCTTCAGGGCAGTGGCCCCCACTTGCAGCAGGAGGACCGGGCGTGAGGCGGCGGGGCTGAGAGGGGAGGGGCAGAAGTCGGCCACAGATAATAAATGACACTGAAACAAGAGGAACCTCATCTGGCAAGCCCAGGGGGCTGAATTTTAACAGGCAGCCGGGAGTAAATCTCTGAGAAATTGCAAGCAGCGGAGTGACATGGCTACGTCACGGCTTTCAAGATGGCGAAGATGGTCGGGAAGCAGCGGGCTGGGAGCCCGAGGAAATCCAAAGGGCCTAAATGCGAGGCTGGCACGAAGGTGAAGAGTTGAGGGAAGGGAAGACATCAGGACAGGGGCCAGGAGGTAACCAACGGGATGAGGAGCAGGAGGGAGAGGCGCTGCCCTTCTCCTTCTAGAAGCCCCTCCTCCAGTCTTCCCAGAGCTCTCTCGCTCCTTCCCTCAGTCCGTCCTGTCTGCTGCAAAGAATCCTGCCCTGAGAGCGCTTCGCCGACAACCCAAGGGACGCTCAGCCTTCTCCTCTGCTTCCTTCTTCCTCGCAGCATTTTCTAATTTTCTTGCTAATTTTCCGCCTCCCCCTGCCGCAATGGAGCTCCCTGAAGACAGGCGCTGCCTGCCTGGTTCGTGGCCCGATTCTACCCCTTAGAACAGGGCCCGGCACACAGGAAGGGCGCAAAATATACCTTGTTGAGTGAGGGCCCAACGCTTCCCTAGAAGAGAAGGAAGGGAGGAGGGAGAAGGCACGCCGGCCACTCAGATTTGTGGTTTTGAGTACTGGACTAAAATGTCATGTGGTTGAACTGAAATCAATCTACGAGGTGGGATGGGGGAGGGAAGAGTAGAAATGCAAAGACTGACTGTTTTGAGATCCAGAATGGTTCATCTGGCCAAGGACTACACTTTGAGAAGTCTTTCCTGCTAAAAAAAAAAAAAAAAAAAAAGTGACCGAAGGGAGATCAAGCAGTAGCAGTGGAAATCACGGAGTAACTTTTCAAGCAGGGTCTCCTTCCTTGGGTATCCCTAGTACGAACATAATCTGAAGACACTGACGCTGAGGGGTTCACTGACTCACCCAAGGCGGCACAGCTGGAAAATGGCAGAAGCAACACAAAAATTCACGTCTCTGGGCTCCCTCCACACACACACACACACACACCCATCCACTACACAACACTAGAAGCAAACCAGATATAGTGACCAGAACTTCTCATCTACTTTAAGAACACTATGAGGCTTTCCCTCATCCTTCTCCACTTTGGGATGCTTTTTAATTCAGAGCTTCAAATTTATGAGAAAGATGGCTGTCGCCACCATCATTTTCTATATCTGGGTAACATACTGCCTGAGACTGACCTCGGATGTCTCGAAGACTTAGTCCCGGCCAATTAAACTTGCTGTGTTTGAATTCCTTTGCCATGGGAAGGGCAAAAAGAAAAAAGTCTTTAACGAGACCATCGCCATCCACCCTCGTGATACACCCCCTTCGTTCCTTATTTGAAATTTCAATTTGTGCCTCACGACTCACATAAACGGACCTCGTCCCTTTACAACATAACACAGAGACCAGGATACCCGTTTCATCCCGTCAGCCAACCCCAGGTACCACCGGGCTGGCGTCTAGTCCCTTAAACCAATGGTCGAAAGCTGACAGAATGTGCGAGACGAGGCTGAGTTTAACTGGCAGAGCTGCTCAGATCTGCACTGTGCTATCTGAAACTCAGACCACAGGAGACAGAGTTCACTTTTTTCACCGTAGCAACAGATTCAACCTCTTGGCCCTGTGGAAGCCATCTGAATATATTTAGCCAAAAGGAAAGTGAAAAGAAGAGAGAGAGAGAGAGAGAGAGAGAGAGGGAGAAAGAAAGAAGAGAAGAGGGGAGACTTCCTACCTCCTGACTGAAGATACTCTCAGCACTCTGATTTTTCATGCCCATGTGACCGGGCTGTCGACAGCCCTGGAAGTTAAGTAATATGGACTGCTGCACAGAGCTTTCAGACCTTGATGGAAACCAATGGCAGGCTCCTTTTGACAGTCCAATAATGACAAGCACGTTGCAGGCCAATGCCCGTCATTCACCAGCATCTCCAGCCTGCTCTGACTGCTGCACGGCGACTAAGTGGAGGGTCAGAGGTTAAGCTCCAAGAAGCCGGCAATGAAGGGCAACTGTCATGCACCACTGCCTGTTGTGAAGCAGCAAGGAGTGGCTGTCTCCCCCAGAACATGCAAAACGCTCTCATTCTGTCCAGGCAGAGACACATCTGAAGGTCTTAAATGAGACCATTGCCAATTCATGAAGCTCCAAACTGACAGCGTGCCATTCAAGCTGTCTCCGATTTGACTGTTTTTCCTATTTCAAATCACAAATGCATGCAAAGTATACAGTTAAGCATAACTCCTCAGCCATGGGCTTAAGCGTGCTATGCCTTTGGACACGTACGTAGCCTCAAACACATACACAGTCTCAGATCCTAAAAAAAAAGGAAAGAAAATGCAAAATTAACTTCTTCTTCTTCAGGGAGTTTCTAAGAAAGTACATAATTCCACATGGCACAGAGGAACCCAGATGACAGTTTTCTAGCAAAGTTCACAGATGTGTACAAAAGAACATAATCTTAAGAAGGAATCATTTCATCTTAATATTACCCTATTACTATGAGAGCATAAGACTGTAACTATACATGGATAATTTTATTTAATGAAAGCAACAGGACTTTAAGTATGCAGTAAAGTATCAATGCATTTTATAATTTTTTACGAGACTATCCATTCACGGATTATTCAGAGTCTGCATATGACAGAAATACACCCTTCCACGATTCTAAGTTTGAAATCCTGTTTTTTATGTAATGGGATTACATGATCCCACTCGGATGTGTGTATTCATATGCATTAACAAAGAGATTTCATCTTTATTGGGTAAAAAGAAATGTCTCATCTTATTTAGAAGCCTATGGTTGTCACTTAAAGTGACCAACTAGGATTAAGAATTAAGTTGGACAGGTCTTCTTATACCCTTTTCACCAACAATGGGATTTCTATCCACAAATAGAGCCATAAGTGGCCCTCATCAGGGACAGCCTTTAGCAGAATGAACTTGAAAAGGAACCTTACATAAAGGTGCTGGTCTATACCAACTCAGCGCTAAAGTCACTCTTTAAGCCCTGATCACTATCACCCACTCTTCTTTAAGTAAGCCTGGGGAGAGGAGATAACCTACCAACTATAAGGAACAAAGCCAAAACACCCCATCATTAAAGCCTGTACAGGCTGAGGTCAACTAATTGCCCTACGCGCTAGCAGTAACAACACAGCTAGTTTCTGACAAGAGATTGAGAAAACCAAACACAAGCTATTTTAAGTAATGTACAAGCACAAATCAACCTTTCATTCTCAAGCAAAACCAGAAATTATGGTGTATAAACCCAGATTACTATACGTAGTTCTGATCAAGAAAAGCCGCAAGTACTTATTCAATACTATTGGGACAACTAGTTATACAACACTGTTCAAAATCAAAGAACTAAGTGAGCATTCTGCAATGTAAGAGACTGGGTAAGAATGTGAATAGGAAATGACGTCTCTTTCTTGAGGGATAATTTTCGGGGGAAAATTCCTTACTTCATATTCAGACATATATGGTCCACAAAATGACAAAACCTGAATTCAGAGGCAGAAACTTCTTCCCCAAATCCTTTTATTTGAGGCCCGGGTTGCAAACACCAAAGCTTAATCTGAACCAATACAGAACAAATAAAAGAAAGTACTCCTTTTAGATGCCCCTAGAATCTACTAATGCCATTCATATTCCCACAGGATAATACGGACCAAAAACTTAAATGGCTTCAAAAAACAGGTTAGCTGATTAATTAGTCACAGATTCATGAGGGGTAACAAGAGGAAACCAAGAATTCAGGAGAGGCAGACTCCCAAGAAAAACTTTACATGGTTTTAAGTCCAATGCTCAAATTATTATACTATAGGAAAAAGAGGATATGGTGCCTACATGTGTTTTGTCACCCTCAGATCCAGGAGCTCGCCTAAATTCCCCCCTCAGGCCTTCCTGTCCTGTGACTCTGCTTGAAGGGGTCCCCACTTGATCCTTTCATGCAGATGACAGTAGAAGGAGAAGTTGGCTGGACATCGACCTGTGGTCATAAAATCCATCCTTCACTTCCCCTCTTCAAACCAGGCAGGGGGACGAGATAATGGCAGTTGGTAGGAATAAGGCGGGTAGGCACACTCATTTTGGGGTAGATGAAGCTGAGAGGGAACGGGTTTTCATGAACATTCAAAAGGAAGGGCCAACCTTCATATCCAATCTCTCTGACCCGGGACACGGTAGATACTCAATGTATGTCTGAGGAATGAATGGATACACAAATGCCTCACTACTCCTTGTCAAACTTTCTACTTGGTTGATACACAAAGGGAACGGACCAGAATGGCATTTTCTTGAAGAGAAAAACATTTTATTCATATCCTTGAGAGATGGGGAAGACAACCACTATGTTCCACTTTCCCCATTCACTCACATCGCCTTCCCATATATCCCAAACTTCACTATCTAAAAGATTCTCCCACATGGATAAACATTCAGCGAGATTCAAAAACAAAAACAAAAAAACAAATGGACATTGCAACATTCAGTCAAATGTGACTTCAGTCAAATCAGTGACTCCTGCTATTTCAGTGTTCCCCAGATCAGTGGAGACGGACAGAAGTCCCAGAGAGGGAGTTGGGCTGGAGAACGTGGTCTCAACAGCTGTGTCCTGGTAGTTTTCCAGAAAGTCCTGTTAGACTGAGACGAAGATTATTCTCCCTCCTCTTAACATGCGACTTTTTATCAGGCCCTCAGTGATAGAGTGACATAGCAACTGATTTTGTTTACTTTTCTTTTGTAAACGAAACCAAAAGGCCTGATGCTTACCGTTCAAATATAGAAACACTGCCACCTGCTCATGGCGGTGGAGGGTGGGGAATAAAGCCAAACGGAGGGACCGCTGTTCTCCATGTTGGATTCTGCAAGGCGAGATACTTCAATCAAGTGCATAAGTGCTTTGAGATCATCAATTTAGAAGTACGAACTAACCCAAGCAGGTGCCTTGCTTTCCTTCTTTTCAGCTGAACAAAAGCCAGACTCACTCATTTGGCCATATTCCATTGTACACGAAACTGTTAAGGGCAAGGAGTACCAGTTGCCTCCGGGTCATGAAATAATACTAAAAACTTTATAATCATTCATTGATTAAGTTTTCAGCATACTATATCATTTGAATCCAATGGGAGCATAAAGAGCTATTTGTGAGGTCAACCACGGTACAGACAGATGCTGACTTGCTATTGATGGCAAGGTGGAAAGAAATTGCTAAATACAGCAGATCAATACCTCGTTTCACTGTTACAGCCTTCTGCAGACATAAAATATATATCTTTACAGCTACAAAAATAATAATAATGAAAGTGGGAGATAAATGCTTCCCTCAAGGTAAACTATTTGATTAGCTAAGGGTAAAGGTGACAGCAGCAGTTACACTAAAGTAACTTTATAGTCTTAAATAAAGACAGGAGGAAGAGCAGTAGATGAAATGGCAGAATGAGTCGGGACACACAGGCGATTCAGATACAACTCTTTTAAAAAACACAGTGAGAGGCAAAGGGCCACCAAAATCTAAGATGCTCCAACAGGCCACAAATATAGCTTCTGGAGATCTATTTATCGTATGGCTTTCCACAAAACATTCCTAAATAAAGTATTTTCTGTCGTTGATGGAGAACAAATAGAGAGTTGAGGACAAAGCTCTGTGAAGAGTAAACAACCAACAAAAAACTCAGCTTCCAGTTTAAACACAATTGCGTTTTACCAGAAATATCGAGAGCCAACCGTACCTTTAGTACCTTACTCGATTTATAAAACAAATTTATAAAATGGTTCTTGGCCAGAGGGAGCTTAACATCTCTCTAGGGAAAAGAGAATTACAGAAAACACTACTGGGTATAAGCAGTAAGATGCGATATCTAAAATGACCCAATGTCAAGATCTATGGTACCATACACCAATTAAGTGTACCATATGCAAACTTTCTGTTGTTACCATACATTCTGACACACATCAGCGAGGTCAGCAAGGAAAGAGATGAAAGAAATAATCCTCAAACGCTCTGTGAAAGAGGGAGAAGTTGAGGCAATTCCTTAGGGATTGGGGGATCTTATACAATATCATCAAATTAGTTTCAGTTCATGGAGATGAAAACTTGCTTTGTAAATCCCCATAGTTTGAGATTAAAAACAACCAAACCAAATTTACCACCAATTATCTGAGATATAAAACCTCATAGGAATCTTTAAAAATAGCCTAGAGGGTATTTTTGTTTTCGAAAGTTATGCCTACTTTTTCCGGCTAGCAATGAACTGCTAAAAATGGGAGGCGGGGGGAAAGCATGCTCTACTGGAAATCACAACACTGAAATGTCAAGGATTACATGAAGCCCTTCAATGGATATTATTCAAAAAAAATTTAATAATTCCACAAAAAACAACGATCACTCAGCATCTGTTTGGCATTTAGCAATTTATTTTTTTAAATCTTTTCCAGCATTTATTTATTTTTGAGAGACTGAGGGAGCACTAGTCGGGGAGGGGCAGAGAGAGAGAAGGAAACACAGAATCTGAAGAAGACTCCAGGCTCTGAGCTGTCAGCGCAGAGCCTGATGTGGGGTTTGAACCCACAAACCGTGAAATCATGACCTGAGCTGAAGTCAGACGCTTAACCGACTAAGCCACCAAGGCGCCCCACATTTAGCAATTTAAAATCAACCTGTTCATCTAGGGCTGACTTATCAGACTGCATTGATTTTCCCAAAAAAAAGGGAAATCTTAAGAGACAGTGATATAATACCACCTCCCTATAGCAATAAATAAAATAAGTTAAAAATAAAATAAATCTCAGTGCAAGAGGAGCAATGAAATTGTAATGTAACTATAACTGAAAGGGAAGGCATAATTACATATTTATTTTTTCCTCCAAATAAGAACTTCTTTAAAAGCTGTGCAACACCGGGATGGTTCAGTTAGCAAAAGCATCCGACTCTTGATTTTGGCTCAGGTCATGATCTCAGGTTCGAGCCCTGCATCCAGCTCTGCACTGACAGCACGGAGCCTACTTGGGATTCTCTCTGCCCTTCCCCTGCTTGTACGTGTGTGCACGGACATGTGCGCTCTCTCTCTCTTTCTCTCTCTCTCTCTCAAAACAAATAATACTTTTTTTGAAAAAGCTGCTCTAAGACCTATAAAAATGGAAAAGAATTATTATCAATTTTATAATTTGTTATCAATTTCTATAAATTACACTAGCTTTTCAGTCTTTATTTTGGGAAAAAGGGTATAATGTCTCTAGCATTCTTCTGCAGAGGAAATGCAAGTGAGCCATAAAGTTCACGTCCTCGGGCAATGCACACCCACTTCACTAACTGTGTGATGACGTGTCAGTTGGGATGCCCCACGTAAACGTGGGGATGATGACGTGGGATGTCCCACGTAAACGAGCAGCTTTTTTTTTTATCCTACTAAACTAGAAATTCGATGGGTGGTCGATGGGCTCCTAGGTCTCAGTGAACTTAAGGCTCTCTCGGTAATGAGCATTTGAAAATTAAGTCTCAGAAAACTCAGTCAATCGATAAATACTTACTATGTATCTGTCAACAAAGTTGTGTCACCTGTTTCAGCCGATGTGTGCATACATATCTATGCGTGTATATAATGTATATATTATGTGTGCATACATATCTATGCATGTATATAATGTACATATATATATATGTACATTACAGATATATGTGTTATATATATGTACATTATATACAATGTACATGTACATTATATACATGTACATACATATTTTTTAATACTTTCTCCTCTGAAAAACTTGATACTGTGGTGGGAAACAGAGCTGGGGAAGCAGTGGATAAGACAAGAATACTGAAAGCTTTCTATTTTAAATCATATTTATATCTATATTGCATTTTTAGTGTTGGCCTCAAGGCTGCAAGCATCACAGAACCAAAATATAATATGCAGAACTGAGAAATACTAAGTGATAAGTGCTCTGGAAACATCCACAGATTGCTACAGGAATTCAGAAAAGAAAATTATTTTTAAGATTTTGAAATGCTTTTCAAATTAAAAAAAAGGAAATAAGTGAACTAAGTATTCATCTCAAGAATTCAGTAAAATAAAAACAAAAGTAGTTTAAGCAAAGCTACAGGAAGGAAACAATAAAGATTGAGGTAAAAATTAATGAATTAGTGTAACAAATTCAAGAGATAGTTTTAAAATAGAATCAAGTTTTGAAGACATGACATGTATATATAAAGTAAAAATTAAAAAGAAAGTATAAAAATATGGAATTTTTTTATTATAAAACTGCACAACTCTTTTAACCCAGAGGATGTTATATTCAGTGCTGTGTGTGCCCATAACTATGAAACCTCAATTTCTGAGAAAGCATAATGACCAAAATTTAGTCAAAAGGAAAAAATGATATAGACCACTAACTAGAAAAGATATTGGTCCAAAAACTACCTTCCCTAACACCACATGAAGAGTTTTACAAGTAATTTGGTTCAAACATCCCAGGGAAAAATAATTCCAATGTTTGTTTGTTTTTTTTAAGGCTCTAGAGCACAGAAAGAGGAAAACGGTACAATCCATTTTATGACACAGGCTTATCTATGATAGCAAAACTTGACAAAAGAAAGCACAAAAAGGAATGTTTTCTAATATTTCAATGGGTAAATTATCTTCCCTCTACCATTAGCTGATAAGGATCGGCCAAAAGAGTTTTATTAAACTGTACTAACTGCAGTTTGAATTATGACCATAACATGTATACTAAATATGCCTCACTGAAGATTCTGATATACCCTGGGGGTACTCTCATCCAGTGTCCTTGGTAATCACTGCTATAGGCCCACCTTGCTTTCCTAATTAAAATACTAAAAGGTTGAATGGGACTAAACAGGATTTATGTCAAGGAACCAATATTAGAAACTATATTAATAGTTTATATTCTATCAGTAAAAGACATTACCATCTAAATAAACGTCTAAATGTCAAAAATACATTCAACAAGGGGCACTTGGGTGGCTCACTTGGTTAAGTGTCCAACTTCAGCTCAGGTCATGATCTTACAGATCATGAGTGCAAGCCCCGAGTCAGGCTCTGCGCTGACAACACAGAGCTTCGGACCCTCTGCTTCCCCCAACCACCCCCCCTCCAGTCTGCCCTTCCCCGCTTCTACTCTCTCTTTCTCTAAAATAAAAAGAAACATTTTCATATACATACATATAGTCATGAATTCAACCTCAGTCCCTAGAAAAAAAGTAAACTAAAAATCAAAGATTATTGTCAAAAATTGTCAACAATTACCATTATATTTAATACCAGAATCCTGAAACATAACTAGTAAAAGCATGACTATCACCTCTATTGAAAGGTTTTAGACAATGTAATAACACAAGAAAAAAAAGGAGAGTACAAGTACTGAAGGCGGAAGGACTAAATTTTATTTGCAGATGATTAAATTATGTGCCTAGTATATACCTAGAAACCTAAGAAAATCAAATAAAAAATATTAGAATAAGAAAATTTCTATATTGTGGCCAATTATAAGAAGAACACATAAAACAAGCTTTCCCATGTACCACTCTAAAAATACAATTTAAAAATATCCCATTTGCAATAGTAACCAAAAACAGAAATTAAATATGTATAAATACACAGGAATAAACCCAAAAGGTAATAAATGGTACCTAACTGAATAAAATTACAAAACTTTCTGAGGATCATGAAAGAGAGCTTAAATAAATATAAAGACAACACTGTTGAATGAGGAAAAAAAAATTTATTTTTGAGAAAGTGTGTGGGAGAGGGAGAGGGGCCGAGAGAGAGAGGGAGAGAGGAAAACTCCCAATGTGGGGCTCAAACTCACGAACCATGAGATCATGACCTGAGCTGAAATCAAGAGTTGGACACTTAACCGAATGAGCCACCCAGGCACCCCAGATGGGAAAAGATTTTACCATAGTTATTTCAGTTCTTTCCAAGTTAAGTTATAAACTTAATGCAATAATAGTTAAAATACGAAAGGGATGATGTACCCAAGAGACTTAAAAAGTGATTTTTTAAGCTAATCTGGAAAAATTGTTAAGTTGTCTTCTCCTAACAAAAGAAGAGCCAAAGAACTTCTGAGAACAAGGAACAGTTATGCAGGTCTTATACTGCCAGAAACTGGAAGGTAACATAAAACTCTGCTAATTAAAATGGCGTATCGAGAACAACAGACAAAGCAAAAGAAACAATAAAACCAAATAAAAACAAGCAAAAAAGCAGGTCTGAGTATTCTGGCATTCAAAGTAGTTAATTTGCCTAATTGTGAGGTGGAAACTGGTGAATCATATGGGAGGAAAAAGCTAGATAGCAACTCCATTTCATACACCAACTAAATTCTAGATACATTACAAGAATGATATAAAAATAGTAAAACACAAAATACCTAGGACATATAAGTGACTAATCAAGCTGAGATTTAAGTGGGGAAAGTTTCCCTATACATAAAGAACAAAAAAATTGCAAATAACAAAATTACAAAAGTAAAAGGAGGGCAATGAACTAGGAAAAGCACATCCATCAGTTGATTAATGAGTAATAATATCCCTAGTGTTGAAGTATTCTTACAAATCAATAGGTAAAGATAAACATACACTACCAAAATGAACAAAGGCTATATAAACAAGCAAATCACAACAGAAATCTATTTTTGGTCAATAAATACAGTGAGAGGGAACTCAACCATATACTCAGTAGATTTTTTAAATAATACAAATTGGGGGAGAAGAAAATACAAATTAGTTCTACAATGAGCTCCTACATCATCTCCTCCAAATTGGCAAATATTTTACTTTACGCGAATTCCCGGTGCTGGAGAGGACGTTAAAAAGGCGTAGTCTCAGGCAGTGTTTATTACGGTAGAAGCTGGCATCACTTCTCTGGATGGCAATTGGACAGTGCAAACCCGAACTCTTTACAAATGTTAACCTGACAAACTGCCTTCTTTTAATTTATCCTGTGGAAAATACCAAAGGTCTGCACAAAGATTTATGTGCAAGAATGGTCACCGAATGATAATTTATAATAGCAGGGAAAAAATCCATATGATGAAATACTACATAATGGAAATCCATATGATGAAATACTTTATGTTTTTGTTTAAAATACCTTATATAAATATATGTTAGATAAAACTGGGCTCATAGTGATATATTGTGCATATAATAGGCATAATAAGAATAATACAGTATTTCAACAAACACATCAATATATTAATACAGAGGTTATCCCTGGAAAATCATTGGCTTTTTTTTTCCTGCTTGGTATTTTTCTGTATTTTTGAATTTTTCTAACACAGCAATCACTAATCAGGAAAAACAATATTTTAAATAAGAAACTCTTAATCATCTCTTGTGCCACACATATTGTGGTCATGCATTTACAAAGCTGTCTTTCATTAGCCACATGTTAAAAATCATTTCATCACCTACAGTCACATCCATGGTAATATTAATAACAACTAATGCTTATAAAACACTTACATAGACCCAACATTATTCTAAGTAGTTTACATATATTAAATCATTTAATCCTCACACTATTATTATCCCCATTTTACAGCTGAAGATTGAGGCTCAGGATTAGGTGACTTGCCCAAGATCATTCAGCTAATAAGTAGGGAAGCTAGGGAATAAACAAGGCCGACTGGGTCCAAAGTCCATACTCTTAAGCACAACGTTGGCTACTGTCTCTCCGGATAAACCATACTATAAAGCAACAAGACTGATTTACAATATAAATGTCACAACATAAACAATCAAATAAGCACTATCCCCTTTAAAGTAATCTCCATGGGAACCTATACCTATCCACAACTATGGTCACTGATCAAAACATTTTTGGAAATCCTTCCTCTCATGGTCTCCAGGGGGCAGTAAAAGTGAGAAAAGACGAGATTTCTATCAAACGGCCAAGGAATCATTCAGCTGCAAGTCTTAAAGTGTGATTAAACTGCACAGTTCTGCTTTGGGTGACACAAAAAAATCGATGAGGCTGATTTTACTACTGGACCCATAACTGGCATCCGCTTCCAGGAACTACATTCACAGGAGGTTTTCACCGCTTGCTGTACTGCAATTACGGTAATTATTTGCTCACTGAGCCAAGGTCCTCCACGGCAAAGACTGTATCCTATTCATCTTTGCATTTCCAGCCTCTAACACAATTCTTGGCACACAAAGACCGCTGATTAAGTATTTCTGGATGAACTCTAAGAGAATGCCATACATACAAGCGCTCTGAGCAATCACAATACAGAAGAATAAATAAAAATATCACAAGGAGAGCATCTGAGCCTGTGTACAGATCAACATATAACGTAGGTAGAGGCTAAAATGGAAATTTGAAGGAGTAATTCCTACAATTCTAAATATTAAGGAAGGTAAAACTCCATTTCTCACAGGTCTCTTATAACAATTCCAAGCTACAGTCATTTCACAAAACACAAGGAGGGGAGCAGACATGCCTCATTGTCTAAAAGGCAATCTACTAAACCAAGGATGCAGAAATAACCATAAACTTTCTCAGACAACGATGCAAAAACACATCTGCTACACAGAAGACACCAGGATGCATCCTGCCTTTGGGTTCAATCGACAAAGCACAACGTGGTGCCTGAAATATAAATCAAAGCACCTTACACCCCTGGTGCTTATTGACATTTGCTACCTGCAAATTTCTAATATGTGCAAGATGGGCCTATTTTTATTTACAGCACAAACCACGGGCTGAATGTAAAACAAGACGCTTAATAAATCCAGAGGAACATAAAACACCGGCATAACTCAGACAGTAAGACAGACACTCACTCCTTAATTAAGTGGGTGATGTTCTGTTTAAAACAAAAAGACAACCCTGGGCTACAGCTAAGATTAAGCGCTCAGTGTTGCGAGGGAAACGCCAACCATTTTCAGGGCAGAGGCTTTAAATCATGAAAAATAAACCATCTAATAGTCTGTATTCAATAGTAAGTAGACAGTCAGGACACAGACTGATTTGGATTAACACATTTTCAGTTATAACAAGTAATTTTACAGAGGATTAGTATCTTGATGGTCTGATCAATATGAGGCACGGCTGCTATTACAGATGAAGAGAAAATTGCCCCTCTGGTAATAAAGTGTGCGTGTCTTCGTTCTCCTTCATTTGCTGAGTCCATTACTGTAATGGTTCCAGCATTAACAGCTGGGGCAATTTAAGCAGCAGGGGTCTGATGAATTTAAAAGCTGGGCACACTGGCCACTCATCCTTTGCTCTCCCCGTTCAGGCTGCATATGCAACTCCTCGGCCTGGCTGCCAGCAATCCAAGAATCGTGTTTTATGAGGACGACCATGATACGATTTCCCAATTATTGTCTCATTAAGAGTGTTACCAGTCAATAATGTGAGTAAAACAAAAACTGCTCGCAGCACCCTGGCTGCTGATTCTGCAAAAAAAAAAAAAAAAAAAAAAAAACACTGCCAACGATTTACCTAAATAACAAGATGGACGGGACAAACAGCCTAGGGTCTGCATAAACTCTAATGTTTTCATTCATTTGCCTGATGCCGGTCTCCAGCAAATGCAAAACAGAAACAGCCCATTCGCACTGATAGGGGAAAAAAAAAATTCATCAACAAAATGTTCCATCTCTGGTTTCCAAAAATGGCAAACTGGAAAACAATAAGATAATGGCCTGCAGGACACAGAGAATCCATATTAATACAGCCTTGAGACTTTAATCATGCCCAATTCAACAGTGAGTTAAGGTTGCCACATCAGCCCATTTTATATGATTATTAGAGAAGTGCTGGCCCTTGAGGCTCAGCCTTGAATGACCCAGTCACTAAATGAAGGTGCCAAAGGGCAGACTTAGGGCTAATGCAGGAATCAGAGCTCTGAATTTTCTGATCACAAACAGTTACGAAAATGCTCATGCACTGGCAACATAGCTCTTCCTCAGATCAGATTTGGTCCTTCAGACTGAGTTTTCTACTTGCTTTCTACCAGCTGTAAAGGTCTCAACTGCCATTTATCCATATGGCAGTTCCTTAGCATAAAGGCAGGCATGGTCCCTCTGCAAGCGGGCCACTTCCAAGACTAGAGTGCAAATAAATGTTCATAATGGCAACAGGACAGAGGCTCACAGCATAAACAAAAATGCGAGCCGACAGCACCTCTGCAAGGTTCAGCTTTCAAACATGCACCGGCCTTACAGGCAAACATGATGCCGAGGACAAAGGTGTGGAAACCTCGTACCACAAGATGCAAATCTTCATCTCCTGAACGTTTCCCAATCCAGCCCTAAACTCCCCAACATTCCTCCCAGCTTACGCTGGAAAATCAACTCGTGAGGCAGTTTTGTAAAAGAATATAAAATCAGTGGGTATGTTACAGAAGGTCAAGTGAATGTGATTAGCAGAACTCTAAATGTACCTTCTCTGAACTGTACCATTTTTTAAAAACTCCAAAAGTACCATCTCAACAATAAAGTTCTTATCTTCTAGAGATTAGAAAGTCACACGTTAAATGTAACTATATCAAGAAATCTGCCATAATACACTAGCACCAACAAAACACACTAACCCTCAAGGGTAAACTGGCATCTTAAATTTAAAGGGAGCGCTAGAAAACAATTGTTCACAGCTGCTAAAGTATGTGCTGAAAAGAAGAATCCTGTGTCTCAAAAGCAATACCTATACCTATGGTGTGTCAAGTAATTTAAAATCCATGGGGCGCCTGGGTGGTTCAGTCTGTTGGGCGTCCAACTTCGGCTCAGGTCATGATCTCACCGTTCATGGGTTCAAGCCCCGCATCAGGCTCTGTGCTGATAGCCAGCTCAGAGCCTGGAGCCTGTTTCGGATTCTGTGTCTCCCTCTCTCTCTCTCTCTAACCCTCCCCTGCTCATGCTCTCTCCCTCTCTCAGAAATAAATAAAACATTTAAAAAATAAAATAAAATCCATATTTAACCATTTTGCATGATTTCCTTCAGGTTCCGGCTTCAGCTCTCAAGAGTAAAAAGCCTAATGACCAATAATAATGGGTGATGCTCTGGGGCATTCCCTCATTCTTTTGATAAATATGTATGGAATATTTACTATGTGCCTGGAACAATGTGAAGTGCCAGGGACAGAACGGTGAAAAACAAAACTAACCATGGTCTCTACTTCCTTGTAGCAAACCGTCTAAATGTCAGTACCTGTATTGCCAGACTTAGCCACAACAGAATCCCATAGGCAGCCAATATGATAATGATTCAAGGTGACACGTAACCCGTATCAGACACCGCAGGCTCTCAACCATTCAATCTTTCTGCAACAGACACTTACAAACATCTCTTATGTGTGCGATACTCGGCTGAGTAACAATACAGAAGTGGAAGGATGAGTAAGGTAGCAACGCAGTCTTCAGAGAAGCTAATGGCGGTCTAACGTGTCGGAGACTATTTTCAAATGGCAAATTTAGTTTTCTTTTTTCTTTTTTTTTTTTAATAGTTTACTGTCAAGATGGTTTCCATATAACACCCTGTGCTCATCCCCACAAGTGCCCGCCTCCATGCCCATCACCCCCTTCCCCTCCCCCCACCCCATCTGCCCTCAGTTTGTTCTCAGCATTCAAGAGTCTCTCATGGTTTGCCTCCCTCCCTCTCCCCAACTATTTTTCCCCTTCTTCTCCCCCATGGTCCTTCGTTAAGTTCCTCCTAACCCTCCTATACGTACAAACATATGGTATCTGTCCTTCTCTGCCTGACTTATTTCGCTCAACATAACACCCTCTAGTTCCATCCATGTTGCTACACATGGCCAGATTTCATTGTTTCTCATTGCCATGAAGAAATAAACCACATCTTCTTGATCCATTCGTCCGTTGATGGACACTTAGGCTCTTTGAATGTTCTGGCTATTGTTGAGAGCGCTGCTATGAATATTGGGGTACATGTGCTCCTATGCATCAGCACTCCTGTATCCCTCGGGTAAATTCCTAGCAGTGCTATTGCTAGGTCATAGGGGAGTTCTACTGTTAATTTTTTGAAGAACCTCCACACTGTTTTCCAGAGGGGCTGCACCAGTTTACTTTCCCACCAACAGTGTAGGAGGGTGCCCATTTCTCCACATCCTCGCCAGCATCTGGAGTCTCCTGATTTGTTCATTTTCAAAACCAACATTAACAGGGTCATAAGAAGTAACTATAAGCCAATGTGATTCAATGGGTTGGGTAGTTAACTTTTCAAGGAAGGCATTTAAAGTGGTTTGGAAACCATGAACAAATAAACTAATAACCCTTCTATCTAGAGAAGGCAATCCAAACTACTAATAAGTGATTAAAGGTTGATCCATATACTCAAAGAGAGATCATGCAAAAGATAAAGATAGACACTAGGGGGCAGAGGAAATCACACCGGAATCTGCCAGTTTTAATTTTTTAAGGCCGCTGGTCATTGGCCACCACCAAAAATGTTCTACATTCAGTTTCCTAAATTTGCAACAGATAAAGTGGCAAAATAATCCATGGTGGTACATGATGAAGGTCAGGACCAAAAGAACCTTTTCAGAACCTTACTAAAATGCCAAGCTGCAAAAAAATAAAATAAAACTGAAGTAAAAAGACCCAATGAACACATACACAAACAACAAAACTTCCTTTTATTCGGCTATTATGTTTATAACTCATTAGACAGCATAACATAAGGTTTATCTTATGAAATGAGATTAAGAAAATAGCCACCAAAAACAGAAGACTTTTTTAAAATAGTTCTCTGATAAAAATGTACATTACTTAAACAAAATTATTATGTTCCTAATAAGTGTAAAGCCCTCTCAGTAATAAATCTAAACTAGTTCTATTTTCAGTATTTTTTAAAAAGATGATCTTACCCAAGCCAACATAGGAACCTTTGAAACTACTTAGAATTCAACATCTACACCTTTTCACTCCATGACTAAAAAACAGTTTTAATACCCTCTCAAAATACCAACAGCATTTTTTACAGAACTAGAACACAGAATCCTAAAATTTGTGTGGAGCCATTAAAAAAACCCAAATAGTCAAAATAATTACGAAAAAGAAAAACAAAGATGGAAGCATCACAATTCCAGATTTCAAGTCATACTACAAAGCTGTAGGAATCAAAATAGTATGACACTGGCACAAAAATAAACATATGGATCAATAGAACAGAAGAGAAAGTGCAGAAATAAACCCATGAGTCAACTAATCTGTGAAAAAGGAGGAAAGAATATGCAGTGGGAAAATTCTCTTCAACAAATGGCCCTGGGAAAACTGGATAGCTACATGCAAAGGAATGAAATTGGACAACTTTCTTATACCATACGAAAAGATTACCTCAAAATAGATTAAAGACCCAAATGTGAGACTTGAAACCATATAAATCCTAGAAGAGAGGATAGGCAGTAATTTATCTGCCATCAGTCGTAACAGCATTTTTCTAGATCTGTCTCCTGAGGCAAGGGAAAAATTAACTATTGGGAGTTCACCAAACTAAACAGTTTCTGCACAGCAAAGGAAACGATTCACAAAATTAAAAGACAACCTATGAAACGAGAGAGGGTATCTGCAAATGGCATAGCCAATAAAGGGTTATTATACAAAATATACAAAGAGCTTATAAAACTCAACACCCAAAAACACAAATAACCTGATTTAAAAATAAGACAGACATTTCTCCAAGGAAGATATCCAGATGGCCAACAGACACAGGAAAAGATGCTCAACATCACTCCTCATCAGGGAAATGCAAATCAAAACTACAATGAGATATCACCTCACATCTGTCGGAAGGCCTAAAATCAAAAACACAAGAAACAACAAGTGTTGACAAGGATGTGGAAAAAAAGAACCCTCTTGCACCATTGATGGCAATGCAAACTGGTGCAGCTACTGTGGAAAACAGTATGGAGGTTCCTCAAGAAGTCAAATAGAGAACTACCCTATGATCCAGCTACTGTACTACTTGGTATTTATAAAAAAAAAAAAAAAAAAAAAAAAATTCAAAAACACCAATGCAAAGGGATACATGCCCCTTCATGTTTATTGCAGCATTACTGACAATAGCCAAATTATGGGAGCAGCCCAAGTGTCCATCAATAGACGAAAGGATAAAGACGATGAGATATATATAATGAGAGTGAAATATTATTCAGCCATATAGAAGAATGAACTCTTGCCATATACAACGACACAGATGGAGCTAGACCATATAATGCTAAGTGAAAATAAGTCAGGGAATCACAAATAACATGATTTTACTTGTATGTGGAATTTAAGAAACAAAACAAACGAACAAAGGGGAAAAAAGACAAACCAAAAAACAGACTCTTGACTATAGGGTACAAAGAGATGGTTACCAGAGGGGAGGAAGGTGGCAGATGGTTGAAACAGGTCAAGGGGATCAAGAGACACTTACCATCCTCTACATCATAAAGGCCATATGTAAAGACCCACAGCTAATATCATCCTCAATGGGGAAAAACTGAAAGCTTTCTCCCTAAGGTCAGGAACAAGACAGGGATGTCCACTCTCACCACTGCTGCTCAACATAGTACTGGAAGTCCTAGCCTCAGCAGTCAGACAACAAGAAGAAATAAAAGGCATCCAAACTGGCAAGGAGGAACTCAAACTTTCACTCTTCACAGACGACATGATACTCTATGTGGAAAATCCGAAAGACTTCACCAAAAAAATGCAAGTACTGATACATGAATTCAGCAAAGTCCAAGGATATAAAATTAATGTAGAGAAATCAGTTGCATTTCTATACACCAATAATGAAGCAGCAGAAAGAGAAATCAAGGAATCAATCCCATTTACAATTGCACCAAAACCCAGAAAATATGTAGGAATAAACCTAACCAAAGAGGTAAAAGATCTATACACTGAAAACTATAGAAAGCTCATGAAAAAAATTGAAGAAGACACAAAGAAATGGAGAAACATTCCATGTTCATGGATTGGAAGAGCAAATTATTGCTAAAATGTCGATACTACCCAAAGCAATCTACATATTCAATGCAATCCCCATCAAAATAACACTAGCATTTTTCACAGAGATAGAACAGTTCTAAAATTTGTATGAAACCAGAAAAGACAACTAGCCAAAGCAATGTCAGAAATGAAATCCAAAGCTGGAGGCACCACAATTCTGGACTTCAAGCTGTATTACAAACCTGTAATCATCAAGACGGTATAGTATTGGCACAAAAACAGACACATAGATCAATGGAATAGAACAGAGAACCCAGAAATGGAACCACAAATGTATGGCCAACTAATCATCCACAAAGCAGTAAAGATTATTCAATGGAAAAAAGACAGTCCCTTCAGCAAATGATGCTGGGAAAACTGAACAACAACATGCAGAAGAAGGAACCTGGACCACTTTCTTACACCACACACAAAAATAAACTCAAAATGGGTAAGAGACCTAAATGTGAGGCAGGAAAGCATCAAAATCCTAGATGACAAGACAGGCAACAACCTCGTTGACCCTGACCACGGTAACTTCTTATTAAACACGTCTCCGGAGGCAAGGGAAACAAAAGCAAAAATGAACTACCGGTACCTCATCAAGACAAAAAGCAAAGGAAACAATCATCAAAATTAAAAGGCAGCCTACAAAATGGAAGAAGACATTTACAAATAACATACTGGATAAAGGGTTAGTACCCAAAATCTATAAAGAACTTCTCAAACTCAACACCCAAAAAACAAATAATCCAGTGAAGAAATGGGCAAAAGACATGAATAGACACTTTTCCAAAGAAGACATCCAGATGGCCAACAGACACATGANAAAAAAAAAAAAAAAAAAAATTCAAAAACACCAATGCAAAGGGATACATGCCCCTTCATGTTTATTGCAGCATTACTGACAATAGCCAAATTATGGGAGCAGCCCAAGTGTCCATCAATAGACGAAAGGATAAAGACGATGAGATATATATAATGAGAGTGAAATATTATTCAGCCATATAGAAGAATGAACTCTTGCCATATACAACGACACAGATGGAGCTAGACCATATAATGCTAAGTGAAAATAAGTCAGGGAATCACAAATAACATGATTTTACTTGTATGTGGAATTTAAGAAACAAAACAAACGAACAAAGGGGAAAAAAGACAAACCAAAAAACAGACTCTTGACTATAGGGTACAAAGAGATGGTTACCAGAGGGGAGGAAGGTGGCAGATGGTTGAAACAGGTCAAGGGGATCAAGAGACACTTACCATCCTCTACATCATAAAGGCCATATGTAAAGACCCACAGCTAATATCATCCTCAATGGGGAAAAACTGAAAGCTTTCTCCCTAAGGTCAGGAACAAGACAGGGATGTCCACTCTCACCACTGCTGCTCAACATAGTACTGGAAGTCCTAGCCTCAGCAGTCAGACAACAAGAAGAAATAAAAGGCATCCAAACTGGCAAGGAGGAACTCAAACTTTCACTCTTCACAGACGACATGATACTCTATGTGGAAAATCCGAAAGACTTCACCAAAAAAATGCAAGTACTGATACATGAATTCAGCAAAGTCCAAGGATATAAAATTAATGTAGAGAAATCAGTTGCATTTCTATACACCAATAATGAAGCAGCAGAAAGAGAAATCAAGGAATCAATCCCATTTACAATTGCACCAAAACCCAGAAAATATGTAGGAATAAACCTAACCAAAGAGGTAAAAGATCTATACACTGAAAACTATAGAAAGCTCATGAAAAAAATTGAAGAAGACACAAAGAAATGGAGAAACATTCCATGTTCATGGATTGGAAGAGCAAATTATTGCTAAAATGTCGATACTACCCAAAGCAATCTACATATTCAATGCAATCCCCATCAAAATAACACTAGCATTTTTCACAGAGATAGAACAGTTCTAAAATTTGTATGAAACCAGAAAAGACAACTAGCCAAAGCAATGTCAGAAATGAAATCCAAAGCTGGAGGCACCACAATTCTGGACTTCAAGCTGTATTACAAACCTGTAATCATCAAGACGGTATAGTATTGGCACAAAAACAGACACATAGATCAATGGAATAGAACAGAGAACCCAGAAATGGAACCACAAATGTATGGCCAACTAATCATCCACAAAGCAGTAAAGATTATTCAATGGAAAAAAGACAGTCCCTTCAGCAAATGATGCTGGGAAAACTGAACAACAACATGCAGAAGAAGGAACCTGGACCACTTTCTTACACCACACACAAAAATAAACTCAAAATGGGTAAGAGACCTAAATGTGAGGCAGGAAAGCATCAAAATCCTAGATGACAAGACAGGCAACAACCTCGTTGACCCTGACCACGGTAACTTCTTATTAAACACGTCTCCGGAGGCAAGGGAAACAAAAGCAAAAATGAACTACCGGTACCTCATCAAGACAAAAAGCAAAGGAAACAATCATCAAAATTAAAAGGCAGCCTACAAAATGGAAGAAGACATTTACAAATAACATACTGGATAAAGGGTTAGTACCCAAAATCTATAAAGAACTTCTCAAACTCAACACCCAAAAAACAAATAATCCAGTGAAGAAATGGGCAAAAGACATGAATAGACACTTTTCCAAAGAAGACATCCAGATGGCCAACAGACACATGAAAAAATGCTCAACAACATTCATTATCAAATCAAAACCACAATGAGATACCACCTCAAACCCGTCAGAATGGCTACAATTAACAGCTCAGGGAAGAACAGATGTTGGCAAGGATGCAGAGAAAGGTGGAATACTTCATGCACTGTTGGTGGAAATGCAAACTGGCGCAGCCACTCTGGAAAACTGCATGGAGGTTCCTCAGAATATTAAGAATAGAGCTATTCTATGACCCAACAATTGCAGTACTAGGTTATTTATCCAAAGGATACAAAAATGCTGATTCGAAGGGGCACATGCACCCCAATATTTATAGCAACACTATAAATAATAGCCAAATTATGGAAAGAGCCCAAAAGTCCACCAACTGATGAATGGATAAAGAAGATGTGGTATATAGATATGAATATATAATACACAGACATATAGATATACGTATATATACAACAGAATGTCACTCGGCAATCAAAAAGAATGCAATCTTGCCATTTGCAACAACATGGATGGAACTAGAATGTATTATACTAAGTGAAATACATCAGAGAAAGACAAAAACCTTATTATTTCACTCATGTGGAATTTAAAAAACAAAACAGATGAAGATAGGGGAAGGGAAAGAAAAATAAGATAAAAACAGAGAGGGAGGGAGGCGCCTGGGTGGCTCAATCAACTGGGTGTCTGACTTCAGCTCAGATCATGATCTCACGGTTTGTGAGTTTGAGCCCTGCATCAGGCTCTGTGGCTGACAGCTCAGAGCCTGGAGCCTGCTTCAGATTCTGTGACTCCCTCTCTCTGTCCCGTGGCCACTTGCTCTCTCTCTCTCAATCTCTCTGTCTCTCTCAAAAATAAAAAGCATTAAAAAATATTTTTTTAGGGGCACCTGGATGGCTCAGACAGTTAAGTGACTGACTTCAATTCAGGTCAGGATCTCACACTCATGAGTTCAAGCCCCACGTTGGGCTCTGGGCTAATAGCTCAGAGCCTGGAGCCTGCTTCAGATTCTGTGTCTCCCTCTCCCTCTGCCTTTCTCTCTCTCTCTCTTTCTCTCCCCCTCTTTATCTCCCCAAAATAAATAAACATTTAAGAAAAATTTTAACATCAAAAAGGAGAGAAGAAAGCAAACCATAAGAAACTCTTAAATACTGGGGCGCCTGGGTGGCTCAGTCAGTTAAGCGTCCGACTTCGGCTCAAGTCATGATCTCATGGTTTGTGGGTTGAAGCCCCATGTTGGGCTTTGTGCTGACAGCTGGCTCAGAGCCTGGAGACCGCTTCGGATTCTGTGTCTCCCTCTCTCTCTGACCCTCCCCTGCTCATGCTGTCTCTCTCTCTCAGAAATAAATAAAACATTAAAAATTAAAAAAAAAAAGAAACTCTTAAATACAGAGAACAAACTAAGGTTTGGTAGAGGAGAGGTAGGTTGGGAGGATGAGCTAAATTGATGGCACTTGTTGGGTTGAGCACTGGGTGTTATTTGTAAATGATGAACCGCTAAATTCTACTCCTGAAACCATTATTATACTATATGTTAACTAACTTGGATTTAAACATAATTTTCAAAAAAAATAATAAGGCAGTTAATTTAGCTACTATAGAAAACAACAAAAAAATTTTAAATGAGTATACTTATCATGATAAGCACTGAGTAATGTACAAAACTGTTGAATCGCTACTCTGCACATCTGAAACTAATACAACATTGTGTTACCTGCACTGGAATAAAAAAAAAGAACAGTTCTAATATTTCTGGACAACTTCAAAAGGAGTCTCAGGTATCTTACAAGGATACGTCCTTAGACAGATCTTAGGAAGGAATTCCGTGACACCAAGACCAGGTTAAATAGATCTTCCTGACGAAGGAATTCCACAGCCTCCAGAGCACATTAGATCCTCCCTGCTACCATGGCCTGCTTCCATGATAAAACACACCACTCCGCTGCCGATACTCGTTTAATTATTACCTTTCATGGAAAAGCAGCCAGTTCCGTGGGACCAAATCTGCCATATTTACCCATGTGCCCCCCAAAGCAGAATAGACTACCTGATACTTAACCAGATTCCTCCTCTGAACCACAGAACACAGGAAATGGTTTGAATGGCTACTTTCTCACTTCCTCCAAAGGTGGTACATACTGTATACCATTTGATGCATAGGACAGAAGTTAGTGGAACCCCAGTTGAGAAAAATCTGTCCAATTAGAAAGCTGATGTAAGTTGACCGCAAGACAATGCCGAATCCAGACTAAAATATCTATGGGGATGAGATGGGTGGCAACGATGCCAATGACACGATGGTGGTGACAACATTACTTTTAAAACGTGCCAGAACGTTCTAGGTGCTTTACCTATATCACACTTAATTCTCCCCATGACCATAAATATCACCACGATTTTATTGCTAATGGACAGTCCATCTCCCATCTAACAGGGGAGCCACGATCCAACTGTAGTTATTACGGTGCATGCCAGGGGTTGCCAGATAGTCTAGCCTTTCAGGAAAGCCAGACATCAAGATTTTTATCTCAACTTTGTATTAGAAAATAACTCAGAAACTTTAAAACACAGTTTGGGCCAAGGAAAACATATCTACAGGCAGGATGAATATGTGAGTTGTAAATGTGTGAACTCTAATGGCCCCTACTTTACTGCAAAAATATACATGCCCAAAATGCATAATCTGAGTCTCATTAGGAAAGAGACAAGAATACTGAGATAGCGTACAAAACAAATAGCCTGTACTCATCACAAATGTCAACAATGCCTTCCTCATCAAATATCAATGTCACAAAAGAAAAAGAAGGCATGAGGAACCAAATTAAGGAGACCAGATTAAAGGAGGTTAAAAGAAACCAGACGAATGACAGTGAAAAGTAATGTGGGGTCCTGGATTGGAACCCAGGCCAGGAAAAAAAAATGCTATAAAAGAAATTATTAGGACAATTAGCAAAATTTACATATGAACTGTGGATTACATAGAGTATTTTATCAATGTTAACTTTTCTGAACTTGACAATTCACTATGTTTCTACGTAAGAAAATGTCCTTGCTCTTATAAATATACGCTGAAGGATTCAGGGGTAAAGAGGATCCCTCAACTTCCTCTGTAATGGTTCATTAAAAAAATAGTAATAGTGGTTCATGTGTATATATAGGGAGAGAGAAAGCAAAAAAGCAAATGTTAACAAGCTGTGAGTCTGGACGAGAGGCCTAGGAGAGCTCTCTGTTCTACTCTTCTATAAATTTTAAATCATTGTAAAATAATAAATTATATCATCTGAAAAAAAAACAAAAGCACAGGGGCAGCTCTGCATTAGCAGAGGGCTCTCTGGACAACGGAACTCATTCGAGGCCATACCTACTGTGTCCCTGACACAGTGACCAAATCTAATGACACTGGATCCTCGCGGCAACCCACAAAGGGAGCCATTCTTTTCTTTTTTTCTATTTACATCCAAGTTAGTTGGCATATAGTGCAATAATGATTTCAGGTGCAGAATTAGTGATTCATCATTCACATATAACACCCAGTGCTCATCCCAACAAGTGGCCTCGAGAATTCCCCTTACCCATTTAGCCCATCCCCCGACCCATCCCCCTCCAGCACCCTCAGTTTGTTCTCTATATTAAAGAGTCTCTTAAGGTTTGCCCCACTCCCTGTTTTTATATTATTTTTGCTTCTCTCCCCTTATGTTCATCTGTTCTGTATCTTAAATTCCACATATGAGTGAAGTCCTATGATATTTGTCTTTCTCTGACTAATTCCACTTAGCATAATATGATCTAGTCCCATCCATGTTGTTGCAAATGGCAAGATTTCATTCTTTTTGATTGCCGAGCATTACTCCATTGTATACATATACCACATCTTCTTCATCCATTCATCTGTCAATGGACATTTGGGCTCCTTCCATACTTTGCCTATTGTCAATAGTGCTGCTGTAAACATTGGAGTGCATGTGCACCTTCGAAATAGCACACCTGCATCCTTTGGATAAATACCTAGTCGCGTAATTGCTGGGTCATAGAGTAGTTCTATTTTTAGTGTTTTGAGGCACCTCCATACTGTTTTCCAGAGTGGTTGCACCAGTTTGCATTTCCCCCCAGCAGTGCAAAGGGTTCCCCTTTCTCCACATCCTCGCCACCATTTGTCATTGCCTATGTTGTTAATGTTAGCCATTCTACCGCATGTGAGGTGGTATCTCATTGTGGTTGTGATTTCTATTTCCCTGATAATGAGTGATGCGTGAGCATTTTTTCATGTGTCTGTTGGCCATTTGGCCAGAAGCAGCCATTCTTGACTCCATCTTCTGTCAGGAGAAACTGAAGGACAGCGTGCAACCCCCATCCCAACAGCAAGGACATTTTAAAGGCCATGATTCCAACTCAGACTGTCAAATACTAATCTGGACCATACTGCTGTATGTCTTACAAGAAAAATGCATGAATATACTTTGCTACTTTCTTACCCCTTTAACACAGATTGAGTAAATATTCTCATGAAAAGCTACATAACAACTGTCCAGCCTTTTTATTTACTCTCCAAAGTTGGAAATTGCCTAAAAGCCTGTATATAAGCAATCACAAGAAGAAAATACAATCTAAGCTATTTCAAAAAGAAAAACCAAAAGTAATTACCCATTATTGGGATGATAAAGTTTAATTTAAAAAGCAAACAAGAAATCTTTGTGACCTTGGGATAGGTAACAATTTCACAGATATGACACAAGAAGCATTAATCATAAAAAGCAATATCAATAAATTGGACCTTTATCAAAATGAAGTACTTTCGCTCCTCAAAAAACCATTAAGTAAACTAAAAGACTGGAAAACAATGTTCACAATACATATCGTTGACAAAGAACTTACATCTAGAAAATATAAAGAGCTTCTAACACTTTATATTAAGAAGACAATCCATCCAAAAAAAATGAGCTAAAGATTTGAACAGACACTTCACAAAAACAAATATATACCTAGTCGATAAGCACATGAGAAGCTCTGCATTATTAGATGTCTGGGAAATGAAAGTCAAAACCACATAGAGATACCACTGCACACAAAGATGGCTATAAACAGAAAGATAGTAACAGGAGGCGACAAGTATGTGAAGAAACTGGAACCCTCAAACATTGCTAGTGGAAACATAAAATGGTGTGTCCATCTTGGAAAAAAATGTCTTAGTCCATTCGGGCTGCTGTAACAAAACACCACAGACTGGGTGGCTTATAAACAGCAGAAATGTACTGCTCATAGTTTCAAAGGCTGTAAGTCCAAGGTCTAAGTAATAACATGGTCAGGTTCTAGTGAGGACCTCCTTCTGGATTGCAGACTCCAAATTTCTGATTGTGTCCTCACATGGCAGAAGGGGTGAGGAGCTCTCTCAGGTCTCCTTTATAAGGGCATTTATCCCATTATTAATCACCTAATCACCTCCAAAGGGCCCTATCTCCTAATACCATTACCTTGGGGGTTAGGATCTCAGCATAAAAATTTGGGGGGACTCTGGGGCGCCTGGGTGGCTCAGTTGGTCAAGCGTCCAACTTGGGATCAGGTCATGATCTCACAGTTCGTGAGTTCGAGCGCCACATAGGGCACTGTGCTGTCAGGTCGGAGCCTGGAGCCTGCTTCAGATTCTGTGTCTCCCTCTCTCTCTCTCTCTCTCTGCCCCTCCCCTGCTCGCACCCTCTTTTTCAAAAATAAAATAAACATTAAATTTTTTTTTAAAAATTGAGGGGGGGAGCGCTCAAATATTCAGAATAAAAGAGTACAGCAGTTTCTTAAAATGTTAACTATAGATTTACCATGGGACCAGCAATGCCACTCCTAGGCAGCTTACCTAAGAGCTTAAAGGAGTATATATACCCATATAAAAAAAATAGTATATGTTCACAGCAGCATTTTTCATAATAGCCAAAATGTATAAACAACCCAGATATCCATCAACTGGTGAATGGATTAAACAAAATGCAGTATATCCATACAATGGAATATCATACTATTCAGTAACAAAAAGTAACAAAGTGTTAATACACGTTACAACATGGGTGAACCTCAAACCGTTATGCTGAGTGAAAGAAACCAGACACAAAAGGCCACATATTGTCTGATTCCATTTATGTGAAATCTCCAGAAAAGGCAAATTAATCTGCCCAAACCAAGAAATACCAGGAGTCACCAGAAGCTATAAGAAGCAAGGAGCCTTCTCTAGGGCTCTAGGGCTTCTCCCCTAGAGCCTCCAAAGGGACCATGACCTGTCAAAACCTTGAACCAGGCTTACTTACCTTTAGAACTAAGAGGGAATAAATTTGTTGTCTTAAGAGACCCAGTTTGTGGTAACTTGTTCCGGCAGCACTAGGAAACTGATACAAATGGCAGAATCAACTTGGCAGTTTCTTAGGAGGCTCAACAGAGAACTCAACAATTGGAATTCTGAGTATTTGTCCAATAGAAAGAAAAGAGTAAGATTTATACGTGAATGGTCATCGCAGCATTTTTTTACATAACAGCCCCACACCAGAAACAATCCAAATGATCTTCAGCAACAGGTGAATGAATAAAGAATATGTGGTAGATCCACACAGTAGACTACCTCTCAGCAATAAAAAGGAATGTACTATTGATACACATGACAACATGAATAAATCTCAAAAATCATTATGTTTAGCAAAAGTAAACGGACTCAAGAGTTCATATTTCCATTGATATAAAACTCTAGAATATACGGACCCATCTACAGCGAAAGAAAACATTCTCAGTGGTTGCTTGGGAGCCAAGGTGGGAGGAGACACTGACTGCAAATCAGCAAGAGGAAATTTCTAGAAGGGACTGAAATGTTCTCTATGTCAACTGGGATGGTGGTTTCACAGGTGTCTACACCTGTCAAAACTCATCAAATTGTACTGTAAATGGGCGCAACGTATTGTACAGAAATTATGCCTCAATAACGTTGATTAGAAAATGAGAAAGTAAGTAGGTCATGAGTAACTGAACATTTCCTATTTAAGATTTAAAACTCAACTGCCTATACTTTGTGCTAGCCAATGATATTGTCATACACACATTTTAAATAAATATCAAAGAAATTCTTTAAAGGACACAGGAAGACAACTTGCTCTATCAATTCAACATGTTTCACAAGTAGTACATGGAAAAAAAAGCTTTGAGTCAGCAGACCTGGTTCTAAACACTAGCTCCACATAGCAACCAAGTGGCCTCAGGCAAGTCATGATTTCCTCAAGCCTCAGTTTTCCCATCCATAAAATGTGGATGACATGAATAACTATCTCACAGGCAACGGTTATGGATGCAGTAGAATAAAAGCTCCTTTGTGCAGGGATTCGATCTTAGCTAAAGTCATAATCCCAATGTCTAGCAAATAAACAACAGGTGCTCAATAAATCTTAACAATAAACAGAAAACACAAATGTAAAGCTAAAAGGTGGGAAAGACATCATACACAATGCCACTGGATGACATTTATCTCTTCCTTTACACTCTCGCGGACTAACGCAGAAGGATCTTCCTTTCTCCCATCCCCGGGGTAGAACCCATCTTTAGTATACTGTCCATATCACAGGCCAACTCTAGCATGGAAACTTCAGGTCCTCGGTGAAACCAGGTCATAATAGGGTAGATTTTATATTTTAAATCCATAGGATCCCTAAGACACACTCACTTGTAGGATTCTAAATTTTAGAGCACTGGGAATTACATGGAAACTAACTAGACAATAAATTACTTAAGAAAAAAAAAGAAAACAAGGTCCCAATGTAAGATAAACTTACATATGCTTGTCATAAAAAAAAAATTCTACCAGAGCAAAAACTGTGTCTGTTATATTTATAATTGGTTCTCACTTCTAATATTTGCCTAATACAGAGTAGGCGACATAATAGCACGTGTAAAGGCTATGCAACCAGATAGAGCAGAAAAGACGGTCTTTTAAAAAGGCCAAAGTGGCTGATGGGCAACGAGTGGGCAGAATGTCATGTGGGATGTCCAGACCACCGCAGGCCGTGTGAAGTTTTGCCTTTCCCTTGAGAGCAACACAAAGTCGTCGAGGGTTTTTAAACAGGTGGTTGGCAGAGGAAGGAGGAAGGAAAGGGATGTGATCAGATGTGCATTCTGAAAAAGATCACGTTCCATGGTGTGCAGAAGAGACAGGTTGTGTGGGAGAAAGGGGATGAGGAGACAAAGGAGTGTCAGGGTGTCGATGAGTGCAGACCAATAAGGAGACTGTTGCAACAAGCCATTAAAGACATAACGGTAGTTCGGTCCAAGGAGGCAGAGACAGAAAGAGTGGACAGGTTTACCGACATATTTAAACAAATCAACAGGGCTTGATTTGGGGGATGAGAGAGGAAAACACTCAATTCTTCTGAACCTCAAGGCTTCATCCGTAAAACAGGGCTGTTGATACTCCATCTGCATAATATCTATCTTGAAATCTGCTGTAGTAATATGAAATAATATAAATTTACGAACTAAACGCAGAAACTGACATGTGATCAATGCTAAAAACAAAACAAAACGTCGCTATTGATCTTATTACTGCCATCGCACGGAATGGCAACTACCTGAGGCTGAACCCCGAAGGTAGAAAATAGGATTGTACTTAGATGCAAATCCACGGTGCTGAAGACACAGAACAAAACGGGCAGCCGCTGTTCCAGATTAACACATCTGACCGCACAGATACTTCATGTGAACCAATCTCGTTCTCAGAAATCAATACCGAAGAGAACGCACAACTGTTAGGATCACAGTCCTCGGAGAGTCCGGTAAACTGAGGCACTGGGTAGCCACAAATGTGACCAAGGAATGAAGTGCAGAAGCAGGAAAAGGAAATGGATGTCGTGATTCTCATTGGTGAGCTGATCCAAGAGGACTAGGCCTGCATCCTGAGCAGCACGAATGTTAATATCCCCCAACGTCTCTGGTTCCCTTGCTGACAAGGCCCTGTCATCCCTTGGCTGAAGACCGTGCGTCCGCTCGCCAGGCAACCAAGCCCTTCCGGTTCCCGGCCCCTAGCTCCAAGTGCACGAAAGATCCCAGACTCCGGAGAAGCCCACGTACCTTAGCTTCGCGCTCTCGCTCCTCGGCGGTCGGGGTCCGCTTCATGCTGCCGCTACAGCCGCCTTCGCCACTGCTAGCCGCGTAGATCCCTCGCCTTGGACCCCGCCTCCTGTTTGTAGTTCCCTCGGCGTCCTGTTCCCGCCCAGCGCCATTCTCTCTCAGAGTCTCGAGAACTACCATTCCCAGGATGCAAGGCGGCGACGCCCGCGAGCACCTCGGGGTTTGGAGCAGGAGAATTTCCCAGGGCCGACAGCTACGCAGCGAGCGGGCGAGCTAGGGCCGGAGGAAAACTACATTTCCCAGGAGGCAACGGAGCCTGCCATGTTTTTCCCGTGCTCCTCTCGGCCAGCAGCCCAGCACGCTGTCGGCGCTATAGCAACGGTAGCTAGCTGCGGGGAGAGAGTGACGGTGAGTACTCTGGGGGAGTTGAGGGGGACGGAGGTGGCCCACCCTCTACCTGCAGGACGGGCCGGGGTCCTGGGATCCGCTTTACGGCCTGGAGAAAGCCCCAGAGTTCTGCTCGCGTGTAAAGCAGCCCAGCACGAGACACCACATCCTCAGGCCTGAATCACAGCCCGCCCATTATCCCCACGTCCAGCACCGGTTTGAAATTTCATAGCCCAGCCTTAAACCCTGGCGGATGAGAGTGGATGCTGCCTGCCGTGCCTTTCCAAGTCCTCCTTCAAATAGAAGGGCACATAGACACAATTCTCTCATTAGCCCTGGGTGAAGAGTTGGTTGGTAGTCCCTTTAGCCTCTTGAATGGCCTATTGTTTGCTTAATGATTTTTAATTACTTATTTCTCATTTGATTACCCCATAGCCTATTAATTCCATAAAGGCGAGGATCTTGTTTACCATTTTAGTCTCAGATCCCGGTTTTCATTTAATCATTCAGTAACTATTAATGTCGGTGCCCACCTTGCATCAGGCACTTCCCTAGTGCTGTGAACAGGACTGATACCTATCTCAACATGATTCTGCTTTATTAGTGGTGACAAACTAGTAGTCAACTAGCAAACAAATAAG
This sequence comes from Hyaena hyaena, assembly GCF_003009895.1. Classification (NCBI taxonomy): domain Eukaryota; kingdom Metazoa; phylum Chordata; class Mammalia; order Carnivora; family Hyaenidae; genus Hyaena; species Hyaena hyaena. The sequence continues at coordinate 1,926,698 of NW_024080639.1, forward strand.
ATAATTGTAGGCAGCGATGACTGCTACAACAGCAGTACACAGTGATGAAATTGGAGAAAGAGTAACTGTAAGATAATCAGGGAAGACATGTCTGAGGAAGTGACATTTGAGCCGAGTCCCAGAGAATGAGGAGCCAGCTAATGCCAAGGCTTTGAGCAAGACTAGGGGCCCATGGACCTGAGGAACCTAAAGTAGGAGTGTGGATGGGCATGGTGAGCGAGGAGGGATAACATGAGATGGTGTGGAGAGGTGTTCCAGCGTGGTGCCAAATTTCTGGGCCTCAGCACTCTTAGTATGTGGGGCCAGGTAATTCTTTGTTGTGGTTCCCCCATCCTGTAGGGGGTTCATCATCATCTCTGGCCTCTGAATGCCCGTCACACTGCCCTCCACCTTCCCAATAGTGACAAAAATGTGACCAGGCGCCGACTTCTTAGGTGTGTGACCTTCGGCAAGTTCCCTAGGGTGTGTCCTGATATTGTGAGATGATTGATTAATTCCTATTGTCAGAGCGCTAAGAAAAGTGCCTGGCACATTTTAGCAAGCATTCAATAAATGTTAACTAGCATCTCCATCCTGACTATGAAAGCTACCATAACTCTATTGTAGCACCATTATCATTTTCACAAGTGCCCTGTGTTTAAACTGTTGATGATTTGGTTCCTAGAATTGACCTTTTATGTAGCACTGTTTCCAGAAGAAGTAGGAGATGATCTCTCAGGTATATGTCTGCTCATTGTTTGCGTCACAGCGAAATGCAGTGGTTCTCAACCTTTGATGAGTTACAGTAAAGGTTATGAGCCCTTTACCTAAAAGATAGTGTACATATACATATATGCATACAAAATTCTATAAACCATCTCTTGGGTCCACAGACCCTACAGCTCCATGGATTCCATTCATTCAGCAAGCTCTGTGCCAGCCTCTGAGAGTACAGTACAGAGGCGCACAAGAAAAATTTGCTTCTCTCTGGACTTTACATTCTAGGCTCCACATTCTAGAGACTGAGAACCTCTGCCTTTAGGCATTTTGAGTGGTGGTTTGCATTTGTCTTTCCAGGTGATTTGAAAGGAAAATATAAAATCTTTTTTTTTTCCCAAGTACTAGACATTGCACGGACCATTTACATCCACATACAAAACTGAGTTACTGTGGTGCATCTCTGAAGAATAGGAACTGTAAAGAGGCCAGAATTCCCTGGACAAGCTTGTGTGTTGAGGTAGGAAGCCCTGGGACTAGGCGTCATGGCAACTGAGACAGAACAAAACTGTCAGAGCAAAAACTGACAGAGCAAAAACTCAGATGGTGAATTTGTGAAACATCTTTTACAAAACTTGGACCAGACCCACTCATCGTGCACCAAGCTGAAGATTAATATTCCAGTAATAGCGACCTCTCAGGAAAATGTGCTCATTGCTTTTAATTTACCATCCCACCCTTAGAATAACTCTGTGAGATAGGTATTATTTTCTCCATTTTTTTAACTTAAGGAACTGAGGCACCTGGCTGGCTCAGTTGTTGATAACGCATGTGACTTCTGATCTCCAGGTCGTGAGTTTGAGCCCCATGTTGGGGGTAGAGTTTACTTAGAAATATACATATATAATATACGTATATAATATGTGTGTGTGTGTGTGTGTGTGCATACGTATATATAACTAAGACGACTTTTTAAAAATACTAAAATTAAGGAATTGAAACTCAGATTAGGTGACATCGCCAGCTAGTAAGTAATAGAACCACCATATGAATCAAGTTCCTCACTAGTTTTTTTCAAGGTACCTACTTGCTTTGGGGGGCACAAAAGGGAAAGGGGAATGGAGAGGAAGTATTCCTTAAATTGGGGGCAGTTTGTTTTTGTTTCAGACAGAGAAATAAGAAGAGAGAAGGAAGAATGATAATCTTACCTCATTTCCTAAGCAAACTATAGGAAATATACCATTGAAAGGAACATTGTCTCCATGATTGAATGTAGTATTACTTTTAAAATGAAGCTTTCATCTTCTTCAAGCAGCACATGTGAGCAATAAGATGTCCATTAAAGCCATAGTGCCTTATTCATTTTATTTGGTTCATTCCATTGCATAATGTTGTATGTTGAGAAGATTTTATTTGAATTTTCTTTTCTCCACAGATAGGCCATGTCTGGACCAACTGATGAGACGGCAGGAGACCTGCCTGTGAAGGATATAGGTCTAAACCTCTCTGGAATGGGAGGGTTACAAGGTACGGCCAGCTGTTATTTATTATCGTTATGAACTTTGATCAGTAACTTCTTTTCTTTTTAATTTCAAGTATTTCTGATATCCTTACAAACGAAGCTGTTTAAGTAACTATATAGCTCTTGATTGGACTAAACAGGAACATTGGAGGGTTTAGAACAACATATGGTATTTTACTGCACGCATCAATTATCAACAGCTCATAGAAAATGTAAAATCCCCCTCTGTTCTGATAAAGAATTGTTATAAATCATCTTTTTAAAATTCCACACATCACTACAAACTACGCAGAGAGTACCAAGCCTCCAAACCGAATTGCCTGGTTTAAATCACATTCACCATTAAAATGTTTCTTTATGTTGAAATTTTATATGGCAGGAAATGCCATATTTAAAAATTTTTGCCTTTCAAGTAGAGTATCCCAAAATGGTTTGTTTATCCAAGTGATATTGAGTTTGTTTTATCAAATTAATCTACATTAAAGGTTTTCTTTATCCTTTTATCACTTGGTGGTTGCTATAGAGCTAAAAAAGCACTTTCAAGTTGAAACAATAAAATAACTGCTTTGAGGAACAAGTATGAGTGTACAGCTATGTTTTTGTGTATACAGCATGTCATGCCCCTGCGTCTGTCATTGAGATGGCCGTGATGTAAAATACGCTCCACTAAGGCGTCTTCATATACCTATTTGGTAGAACAGTTCAGGTGGCCGCCTGGCACTACTCAGAAAGGTGGTCAGCATGCTGTTTATTGAAAAAGATAAGTCTGGTTATACAGATTTTATTTTTAAGAGTAAGAAGTATATATAAGCTTTGTTTTAGATCTTTGGTTGAATACCAAGTATTCCAATACCAATAAATTTTAATTGTGCAAAGCTATTGGAATTTGCTACTTTAAGTTCAGTTCTTGCCCCTAGTAGTGCACTATAGGGGCTTTAATCCTTGTCCATTTGTTCTTTGTTTCTTTTGGATGATTGATGAAAATTAGCCAGTGATATGGAAAATACAAAATTTAATCATACGTAAGAAAAAAATGCATACACATGCTAAAAGATATAAAAGTCTTTTTAAAATATGTAAAATAGCTTATAAATAATTGGTCAAGGTTGGTTGGTTTCTTTGTTTGGACTTGTAAATTTTACAGTTTATTTTCTGTAACCCAAAACACATACATAGCTCTGAAAAATATCCCACGTTCACCAAATTATTGTTATAACTCTTTTGTAGGGAAAAAAAAAAAACTTTCAGATACTCTGACTTTTAATTTGTGTTTTTCCAACATTGAGCATATAAATGGAAAAGTCTTACTGAATCAGATTTCTATCTTACAGTCTTAAAGAACGGTTATTTAAATATTGTTTTGAATGGGTGTTATTATTGCTGAAATCCTTAGGATTGCATGTAAACTTTAACAGCAAAGATTTTTATTCTCCCCTCCGATTGGCGATGTAAACAAAGTTGTAACATTTTCTAAAACAATCTGAATTGTAGGACAGAAAGTAACAAAGATGAGTGCATCAGAGATTATATTAATATCAACTGTTCTCATTTTTAGAAACTATGTTAAGTAACCCCACTATTAATTATCTTGGCATTTTTACAGAAACTTCAACAACACGGACAATGAAGTCTCGTCCGGCAGTGTCACGTATCAGTCGTGAGGAACTGGAAGACAGATTTTTGCGTTTGCACGATGAGAACATTTTACTTAAACAGCATGCCCGCAAGCAAGAGGATAAAATTAAAAGGTTATGATAAAAAGCTTTTAGCTTTTTTTCCCAACTCTGTAAAGTTTGGAGGATATGCTTTTTCATACACTTAATTGAAAACTCCACCCGGAATCCTTTTTGGAACAAGGCAGGTTGTAAATAAATACAATTTTTAAAAATGGAAACTCTTACAAAGTAGAATAATAAACCAAAAAGATTATGAGTGTTTATTATGTCTGAAGTTGCTATTTGAAAGAAAGAGCTAATAACTAAGAGTTCTACAAGTGTATCATATCTATAAATAGACTCTGGTTTAATATTTATAATTCAATAAGCAAATGGCCAAAGCATCTGTTTTATAAATGTCTTGGTTTTAAAATGAAAGTTTGAAAAAGTAATTAGCTCTTCGAACTTGTTAGAATACATGCTCCCTTGAGATTGGGGGTTTACTAATGGAAACCTCACTTCAGTATCTGGAACATATTTAACTTTGCTCAGATTAGTCTAGAACCTGTATTTCAAAGAGTCTCTACTGTTTCTGAAGAAACGTTGTCACTTGATTTGTGTGTGAGACCTTTTTGCAGGGATAACTTCTCAAGAGCAGATATTCTTGCATTCTTTCTTTGTTACTGTCTTCAGAACGTGTGGCGTTAAAAACAAAAAAGTACATTCCCGTTCGTAAGCTTGCACAGGCCTGTATTCAGGTTCATGTTCTAGGCTACCGGAAAAGGTGAGACGGCCAGGGAAGGAAGATGATGGACTGGGGGGGACTTTGCTGCTTAGAAAGGGTTGATTCTAGTCCAGTCTCTACTCTGTAGGCTTAGTTTTAATGACCCACTGACCTGCTGGGTAGGGGCTTTCGAGTTCGTTTTTGAATCTTGATAACGTGTTTTTTCAGGACCTACGATTCACTTACCTGATTCCTTTTCTGACCAGTAACACACACATGTCCTCTCGGAATGAGGAATATAGTCTGTGACCACAGAACAATTTTTTTCCTTTGTAAGCCTAATTGGCCAGTTAAATAATTGAATTCACAACCTTGACCTCATTAGTAATTTGTCCCAGCCAGAAAATATAAAACAACCTAATAACAAGCCATGTAGTTTAATGGAAAAAGGACTCGGCTGGGAGTCAAGTTGTATACATGTGTTCTATTATTTCTCTGCTGCTAGCCTATGGTATTATACTCAAGCAATTTAACCTGTTGGGATTTTATTTTACATAGCCCTGAGAGTAGTGATCCAAGGACCACTGTGACCCAGAGCTCTAAATTCCTTCTGAATTTTATGCCACTGACACTACCTACATACATGTGTAAAACTGCTTTTATTTTTTTAAAGATTTTATTTTTGAGTAATCTCCACACCCAAAATGGTGTGTCAGGAGTCAACGTCCTCTACCCACTGAGCCAGCCAGGCAGTCCAGAACTGCTTTTAAATTTATCCTTAAGATGTAATTAGTATCACATTTAGTGTAAACGTAGATTTGATAAACCACCTTTTTAAATAAGTACTCAAACTTTATCAGATCACTTATGATTCTTTAATATTACAAAATAATCACATCAAACAAATGAGAATCATTGCTATTCCTGGACAAAGATGGAATCTTCCGTCTCTTGAAAAAGTGTTTATTTGTACATTCTTGAAGGAATTTAAAGCCGTCCTATTGATGGTGCTTTTCTTTCCTTCAAAATTTGGGTCATTTATTATTCGCTACATGTTGACTGCTTTTTTATACCAAACCAGTGTCCTTTGAATGTAATCTCTATCTCTGTGAAAGTCTCTCTGTAACAAAAGATTCAGACATTTAGCTTGACATCTCAGACGGCTACCATATTTCTGTGGCTAAGCCACTGGGTGGGGCTAAGGATCCTAAACTCATTAAAGGGATAGAGTGTATGGCTCTGTTGGGCTTATGATACCTACCCCAATTTCCCAATGATGTATCATTCTCTGGATGAGGTGGAAAAGGAACTAATCCATTGATTATTTTACTAGCGTGTTTGTGGTACACTCTTGGATCTTGGTTTTTATTATCCTATATCCCTTATAAAGCATGTTTAATGGATTTGCCTCAAGGGAAAGAGAAAACAATCTTAACTGATTATGTTATGCATAGCTCTCCCTGATGCCACATGCTGTAGGCCGGGTAGCCAGAAGTGTAGATAGACATGTATTACTACCGCTCTTACAGAGGACTCTGCTCAGGGCAAAAAAAATGTTGTTCTATGACATCCCAAAGCTATTAGGGATTTTTTTATTTCACTTTTGTTCTCTTAAGTAAAAGCTTCTGTCCATAACCATGGTAAAATAAAGCAAACCCCGTTTAAAGAAAAATGAAGTGAGTTTTTATTTTCAATCTCCGTCTGGCTCTTTATAAAAATAGATTCACTATAAACTAGAATCAGCTATTGAAGATGTGCGACCAATTTTGTAAAGTCTTGAACTTGTGTCTCTCATCAAAGCCACCTTTTCTTTCTTGTCCTGCCAACATTTTTCCACTCACTGTCAGGCATGTTTTCCGTACGTGTATATTACATCACCCCCATGTGCCCTTTCTGTCTTTTGTTCTGTCTAACCAGTTTTTATCAAAACTTAAAAGAATGAAAGGTATAAACTCCTGAGATGTCAAAAGCACAACTTATGTCTATATTTAAAGGTAGCATGAAAATAATACTTCTTGCATCTCATTATTTTTTACCATCGAACACGAATATTTCTGGGACGCCAGGCAACATTTAGTGGCACGTTTTGGTTGCTCTGAATTTTTCATTGGGCTTTTGATAAGTGTGTACCTATGCATCCTAATGTTCTTGTATCTGTAATATGTCTTAATCCTAGAGAAACTGAAAACAGTTTGCCTAAAACTTAGCAATGCTGCTCGGTCTTAACACACTTTTCAAAAGCTGTAACTTACTGTGGCTTGCAGATATAACCCACCACATCCACAATCTGTAGCAACATTTAAGTGCATACAGCATTCCTACATAAGGTCATGCGTTAAAAATTGCATTTGAGGAACATATGGAGTAAATATGTGTCCTCTTTTTACTAACCTTAAATGATAAGCCTTAGGAAACCGTTATTTGTCAGTGCTATAAAGCAGATTGTTGCCCAGTGGTTTCAATTATCATCAAAGGATTCTTCACAGGCAGTAATAGTTACATCAAAACCTGAAATTTATTATTCAGGTTCTGCACTGAAGTCCTCACAGTGATTATGTTCCTTTCAACAGAATGCATTTTATGCTGACTTCTCACATTCCTTTTCATCTTTTTATTATTTCCCTAGAATGGCCACCAAGTTAATACGGCTAGTTAATGACAAGAAAAGATATGAGCGGGTTGGTGGCGGCCCCAAGCGGCTGGGACGAGACGTGGAAATGGAAGAAATGATTGAGCAGCTGCAAGAGAAAGTTCATGAGCTTGAAAGACAGAATGAAGTCCTCAAAAACAGACTCATTTCAACCAAACAGCAACTTCAAATCCAGGGTTACAGGCAAACACCGTACAATTATGTGCAATCCCGTGTTAACACTGGACGTAGAAAAGTGAATGAAAATGCAGGCTCACAGGAATGCCCCAGGAGAGGTAAAATAAGCTTATATTAAATTATATCAAATCCTAAATGTAACTCTTTTAATAGGTTGTTTTACACACACACACCCAGTTTTATTTCCATATTTTTCATGTTTTTAAGTAACTTTGGAAAGAAAAATGTTTTCGACTTGCTTTGTGATAAAATGCTAATATTAACATGATCATTTTATTCAAGAATCCCTAAATCATTCATATTTGTTGAGTAACACCTTGAATGTAAACCTCTATCCTGATATTGGAGATGTGTGTGAAAATGCATAAAATAGAAGTTTAGTTTGAGTTGGTTTTCTGTGTTGCAGATAGAAATCACGTTGACTCAGGCAAATGAGGAACCCAGCTAGTTTGCTTATTTACGATCACGCTTGCTGTTTTGAATGATCACACTTAATTTCGTTGTCAAAAGACCTTTTATAAAATTTGCAGAACTGTTTAAGTCTCTCATCGTAAGGCAGCAACATGAGAGTGCCGTATGTGTACAACTGAGGGTTTAAAAAACTGGGTCCTTGCTCCCCGACTTACTATCTGGTGACCTTGGACAAGGCATCTAATCACCCTGACCTTGATCTTTACACGTAAGACAAAAGGATATAAGCAAGTGACCATAAACGTCTCCTCTCTCTCCAGAAATGATCGTAGGTCAATCACTTTCCCCGTTTTGAAAATGAATCCCCTAAAACCTACCCAGGGTACAAAGCGATTCAGTCACATAGATAAACAATATGGGAAGAACCTAAATATTTCTAATAAAAATTCCCAATTCTCCCCGCCCATGTTGAACTTATTTATAATGAAGTGAAAAGTCAGTAGTTTTAAGTGACATTTTTTAAATTTCATCAACTAGGGAAGGAAAGAAAATTTTCGCCATAATTGATCTTCATTTGGAACATGCTTCACATAAAGGCCAAACATTTTCAGGGACACAAAAAATCATATAAAACTTTCTGTTCATTAAGGAGAGGGGAAAAATGCCATATAAACAGAAAAGGAGAAAATTTTGTCCTATCTTTTTTTTTCCCAAACTAAATGTTGACACTATCTCTTCCCCAGGCAGAGTTCCCCTGAAGTCAGCAAGGTGCCCACCGAGACCAGAGGCAGCTGCAGGGTGAAAGGCTTAGCTACTCTAGCTTGTGAGATTGGCAACGGACTCTGAAAATAACCAAAGCAATCATAATGAATTATAAACTAGAACATAGATTCTGCTGCTAATTAACATGGAAGAGAGCACTTGACCTTTCAGAGCCTCACTCTTCCCATCTGTAGAATGGAATGATAACACCAGATTAGCAAAAAAAAAAAAAAAAATCAAGAGATTGTAACTCCATGGTATTTTACCTTTCAAAAGTCACTTATCCGCTCTAAAACTTAGTTTTGGCATCTGTGACTGTAGCTGGGCAAGATGATTTCTAAGATCCATAAGGTCTTTTATACTAAATAAAAATGCAATGCCTGAATTTTAGATTAATATGGAAAACTAATTTAGTACTATGAATTGCTGTTTAAAAAGAAGGGCCTGATGGACGTTTCCTCCTATGAGGGGAAAAAAAGAGCTGCACAGTCTTTACAATGTGACTACATAGCTTAAATTTCTCCTGGAGTTTATACAATCATAGTAATTCAGGCGCACCTGGGTGGCTCAGTCGGTTAAACATCCGACTTTAGCTCAGTTCATTTATCTCACAGTTCGTGGGTTTGAGCCCTGCATCAGGCTCTTTGCTGACTGCTTTAGAGCCTGGAGCCTGCCTCAGATTCTGTGTCTCCCTCCTTGCCCCTCCCTCACTCGCAGTCTTTCTGTCTGTCTCAGAAAAATAAATAAACATTTAAAAAAAACCCAATTTTACTAATTCAGACCTTTTTCACTACAGAGTCCAAGAGGTAGAAGCTGCACAAGGCACTAAACAGTGATGAATACATTATCTTTCTGAGTACACTTGAGGCACCATTATCAAGGTTGATACCTTAGTAATCTTAATAGACTTTTCAAGACTGCCTTTGAGCTTGGGACTTAGGCCATACTTGTCAGAAATATGACAGCGTAGGGGCGCCTGGGTGGCTTAGTCGGTTAAGCGTCCGACTTTCGCTTGGGTCATGATCTCGCGGTTCGTGGGTTCGGGCCCCGCGTCGGGCTCTGTGCTGACTGCCAGCTCAGAGCCTGGAGCCTGTTTCAGTCTGTGACTCCCTCTCTCTCTGACCCTCCCCTGCTCACACTGTCTCTCTCTCTCTCTAGAAATAAATAAAAACCTTAAAAAAATTAAAAAAAAAAAAAGAAATATGACAGCGTAGGGTGGCCAGGTGAGAACACTATACCTTCTCTGTCTGTAAGCAGCCTTGCCCTCAAGCTGCTGTACAAATATGACCATTTTCTATGTGTGCCTTGTCAGGATAAAGGATGGAAAGTACTGGTTTAAGATGTGATCCTTGTAATACAGAAAGAATCCTTACTGTGAAGAACCAGTAGAACAAAGATGTTTATAAAGTGTTTTAAATGTGACCATTGGAGAACCACTATTACACTATAAATATTAAGATTATTTTAAGGATAGGGACGCCTGGGTGGCTCAGTCGGTTAAGAGCCCAACCTCAGCTCAGGTCTGTGAGTTCAAGCCCCACATCAGGTTCTGTGCCAACAGCTCGGAGCCTGGAGCCTGCTTCGGATTCTGTGTCTCCCTCTCTCTCTGCCCCTCCCCTGCTCATGCTCTGTTTCTCAAAAAATGAATTAAAAAGGTTAAAAAAAGATTATTTTAAGGATAAGTATTTTTTTAAATTTTTCTAGTAATGTTTAGTTCCTGTAATTTATGTAGGAAAAGCTTAAGAATTAACATTACTGCCAAAATTGGCAGATTTTAACACAATAAACTATTTTAATGTTTCAGGCAGAGCCTTTTCTGTTCTTTAGTCTGGATTATACAAATAGATATTGAAAGTTTGGGAAATAGCAAATAATAGTTCCATTAATCTAATTAAAATTCTCATTTTTAAAAAATAAACTTTCTTAAAAGAGTGAATTTCTTTTTTTTATGTTTTTTTGGTGTTTGGGTTTTTTGGGGGTTTTTTGTTGTTTTTTGTTTTTTTTTAAGAAAGGGAGAGAGAAGCTTAAGCAGGCTCCACGCCTGGAGCAGAACCCAACACAGGGCTCGATTGACTGTGAGATCATGACATGAGCCAAAATCAAGAGTTGGAAACTTACCCAACTTAGCCACCCAGCCAAGAAAGAATTTTAAATGTACTGTGTATCTGATACTATGCCCCATTAAAAATCTAAATTACTTGTCATATTTCATCTCCCTGAGACTCTAGTAACTTAATTATTTTATAAGTGTAATCTAATCATGTGATTAAAATCATGTCTCATTTTTGACAACGGGACTAGACTTGTAAAGTTTCGTGTAACTATTTTTATGAGAAAAACTATACATTAAGGGCTGCAGCAAAATTTTTTATTTAAATGAATCTCATTGATGATCACCTCGTGAATTACCTTTGTTTAAATGTGGGTTTTCGTACTGAGATAATAAACCAAAGGGGAGGGAACATTTTGACTTACATTCACAGTATCTGTGAGTCACACAAATGAAGATAAGGTTCAAAATGTAAGAGCAAAGAATGTGAATGGCTAATGGAAAAAAATTTTTTAAATCTATATCCAGGGGCGCCTGGGTGCTCAGTCAGTTAAGCACCCAACTTCAGCTCAGGTGATGATCTCACGGTTTGTGGGTTTGAGCCCCACGTCAGGCTCTGTGCTGACAGCTCAGAGACTGGAGCTTGCTTCTGATCCTGTGTCTCCCTCTCTCTCTGCCCCTCCTCCACTCGCACTCTGTCTTTCTCTATCTCCCCAAAATAAATAAAACATTTAAAAACTTTAATAAGAAAAATAAAAATAAAAAATCTATATCCCGGGGTGCCTGGGTGGCTTAGTCGGTTAAGCGTCTGACTTTTGCTTAGGTTATGATCTCGCGGTTCGTGGGTTCGATCCCCGCGTCGGGCTCTGTGCTGACTGCCAGCTCAGAGCCTGGAACCTATTTCGGAGTCTGTGTCTCCCTCTCTCTCTGACCCTCCCCTGCTCACACTGTCTCTCTCTCTCTCTCTCCTAGAAATAAATTTAAAAAAAAAACTTTAAAAAAAAATCTATATCCCAAATATGAAAAAAAAAAAAGTTAAGTCTTTGAAATCTCTTTCCTTCATACTTTAGTGTATATCATAAAGCCCTGAATTGAAGATTTTGGTTCTTTCAGAATGACTTTAGGAGTTACAAATCTAACTTGAATCAAATTATTTCTAGGTCCTTGGATTTCCATAGTCAGATTTGTTTAATGGGCAGTACTTGCTGCTATGTACACTTGCTGCCAATGATACTCCTTTGGGCAGTGGATTTCTAATTCTCTGCACTATCGAGCACATATCTCTCAGTACTGTGGAAATTTTCTTATATTACAAATTTCTATATGTTAGCAAATCAAGAGTCTTTCTTTATTAATTTCACTTTTATCATCTTGCTGATTGACTTTTAGGTATTAGATTCCAAGATGCTGACATAGCAGAAACTCTACAACCCATGCTTACAAAACATGGCAACAGTTTACTTGAAGAAGCCAGAGGAGAAATAAGAAATTTGTATGTATTCTTTTTGTGGTCATTTTAGAACTTTATTTATTGATTGATGATGTCTTTTTTGATCCCTCCCTTTCCTTTATTTTAAACACCAATTGGCTTATGTACAAATAATTTGCTCTACATCTTGATCTGTGGGGTCAGAACAGATACTATAGAACATGTTTCCAATAAGATGAGGCAAATGAGCAACTTAAATAACTGCATCAATGGAGGGGTTTATCAAATAGTCTCTGTACTATAGTTTTCTCCCCAAAGGAATGGCATAAAGCCCAGTCATTTAGAATAGTATAAGCTTTAGAGGCAGCATTTCCATTCTCAGAAAAATCACAGGTAATTTTTTTAAATCCTGAATTAATTAGCTTTTTTGTGGTTTAAAAAAAAGAATTGGAGGGAGTGGCTTAAAAGTTTGCAGTTATCAACTACATGTGGATTTCAGATTTTGTTTCACTGTGATTCTACAGTACTGCATTCTTCATCATACTCTGGTTTCGAAAAAGTTACTTCTGCCACATTTCGCTTACCTCTCCAGTTAATCAAAGCCTCCTGGCTTCATTGTCTGTGAGTCACTGGACCAGTGAAGATAAGGCTCCACCTTATCTACAGGCCTTTCCCTGGATCATCAAGAAGTAATAATTCTAAATGAGGAAAGGAAACATCAAACAAAGCATCTCACGTTAGACAGTTGCTTAAGAATAGTGCAGGCTTCAAACTGTTTCTTTTGGATATTTTAAATACCAGTTACAGCCATGACTAGCCTGTAAAGGAATAAAACCAAAAGATTATACCTGATCTTGTCACCTGCCCATTGTCTGAAAAACCGGGTTCATTCCAGTTTCCTGAGGCTCATTACACTGGGTTGCTTCCAAACATAGAAGAGAGAAATAAATACATGCAAAAAACCTCTGTTATGGTTTGCAAGTTTCTTGCTCTCTCTCTCTCTCTCTCTCTCTCTCTCTCTCTCACCCACCTTGAAGTGTTCATTTGAGTGATCTATGCAGGTATACATAGGAAAGAATGAAAGCATGTAAATTATCTGAAGATGACCAGGTTGTGGAGAGCAGAGTAGGTAACCAATAAATACTTACTGAACTGAATTGAACCAAAGTCCAGGTTATTGCCTAAGACAGTATTATATAAAAAGCAGTATTTTGAATTGTTCCATATGTGCTTCTAAATCGTCACATCTAATCTACTATTCACTATGTGCAGAGGCACCTAAGCTAAAATTTTTAACTTTTGCTTGCTCTTTATTATGAAGGACTTTCTTTATACTGATCTTAAATACTGCAGATTTTTCCTCAAGGTACAAATTCTTGTAAAGGTTCTTTTCTTTCAGAGAAAATGTTATTCAGTCACAGAGAGGCCAGATAGAAGAGTTAGAGCACTTGGCTGAGATCCTGAAAACTCAGTTGAGGAGAAAAGAGAATGAAATTGAGTTATCTCTTCTTCAGCTTCGAGAACAGCAGGCTACAGATCAAAGGTATGTTAAGACCGAAATCTCACTCTGATAGGGTCGAAATTAGTTTACAATACTTTATCATGTGCCGCGGAAGGATAAGTCTAGTCCATTTGAAAAATCGTGTTTTCACTTAACATTCTTCATAGAAGCCTGCTCTAGACCTACTAACTGCTATCAGCAGCTCTGTGTAAGGACATTTCTCCCTCACCTACTCTGGGGCTCATCCTGTCCCCCGATTCTTTGGCCCCTTTGGGGCATTTACCGTAACTGTTGGAAGTTCTGATGCCATTCGATTGTACCCACCAAGAGAAAGGTATGTGACAAGGACCCAGCTGTTGGGATGTCTCATGAATAAGTCCAGCCTCATTTAAATTTTTTCTCAACATGAAAAGTAAGCTCCAAAATACAGTACCAGGTGGTTTGGTTTTTTGGTTTTTTTTTTTTTTTACCCCAAAAAGATGCTTGTTACCTCTCCTAATATTCAAACTTTGCTTCAAGTTCTGTTGGTTGTTACGGACGACAGTGGAGCCCTTCACTAGTCTCCCTGCTGCGTCTCCACTTTCGATGTTTTGCAACGTACGGAATGTTCTTTCCCGTCCTCCTTTGTCATATCCGGTTCCTAACACCACTCTCATTTTGCATTTCCACTCTGCATTTCCAGCAAGACTCTATTTTCTTACCATATTCTTTCTCGAATGATCTCCTCTCCTTCATTCCTTTCTTTTTTTTTTTTCTTTCATTTCCATTTCTTTCCTGTTTCTTTTTTCAGACCAAGGAGACCCAGAAGAGAGGGATTGGTATGTTGAATTGCCAGGTACCCATCACTTAGCTCACATAATCACTAACAAGTTCCCAGTCTTATTTCACCTGTCCCTTCACCTTTTATTTTCTTGAATTAATCAGCCTCAGCCAGATAGGATGTCATCTCACCTAGGAATGCTCCAATCTAAATCTCTGATAGGAAATTTTTTTCACATAGCACATGCCGTTATCACATCTAACAAAATTAATTGCAGTTGCTTAGTATTCTGTAATACCTTGAAGTTCTCTAAACTTTCCTGAAGCTGTCTTCTCCTGTCTGTCTTAATTGGAAGCCACATGAGGTCTACACATTGCGTTTGGGATCTCTTAGGTTTCTCGTTTTCTCTCTTAAGGTCTTTCAAACCAGACCTAGAGCCTCTATTTGTTTTTCCCCCTATCCAGTGTATATGACATCATGCTTATGTGGCTAAGTTCCATTTAGAAAAACTGTAGGATTTTCTAGTTTTTCATTTCAGATCTAGAGTTTAATCCCCCTTTACCAAACTAATCTGACATGGTAACATTTGAAAAAACTAGGAAAACATGCCTAGGAGACTTGTTTGAAGAACAATAAAGTGGGCTGAAACTATACAAGAAGCTTTATATTTCAGAGACTCAAAAGATTAGTATTCTCTCTGATAATTTCTGTTCCTGAAAAGTTACATATAAAATTTAATTAAATTATATAATGAAATTCTATATACTTAATCATATTTAAATACCCTTCTAAGGGCAGGGCAAAAGAAACATGAATCTTTGGGAATTATGTTAGGGGATGTAATTTGAACCCTGAATTTGAACCAGCTTGAATCCCTAGAAGTCATCTATGTTCTCCCAGGAAGAACTGGTTTAGACTTGGTCAGATTGGAAAAGCAAGACATGGTTCCTTGTGAGGAACAGTGCTAAAGGACCAGACCCCAACACCAAATGTGATCTTAATAAATTGCCAACAACCGTATTTAAGATATTATCTAAATGTGAAAATTCTATACTTAGACCAAGCCCAAGCTTAGAGCTAGCCCATCCTTACCACCTTTACTCAACAGCTGAGTACAAGGTTATTAGAGACCACTTTCTCTGTTACACTTCCTAAATTCCCAGAGTAAGATGCATACTGTGTTGGCCCTTTCCCTCATCCAAAGGGATATGATCATCCAGGAATTAGAAGGTTCAGTTCATTGAAATGGAAATCCCAAAGTCCTTCAATCCTAGGACTAGAATAGCAGAAGAAATAGATAGGCACGTATGCATGTTTTCTCCTACGAAGATTGTCAGCAAGAGACATCAGCATATGCACCCAGACTTTACCGTAACAGCTAACTACAGCCCTCATTCAAAAGCAGTCTCTTTTGTCACGTCGAGAATTAGAAGTAGAGACAAAATGAGTATTAGAGGTAACGGAACTTTTGCTGCAGAGGCCAAAGAAATAAACTGATTTCTACCCCACCTCACTGATTGTGTAAAATTGAAAGATACATGTTATTTGCTTTGAAAGAAAGGGTACCTTTAGTAAATAGCATATTGTTCCTTGAAATACAGTTGTTGAAAACTGAAGAAATGACTTCCAATAAAAGTCTTTAAGTCTTTTTTTCTTGTATGTTTACACATAGCTCAGAATTTTATGTGTCACAGCAATTTTTTGAGACTAATGGAAAACTGTTGAAAAAAATGTTGGGGAGAATATAAAACTTGGTATAATTTACTGTAAAGAAAAATCACAAAATGGAAAACATATTTAAACTTCTCTTTCACGGATACATTATTTCAAATTTGAAATTCTAGAAGTCTGATCAGGATGTTGGGCTCCTTGTTCTCAAACATGAACCTAACGTAGTTGTAATCTTCAGAGTGCAGTGCTTGATATTTATGGCAAAGAGCCTTTTCATAGAATATTACAGAAACTCTTCATAGTATGTGTTTAATAGCCCAGTTTGGTTTGGCATCAACTTGACATAAACTTTTGGTTATCCAAAGCCCTTAATTGCTTTGAAGTAAAAGCCCAGTGCTGTTGTTTTTTATTAAAATCATGTTTTTTCCTGTTATTGTGGTCTATTTTGGAGGAGTGAGTTGTGATTTTTGCATATGTTCTACATAATGCCTCATTAGCAAAAAATCTTGTATCATTTACAAGTAGCCTGAATGTCTGTGTTGTTTTGAACAAAAATCCATATTAAAATTTAAACAATATAAAAATGCACATTTTCTGCTTATTAAAAAGGCCGTCTTAAATTAAATGCAAAGCAGTAACCAGTGAACACATGTACATGAACATTAAAATCAGAATGATTTTACCTTTTATTGGCTTTTTCAACTGAAAAATATTTATACTCTTACCAAATGTGTAACTGGTTTGTACTAAGTGTTTTTT
Organism: Hyaena hyaena; assembly: GCF_003009895.1. Taxonomy (NCBI): domain Eukaryota; kingdom Metazoa; phylum Chordata; class Mammalia; order Carnivora; family Hyaenidae; genus Hyaena; species Hyaena hyaena. Next base: position 1,943,465 of record NW_024080639.1, read on the forward strand.
TTTTTTTTTAAAGTAAATGTTAGGGTGTTTACCTTCTTAATTAAAAATCATGTAAGTTCCATAATATCCCAGTGGAGGAAATTTAACCTATAAATGTTCCAGACACTCTTGACTCGCCCTCTTCCCTTTGGTTGACAGCCGACCGTCAAATCTGAAAACAGAGAATCCTTTTGCAGCCATGAGTGTCAGAAACAGCTTAGCTTTAGGGGCTCCATCTTTCCCCTCTAAGCACATACAGGATTACTTCCTGGCACTCTCAAGTTCCTCCCCAGCTTTTTATTTAGAAAAATTACAAACCTGCGGAAAAGTTGTAGGAATAGTGGTGTGAACGCTCACGTGCCTTTCACCCCTTTGCATCTTGGTGAATGACACAAGCCAGTTCCACATTCTGCGTAGGAGCCCTTGTCTCTTCTTCTTCCTCCTCTCTACTCTCTCTCCCTGCCTCTTGCCCCCACTCTGAGAGTTAGGCGCATGACTCATTTCACCCTCTGTCTACCTTCTAAGTATCTTCTGGGAACAAAGGTCTCCTCCTACATAACTACGGCATGGCTGTCACATTCAAGACGTTTAACAGTACAGTAGCATTATCTCATACACAGTCCACATTCAAATTTCCCAGTTGTACCCCTTAGTAGCCCCCCCCCCTTTTTTTTTCAATAGCTGGTTGTGGTTTGTTTCGCTTTGTTTTGATCTAGTATCCATTCAGGGATCATACGTTGAATTTAATTGTCAAGTCTTTTTAGCTTTTCATTATTCTGGAGTGGTTCCCCATTTCCGGCCCATTGATAGTTGTTTGCAGAACACCCCTCAGTTTGTATTTGTCTGATTGCCTGGCCCCTTAATTTAGAGGGCACATCTGGTCCTCGGATGGAAGGGTAACTGGGGCCAGGGATAAACACATTATTGTTACAGGCAGGTGATCTGTCATTTTTTAAAAACATATCCACCAAGCTTGTAACATTGTTCTGAATACCTTAGAATTGGCACAATGAAAAGTATCACACACAAATACCATTTCTTTCATCCTGTGTTTTTATTATTAATATCTTAATAATATTATTAAAACCTTAATAATATTGATATTGTTAATTATTATTAATACCTTACTATTATTAATGTTATCTTAATATTACTAATGTTATCGTGATATTAAGATTTTCCTGTGATGGCAGCTTGACATCTTTTCTCAGCACTTTATCTGAACCACAGAAATTGTCACAGTTAATAGTAAAACTAGTGTGTTAGTGCATACTTGAGAGTGGAGAGAAAGCTAAAACGTGGAACATCTCAGAGGAAAGAGACCTCTTAGAAGAGGGGGAAGAATTATCTTTTAGAATTGAATGTGACTGTCGGCTCCCTCACCTAAGGACTCTGGCCAGATTCCTTCCTTCGCTAAGCCTCAGTTAGCTACCTCAACTGTGAAATGAAGCGATTGAAACGGGGAAGTGGTTCCCTACCTTTTAAACAGCAGCTACTTTTATTCCTGGGGACCTCTTGTCTCTGAAGGCTTTTGTCTGCCAAACAAGCGGCATTTATTAATTTAATCAACCTAGTGGGTTTTTGTCTTTTAGTCATCGAAGACCTAGATCGTGCCAATCACTGCTTCTGATAATTGTGAAACAGCCCGTGTTATTGGACTGACCTGGTATATTTCTATCAGAAAATAAAAACAATACAAAACCTTCACTTTTGCAACTCAGTGGCTGGTAAATCTACATTTCCTACTGGGCTTTTTGATATAATAAATACAATTCTCAGATTCCCACTACTATTTGGAATCTTTGGAATCCATTAAACTTGATCTTCAAAATGATCCTTTTAAGAAAATCAGCGAGGATTTCAGGTCTTCCTGTCCCCCACCAGCCCCTCAGAGTGCTCGCTCCGTCTTCATAAGAGAGTGGGTATACGCATGTGGGGCTTGACGTAAATGTTTCCCTCCATTCCTTGTGGGTGCTCACAGTAGAAAAATACTGAGCTCTGACTTCTATTTTGACCCACCACCACAAGAAAGGTATGATCCAGAGACAAATAAACATACACAGATGAGTTTTTTCCTTTATGCAATCTTAAAACAGCATTATTTTCACCTATGAAGTCAGGGAGCAGTTTTGAGCAAAAACCATTACGTTTCAAATAGACTTCCCTCAGCTATTTTAGTAAAGCTTATTCCATTCAATTTACTAGCAACCTTCTGTAATCTTACTCAGTATTGTTACATTGCTAGCGCCTGTTATCTTTGTATCCCTAGTAAAAGCTATCAATGACCTACGTTACCTGTAACAATAAACTTATAGAATGTCTGCCACTGTTTAAAAGAAAAAAAAAAAAGGACTGTAGAGGTGTTTTAATTTTAAGGCTGTTTTCAACCTTATCCCCCAAGTTTAGTCAGCCTAAAACTATTATTCAAAAAGAGCCTCTCCATTCTGCCATAAATATTTTACTCAACTACTTTCCAGAATCTCGTTGCCTAGCTTCTGTATTCTACAGCCCTCTCTTTTAAATGGTGTTAAATACTACATTATAACATTTTTGCCTCAAAAACACCAAGAGGCTTTCTTTAGCCTTCATAATCTTTACTGTAACAAAGAGTGAAATGGGATGGGGGCTCGGTGGATGGGGCGAGAGAGTTATGTGCCCGGGGAATGAAGTATAAGAAACTTTCACTGGAGGAAAGATTTTTGCCTCTTAAGATTTCATATTAGACTATACATTACATAGCTCCACTGAAAGTTTTTTCTTCTCTAGTATATCTGAGGTTTTAAGTTTCTGGATTTATTATGGCACCCAGTAGCAAAGCCGGAGTCAAGTGTTTTCAAGGCTTCCATTAGAAATTCCTTTTTCAGAGTTTATTGCTTGACTGTTTCCAATTACATGAGGGAAACTTGGCACATAGGTTGTTGAACTGGATTACTTTTTTCAACATAAAATCTAATTTATTTCAGTTTGTTTTTAATCTAGAGATGGGCCAACAACTCTTCCAATCATTTTAGAAGATTTGATCGTAATTCTAAATAATGTGTCTATAAAAAAGAAAACAAGAAAAAGAAAAGAAACCGCATTTTCCAACTTAATTGTCCAAGGTTGTTGTTTTTTTTCAAAATCCTTGTTGAAAAATTTGAGAAATTTATTTTTACAAAGCACATAATTAGTCTGCTTGATATCTGTTTGCAGATCATTTCACCATGTGTAATGTAGCATGTATGAATTGCTGCATGACTGTCAGAGTTCCTCTGAATATTTTTTACCATGGATTGTTCTTTCTGTTAGAACGTCATCCTCCTGAAGATTTGACGTCCCCATCACAGTGCATGAAACAGGGCAAGAAAGTAGGATGTGGCGGTCACTTAACATGAGCCCCATCTCTGTTCTGCAAAGGAAACTTACCTGAGGCCCTCCTCCTAGTGCGTAGAGGTCTAGGCCACACCTCTAAGCACCGACACTCACCCCCTCTTGCGTCTTATCATGCTCACATTCCTTGTGAGCTTCTTGTGGCATCCCCTTCCATCTTGTCCTCTCATTTCCACCCTCCTTCTTTTATCATATTTCATCTACATAAGGATGTTGAGTCAGTTGGCAGGTCTGAGACGATTTTTCATTGTACGCCTTCCTAGAGGCCAGACCACATTTATCACATTGTAGATTTTGATCTTTTGTGTCTTTGTGCTCGCAGCAGAACAGCCAGTCAGCCTTTCCTGCTCAGTGTTACCCTCAAAACCATCTAATCATGATCATGACTCCTGGATAAAGCCCCTAAAACTGACACTGGGAAATAATCATTAAAGACGTCCACAGGTGTTGCACTGTGCCAGAAGAGGTGTGCTCTCTGTGCAAACTCACTTCCGTAGAAAGCACCGCGTGATTGTCGTTGTTTTCTAACCATCTCAGTCATCCTCGTTACCACCTGTTGGGCATTACAGGCAGAAAATACCAAGTCACTTTTCTTGGCAGTATTTTGAATGAGAAGTTTGGTCTTCAAGGAGTTTAAGGAAAATATTCAAGGAAGCATCCACCCGTTAAACCACCCTGAGCATTTTTGAAAGACACGTACCAGTCTTTGCCTTGCACAGGAAATTCAGAAGTAAAACCTGTTATTTTCTGTGACCCTATGTGGCTAAATGGGTTATTGGGACTTAATTCTTTGTTAATATCATTAAGTAGGTATTATTACCCAAACGTACATGTGTATACTTTCTTGAAAATATTAGCATCCTTAAAACCCAGAAGAATAAAATATCAGAGACAACTGAACATATAAGAAAAGATTTGAAATTCTTTGAAAAGGATTCTGTCCTTCTATATAACAACTGTCACTCACTGTTGAGGAGTCAAACCAAATAATTCTGAGGAAAACAGAGGAAGCTCTGTTTTGACTTCTCATTATGAAAAAAAAGTGAATACCTTCTTTATTAGACTTGTTTCAAATGTCTTCCTCCTTCGTGTTCTCATGTTTTTAGCGAGCACAGACCACGCAGTGGGGAATAATAGTGAGAGACTGCTCAATGTGTGCTAACTACCAGTTAGCGTGTTTTAGGCACAGAATTATTTTAACATTGTGTTAAGACTGTATCCTGGGTAAGATCCAGGTCCTTGGACTTGTTTATCTTCTGTGTGAGGACAACTAACTGTCCGATGCCAAAATACAATGAACTTTCAAATATCAAAGAGGAAAATTAAGTATTTCAAGTCCTCAGCTGGTTTACAGATGTGTGAGCTTTTGTAGCCCGTTCTCTGGTTCCAGTAGGGCATTGTGACAATTTTTCCAATATGCGTACACTAGATACGTTCTTGGAAGTAAAACTACTTACTTGAAACCCTGAAATAATTTTCTGAATCTAAAATTTTTATGTTTACTTTTTTTTAAAAAAAGTGAAGCCTAAAACTGAGCCTCACGATTTTTAAAATACTTTTGGAGGTAAAACGTATTAAATTAAAGAACCTTTCTCTGTCAGGAAAGTAAATGCCTTTTGAAAACGGGTATTCATTTAGATCTATGATTAACCTTTAACAAGATCTTCCTGTTAAATTCTACATTTGCTTTAATCTCAGTAGGAAAAATACAAACTAGTATTGCAGCATATAGGGTTTCTATATACCCTGTGGACGTTAAATGATCTCTTACAGCTAAAGGCACATCTGCAACATATTTAAATGCCAGCTTTGGGCATTATTAGTATAAAATGCTAAGTCACTTTTTTGGGAAATATTTTGAAAAGTGGAAACTCCAGGAGGAAACTCCAATAAATGATAATCTTATGATACCATTTGTTTCAAGGGAGTGGTGGGAAGATGAGTGGCTGTATCGCATATTTTTGTCTTAGAGAAAAGTAGTAGTATGATAGTCCTCCTTAAAATGAGCCTGAAGTGCGGGGCAGAACAATCGCTGTGCCGTAGCCTGACCTCCTTTTGCACCATCTTTCAGGACGCTGTAAAATGGTTTTAAGCGCAGATTACAAGCTGTGGTAGAAGCGACACAAGTCATCAAATTTGGGTCTCCCTGCATACTCGGAGAATCTATGAATTTGTGACAGTTCAAGAGCAATGACTGGTTGGCTTTAAATAATGCATCTATCCTAAGTGTATGATAGGATACACCAAAAACCTTAGTGACTGAGAAGCAAGTGTGTGAATTTTCCCTAGGTAACTTTTTAATGAAAAGTTTTGATTCCACCACACGTTGTTTTCTTTTGCCTTGCATTTTTTTATTCTCTCTCTCTCTCTTTTTCTTAAACACGCTGTTGAAGGTCAAACATTCGGGACAATGTAGAAATGATTAAGCTTCATAAACAACTAGTGGAGAAGAGCAATGCTCTGTCAGTATTGGAAGGAAAGTTTATTCAGCTTCAAGAGGTACTGTGATCATTTATTTTATTACGGTGATACATAGATACAAAGGTTCAAAGAGAGTGTTTATGTTCTTTCATTTTAAACAGAATGGTTGTAACACTAAAAAGTTTTTTTTAAAGATGCTCTTTTTATTCTTACACATGTATACTTTCACTTCGTGTCTTCTTTGTAATTTATAACTTAATAGCTAAAGAAATAACTCACCAGTTGGGCTGTTTATAAATATCTATGTCATCTTAAAATAATAGACATGTTTATCATAAATTATCTCATGCCAAGAAAATGTATTTTTAACTCCTTTTATCTGAATTCATATGGGCACATAGCACTGAAGGGTTAGACATATTTGCATATCTCTTCAGTTCTAAGCATTTATGAAATAGCCAAGACAGAACAGGTTATAAATAGGTCAGTAATCAGGTTTCATTCCATCTTTCTCTGATGTGTTTGGTTTTGGCGCTATGTCCCGTTATCACAAAATATTTGAATAGCCATCATGTCAGCTACCAGGGTACTTCTTTTACTTCTTCATCATTCAGGTCGACAATACTAGGCACTCTTCACCCCCCTGGCCACTCTAACAAGATCGTGGCCCCACAGGAATGTGCCAGCGGAAGGCTCCTATTGACTGGCACTGCATAATTAACGTAGGTTCTGGAATTAATGAACTCCCAAACATTCCAGATGAACACAATTCATATGAAGCAGTAGTTTCTTTGAAGTGCTGAGACCAGGAAAGCAGTAAGTTGATGGAAAGCATAGGGTCATCGGAAGCCTAAATTTACTCTCGAATTAGGTAAATGTTTTTAAACTTGTACTCTGGTGTGTGCTTTCCATCCTGCAGGAGCTTCCTTAAATGCAAAGTAGTAACTGCCTTCCACGTAAATATGAGAGCTTATGAAAGAGAGAAGGCTAGTCGGAGAGTGGAGTCAATAGCACTGGCTACCCATAGATACAAGAGGGAAATTAAGAAAACATGGAGCCGAGGGCCATTTTCAACATGGGAAATTAGGAAAGGAAATAAAAAGTGACATTTCGTTCTTCTGTCACTTTGACCACTTGACTTCCATTTAACAGTGATGCCAAGTATTTCTTCCAGTACCACCAGTAGCTAGTGTCTCCTATAGCACAGGCTCCTCTTTTGTGCACTGACATTGGGTAAAGAAAAGATTTAAGAGGTTCAGACCAACAGCTTCAACGAATGAGGTAGGAAGTCCAGGAAAAGGTGGTTAAAGATAATGTATTCTAATAATACCAAGATTACCAAAAATTGAACTCCCGTGACTCAATACCTATGTTTCTTTTAAATGATTGAAGAACTTCAGTTCAGATGTTTATCTTTTTTTTTCTTCTTGAGAGAGAGGTGTGTATGCCGTGCGTACACATAGGCAGGGGAGAGGCGGAGAGAGCATCTTAGGCATTGTCCACCTCCAACGCAGAGCCCAATGCCGGGCTCCATCTCACAACCATGAGATCATGATCTGATCCGAAATCAAAAGTCATATGCTCAACTGACTGAGCCACGCAGGCACCCCAGAACTTAAGTGATTTTAATTAGGATATGAGCCATTACATGTTATGGTCATGATTTCTATGAAAAGACTTTAATATCATCATCACCTTTTTTTATTTATAAAAAAGAAAAGTGGGGACACCTGGGTGACTCAGTAGGTTCAGCGTCTGACTTCGGCTCAGGTTATGATCTGGTGGTTGGTGGGTTCGAGGTCCACATCGGGCTCTGTGCTATTAGCACAGATCCTCTGTCCCCTTTTCTCTACCCCTCCCCAGCTTATGCTTTCTCAAAAGTAAGTAAACAGTAAAAAAAAAAAAAAAAAAAAGTATGTAACATCTAAGAATATAAATTTAAAACGTATCCATAAATGCCATTTTAAAAATTAAGAAGATTAGGATGTGTGGCTGGTATGGTCAGTGAAGCATCTTGATCTCAGGGCAGTGAGTTCAACCCCCACTTTGGGCATAGAGATTACTTACAAGAAAAATAAAAAATTTTTTTTTTGAAAACTTCAGTAACTATTTTCCTGAATTGAAAATTTCAACCTAATTGTATTAAAAGTAGAAGCTAACCTTCTGTTAGCCTGTTTATATGCTGTGGTGACAAAGCCTTTCAAGTTTCATTATCTGTGGTCAGCATTTATTTTTGACCCATGTGGCGGCATTTTTAGACAGCGTGTCCAACCACTGTAGCCACAACAGAAAGAAAAAAAAATTGCCAAAACCACTGGTCACTAATCAGCCAGTCAAAACCTAGGAGGAAATAAAATAAAGGACAAAAAGTTTGCATCATGTGACTCTGTGCTAGGAAAACTCTATGTATTTTTTCCTAATTACACACTTGGGTCACGAGTGTCTCCATGGACCAGTAGCGCGCACACGTTTGGGAGGTGAAGAATAACCTGTATAATGTACACTTTAGGAGTACCTTCACTTACAGCATTGTCGTCACTTGTTTAACACAGAATCCAAGAGTAATTTCGAAACAATCTTGTATTTTAGAAGCAGAGAAGTCTCCGGATCAGCCACGAAGCCTTGATGGCAAATGGAGACGAGCTAAATGCGCAGCTCAAAGAGCAGCGCTTAAAATGCTGCAGCCTTGAGAAACAGTTACACGCCGTGACGTTTTCTGAAAGGAGAATAGAAGAGGTGAGCTCCCAGGAGGCTGTTAGCCCTCGGCTGCGTTAAAACTTCTCTGGGGTGCCCGGGGCAGCTCAGTCGGTTAAGCATCCGACTTCGGCTCAGGTCATAATCTCACAGCTTGTGGGTTCGAGCCCTGTGTCGGGCTCTTTGCTGACAGCTCAGAGCCTGGAGGCTGCTTCGGATTCTGTGTCTCCCTCTCTCTCTGCCCCTCCCCAGCTCGTGCTCTGTTTCTGTCTCTCGAAAAAATAAATAAATGTTAAAAAAAAATAATAAAAAAAACTCCTCTGTAACTGTTTTGAAAAAGTAAAACAGAGACATTCCAAGCAGCGCATTTATTTAAAAATCCCAAACTACATACACGGTGCTTTGAGCACAGCAAAGCATAGTGCCGTTGTCATGGGCAAGGCATCTCAGTGCTTGCAAACACTTGCTAGGGGGCTGATACTCACTGTTCACCTAAAGGGTTGACTCTTGAGGGAAAAGAAGACACGTTTCGAAACTTACCTGTGGAACTTAACTTTCTCAACCTTAATATCTTATGAGCCTTTTGAGATACCAAGACAGCGTTAGAGGAATCCACATCTGTTTCTGGGGAGAAGGGTATTCTGCTCTGCAGCGTCAGCAATTTTGTGAAAATATTTAATTTTTTTCTAGGGAGTTGTTTGAAAACTTATCTTTCTATTATTGTCACTGCTCGTGTCTCCCAGCTAGCACAATCTCTTTCTGTAGCCTCTTAAATTTGTTCTTAAAGAGAATGAACTGAGGCAGTGAAATAAGATGCCTACATTCTGCTCTGATCTTGGGAGAGAGAATCTTTACTATGCCTCAGACTTGCATCAAGAGGGAGTTATGAAAATGGAAATGAACTTTAAGAGTGCTCTGATCCGTGGGAAAGGATCATAACTACACAATATACTGGTGAATAAAACTTTAAACATAAATGCTAGACAGAAATACAGAAAGCTACATGGTAGTCATAAAGGCATAATGATTACCCTCAGTTCGTTTCTAAAAATATTATTCATCAGGATAAAACAAGGCATACAGTTTTATTTATTCATTCACTTATTTAAAAGATGTGCTACCGGCTCTTTGTAAACCCCAGGTAACATAAGAAGTTAGGTCTTCAGAGTAAATCGTGCATCGCACAATTCGTTTGAACCATGAACCAAAAGAAAGGTTAATCCTTTTATTTTTATGGGCCAATTGGAAATTAACACAAAATTAACATAATGATGGAATTCATCGGGGAGGGAAGTGAAAAATATGTTTCCCAGACTTCATAGCAAACTTTTAACACATTCTTTATTGAGTTTTGGCACATGTCACCATAGAGCAGTGCATACGTCTCTACTAAATTAAAACAAATACTAATTTCATGTTAACTTAACAACTTAGAAAAAGATCGGTGCTAAATGAAATACAGACGATACTAGTTAACTAGTTAGCAGCTGCGATTTAGAAATCAAGACTAAAACATGTTAGCCCCCTCTCATGTTATTTTACTCCCATGTAGATTTATATGATAATCGCCTAATGTGTCATTTTCTTTGCATTTTAGTTGCAGGATAGAATCAATGACCTAGAAAAGGAACGGGAACTTTTAAAGGAGAGCTACGACAAACTTTATACCAGGTAAATCACGATACGTGTGTTCTCTTGTTCTCTTGCTTGAGATCCTTTATATCAAAGCAGTGGACATCAGAATATCTAATATTGATTAAAGAACCGGAAGTGGGTGATTGAAAAAATATATGTGTGTTACAAAAGAAAAATTAGCCGTTTTGGGGCATTCGTGATAAGTTCTTTAACCTGAGCAGGAGCCTATTACTAGCAAACCGTGTCATTGTGTTGCCAGTAGCAACTGCTCTCGTTTACTGGACGTAAGCCATGAGGAGCAGGCACTGTGCTAGGCACTCTTCAAAGTGTAAGTGTGTCACACCAACCTGGAAATGTAGGTATTGGGAATGCCCGTGTTCGGTTTATTTATTTAAATACTCCCTACACTCAACATGGGGATCAAACTCACGACCCTGAGATTGAGAGTCACATGCTCTTCTGACTAAGCCATCCAGGCGCCCCTCAAGATAAATTTTAAAGGGCTACTTCAATTTTGTCTTTTAATCTACGTCAAAATGATGGTATTTTAAAAAGTAAGCCCTTCCAATGGTTTTACAAACGAACTTCTGCACCACAGCTAAGTTCAGTTAAGTGCTACAGATATCTGTGTGTGTGTCCACATATGGTGTGTATTTTTAAGTCTTTTTAGTACATGATAATTGATAAAGGGTAAAGACAGGAAAGTATTTTCCTATACGTGAAAGTAAATTACATGAAAGTGTAATTTACATGAAAGTAAATTTACTCTACATATTAGAAGATGTATGTTAGAGCAGATATTCAAAGGTTGCTTCTGTTGATCATATTCTGAAATGTCACAAAAGAGTCATCTGATGCACCGACACACTTTTTTACAGTATGTTTTAACAGTCAACTTACATTCTATAAATTAAACAAATAACTAAAGAGTATAGGGATAGGCTGTTGTTTATGTTTACTTTGAAAAGATGCGCAGATTAATGTCGTGCATCATGCTAGTGGCATGGGTCATCTATGTTGTTTACCTACTAGTGTTGATGATCTTCGCACAGCCGCTCATGATGTTAAGGGGTATCGATAGCAGGGCCCCCCCAGTGGTCCATTCAGTCAAGCGTCCGACTTCGGCTTATGATCTCATGCTTCATGAGTTCGAGCCCCGCGTCGGGCTCTGTGCTGACAGCTCAGAGCCTGGAGCCACCTTCAGATTCTGTGTCTCCCTCTCTCTCTGCCCCTCTCCTGCTCACACTGCCTCTCTCTCTCTTTCAGAAGTAAATAAACATTAAAAAAAATTTTTTTAAACCATTATCAATAGCAGATTCAGACATTAGTTAAAATAATATCTGGGGCTCTTTAGCAAGGATAGACCAGCTAAAAATCCTTATGTGGGCTCTGCCTTGGACCCCTTCCAGATCATTTGGCCCTACAGCTTTGTTCTGGCCCCTCTCTCATTAACCATGATTAATTTTACCTAAAGCATTTATTATACCTCCTTTTTTTTACATTTTTATTATGTCTGTATTTTTATTTTGAGAGACAGAGACAGAGAGAGACAGAGAGCAAGTGGGGGAGGTGCAGAGAGAGAAGGAGACACGGAGTCCGAAGCAGTCTCCAGGCTCTGAGCTGTCAGCACAGAGCCCGATGTGGGGCTCGAACCCATGGACTGTGAGATCATGACCCGAGCCGAAGCCGGATGCATAACCGACTGAGCCACCCGGGCGCCCCTATCACACCTCCTTTTTTCATTTATTTTGAGAGAGAGAGAGAAAGAGAGAGAGAGAGAGGAGGAGGGGAGGGGCAGAGAGAGAGAGAGAGAGAGAGAGAGAGAGACTCCCAAGCAGGCACCATGCTATCAGCGCAGAGCCAGATGTGGGGCTCAAACCCATGAACTACGAGACCGTGACCTGAGTTGAAATCAAGAGTCTGACACCTAACCGACTGAGCCACCGAGGTATCTCCTATATTCTCATTTCTGTAGAACAATTCAAGGTTTATACTGATTCATATCTAAGTATTTGGTCGTTATATGTTTGAAATTTCCACATTTCAGTATATAGATCACACAACCACTGCATTATAGGGCAGAGGAAATAATTTTATCCCCACATTTTAGAAATGAGGGAATTGAAAGCCAAGAAAAATTAAGAGACTTGTACAGAGCCACACAACATTGCTCAGACACCCCAGCCCAATTCTTTTGACTCTAAAACTTGATTTCTTTTCCCCCCTATGCTTCACTATCTCTCATTTTTAATTGTGTTGGAAAACTGGTTCTGTGGAAGGGAAACAGTCACGGAACCACAGAACTATCATTCATTCAGGAATTTTTATTGACTTATATTTATCTTCAACATCTTGTAATTTCAAATAATTTAACATGGTCTTTAATACAAGAAAAATAAGTGCCATTTGGCCGTTGCTTATACATTTTCTACCTCCCTATTTGAGGATTTACTGAACATACCTTCTGGGAATAAAAAACATTAAACTTAGCCGGGAATAATGCATAACTGGAGTTTGGAGAGAGACATGTTTTTCTCATATTTACTTTATCACCATGAAACTTTATCTTTCCATATTAGAAGATGATCTGAGAGTGTAAATCTGACTTTGAAGGGTTTTTTTAAATGTTTTATGCTTGAGCTACATTTTTTTTCCTGTCACATTAAAAACAGACTTCATTATGCAGCTCGCACTTGAATTTCGTGTGAGGTATATGGAAGTAAATGTGTGTAATGAGTGTCAAAACATTTTGTGTCCAAAAAAAAAAAAAACCTAATGTCACTTAGGCACAAAACCTAGCAGCACACATGATAGCAAACAAAACTAAAATTCTCTAATACAAATTTTTAAAATATAATATGTTTTCAGAAACACACTTGGAGAAACTTCTACAAAATTCACTGTCGTCTTTAAGATTCTTTAAAGCTCTTGTATTCCGTGGCACTGTTACCATTATTGCCAACAACTAGAGCTCATCAAAAACTAAATACAATTTACTCCCTGTTTGGTTAGTCATAGCGATAGCATGTTTTTAGAAGGAGAGCATTTGTTTGTTATTCAAAACTGGCTAGTTTTCAGGAGAAAAATATGATTTGCAGATTACATTCTCATCTTCCTTTCCCAAATGAAATTTCGAATGTGTTTATTACTTGACATATGACATATTAAAGAATCATCTGGTAAGATAAAACCCTCATGTTAGTATTTGGAACGAGCTCGTTTTAATATGCGAAAACATTTTTGATACACTGCCAAGAAATAAGTATAACCTTATTTAAGAAATACTCCATTTGGAAAATCAGAAGGAACTTTTTTGCAATTAAATCTACGTGGTCAGAGAGAAACTCTACACTGCAGTGTCGCAAAGCTGCGCCCCACCTTGAAGTTGGCGTAGTTTGAGGGTGGTAGCACTGATGAGTACAATGGTCCTTCAGCTGTGAAATCTATGAATAACCTGGAAAACAGCAAAACGTGGCTTTTACCACCCCTTTGGAACCTCCCTTCCCCAGCCTCCCATCACCGTCCAATTCAGATTTAGCCCATTTGAGAGAGGATCCAGAGACTCTGTTAGAGATGAGAGACACTAATACCTATTTTAGGAAAAAAAAGACTTGGTCCGGTCTTTGAAGAGGGTATTAACCTTTTTGAGAATTGGGTGAAGCAGGTTTTCACAGTGTAATCAGTAGCCATCTACTATCCAAAACTTAATGGAGCCCTGCCGACCAGCCACAGACTTTCTGAGGTCCCTTTCTGTAAAGTGAGCGCCCGTCCCCTGCAGTCTTCTGGGAATCACAAGAGGTCACGTGATCCAAAGTGAGCACTTTGTGCTTCTCAGAAATCAAACCAAGTACATTCAGGGCATTATTTTCTTTCAGTAGGTGAAATATCCCTATGTAAATTTCCATTAGGTCCTAACTGAAGCACCTATGGATTTCTTCATGGATGATTTAGAGCTTATTCTTCCATCTCTTTCCCATTAGGGTGGCCTTAAACATGGGAATAAGTAGAATTTCTTCTGTAAGAAAAAAGACCTTAGGGTGGAGATGAGTTCTTTAGCTTTGATTTCAGTCTGGTCATGTTGTTGATCAAGAGTGTCCGCTGACCCATGACTGCCAGTGGTCATGCCAGTGGGCACAGGCACCAGTGGACATTCACTGTGGATGGACGTTCTCCCACTTCAGCAACATAACATAACAAATCAGATGTGCACACAGACCAACTATGATCCCCCCCTTGGTTGTCACTGTAGGCAATATACAAAAACATTTTCGTGAATAAAAGGTTCTCAAAGACTGTTCTCATATGCAGATTTAATCATGTACACAGCCTTTACAGAGAAAATGGAGCCAGATGTGGTTCTCCATTTATAGTTACACAGATGGCTCCAAGCATAGAGGAATACAGTAAATTCAAAAGGAATTCCTCATGAAACTCCAGTGGAATGTAATCCTAAATTTAGAGGGAAGATAGCAGTGGACTAAATTCAGATTGACTTATGCTGATTTACACTAGTATTTTGTGGGTTTGGAAAAACCAGGCTGCTAAATTGTTCTTAATTTAAACACATACAGCTTCTGATGTTTCTGCCAGATTAACTGTTGGTGATCTTTTTGCTGGTACTTATGCTATTGGAACACTACTGTTTCTAATTTTTGGCGTCTGATATAATGTATAATTGTGCCTATTTCATCATGCTAATTTTTTTTCCGGGTAGTACATGTTTTTAATAATACAAGACACGCACACACACACACACACACACACACCCGTACCCGTACATCCACATACATACATATGTGTGTGTTTGGTTTATATAATTTGACCAGACGCAGAAATTAAATTTGGTCTTTATTTTAAAAAATGAAAATGTAAAGGAATATTCTTTAATATTTAAAGTACATATTTTGTTTGGATTTCATTTAAGTCTAGGTAATTGTACCTTTGATCAAATTAACTTAAAATATCGGTATATAGGTTCATGCATTTTTTTAAGGTTCCATATGTGAAATGAGAACATTGATAGAAGAAACAGATGTCATATTTAGAGAAACTTCTAGAATTTCATTTATTTTTAAGTTCATATTATTTTAAATGCAATAAAAGCATTCAAAATGTAAAATAGATACATAATTCTGTTCCTTTGAAAGCTATGCCTCCCAGAAAAGTATCTCTTTTGGAAGAAAACCGCAAGATTAGCCAGGAGCAACATTAAGGGCAATTTTCAATGATAAGTTTTTCTTCCACTTACTTCATCGTCGGTACAAAACCAGATTTTATAAATTTTTGTTTCATTTAATGGTTTTAAAATAAGGAGAAGGGTCAAAGCTGCTGATAATTATTCAGTCATATCAAGCTTCACAGATAATAGTTTTCTGCTGAAATACAGATCAAGATCAGTTTTTCCAAAAACCTGGCTATCACCTGCAGAAGCTTTATACAACTCTGGATTCCTGGGCCCCAGGATCTTCATTTTTAAGTCTCCTCAAGTGTTGAGTATAGCTGGTCCAGCACCAGGGTTTAGCTTATCAGCATTTGGAAACCACTGGCATAAATGAATGCTGGGATTTAATCATGAGTCGATTTTAACGGTGGTTTAAACTGCTACACTTGTATCTTCATCATCCCTACCAGGGTGTTCTTACTAGGTTTTCATCCCAATCACGCGTTACAAGTAAAACCTTGTTCTTAGCCTGTTAACGCTCTTTGGCTTCTTGGGACAAAAACTGCATTCTCACTACTCCTGAGCAGCAGAGTCGCCGTCCTGTATTTCAGTGCATTACCCTTCCACGGCCGGAATTTTGTGAGTATGATAGTATCCCAGACTCTGTAAAACTTCCAGATTCTAGAAGTAGAGATCAGGTGGCGAGCCCCTTTCTCTGGGTGCTAAGAGGGCTCGTATGCGGGAGAGCCTAGTTTGAGCCGAGGCCCATGGCTGAGGTCTGGAGCCGCGGATTCCTCTGGAGCATGTGCAGTATCTGAATTCCTTTCCTAGTCCCACAAAAGCTGCACGCTGCCAACTTTTCTGACTGGAGAGCCCTAAATTAAGGCCAGTTCCTTTGCTCATCCCACAAAGCCTTTCATGTTTCCTAACCGCAGCCTGAGAAAGGCGCCTTGGTTTCAACAGCAGCAGACCGGCATATGTTTACTTAATTCCTAAGACATGATGACAGCGGTCTCTGTGCCACTAAAAGCTTTTCTCGCGCGCGTTTTTCGGCCGCGGCCGCTCTCCAGGCTCTCCTCCGCCTGTCACGTGTGTCTTGCAGTGCCTTCAGTGCCGCCCACGAGGAGCCGTGGAAGGGACGGGAGCAGCAGCTGAAAGTGCAGATCGCTCAGCTCGAGACTGCCTTAAAGTCTGACCTCACAGCCAAAACCGAAATCCTTGACAGAGTCAAAGCCGAAAGAGGTACATCCGCAACGACTCACTTCCGACCTGGGTGTCACCCGTCGCTATTCACTGGCCCCGGGCAGCATGGCGTGTGGCGCCTACTGCTTGGCCAGGCACCTTGCTGTATATGGGGTTCGGGGGCGGGGGATACAGAGCTTGTCTTGACAGCCGTCCACTTTCACGAGCTGAGCAGTCGGTCACTCAAAATTTCCATTTTCTCAGCCTTGTGTACATGCCAAAGGAATTCTTTTGTTTCTTTTGTCAGAGATACTTTCAGTTAGGTGTTCTTTTGGTTTTTTGTTGTTGAGCCTTCTTGTGTTCCACAGTCAACAAGCATTTCTTGAGCCGCCAGTCTGTGCCAGGCACTAAGTTCTGGGGCTGCAGCCATGAGCAAAACCCAGGCCTTGCCCTCATGCAACATAAATTCTATAGGGAGAAACTGACAGTAATCAAATAAGCATGCGCAGCGGGAGCAAAAACACAGCAGTGGAAGACGACAGGAGCAGACCTAGTTGCTTACTGGTTTTGGTAGGTCGAACAGGGACGACCTCTGTGATAATGAGATGTCTCAATCGACTGACTCTGTGACAGTGACCTTAAATACCAGGAAGACCTGTTAGGATGTCCCTGCTACAATAATAATCATTAATAAGTTTCATGTACGAATCACAGATCTCCCCCCTCTCACCTCAGGGAAGTAAAATAATCATAATTAAAGTAGCTGTCTGGCTGACTGGATTATACACACAGATGCACAACAGGGGAATTGAATTATTTGCGTCAAATGTCGTATCTGTTGCTCATCGTCTACGTAAACCAAGTGAGCTGATAATAACGTTGCCTCTTTTGAACATTCGTGATTCTGTTGCATTCGTGATTCTTGGATTCGTGTCCAAGGTTTAATGCAGGCTCGGGTAAAAAAAAAAAAAAAAAAAAACAAATTACAAATGTAGTCAGTACTCTATTTACCGATTTAGCTCACCATGCCTTATTTTATTAACTATAAGAGGGAGTTTTTTCCTATTTTGACATCTCTGAAGTTGGGATGCATCTTCTAAATAATAACATTTTAAAATTATGGTCTGACTTTTTCCAACACTTTGAGAAATCTGAAATCAGAACATTTCTTACAATCGATGTAGTTTTCGTTTCAATGAAACACATGTGCAGTATTTATTTACCGAATGGTTAAATTTCATGAAAAATTGTTTGTGAATTTTTCTTAAAATATTGTGAGTAAAATCAAATGACAACATGACTTGTGACCGGGTGGGTATTCAAAAATTTTGAGGGCAAAGATGCATAGTTCCTGATTTTAATATGGTGCCTACTTTTGTTTAGTAGTTGCTCAGTAAATTCTTGTTGACTGAAGGAAGTAGAAGCACTCTGTATTCACTCTCTCCTTTCCAAAAACAGATATAAAACTGCTCATTCTGAAAAGAAGAGAAATGAAGACAACCTGCCTTATTTCTGTGCTTTCTAGATTTCCCTAAATATCAAGTATTTCAGAACTCTTACGTCTAAACAGCTGGATTGGTTTCTGGAAAGAAACTCTTGAGGGGATAGAATCTTGGTGGTCTTTTCTTTTAACCTATCTATTGTTCATTTCCAAAGATTCTTTTAAATTATTAAAATTACAGTTGCAAAGTCATTTTAATCCCCCTGATCCATTCTTCATATTTTTTTTTTTACTAGCTTTTATCTCTTCTTGGGTTAAAAGAACCCAAGAAGTTAAAGCTTTTATCTCTTCTTGGATTAAAAGATTAAAAATAATTCACATACATCATTAAAAAATCCAGTTATCAAAAAAAATTTTCTAAAAGTCACTCAATCCCACACCCCACAAGATAATCACTATTAATATTTTTGTTTGTTCTCCCAGAGTTGTTTCTATATGTACAGAGGCACAGTTTTTATAGTGTGTGCTTTTTTTCTTTACTATGTTATGAAATCGTTCCTGAGTATAAATATAAACCCACATCATCATCATTTATAATGTCTGTCCTGGTTTTCCGTGTGAGAATGTACCAAAGATTGCTTAACAATTCCATTGATGAATTTTTAAAGAGTTTCAGTTCTGTTAAGTATCATAAACTTCTTTCTACACAAATCTTTACACATTCATTCAGTTGTCTTGTTAAGAAGAATTGCTACAACTGAATCTTTATTTTTAAGTCTGTTATTTTAGTTATTTTGCTTGAATACCCAAAATTTATAAGTCTAATGACTGAAGTTTGGGACTTTTTTGGTGAACATGTTACAATAGATTATAAGAAAAATGTTACAGGCTTGAACCTTTTTTTTTTCTGGGGGAGATACTAAACAAAAAAATTGAAATTGTCTGTATAAGGAAATCTTTATATTTAGAAAGTTCCTTTTTGTATTACAGATTTTGAAATTGTTTCATTCTACTTTGAAGTCTCTTCACACATTTACCTTTTCATTTATCGAGTGTTCTTTGCCAGAAGATGTTTCTTTGGCTTCTTAGACTCATTGATCTAACTGGCAAATTATTTTTAGAGAATACTCACCTCTTTATTCAAGGTACAAATTAGTTTCAGATTGTGTGAATATGTGGGGGAAGAATATGTAAATGCAGTTTGCATTTGGTTAATGCTTAAATTAACTGCATGTGTTTAAGGGCCCTGCTTTTGAAAGTTCCTTTCTATCTTTAGCTGAAATGCATAATTCAGCATAATGCATATGGTTATATTGATCACAGCTGAAGATATTAGCACAAAGGAGCTCTGAAAATTGTTTAGTTGAATTGTTCTCTGCACTCTGCTTATTAATGGTGTGCTTGAAGAACATAATTTTAAAAGAGTGAAATGTTATCCCATCTGAATAAAATGCTGTTTAGCTTAACCTGCTTTTTGTCAAATCATAAGGTAAGGAGGTTATTTTTCATCTTGTACAGGACACTTTGATTTTTCATATTATAATTCAGTGAGTCTATTTTTTCTTTGAACTACGGCGTCTCCGTGCTTCTTCTTTTTTTTTTTCAATATTTATTTTATTTATTTCTAGGAGAGAGAGAGAGAGAGAGACAGCGTGAACAGGGGAGGGTCAGAGACAGAGGGAGATACAGACTCCGAAATAGGCTCCAGGCTCTGAGCTGCCAGTCAGCACAGAGCCCGACGCGGGGCTCGAACCCACGAACCGCGAGATCATGACCTAAGCGAAAGTCGGACACTTAACCGACTAAGCCACCCAGGCGCCCCAACATCTCCATGCTTCTTAAAAGACCCAGGAGTTGTATCCCCAGTAAACAGTTTGAGAAAGGAAAAAGATCTTGGGTGATTCTACATGAAATCTAGTAGAGAGAAAGTTACTCGTATTCAGTAGTGTCTTCCCCCACCGATAAGCTATTTTCCCACTACTGACATCCTGGTTTTAAAAATGCCCGTGAAACGGGGACATTGTTGTTGAAACAGAAATCAGCAAAGGAAGAAACATTTGAGTAAGTTCATTTATACCTACCAGCATTTCATTCTTAGAACCCTTCTCTGAAGCACTGAAAGAATAGAGAAACAAGAGTATGAAAAAATAGTCATCAAAATACTCTCTGTCTGGACAAAGGGGAAGGAGTCCTGTCCTTTACACTGTGCCTTATCATCAGACCCCCAGTCCTTCTGCAGAGGCCAGGAAGGAAACTACCTTTGGTTTTACCTTTTTCTTACCATATTCACCTTCTTTCTGTCACCTAACCATTTCCATCTAGACTTCGTAACGGAATCAACATGAAATAAAGTGTTCTGCATTCTTACTCTACCCTGTAACTGAAAAAGTTGTTTATCTCCTCTAAAAACTTTTATTTATTATTCCTAATTTTGAGTTTAAAGACAAATAGTTGACCTTTACCTTCAAAATTTCCAAGTACTGTTCACATTTGGAAACTCCCACTTAGGTCACTAAATATTAGCAAAAGGGTAACTTTTGACCTTTCATCGATAAGATAAAAATGTTTATATATTTGATATTAAAATGTCTCTGCATATCATAGAGTCACTTTCTCTTTTTTACTTTCTAGTTTGCCAGGAAATACGTGACATTAAAAATATCCAAATTCAGTCCATTTCTTCTTAATTGTGTAATTTATGACTTTTACTTACATGTAGTATTTATATCCTGGGAACACAAAAGCATTATAAAAGTCAGAAATGTATTTTTGTATAACATGCATTCAGCGTGCAAATGTATTCACGTAAAGCATTCTTGGCAAATGTGTTGACTTGCTTTTTTTAAGAAAAGGAAGCAAAAACGTACAACTTGACTTGAGGACTTTTGATAAACACAAATCTTTGAAAACAGGATGAAATTAGTGGAGACACTCTGGATGACATGCTTTAGAGTTAGTCTACAGGGAGCCAAACAGGAGAATACCCAGCCCCAATAGTGAACTCTGTTGAAGAGTACACTCAGGAACACGAGACTAAAGAATAGATTTGTTAGCTGGCTATTTTTTTTTTTTTTTTGTTAAGTTAAGCGTATGTTTAATGCAGGGAGTGCAAAATTTGTCTCTTTATGGATTTACTGTCTTCTGTAGCTCTCCCCTGTGCTCCTGATCGTGGGTCAAGGCGGATGAGAACCTAGGTGGCTGTAACCTATCTCTGTTCCTTAGCGAGAGTCCTAAGTCCATGTCCTACTAATTAACAGCACGAACTCAATGAATAAAGACACACATGAATTATTACTGACGCTACCATGCCCTGGCTGGGAATCCATCCCTCCTCTCTTAGCAGATTTGTTCAAAGTGTAGTTGATTAGAATTACAGATTTAGTTATTACCCGAGAAATTATGTTGCTTTAATAAAAAAGACTTTATGCTAAATTGGAAAAAGAAAACTCAAGGAAATCAATTAAAGCACTAAAAGACAAAAAAAAAATTTTTTTTGCATGCCTTTCAGGACCCTTAATAAGTAAGTAAAAATCATAGATTTAGAAACATATTTTCTTAGGTATTTTAGATAGAATGTTCCTTTGAAGTCCCAGAGGCCACAATTTCCTTCTATTAATACTGTGAACTTAAGTCTTCAGTTTTTGATAAGCAAGTGGATCATATGGTAGACACATGATAGCGTTCGTTTGTTCCTCATTCTCCTGCTGCCTTTGTCTAGGTGCTAGCATCATTTCCTCTCTGACCAGAGCAATGCTAGATCAAGCTTGGCATGTATCAGGAATTAAATTAATTTTAAATGTGTTCTTACACCCCATGCTCTCTTACCTCTCTAACGGCATTGACTTTATTTTTAAGACCAAAATGAGAAACTCACCCAAGAAAATAGAGAACTACAGTTACAGTATCTGGAACAAAAGCAACAACTCGATGAACTTAAAAACCGCATGAAGTTTTACAACCAGGTGAACTGTTTTTCTTATTTAGGAGACAAGCTCCAAATGTTTATCTAAATATTTTCTACACAGAGGAAACACTATACTACAAAGCAAAAGAAGACAAATATATTACTTAGATTATGAAGTCATGGTTATTACGCAGCTGGCATTTCAGGAGGAGATTCTGAATAGTCAGAATGTCTCTTTTACTTAGTTTATTAATTCATGCTATCAGGCGGCTCATATTCCATGAGGATAATCTGCATAGTTGGAATGTCTCTTGTACTTTCCATTAATATCTCATTGTGAGCTTTTACTAACTCTATCTTTTGCAGGAGAGTGATATTAATGCTGATGAATTGAGTGAAGCTCTCCTGCTTATAAAGGTAACTTTCTGAACCTCACCATGAATTTCATGTCTACATTGAACTGTTTCAGCATAATGATGACCCTTGTCTGTAACCCTTATACTTGGAGAATGAATTATTCAGGAAAGTGGTCAGGTGACATTTAGTTACAGCATATACATATTTCATAATGACATCAAAATTACATTAAAGTAGACCTCAAAAACTCTTATTTAAAGCACTTTCCCTAACTGTAACAAACATTTCACTTTTATACCCCTCGCTATAAAACTAATCAACAATTTTCTGTCCTGAGAGACCTTGGTACACCCCATTATCTTAAGTAAAATATTGAATTATAAATGTTACCAGAAGATATTTTTCAGTTTGAGGATATTCTGTTATTTATAAGAAGACCCGAGAAAATACATTTCTTTCCCTTTAGATCAATACTGTGTAGCATTTAATCAACTGAAGAAATAGAAATAAATGTACATGATTCTTCTTAATGTCATGAAGTAATAAACTGTTTTTTGAATTCTCTGTAATTGTTCCAAATGTCTATCTAAATATAATTTTCTGTATCAGGAATGTTTTATTCCTGATGGAAAATGGAAATATATCTGTTTTCAATTAATGAGTGTTCCTTGCCATATCTATATTAATTCACATGATTATATTTTAGAAATTCTTATTTCAGTAAGAAAACATGTTTCTATTTTAGGCTCAAAAATCACAAAAAAATGGAGACCTTTCCTTTTTAGAGAAAGTAGACAATAAAATTAACAAAGATCTAGAACGCTCCATGAGAGAGCTACAAGCAACTCACGCAGAAACAGTGCAAGAGCTTGAAAAGACACGAAACATGCTAATTATGCAACATAAAATTAATAAAGATTATCAGGTAAGGTGCTACACTACGTCAGGAAAATAGATTTCCCTTAATAGTCTACCGATGATTTACTTTTCTAAGCAGTGTTATGCGTTATCATCTGTTATAATCTCTTGTCATTTATTACCACATGCCTGGAATGTGGCCTCGTAACTGGGTACTTAGAGTCAGTAGTCTAAAAACAATTCTTTTAAAGTCCCTGGTTTTAGGGGCGCCTGGGTGGCTCAGTCGGTTAAGCATCCGACTTCGGCTCAGGTCATGAACACCCGGTTCGTGGGTTCGGCCCCGCGTCAGGCTCTGTGCTGACAGCTAGCTCAGAGCCTGGAGCCTGTCTTTGGATTCTGTGTCCCCCTCTCTCTCTGACCCTCCCCTGCTTACGCTGTCTCTATCCTTCTCTCAAAAAAAAAAAAAAAAAAATTTTTTTTAAATAAAATAGGTCCCTGGTTTTAGAGACCAAACAGCAGCAACAAATTCACCTTTGCTCACATTAGCACATTCTGCAAATGGATGATAGTTATCCTGAAGCCCTGCCGCAACCGCATGTTATTTTAACCTATAACAGACAGGACAGTCACCCCCATCAGAAGGGATCTCAGGTTTTGTTAATTTTGCTCCTGATTTATGAACTTTGCCAAGCATAAGTTTCTAAACTGTAAGCTGTTTGAGGTCAGAAAACCATGGTTTACAGCGCCTAATATCTCCAAAATCTAGGGAAATGCTTGAGTTGTAGTTGCTTTGAAAAATGAAAATGGAACTAATCCGAAGTATTGAAACTTGTTATCTCTTATTTTTTTAGATGGAAGTTGAAGCAGTGACCCAGAAGATGGAAAATCTGCAGCAAGATTATGAACTCAAAGTGGAACAATATGTTCATCTTCTTGATACCAGAGCTGCACGCATTCAGAAACTAGAAGGTACAGTGCGCACAATTCTTTGTCTACCGTAACCAGACGAATGGAGTTTACAGCAGTGGAAAATGTCATCCCAATCTATACTCATGCTTTCTTTTTGCTCTATTTTTTCTTTCCAATTCATAACTGTAATGAGAATTTACCAGAAAGGTGGTTTTTATCTGATTCTTTTCTACTCAAGAACTTTTAGTAACTTTCTACTGCTTTTTGGATCCAGTATTGCAGGCAAGATTTCAAAGTGGTTTATGGAGCACGACAGAACTCACTTTACCACCTCTTCGAATTTCTGTTCTGAGCAAGCTGTGTGTCTCAGCCAAACAGTCCGCTTGCTTTTTGTCAGACTCACATTTCTCCATCCTATCACCGTATCTCTGTCCCTCCAAAACCTCCGTTACACCCACCATGCTCCCTTCCTACCCTGCTCCAAAATCTAACCAAATGCAGTGCATGCCTGTGCCAGGAAGCTGGCTCTCATCACTCCTAACCAGTCATTCCTCTACTTGAAATGCCCTTACGGTGGTTTCCAGACTTTACCGAGTATGAAAATCAGGCGGGAAACTTGTTTCAAAGGTAGCTTCCCGCGCCCTATCCCTAGAGACCCAGGGGCCCGCAATGCTGTTATATTTAGAAATAACTCCAAGCGACTCAGACGCAGGGGCAAAGCCACACTGAAAAACACTGCCTCCCTACTTACCATTCTGCCTCTTCTGTACTCAGGAAGTGTGTTTGGGGATTGCACTCTGTAAGTGTTCTTCAGTGTTGGAGTTTTACATATTCCCTGTGACGGCAGGATAAGTTCTAAGATGCCAAGTACTTTGTCTCTCTTTCATGTCCCCTGCCGTGTGGTGTCTAAGTAACAGGCTCTATGCCAGCAGTAACTTACACTCTGAAAAATTACTGAGGATCCCAAGGGCCTCTTGCTTCTACAGGTCATACTTAGTATACTTATCATGCTAAGAATTAAAAGTGAGAAATTTGGAAAATATTTCTTTTATATCATGCTAAAATAACAGTAATAAACCCATTAAGTGTTAACATAATTTACAGTATTTATTTTTAAAAAGCTGTACTTTTCATACAAAAAAAATAGTAAGAAAAGCTACATTGTTCTAAATTGTTTTCCTTTTTTTTTTTTAATTGCTTGACGTTTTTGCAAACTTTTTGGTGTATACCTTAATAGAAAACAGTTGGGCTTTTAGACCTGCTTCTGTATTCAATCTGTTATGATATCACACATCATGTAGAGTTTGGGAAACTCCATCATACACTTGTGAGAGAATAAGAATGAAAAAGGCAAATCACATGTCAGGATTATTTTAAAAATAGTTTTGACCTCACAAACCTCCAGATCAGTTTCAGGAGCCCTCAGCATTCCCAGACCACACTTGGAGAACCGCTGCTCAGAGTAGAAGGATTCGGTAAATCTCTATCTCCCTGCACAGGGTTTCCAGCAGTCAAAGAGCAGTATATACCTTTTATTTCAAGTAGTACTCACTAAAAATTTGCCTAATAGAATTTTCCTGCATAACAAGGAGGTCACGTAGCTTGGGATTTTCATTCCTTTTGGTCTTACTAAATCTTCAGTATATTTTATCAGTCCCCAATATTCATTGATCTATCCCATAAACATGCTCAAGCTCTTAAAGCACACTAAGTGAAGTGCTGGGCAGTGAGAACCCAAATAGTAAAAGAAGCTCAGGTACCACCGTCAACGAACTCATAAGATGGAGCAAGTAAACAGACAGTCATCCTTTACCATGAAGAGTGTAAAATGCAAAAGGAAAATGCGAAAGATACGGAGGAAACATTGAGAGAATGCCTGCTTTTACCTGAAGGTTCAGGGAAGACCCCCCGCCCAACACCCCTCTCCGGTAGGTTTGGAATCTTCAAAGATGAGAGAATTCACCACTATGGAAAAGCAAGAAAAGCCTTCCAGGAAGTAGAGGAGGCAGGTGAAAATGACCTTGATGTAAAGCACTGCCATTCATTTGCAAATGAACGGAACTCCCAAGATTGGAGATTCCTTTTTTTTTTTTAATTTTTTTTTTAATGTTTTATTTATTTCTAGGAGAGAGAGAGAGAGAGACAGTGTGAGCACGGGAGGGTCAGAGAGAGAGGGAGTCACAGACTGAAACAGGTTCCAGGCTCTGAGCTGGCAGTCAGCACAGAGCCCGACGCGGGGCTCAAACCCACGAACCGCGAGATCATGACCTAAGCGAAAGTCGGACGCTTAACCGACTAAGCCACCCAGGCGCCCCAACCAAGATTGGAGATTCCTAAAGGGAGGAGAATCTCTCCAGACATGGCTGGAAAAAAAAAAATCATAAAGGCCCTGTATGCCACCCTGAAGAGTTTTTGTTTGGTTGGTTTTGGGTTTTTTAATGATTTTTTATTTATTTATTTTGAATAAGAGAGATAGAAAGCACAAGTCAGGGAGGTGCAGAGAGAGAGGGTAAGAGAATCCCAAGCTGGCTCTGCACTGTCAGGACAGAACCTGACGCGGGGCTTGAACCCAGAAACTGGAGATCATGACCTGAGCCCAAGTCAGACACTTAACTGACTGAGCCACCCAGGTGCCCCTGCCACTCTGAAGAGTTTTAACCTTAGTTACCTAGAAAACCACTAAGCAGCACTTAAGGTAGGCAGTAATACACCAGCACCGCATTTTGGAGATGATGCTACAGTTATTAGGAAGAGTGAGTAAGATCTGAAGGAGGGAAGCGCTTTGGGTCCGTAATAATCTGGGTGGTAAACACTAGGAGTGTAAGAAAGGTAGCGTTAGTGGACAGAGAATGGACAGGGACAAATTTGTAAAGACTTAGGAAACACTGAATACTAGTCATCTGGGGAGAGTTAAGAGAAAGGGAAACTTGAATGATCCTGTGTATCAAACTTCAGCAGCTGGATGAATGCTAACACCAGCGCTTGAGATTCAAAGTACAGAGATAACTGGAAGAGAAATTACTTCAGTATTACATACAGGCTATTTTGACTATATCGAGTTTGATTTGCCATGGGGATATCTAGACAAAGGGCCCAGCAAGCCATTAGATCTCTGGGTCTGGAATTCAGGAAATAAATCTGAATTAAAAATAGGAAGAGTTGGGGCTCGTGAGTGGCTCAGTCGGTTAAGTGTCCGACTGCGGCTCAAGTCATGATCTCGGGGCTCATGGGCTCCGCCCTGCTGTCTGGCTCTGCGCTGACCACTCAGAGCCTGGAGCCTGCTGTCAATTCTGTGTCTCCCGCTCTCTCTGCCCCTCCCCCACTCCTGCCCCGTTTCTCTTTGTCTCTCAAAAATAAATAAACATTAAAAAATTTTTTTAGTAGAAAGAGGAGAGTCTTCAGCATATTGATAGCAGAAGTCATAAAAGGGAGGGATTACCCATGAGAATATGTCAGCTAAGAAGAGGGTAAAAACAGGACCCCAGAAAACCATGAGGGGGAAAAAAACAAAACAAAACCTTAAAGAATGACACAAGAGGTAAAAGGAGAAACCGGGTTGATGATGACATGGAAACCAAGGTAGGACAGAGGTTCATAAAAGAGAAGATGATCATCAGTGTCAGGGAAGCAAAGAAACCACCACTGAAGTCCATTCAGTCTAGCAATTAATTAATTAGTTACTGGTGACCCACTCTGGAGCAGTTCCCTAAGGAACGTAAGGCAGATACTATTTGCAAGGAGTTGAGGAGTGTTAGATGAGGAGTTGTAGACTCAAATATACATCATTCTTTCCAGAAATGTGGATATAACACGGACATAAAATGTGTATCGAGAAAGAGGTATATCTGTGGCACCTGAGTGGCTTAGTTGGTTGAGCGTCTGACTTTCGATTTCAGCTCAGGTCATGATCTCACGGTTTCTGACTGCGAGCCCCACCGTGGGGCCCCGAGCTGACAGTGAGGGGACCAGCTTGGGATTCTCCCTCTCTGCCTGCCCAGCTCATGTGCTTGCACATGCATGTGCTCTCTCTCTCTCAGAATAAACTTTAAAAAAAAGTAGGATATATCTGTTTAAAAAGCAGCTCTGTACAAGTATAATTAACATACTTTAAGCTGCACATATTTAAAGTGTACAGTTTGGTGAGTTCCAGGCCCGTGGATACATTGTGAAGCCATCACCATAATCAAGACAATAAACATTATCCATCACCCCTAAAAGTAGGAAAGTATGTATTTTAATAAGCAGAAGGGAAGGAGCCAGTAGAAAGAGAAATTGGCTTTAAAGAAGAGAAGGTAATAAAGCAGAAGCGGAGGAGCAGGAAGAATCCAAATATTTACCTCAACTGTACTTTCAAAAGCCTTTGCTGCTGCTTTTCTTTTTCCTCTCCCCTGGCACAGGCTGTACTCTAACTGGAGTTGTAATTTTGTCGGTAATAAGTAATGTCAAAACAAAGGCCGAATTTTTGTCTAACACAGTATCACTCACAGAAAAACAGTGGAGTCACAGAATTTCAGATTGAGACTCTCCACCAAAAGCACTCAGGCTTCCTACCACTTCAAAAGCCGACTTGTATCTTCATATGTCAATATTTAAAAACATCTAAACTGTGTGTCTTCTCTTGCAGCCCAATTAAAGGATATTGCCTATGGCACCAAGCAGTATAAATTTAAACCAGAAATCATGCCGGATGACTCTGTTGATGAATTTGATGAAACCATTCACTTAGAACGAGGCGAAAACCTGTTTGAAATCCACATCAACAAAGTAACCTTTTCTGCTGAAGTCTTACAGGCAGCTGGAGATAAAGGGCCTGTCACTTTCTGTACCTACGCTTTCTATGATTTTGAGCTGCAGACCTCTCCCCTAGTGCAAGGCCTTCACCCAGAATATAACTTCACCTCTCAGCACCTTGTTCATGTCGATGACTTATTCTTACACTATGTTCAGAAGAATACTGTCACTCTCGAGGTCCACCAGGCTTACAGCACCGATTACGAGACAATTGCAGCCTGCCAACTGAGATTCCATGAAATTCTAGAAAAGAGTGGTCGAATATTTTGCACAGCAGGTTTGGTTGGTAAGTACAATCTCGTAAGCGTCGGATGTGTGAATCGCTAATCTGGTTTATAGGTGAACGCGATGCTCTACATTAGTATCTTCTCAGACGGATTCACGATGCCTCGAGCGTCAGACAGTATTCTCTAACTGAGCTGCCCAGAGTGGACTGGACTGTCCTAAATGTCACTGAGGATGTCAGTGTGATGGCTCTTACTTTTAAGCTTCTAAGTACATATATCTATTTAGAACATCGATATCCTTTCTGACTAAGCGTTAATTGTAGTATATTCGTCAAATATTCCATAAAAGCATTTGTCATCACTGTTAGCAGGCATTGGAAATACAGGGGTCAGGGGGCGCCTGGGTGGCTTAGTCGGTTGAGCGTCTGACTTTCGCTTAGGTCATGATCTCGCGGTTCGTGGGTTCGAGCCCCGTGTCGGGCTCTGGGCTGACTGCCAGCTCAGAGCCTGGAGCCTGTTTCAGTCTGTGACTCCCTCTCTCTCTGACCCTCCCCTGCTCACGCTGTCTCTCTCACTCTCCTAGAAATTAAAAAAAAAAAAAAAAAAAGGAAATACAGGGGTCAGGGCTAAATAAGACAGACAGAGGCCCTGCCAACACGTAACCTACCTTCTAGAGGGGGAAGACAGGCCACTAAACAAATAACGTCTCTCATCAGATGGAGAAAAATGAACAAGCTAAAGAGAGAGAGAGAGGTCGCCAATTCAGGTAAAGGCTTCCCTGGTGGGTGACATTGGTAAAGACCTGAGTGAAGATGCATGACCGGATCAGGGGAAGAATGTGTCACGCACGGAAACACCAAGTACCAAGGTAGAGGGACAAACATGACCTATTGGAGGAACAGCGAGAAGGCCAGTGGCGAAAGCAGAAAAGCGATGAAAACAGTAGAAGGATGACTACGCAAACCAAGCCGGTCAGAGGAAGGCAAATAGCATGTGACGTCACTCATATGTGGAATTTAAGAAACAAAAGAAACGAGCAAAGGGAAAAAGAGGAGGGGCAAACGAAGAAACACTCAACTACAGAGAGCAAACTGATGTTTACCAGCAAGCAGGTGGGTGGGGGGTGGGTTAAATAGGTGACCGGTGTTAAGGAGCACCGTTGTGATGAGCCTCAGGTGTTGTACGTTAAGGGCATCACTAAATTCTACACCTGAAATTAATATTACACTGTATGTTAACTATCTGGAATTTAAATAAAAACTCTTTTTGAAGGTATACTGTAAAAAGAAAAACAAGGGGCACCTGGGTGGCTCAGTCAGTCAAGCATCTGACTCTTGATTTCAGCTCAGGTCGCAATCTCAGGGTCCAAGCCCTGTGACAATGTGGAGCCCACTTGGGATTCTCTCTCTCTCTCTCTCTCTCTCTCTCTCTCTCTCTCTCTGCCCCTCCCCTGCCCGCTGTCTCGCTCTCCCCCCTACCCAATAAGCTTAAATAAAAAAGAAAAACAATGGAAGGACTAGGTCATGCTGTAAAAACTTGTAAGCCCTGTAGGTCAGGGTCAGGAGCATGGAGTTTTTATCTCTCGGTGATAAAAGTCATTGGAGAGTTTTGAGGAGGGAAGTGACATGATCACACATAGATTTTTTTTTTTAATGTTTATTTTTGAAAGAGAGGGAGAGAGAATCCCAAGCAGGCTCCATGCTGTCAGTGCAGAGCCCCATGTGGGGCTCAAACGCACAAACTATGAGATCATGACCTGAGCCAAAATCAAGAGTGGGATGCTTAACTGAGCTACCCAGGTGCTCCCACACATAGGTTTTAGATAAACTGTCTTGGATGCAGAGGGAAGAAGAGTCTGAAGGGGCCAACAGAGAAAATAGGACCATTATCAGGCTATTCCATTAATCTGTGGAAAGATGGTGGTGGCTTGGATTCAGATGGTAATGAGCGAGGCGCCATGGGTGGTTCAGTCTGTTGAGCTTCAAGCTCTTGATTTCAGCTTAGGTCATGATCCCAGGTTCATGGAATTGATCTCCGTGCTGGGCATGGAGCCTGCCTGAGATTCCACTTGCCCCTCTCCCCTATTTGCACACTCTCTTTAAAAAAAAAAAAAGAAGAAGGTGGTAATGAGAATATTGACAAGCGATTATTTTTGATGTGTATTTAATTAACTGTTCCTTTAACACTTGCTTATCAATTGTATGTAAGGTAATGAGGGAAGTCGAGGGAGCAAGAATTTCTGACATGAACACCAGGGGGAATCGTGAGGCCATTTATCAAGATAGGCCTGGGAAAGGAAGGCCTGAGGAAGAAAATCAAGAATTCTGTCTCAACAAGTTAAGACTGACCTGCCTATCAGACCGCCAAGTGGAAATGGCATGTGGGTCATTGGCTGCACTAACTAGCCCAGAGGCCAGGGATAAAGATATGAAAGGGGGAGTCATTACCATATTGAATGTATTTTAAGCCTTTGGCCTAGGTAATGCCACATAGAGAATAAGTGTACAGAAAGCAAAGAAGTGGCCAAGGACCGAGCCTTGGCAAACTGCAGAATTTAGAGTTCAGGAGGAAGAAACACCAGCAGAGAAAAGTAAAGAGAGGCCAGTCACTTAAGAGGCAAACCAGGAATATACAGTATCCTAGAGGCCAAGTAAAGAAACCATTTCAAAGAGAAAAGAGGGTGACTTAGCTTCCGGGGAAGGATTTTATTTTATTGGTTGGTCACAAGGGTAACATATATTTACATACTTCAAAAATCAAAGTCAAAAAATAAAAAAGTAAAACTTTATACCATAAACTCTCCCACTCATGTCCCTTGGCTACCCTAGGCCCCCTCACCAAAGGCTACAAATTCTCCCAAAGAAATTTTAAGCATATACAAGCAAATATGTGTATCCATAAATATTCTTGTTTTAGGACTTTTTGTTTTTAACAATAGCAGATTTGAATGATATTTTAATATGTTGATGAGAATGATCCATTGGCAAGAAAGAAACCATCGAAGAGAATGGGGAAATAATGTTAATAATATGGTATGTTTGAGAAAGTTTACATACAGAATATCCTCTGTTCACCAGATATTGAGTACCCGTTATGTACTAGTCCCTCTTGTAGGAATGTATCAATGAAACCACAGTCCTTGCCCTCGAGAAACTTACACTGCAGGTAGAGAAATAGGCTGGTGAATGGACAGTTATGTGAAATGAGTCAATGTTCTGATGAGAGGATATATCCTTCTTCTCTGGAAAAGAAGCTCTTAAGTCCCCCCAGGAGCTGGAGAGGAAATCTTCACAGAGGAAGAGCGATGGAGAGCTGCCTGAATGGAAAGGAGCAGCAGTGAGAGTATACCAGCCAAACATCATGCAAGTGTGGCTTACATCTGGCATATACTTGGCATGGCTATGGCATTTATCCCTGTACTGGTGTCACAGTAGAGAAGTAGAGAAGTGCCAAAGATTTCTTGAAAGTTGAATTATAATGTGGATTATTATCATGTTTATAATTTGGGGATTTCTTATTGTATCTGTCAGTCTACATTGAGTGCAACTTATTAAAAAACAAGCTACTGGAGCATCAGAAAGAATCAGTGGAGTATTTGATACAGTGTTTAGTTTTTTCTTTATATCTTAGAAGGATTGAAACAGTATAAATTGGAATATCTCAAACATAATTTGACATAGTTCTTTAATAATACTTAACATACAGTGGAACTCATGCTTGCAGAAGTAACTTTATTTTCTTCCGCTCTGTTCTTTGCCAATCACACATCATTCGTGCAAGTCATACATTATTTTACTCAGTATAAAATTTTAACCATGAGTTATGCATTGGTTTCTAGGAACTAAAGGAGACATCCCAAATTTTGGCATAGTGGAATACTGGTTCAGATTACGAATTCCCATGGATCAAGCAATTCGACTTTATCGAGAACGAGCAAAGGCTTTGGGATACATAACGTCAAATTATAAGGGGCCTGAGCAAAGGCAATGGGTGAGCTGGTTGGACTTTAAGACCCTTTTACGACACAGAAATTTTATAATATGTCATGCTTTAAATCAAAATCATTTTCTTTCATAGCCATCAAGTGACTCTTTTTAACATTTTATTTTCAAATAATTATAGACTTACAGGAAGTAGCAAAAACAGTACAGAGAAGTTCTATGTACCCTTCACCCAGCTTCTCCCAATTGTAACATCTTACATAACTACAGTACACTGTCAAAACCAGGAAATTGACATTGGTATAATACCATTAACTAGGCTACAGACCTTATTCAGATTTTATCAGTTTTTCTGTGCACTCGTGTGTGTGTGTGTGTGTGTGTGTGTGTGTGTGTGTGTAGAATTAGGAGTTCTGTGCAGGTTTATCATGTGTATATATTCATGTAACTGCCACCACAACCAAGGTATGGAACTTTCCAGTACCACAAAGGAACTCCCTTGTGCTACCCAGGGCACTTTTGAGAAATAGAATTGCAGCACTGAATTGGAAGTTTAAATGCAATTCCTCAGAGCAGCATTTCCCAAACTATGTTTCACGGAGCCTTACTGGCCATACCTCCGAAAGAATTCCATGATCCAATGAATGCAGAAAACACTAAAGAGGCAGAGTTAAATAGGGTCCTTGACTTCTCATGTATAATTAGAATCCCAAGAGGAAAGCATGAAGTACGCACTTGAGTTGGGTACCAAAGGAATAAAGTATAGTTGAAACATTTTGGAATGTCTGCTCAAGTCATAATTATCTTTTCTCACTTGCACTGCCATCACTCCAAATTCTCGGCTCTCCACCCAAGTATGACTAATGATTCAGGGATATCCACCTGACCCCAGTTGGGCCGATCAGATTCTGCCTTTGTTTTTTTTTTTTTTCAGGAATAGAATTTAGTAATTCATCACTTACATATAACACCCGGTGCTCATCCCAACAAGGGTCCCCCTTAATGCCTCTCACCCGCTTTAGCCCTTCCACCCACCCAACACCCCGCCAGCAACCCTCAGTTCTCTGTATTCAAGAGTCTCTTATGGTTTGTCTCCCTCTCTGTTTTTACATTATCTTTGCCTCCCTTCCCTTACACTCATCTGTTTTGAATCTGAAATTCCACATACGAATGGAATCATATGGTATTTGTCTTTCTCTGATTCATTTCACTTAGCATAATACACTCTACTTCCACCCATGTTGTTGCAAATGGCAAGATTTCATTCTTTTTGATCGCCAAGTAATATTCCAGTGTGTGTGTGTGTGTGTGTGTGTGTGTGTGTGTGTGTGTGTGTGTGTACGTAGCACATCTTCTTTATCCATTCATCTCTAGATGGATATTTGGACTCTTTCCATACTTTGGCTATTGTCAGTAGTGCTGCTATAAACATTGGGGAGCATGTGCCCTTCAGTACTCCTGTGTTCTCCGCATCCTCACCAACATCTGTTGTTGCCTGAGTTGTTAATGTTAGCCATTCTGACAGGTGTGAAGTGGTATCTCATTGTGGTTTTATTTGTATTTCCCTGATGATGAGTGAGGTTGAGCATTTTTTCATGTGTCTGTTAGCCATCTGAATGTCTTCTTTGGAAAAGTGTCGTATTCATGTCTTTTGCCCATTTTTTCACTGGATTATTTGTTTTTTGGGTGTTGAGTTTGATAAGTTCTTTATAGATTTCGGATACTAACCCTTCACCTGATATGTCGTGTGCAAACACCTCCTCCCATTCCATTGGTTGTCTTTTCTTTTACTGATTATTTCCGTCACTATGCAGAAGCATTTTATCTTGATGAAATCCCAATAGTTCATTTTTGCTTTTGTTCCCCTCGCCTCTAGGGACATGTCAAGTAAGAAGTTGCTGCAGCCTAGGTCAGAGAGGTTGTTGCCTGTTTTCTCCTCTAGGACTTTGATGGCTTCCTGTCATACATCTTTCATCCATTTTGAGTTTATTTTTGTGTGTGGTGTCAGAAAGTGGTCCAGGTTCATTCTTCTGCATGTTGGTGTCCAGTTTCCCCAACACCATTTGCTGAAGAGACTATCTTTTTTTTCCATTGGATATTCTTTCCTGCTTTGTGAAAGATTAGTTGGCCATACATTTGTGGGTCCGTTTCTGGGTTGTGTATTCTGCTCCATTGATCTATGTGTCTGTGTTTGTGCCAGTACCATACTGTCTTGATGATTACAGCTTTGTCATACAGCCTGAAGTCCGGAATTGTGAAGCCTCCCGCTTTGGTTCTACTTTTCAGGATTGCTTTGGCTATTCAGGGTCTTTTCTGGTTCCATACAAATTTTAGAATTGTTTGTTCTAGCTCTGCGAAGAATGCTGGTGTTATTTTGATAGAGATTGTTTTGAATATGTAGATTGCTTTGGGTATATAAGTATTTTAACAAAATTTGTTCTTCTAATCCATGAGCATGGAATGTTTTTCCATTTCTTTGTGTCTTCTTCAATTTTTTTCATAAAGTTTCTATAGTTTTCAGTGTATACATTTGTCACCACTTTGTTTAGGTTTATTCCTAGATATTTTATCAGATTCTGCTTTCAAGAGAAAGCAAGGCCCTCCATGCTTGGAACATGCCTGGGAGTTGTGGGGCAGCCATCTTCTTGCTGTTAACCAGCAAAGGAAAGACAATGGGACTGGAGAAAGAGAATAATGAGCGAGAACGCAGAGAAAAATGAAGAGTAGATCAAGAGGAAATTCTGATGGTTTTCCAGTCCTTTTACCTTCCTAAGGCCCACCCACATCTCTGCTCTACAGTTCCATAAAATAAACATACAGACTTACATTAAAGTCTCTTTTGTTGTATTTGCTAGATGGAATTAGTTTCTGTTATTTTCAGTTAAAGAACTATGACTACCATGACAGATTCCCGAACTTAAGGAAGAATGGTGCCTATTTCCCAGAGATCATCTTCCTGGACTAGTATTATTCAGAACATACTTTGGGAAATGCTGTCATGGAAAAGGGAATTAAAAATAGACCAGGTTATTTATTTAGTTGTGTAGTTTGCTTTTACACTTCCATTTTCTGGCGTGGGTGAGTCATTTGTTGGAATTCCAACCTCTGTGGGCAGAGCTGGAGCGAGATGCAGAGGGATACTTTTTGAATCATTCCACTCAGCATTCTGTAGTTGAATGCAAACCAGCCCTGGGGAAGGAGTGTCCTGATTCCCTTTTCAGGCTTCCCCTCTCCACACCACCAGATGTCTCCACTGAGGACATTATGACTTTGGTTCAATTTTACCCTCTTCTTCGACTTCTCTGGAGCCAGAGGTTCTAGATGCTCAACCCAGATTCAAAAATGCTACGAAAGGCCCCTTTGTGAAACATAGAGAAATTTCCTACACCAAACTGAACAATGCCCTGGAATACTAACATTCCTTTGTCCCAGGTCATCACCTATGGTGGACTTCACAGTTAATTAGTGTAATTGTTTGCTAAAATTCTTATGCACAGGCTACCTGAACTATTGTTCCGAAAGAAGCCATAGAGTAGCTTCCAGCTCTGCCTAATAATTCCTCGCACTCCTCTTTCTTCTGGAATGTCCTCCCAGTTCTAGCTTTTTCTGCCGTCTAGGATTTATCTCTGACCCTGTTCTCTTATTGTGAGAGCAGTTGAACCTCACTATACTTGCTAATCTTGGGCTTTTGTATCTGCTTCCCCAAACACCATTGGTTGAGGATGAGGGCCAACCCAAATGTAATGAAATCACCTCTCGGTGGGCTCCATCAGGTTCACTGGATTCTTACTTAAGAGTGGGGTATGATCAGAATAGCTGGAGTACTTGAAGAATTAGCTGTTAATAAAATTGTGAACTAGAGGACATTTGTCTTTGGACCCATCTGATCACTCCACTCATTAGTCATTAAATAGAATTAGAGAGGGGTGCCTGGGTGGCTTAGTCGGTTAAGCATCCGACTTTCGCTTAGGTCATGATCTCGCAGTTCGTGGGTTCGAGCCCCACGTCGGTCTCTGTGCTGACTGCCAGCTCAGAGCCTGGAGCCTGTTTCAGTCTGTGACTCCCTCTCTCTCTGACCCTCCCCTGCTTACGCTGTCTCTCTCTCTCTCCTAGAAATAAATAAAATATTTTTAAAATTTTTTAAAAAAATAAAAAATAAATAGAATTAAAGAATATCAAATTAATTTTTTTGTTTTATTTTAATAGCAGTCTGTCTATGTATGCCCAGTCTTCTGCGTTTGTTGCTAATAACTTAAGATCACCTGTTCACACATGTTCTAGGGAATATTCATTTGGGGACATTCACTATGAAGCTGTAAACATGAAGCTCTCTGTCCATTTACAAAATTATTTTGTTTGGGGTTTGGCAGCTGCTATTGATCTTATCATTGTATCATTGCTATAATATAAATATGTATTTCTTCCAGTCAAGTCAGCAGGCACCCAAAACTGCTCAGCTTAGTTCTACTGACTCCACAGATGGCAACTTAAATGAACTTCATATTACAGTAAGATGCTGCAACCGTCTGCAGTCCCGAGCACACCACCTTCAGCCACACCCATATGTTGTGTACAAGTTTTTTGATTTTGCAGACCATGATACAGCCATCATTCCCAGTAGCAATGACCCACAGTTTGATGATCATATGTGTTTCCCAGTGCCAATGAATATGGATTTGGACCGATACCTTAAGTCAGAGTCTCTGAGTTTTTATGTGTTTGATGATAGTGACACTGAAGAAAATATTTACATAGGAAAAGCCAATGTGCCTCTGATTTCACTGGCACATGACAGGTGTATCTCAG
Source organism: Hyaena hyaena (assembly GCF_003009895.1). NCBI lineage: Eukaryota > Metazoa > Chordata > Mammalia > Carnivora > Hyaenidae > Hyaena > Hyaena hyaena. Next base: position 1,981,140 of record NW_024080639.1, read on the forward strand.
GTAAGTGTATTTCTTGAATGTATGAAATTGTAAAGACAAACCTAAATTACACTTTAGTTATAGATATGCTCTGTCTACAGCTAATCTTCCTAATGTTCTCAGATAACCATCAACTTTGGTCCTATAGTTTTTTTTTCTAGCTATTTTTTTAATAGTTGTTCTACAGATTACAATATGTGTCTTAACTTATTGCAATCTAAAATGAATACTGATAACTCCCATCAAAGTATAGAAAGTCTGGGGGCCTGGGTGGCTCAGTCAGTTAAGCATCCGACTTCAGCTCAGGTCATGATCTCACAGTTCGTGAGTTCAAGCCCCGTGTCGGCTTCTGTGCTGACCGCTCAGAGCCTGGAGCCTGTTTCAGATTCTGTGTCTCCCTCTTTTGGTGCCCCTCCCCCACTCGTGCTCTGCTTCTCTCTGTCTCAAAAACAAATAAACTATAAAAAAATCTTTAAAACAGAGTATAGAAAGTCTGCCCCAATATAATTCCATTTCCTCCCCTGTCCTTTGTGTTAGTATTGTCATATATTTATATATAGAATGCCTATAGATGTTATAAACCCAACAATACAATGTTATAATTATTGCTTTATATAACTTTTTGTCTTTTAAAGAAATCAAGAGAAAGGAGAATGTATATAACTATAGGAGACTTTCACATTGACTTATGCATTCATCACTTCTGGTATTCTTTATTTCTTCCTCTAGATTTAAGTTAGCTGTCTGGTGTTGTTCTTTGCTCCATTGCCTCTCTCTCCTTTGTGCTGTAATTATCATATACTTTTTAGTTTTTTATAAGTTCAGCAGTACAATGTTACTATTATTGTTTTATGCAATTGTCTTTTAAATGAGACATTTAAGAGAGAAATATCAGAAAACATATTTATACTGTCTTTCATAATTACATATGTAATTACCTTTATTGGTCTCTGTTCCTTTGTGTTGATTTGAGTTACCATCTGTATCATTTCCTTTCAGCCTAAAGAATTTCCTTTACTATGAATTGTAACTCAGGTCTGCTGGTAATGATTCTCTCATTTGTTGTCTAGGAATGTCTTTATCTTGCTTTTATTTTTGGAAGGATAGCCTTGCAGGGTATAATATTCTTAATCATCAGTTATTTTTTTTCTTTTGTACTTTGGGAATAGCAGATGACTAATTTCTGGAATGCATTGTTTCTAATGATAAATCAGCTATTAATATTATGGTTTCCTTGCACTTGATACTGTTCTCAAGATTTTTCGTGTGTGTGTCTGTGGCTTTAAACAGACTATGATGTATATAGGTGTGGATCCCACTGTGCTTGTCCTATTTGGAATTTGTTGCACTTCTTTATGTGTAGGGTAACCTTATATACCAAATTTGGGAAGTTTTCTACTGTTTTTCCTTCCATTTTTTTCTGACCTTTCTTCCCTCTTGGGCTCCTATTACACATATATGTGTGGTTTAATGGTGTCCCACAGTTCTCTGAAGCTTTATTCATTTTCCTTCATTTTTTTCTCTGCATATTGGATAATCTCTGTTGGTCAGTCTTCAAGTTCACCGATTCTTTCCTCTGCCAGCTCAAATCTCCTATTGAGCCCTTCAATTAAATTTTCTTCATTTTAGTGATTATACTTTCAACTACTGAATTTCTATTAAGTTCTCTATTTTTATATAAAATTTCCATCTCCTTATTGTATTTTCTGTTTTATAAATCATTGTCAAATTTTCTTTTAATTCTTTAAATATCATTTTTTAAGTTCTTTGAACAAAATTATAATTGTTGTTCTGAAGTTTTTGTCTGCTAAATGTATATCTAGCACTCTCAGAACATGTCTATTGACGGCCTTTTTCCTATGTATGCAGCATACACTACTGCTTCTCCACATGTGCCATGATTTTTTGTTGTTCTTTAAAACTGGACACTTAGGATACTATATTATAACAACTCTAGATTTCACCCCTCCCCTAATTCACAGGGTGGTTCTCTTGCTGTTTTTGTTTAGTGACTTGCCTGAACTAAATCTGTATCTTTCCATCACTGCACCTACTGATGTCTCTGCTAAGTTTTTGTTTGTTTGTTTGTTTGTTTAACTTTAAGTCTGAGTCAGCATAGTTTAGTGGTCAGTCATTGATTGGCCAAGGGTTGTACTTAACCACCTTGAGCTGGCTGGCTTCTACCTTTTGTCTTTGGGTTGGGTAAGGGATTTTCAAAGTTCAGGCAGTCTACAAGTCTCATGTTCAGCCAGGGAAGTAGCTTATTAGAGTGTTCTGACTCTTACTGTTTTTACTGAGTTTCTGTAAATTCTCTTAAATAAATGCTTCTCAATTTGTCATATACCTTTGTTCAATTTCCAGAGCCCTTAAATGGTTATTTTTGATCATTTTGTCCAGTTTTAGTATTTCTTTTTGTGGAAAGGATTTACTGAGCTCTTCATTCAGCCATTCTAGAAGCCTCACCTGTGCCTATAATAGAAGTTTATCACCTCCTTATATTTCCATCTGTCATCTTTATTCTTTTGTTCTAAAGTATAGAGTTGTTTTGTTTTCTTTTTCTCAGCCAGACATTAAAAGATGTGTCAAATACTTGAGGACCAAATAAAGGATGGATGCCCCTTTAAAAAGTTAGACTTGAAATATAGTTTTGTTTTTTTCAAGTCCAAGAATTTTCAGTATGACTAAAACTTTTAACTTTATATTACAATTATAGCTAGGTGATACTTTTTATTACTGTTTCAGATGGTTTGTTTATTTTATGGACATTTGTTTGCTGTGCTGCTATTAACTTAGAGTAATTTAACAAATCCCAGTAAGATATATTTAAAATTATGATACAATTATTTGGTAATATGAAGTCATCTTTAGATATATAAACTACTTGGATTTGTGAAGTTCTAATACATTTTTATATAGAGACAAGTCTTTTGCAAGAATATTCAAGTCCAGATGAAAGTTGGTATTTGAACTATAACATAGATAATATCTTAGCAGAAGACTAAGAATTCTGAATAATCTCTGAATTTAATTTCACTGAATTAAAATATTTATGAGTTAATTTTCTCATCGAGGAGTCAGTATTATCACTGAGACCTTAACTTCTAAAAGCAGTGTGCTTGAGAGATGAACCTATCATAGATTATTTTGTCTTTATTCTCTAAGTCATTTGAGGTGTGGGTAAAAGCCAAAATTATTTTTTAAGTCGTGGGTAGTTCTCTTTGTTCTTCTTTAATTCTTATGGTAATAAAATTTCATTCTAGCATTAATTAAAATTATTTTCGTAACTTGACAGGAATATTTGAGTTAACAGACCATAAAAAGCATCCTGCAGGGACCATCCATGTTATACTGAAATGGAAATTTGCTTACCTTCCACCAAGTGGATCTATAACTGAAGACTTAGGAAATTTTATACACAAACAAGAGGCAGAAGTTGCTCAAAGACTACCTCCAGCATCCTCTGTTAGCACAACAGTTGTAAGTAGCCATGACTTTAGAACTAAAGAAATCATTTAAAAAAGAAAAAAATAGCTGAAGTCTTATCAAGTGCATGTTTATTATACTCACTTTAATGTATTGATTTCTTAGGCACCAACACCTAAGCCAAGACAGCGTTTAGCACCTGTAGATAAGAAAGTATCTTTTGTGGATATCACACCACATCAGAGTTCTGTAAGTAGTAAACACTGAAAATACTGATTTTTTTTTCTCCCATAGCAAATATTTGAAGTAAATTATATAGTATACTATACCTGATTTCAAAGGAAACCAGTGAATAAAATACTTCTTTCTCCTTTAAATGTTAGCTTTGTAATTTGGCACTGTTTATGAATGTTAATTCCTCTTACTCTTTGATCTAAACCCTCCTTTGGCTCCATCTGTGTCTCTAGCTACTGTGCTGTAATCCTCTGTCCTCATTTATGGGGGGGAAAATCTCTTTAAAAAGTTGTCTTAGTTCTGTCATCCTTTCTTCACACTGTTTCTTGAACTCACTCTAGTCACATTCATCCTCATTTAAACCACCTGTGCCATTGTCATGATGACTTTGACTTTGCCATAGCCAGTAGTCAATTCTGAGTCCCATCTTTATCTCCCAGCAACATCTGATGCAATAGAATACTCGCTTCCTCTTCACTTAGCCTCTGGGACACCATGCCTTTTTTTTGCCCTCCAGCTTTCCCACTTCTTTTTCTCACTCTCCTGGACCAAATCTCACAAGGTTGAGGTGCCTCGACATTTAAACTGCAGACTTAGACCTCTGCTCAACCTATATCTGCATTCAGAAATATTATCTAATCTAACGAGGTGGGGGGGGAGGGGTGGTTAATGCTTATTTCTTATTTTGAGAAAAAGAGAAAGCATAGGGAGGGGCAGAGAAAGGGAGAGAGAGAATCTAAAGCAGGTTGCACGCAGTCCCATGAACCACAAGGTCATGACCTGAGCCGAAACCAAGAGTCAGATGCTTAACTGACTGAGCCACCCAGTCACCACCAATCTCACAGTTTTAAACATCTAGATGCTGACACTCCCATATTTGTGTCTTCAGTCTTGATCTCGCTGCCCAATTCCAGATTTATTTTCTTCCTGCTTCTTTCGTATGCACTGGATGTCTAGTAGGAATCTAAACTTCACATGTCAAAACCCAAAAGTCATTTCACCAACCCTCTTCCAAAATGTTTTTTTCATTGTTTCCCATTCTCAGTAAATGACTCACCATTCACCCAGTTACACAGTCATGAAATTTCAAAGTCATCCCTTTGGCATTTCCTCTTTCACATCCCACATCCAGTTCATCCCCAAAACCTGTCAGCTGTACTTCCAAAACATATCCTATAGTCACATCATCTCCACCGTCACCACTCATGTTACCATCATCTCTTTTGGACTTTAAAAAAATAATAACATATTTGTAATCAACACATCTCTTAAATGGGTAAAGGAAACGTATCTTAAGCACACAGCTCAATGAATAGCTACACAGCCACCACCCAGAATTTAAAAAGATACCGGCATATACAATGCATTCCTATATATGTGCTAAATAAATTAATTTAAAGATTACTACTCAGACGGTGTCTAATACTAATACTTACTGAGTGCTTTTTACATGTCAGACACTGAACTGAATGCTTTATGTCCGCTGAACTCATTTAATTCTTACAACAACCTTAGGATCATACTAGAATTACTCCCATTTAAAGATCAGGAAAGTAATGTTTACAGAGTTTAAGTAACTTGCTCAAGGTCAAAGTATTAGATTTGGGATTTGAACAGAGGTAGCCTGATTCCTACGTAAATGATCATAAATGTGAAAAAGATGTGCATAGAGATGTTTGTTGCAGTGTTAGTCACAACAGCTAAAAATGGTGAACACTAGTAAATGGTTCATTAAATTATGATACGTTCATTTATTTTACTATTATGTTGTATTAAAAATGATGTTTACCCAGAGTTTCTTTTTTTTATTTTTTTTAATGTTTTACTTATTTCTGAGAGAGAGAAAGAGAGAGGCAGCGTGAGCAGGGGAGGGTCAGAGAGTGAGGAGATACAGAATCTGAAACAGGCTCCAGGCTCTGAGCTGGCTGTCAGCACAGAGCCCAACGCGGGGCTCGAACCCACGAACTGCAAGATCATGACCTGAGCCAAAGTGGGACGCTCAACTAACTGAGCCACCCAGGCACCCCTCAAAGTTTCATACCAGGAGAAAATTTTATCTTATAGTATTAAGGGTTTCTTAAATGGAATAGGATATATTTGTAATATAATTACTACTATAAAACCAAGCAATTTCTTCTTATTTGCATTAAAAATCATAAAAAAGTATAAAATTAAAAAGAAATCTATTATTACCAAAAATTTATCATTGGGTAATGGGAGTACGGATTTGTATTAGTTTCTTTTGTTTTCTTGTTTATCTTTCATGTTTTCTTTTTTTTAGTATTTTTTAATGTTTATTCATTTATGAGAGACAGAGAGACAGACCATGAGCGAGGGAGGGGCAGAGATAGAGGGAGACAGAATCTGAACCAGGCTCCAGGCTCTGAGCTGTCAGCACAGAGCGCGACGCGAGCCTTGAACCCATGAACCGTGAGATCATGACCTCAGCCAGAGTCAGACGCTTAACTGACTGAACCAACCAGGTGCCCCTATCTTTTATATTTTCTTTTTTTTTTTTTTTTTTATTTCTAGGAGAGAGAGAGAGAGACAGCGTGAGCAGGGGAGGGTCAGAGAGAGAGGGAGTCACAGACTGAAACAGGCTCCAGGCTCTGAGCTGGCAGTCAGCAAAGAGCCCGACCCGGGGCTTGAACCCACGAACCGCGAGACCATGACCCAAGCGAAAGTTGGACGCTTAACCGACTAAGCCACCCAGGCGCCCCTATCTTTTATATTTTCTATATTGGACCTCTAAAATAGCAAAAATGATAAGCTATATTTTAAAAATAAACAGTTTGTAAATCCTGGGAAATGATTGATTATAAATTGATTTTTGATACAGTTAAAAAAGAATGTTGATCATAGAAAGTACACGTCTGTCCTAGCACATGCAGTTTCTTAATTACATGAGTAATGTGTAATCATCATAGAAATATTAAAAAATACAAAGGAGGAAAAATTTAAAAACATTAAAAATAAAATTAAATTGCCCCAAATCTATATGTCAGAGATAGAATTTTGGTGAACTTCCTTCCACACTTATTCCCATGGGAACATTCACACTGTTTGCATGTTTGCTTTTTAACAAACCAGTATACAGCTAGATGTTTCGTTCTATAACTAGCTTTTTACCCAGCACTGAATTGTGTACTCTACTCAGTGTCGTATGTACAGGTCTACATTATCATTTTCCACACAGTGATGAAGAACTCAGGTATTTGGATGTTCCATCTTATTTAACTAATCCTCTACTGTGGGGCATTTGCATTACTTTCACTTTTTTTGCAGTTACAAGCAGTGCTTCAGTGAACTATACTTGCCCTTCTTAAATTGTGTATATATATCATGATGAGTATCAACCATTTTACTGAAATGCACTGACTAAACTTAGGGACATATGGATAACTACTGTATTTACTTATATATATATGTGTGTGTTTGCCTTAGGATGATTTGGGGTTTAGTAATAAATACAAACTAACATACGTGCATGTTTTTACATCAATAAAAGGAGATACCGACTTCTCCTGAGGATGTGAAGGAAATTTCATCAGAAGTGGAGCATACACCAGAAATAGAAATTAATACGCCAACTCTTTCACATGTTCCTGAGGTACATGTTTGTATTTAAATTATTTCAAAAGGTTTATTTGGTTCTTAAAAGACTTTTTATTAACATGGATCACGAAATCATAGCATTATCCTATTTTTGTGTTCAACTTCCTGGGAACGGAAGAATCAAAAATAGGACAAGTATTTTTTAACAGCTACAATTCTGCTATTAGCAAGTGGTAACTAGATCTGTGAATTAGAGTAATATGTAAAAGTCATTTATGTTAACGCATTTTTCATTCTTGGTTTACAATAATGTTCATATATCTGCATATTATCATTTGTCTGTACAATTTTAGTGATTGTTTTCTAATGAATCACTTATGTACAGTGCCTGTCTACATACTTAGGTCTCAAGCTTGCATGCATTATTAATCCAGTGCTTCAACAAGTATGTATACATGTGACCTAAGCAACAGTGTATCGGTGTGCTTTCATTTCTTCAGGTTTCTCCAGGAAGCAGTGTAACTGAGGTTAAGGAGGGTTCTGAGAAAATACAACAAGCAAGAGATGATGATGTGTCTTTTCTGTCTGAGGGTCAGCTTGCAGATCGAAGTCTGTCTTCTTCAGAAGATGAAACAGAAATAACTGAGGAACTAGAACCAGAAGGTGATGTTTTTCCTTTTTTTAAATTAATATTTTTTCCTTCTTTGCTTTATTTAATCTGCTAGAGTATTTCTCCGAGGACATCTTCATTTAATAGTGGATCTACCGGGGTGGTTGGGTGGCTCAGTTGGTTAAGCGTCTGACTTCAGCTCAGGTCAGATCTCATGGTTCATGGGTTCGAGCCCCACATCATGCTCTGTGCTGACAGAGCCTGGACCCTGTTTCAGATTATGTATCTCCCTCTCTCTCTCACCCTCCCTGCTCATGCTGTCTCTCTCTCTCTCAGAAATAAATAAAACATTAAAAAAAATTTTTTTAATAAAAAAATAAAACAAAATAAACTTAAAACTAAGAACTCGGACAAAAAAAGACAACTCATGACAGGATTTAACATATAGGAATATCTGGAAGAGGCAACTATAGTGACAGAGCATTGAAGTGGCTCCCTAGGGAAGGGCAGATAGAGTCAGAGAGAGGCCAAAAAGGAGCAGATTATAAGGGGGCCTGAGGAAACTTCTGGAGCAATGGATATATTCACGATCTTAATTGTGGTGATGATTTCACAGGATTATGTGTATGTCAAAATATCAAATTTTGCACATTAAATATGTGTATGTCAGTGTTGCCACAATAAAATCACAAGGCTTTTAAAAGTGCTTTTAAGTACTAAGAGTGACTTGATTTTTGCAGAGTATAATTGGTTAGGCTGTTAGAAAACACCTGTTACCCTGTTCTCTTTAAAAAGATTATTTTTAAATTTCAAAACAAGCTATATTTTTATTATCTCTGTTTCCACTAAAACTGAACCTGGAATTTTCAGTCTTTTTTTTTTTTTTGCTTTGTTTTGTTTTGTTTCTCTTTTCTAAAATATAATTTAGGGGTGCCTGAGTGGCTCATGCAGTTAAGTGTCTGACTCTTGATTTCGGCTTAGGTCATGATCTCACGGCTCATGAGATTAAGCCCCATGTCAGGCTCTGCGTGGAGAGCACAGAGCCTGCTTGAGATTCTCTCTCTCCCTCTCTCTCTCCCCCTCCCTTGCCTTGCTCTCTGTCTCTCAAAAGAAATAAGCATTTAAAATAAAATAAAATGTAAAAGTAAGTATCTTTGCTGTTAAAAAAGGTCTAGACATAATTATCATATTGTTCTTCTAAGGGTGTCCTTATGTAATGTTTATTTCTCTCCATTTTACAAGGTATAATTGATTTAATCGACTTAAACTACTGAATTTTATTTTTTAACAGATGAGGAAGAGAGATCAGCATCTGACAGTGATGAATGTATTATTCCCGGTCCTGTCTCCAAGAATATCAAACAGGTCAGTAGCTTGATGCCAGCTAGAAATGTTGTGGAATAAAGTTGTTTTCATTCACAGTTTATCAGTCCTCATATAGGAAAATCTTCAGACAAAAATATTTTTGAGGAAATACTAATAGCTTATCACAGTCTTACCCATGTAATCATCTAGTACAAAATAAATTTATATGCAGTTTCATAACATGATGAGTCATAACTTCTAGTATTAGTTTTATTAACCATACCTAACAATAGTAGCTTTATTAGTTAATTGCTAAAACCAGTTGACTTTCCTGACTCCTTTTCAGAACATGTACAAAGATACGTTAAATCTCAACTCTAAGAATTTAAAATGTGATGTTGCATTCAAAACTATAATAACTTACAAATGTGAATTCATACACTATTCATATCTAAATATGTCCTCTGATAAACTATTAAAGTTATTTCATTTCTACCAAAAAATTAACCCTCTTAAATCTTGTATAGTATATATTTGTTTTGTAACACACTGCTGAAAAGTAGTATGTAAATTGAAATTTTGAAGAGAAAATTATACTTTAATTTATATAGAAAGTATACCACTTAGCAAAGCATTTTTTATTTTAAGGCAAGAGAGGGAATTTTTATAAAGTAAATGTTAGTAAAGTAAAAAGGCTCTAGCTTTTTCTGTTCATCTACATTAATTTTCCTAAAATGATTAATTGTACACCTTTTTTTAGACTTTCTCCTTTTTGGCTAAGAATTGGAATACTTCTTTCAGCCCTTAAAATCCTCAGCTTAACCTCTCTGCAGAACAAACCCAAATGCAAACAGAATAGTTTGTCTGTCCAAAGTTTTATTACCGTTGTTACTAATTATAATACCACCTGACCCATGGCATCCTGATATAGAATCTTTACTGTTCAAAATCAATAAATCAAGAAAGAAATCTTGAACGTGGTTGCCTGGACACTTTTAATAAAGCATTTAGTTCAATTCAGTTTAGCTTTTTTTGCTGTATCAAACCTGAAATTGTTAAAATTCTTTATCAAACTGATGAATAGAAGTTCTGCGTTGTCTATTAGCAAATTTTGATAATGGGAATCAAAGGGAAAATGGGCCCCTTTATATTAGGGTTTTATTAGCCATTTGTATTAGGGTTTTCCAGGGAAATGGAACCAATAGGATATATGTGTATAAATGTCTACACGGAAAGAGATGTGTCATAAGGAACTGAGCCACGTGACTGTGGAGCCTGAGAAGTCCCAGGATTTGCATCCCGCAAGCTGGAGGCCCACAAAGGGCCATGGTGTAGCTTCCGTCTGGGTCTGAAGACGATCAGTGCCAAGGGTGTACGTCCCAGCTGGCGAGCAGGTGGGCAGAGACCCAGCAAGAGTCAGTGTTCCGTGGCACGTTCAAAGTCCAGAGAAGACCAGTGTTGCACCTGAAGGCCAACAGGCAAGAGGAGTTCTCTCTTACCCTTTTTGTTCTGTTTAGGTCTTTAGATGGTTGGAGGAGGCCCCATCCCCATTAGGGAGGGCAGTCTGCTTTACTCAGTCTACCACTTCAAATGTTAATCTCATCCAGAAACACCCTGACCACACACCTAGAATAATGTTTGACCAAATGTCTGAAAATCTGGTGGTCCAGTCAAGTTGACAGATAAAATTAACTATCAATTTATTAAGAACCTGCATTCATTACATCAGGAGTAGTCAGCCTGCATGTTTGAATCCGATATTTCTTCCTGTACATCTTCCTTAAGAGCTGCTGTGGGTAGCACTCATAGGACAGTGATACATGGCTTTCATCAGAAGGAAAGGATTACTTGAATGCTTCTTGTGACCTAAGCACATCCGGTGTAATATGTCCCTCAATTATCACAACAAATCTACATTCTTTAGCATCTACTGTGTGTCAGAAAAGAAGTATCCCTGGCGTCAAAGAAGTCACAGTGTGCCAGGAAACCCAGCCACAAAGCAAGGTGGTCAGAGCTAGGAGATGGAATGCACAGGGCATGATAGGAGCATTCAAGCGGGTACTGAACAGCGTGAGGGACCCTCATCAAGGATGACCTCCTAAAAGCCTGTGAAGCTTGAGCCAAGTGCTGAGGAGGATCAGGAGTTAGTGAGAGGCATAAAGCGATCATTATAGGACAAAGGAATGATAGCATTAGAATAGGGAGCATAACTTGTTCTGGAAATGCAGAATGGTTTTAGGATGGACTACGTCAGTGGCACACCTACAGAGCCCCAGGAGAATATGCCAAAAAGGCAGACATGTCCTCAGCATTGAGGCCTCTCGTGTATCATCTGAGGAGGCTGAAGCCTATCCTAAAGTTCTATGAGCAGCCGGTAAGGGCTTTTAAGGGAGAGGGAAGATCACTCACTCATTAAACAGCTATTTTGTGAGCATTTGCTGCATCCCAAGTTTTGTTCTAGGCACTGAGAATAAAGCAGTGAATGAGAGAAATAATCCTCTTACTCTTAGGGAGTTTACACTATTGAATTCAGTTTTAAAAGAGCATGCTATCAATAATGTAACGAATAGATTAGAGGCACAGAGACTAATTAAAAAGTAATTAGAGAACCCTACTCTGGCTCTCCCCAGTTGATAGATTTTTTTTTTTTAACAAATTGCCTCTACCCTCTAATGTCACAAAATTGAGACTCAAGGAGTATGCTAGGTAAGTATCATTTATACCAATTACACTGTGGATCCAAATTACCTACCCTGTGTAACCACTTGAAGATCACTCAGTTGCCTCCTTGCACGTTTCAGAATCTCCCAACCCATCATTATTTCTCAGAAATCTTGATCCTTAAAAAGGAATCTAACAGATTTCCCAGGACTTAGGCACATTACTTGGTTCTTCCTCTTTTCTTTATGTCTGTGATGTATAATTAATCATAGATTACTTCATTTTGTTTCATTTCATTTACAACATTTATGAGCTTCACTTTGTCAGAGTGAAATGCTTGTCCCCTCCTTTTCTTTCCAAAGTGGCATAATTAGTGTTAGCATCTTTTTTAACAGGCTACATAAAGTTTAGTGGCTGGATTAAATCAAGTCATTAACATAATGTGCTGCCCAATTTGCCCCTATCGCTCTTCGTTTCCAGGACATCAAAGTGCCACAGAGCTCCAGTGTAATTGGGCCTTGCTGGCTTGTCAGATCCCGTCAGCCTGACGACTGCTGCTTTTACTAAAAAGCTTCTAGGCATGATAATTAAGTGGGGTGGGGAGAGTCTGAGAAATGTAAAACTTTGGACATTTCTCTATGAATATTTTATTAATTTGAATAATCAGAAGTTAACAGTATCAATTTGATGTATAATACATTGATTAAAAGCCTTGTTTTAGGTCCCTAAAATAGACATCAAAACCAAAAATTTGCATCTGCCATGGCATTAAAAAAAGGAATTAACAATCCTTTCAAAGGGTTTCTAGTTTTATCATTTAAGCAGTGCAGCTTTCCATTTTCACTACAAAATGGATGACCCTCGATTCACAGATTTCTTAAAGTACGCCCGCAGGTAAGAATGGGAAATCACACCCTGAAAGAGCAGTGGATTCCTCTGTGCGTTGCCTATTTACATCTTTCTGCTTCTCTGTTTCTACTAATCGCAGTTTTGTACAAACTGCCATATTCAATTGGACTAAACTGCAGTTCCACCTGGAAACCAGGTCCCCTTGAACAACATGCTGGCATTCCTGGGTGATTACAGTAACGATGTTCAGCAAAATACGCTTTAAAGATTTGAAAGGCAGAATGCAAAAAGCAATTCACTACTTTGAGAACTCATGTATTAAATCGGGAGGCACCGGGGTGGCTCATTCGGTTAAGCATCTGACTTTGGTTCAGGTTATGATCACACTACTCCTGAGTTCCCACCTTGGGTTCTGTGCTGACAGCTCAGAGCCTGGAGCCTGCTTCGGATTCTCTGTCTCCCTCTCTTTCTCTCTGCCCCTCCCTCGCTCCCTCTCTCTCTCTTCCTCTCTATCAAAAATGAACATTAAAAATTTTTAAAAAGAGTAAAAGTAAAAAGCATTAAATCGGGGCACCTGGGTGGCTCAGTCAGTTAAATGTCTGGCTCTTGGTTTCAGCTCAGGTCATGATCTCATGGGCCCAACCCCTGAGTCAGGCTCTGAGCTGATGGTTTGGAGTCTGCTCAAGATTCTCTCTCTCCTTCTCTGTCTACCCCTCCCCCGCCCGTACACATGTGCCCAAAATAAATAAGCTTTAAAAATTTATTAAATAATTTAAGAATCAAATATGATATCCTGTCAGTGTGTAAAATAACCCCCTCCCATTGTTTTACATATGGAAAACAGCTTCAGCTAGATAGAATAAGTTTCAAAATATATTTTAGGTAAAACCAGAAATGTTGAATTACTCTGCTGGTAGTAATTTCTTCAAAAACTGTTTTCTGTTTTGTTTTGCAACTTCATTCTCTCTTACTAACATACTATGGACATCTTTTGGGGTGCCTGGGTGGCTCAGTCGGTTAAGCATCTGACTTTGGCTCGGGTCATGATCTCACGGTTCATGGGTTTGAGCCCCACGTTGAAATCTGCTGACTGCCAGCTCAGAGCCTGGAGCCTGTTTCAGATTCTGTATCTCCGTCTCTCTCTCTGACCCTCCCCTGCTCACACTGTCTCTGGCTCTGGCTCACTCGCGCTCTCTCTCTCTCTCTCTCTTTCTCTCTCTCTCTCTCAGGAATAAATATACTATGGACATCTTTCCATAGCTGTATATTGCATTTCTTTTAACATATGCCTAATATTGCAATGCATAGCCATACCATATTTATTAAAATAAGCCCCTTTTAATGGACTTTTTAGGTTAGGGCATCTGGGTGGCTCTGTTGGTTAAGTGTCCCATGGATCCTTAGGTTTCCTTCAGTCTTTGTTAATACAAACATTTCTGGTTAAAATAACAATGTACAAAAATTCCTGTTTCCTCACAGCACACCTTTGCCAAACTAACAGTGAAGAAATTACACCTCACTGATAATTCCATACATACATATTTTTATATGAGCATATAGACACAGCATTTAGGTTTATGTAAACAAAGATGTCTAGAGACATATAATCCAAACACCATTAGCAGTGAGCATCTCTGGGACACGGATCAGGGCAGGGGTCCGCAAACTGTGGCCAATGTGTCAATCCCAGCCCTCTACCTGTTTTTGTAAGCAGTGTTTTACTGGAACACAGCCACACCCATCATTTACATATTGTCTGTGCTGCTTTCACTCTATGAGAGCAGAGCTGAGTATTTACAACAGAGACCATATGGCCTGCGATGCAAAAAATAATCACCTACCCCTTTGGCAAAAAATTGCCCAAAACAAGAAACTTCTGTATTTTACTTTTTGGATTTATGCTGTTGGATTATTTTTTTAAGTTTTTTTATTTATTTTGAGAAAGAGAGAGAGTGAACAGGGGAGGGGCAGCAGGGGGGAGAAAGAGAGAATCCTAAGCACCATGAGCACGGAGCCAACATGGGGCTCGAACCCACGAACTATGATCATGACCTGCACCGAAGCGAAGAGTCAGGTGTTTAACTAACTGAGCCACCCCAGTGCCCTTCTTGTGGGATTGTTTTTAATGATGAATATAGATTATTTCTAGAAAAGAAATCATATGTAAGCTAATTCTGTACTAAAATGTTAAATAATAACTAAAGAACAATTTAATATGAATATTATAGAAGCTTTTCTGTGAATATCTTTAAAAGGGTCAACAAGTGTAGATTGAATCTGTTTTTGGTTTAGAGCAGTGGTTCTCAAATGTGGTCCCCATACCAGCAGCAGCACCTGAGAAATTTCGAGGATACAAATTCTTGGACCCCACTCCAGACCTCGTGAATGAGAAATTCATAGACCAAGGCCCAGAAATCCGTATGTTACTGAGCCTTACGGGTCATTCTGGAGTGTGCTACAGTTTAAGAGCAACTTCAGGGAAAAGCAGTACTTCCCACCGTGACTGCACACTAAGATCACCTAGAGAGCAGTTTTAAATGCCAGGGCCCGGCTCCATCCAGATCCGCTAAATCCGAATTTTGTTTAAAGCTCCCCGGGTGAGACTAATATGCAGCCAAAATCGAGAACCACTGTACTATAACATCTGTTTTCAATGATGGTGAAAGTGGACTAGCATATCAAAATCACCTGAAATTGAGGGTAATTTTTAAAATTCTCTCCTTCCTTCACATTATTGCCATAGTAAGCCACAGTTAATGATAGAAATGTGTCATATCCCTCAGGTGTATTAGGACAGGAAAAAATATCCCAACCATTGCTTTAGAACATGTGGTAACAAGCTTCTGTAATTTGCCGACCATTACAGATGCAGTAATTTACATGGTGTATAAGGGAGACCATGACAGTATTCTAAAAATAAGCACTCTTAACTCTAGCACTGTTTTGATCTCCATCCCTGAAGTTTTCATTATTTATATTATTTGCTCAATATGATCTTTCACAGAACATAGGAGAAAAGATAAGTTACTGCCACTGATGAAAGCTGGGGGCGGGGCGGGGGCATTGGTTTTGTTTCTTAAAAACATTGTTATCTCCACAATTTGAGTTTCTCTTTACTCTTCTTTCTTCTAAAGAGTTTTTATTCTAAGAAACCAAAGACTTTCAATCAAAACATGTGTGAAGAATGGATATGATCCCAATAAGGGGAATGTTTTGGAGCCTAGTGGGAGTTGAGAGGACTTGGTTTTTTTTTTTTTAAGTTTATTTATTAATTTTGAGAGAGAGAGAGAAGGAGAGAGAAAATCCCAAGCAGACTCCACATTGTCAGTTCAGAGCCCAGTGTGGGGCTCAAACTCACAAACCGTGATATCATGACCTGAGCTGAAATCAAGAGTCGGACACTTAACTGACAGCCACCTGGTAGGACCTTTTTTTTTTTTTTTTTTCAGTTTTTGAGATGACTCTGCCCACCCCCAGCCTAAGTTGTAAAAATCACTATTAATTAGTGTGCATTCCTACCCTATTTACATATGACTGTCAATATCAATGGTGAGTTTGACTTTTTGAACCAACATTTTGACTTTTTTTTAGAGCTCACCCCAGTTAAAATTTTTCTTGTAAAGGGCATAGACATAGATCATAACCTTCCATTTCCATTTTATATCTATTACTTTGCTATGTAGTACCAAGTTCTACCCACTCCTATAGGTAGGCTTTGTTTATATTTATTTACACACACATACACACGTATGTAACACATTTTTATACTGATATATATAATATTCATGTAAGTTCATGTAACCATTTGGGGAGTAATTTGAATTTCTCACATCTGTCCCTTAGCAATTCTTCTAAGAGAATCATTCACATACATAAGAAAACATAAAGGGATGCAACATTGTAATAGCAAAAAAACGTGAACACCTGAATTGTTCATAAGTAGACAAAAAAGTGGACTATAGATTATGCAATACAAATGGAATTCTATACAACCATTAATATGAAGGAATTGAATTTTAATCATAAACATGCATAAATCTCAAAATATATAATATTGAGCGAAGAAAAAAACACAAGTTACAGAATGATTAGTAGAGGCTGATATCACTGATATAAAGCCTAAAAACAGAACAATGCTCTATGTCGTTTATGGATCCATTCCTATGTTGTAGAAAATATAAAAGCGTTTTTGGGAGTGATACACACCGACGTAAGGAAAGAAGTTACCTGTGGGGAAATGAAAAAGGAGAGAAAGGAGCTAGGAGATGGGGCTTGACCTGTGTCTAACTGAAATGTTTTGTTTCTTCAACAGTAACAACAAAAAAGTTTGAATCAGATACAGCAAAATGGTAACATCTGTTTTAGACATTGAGGATTTGAATATGCCAAATTATTTTCTATACTTTATCATTTTAAAAGTTACAGGAATGCTTATTCACTGTAGAAACTTAGGATGAAATAAAATTCACATGTAATCTCACCAGAATTAGAGTTAAATCTAATGGACTAAAACAAGTTGAAAACTTTTACCATAGGCCATCCTCACTTAAGGGATACTATGTTTAAGGACTGTCATGCATAATTAGTTTCGAGAAGCCTAACAATTCGGCCCCAGTGTGGCTGCTCTGATGGGTGAAACCAGAGGAAGAATTCAGCATGATCCTCTGAAGTAAAACATAAAAAATGTAAGCATGCCAATAAAAGCTTAAGTAAATACTATAGAAAAATACAGCCTAAAATGAATTAGCATCAGTCAGGAAGCAGTAGTGGAATTGAGCCAAAATCATGAGAACTTTAGCTTTTTTTCTCTGCAAGTAATACAAGCTGTCATCACATTTCTAGATCATTCAGCCACATAATACGTAGTGTCCGTCTACACAGGCAAGTTAAAGTAAGTTGCTTGCAGTTCTTATTTGAGTCACTTCTAGTACTTCTGTTCACCGCAGTCGATTTTTAAATGCCTTTTCTTTTATATGCTGACGTCAACATCTTGCTAACTAGGGAAGTTAATAGGGCACTTGGTGAACAAGACAAAAGTAACATCATACGTAGTAACAAACGTTCAGACATATAGAAAAGAAGACAGGAAAAGCCTAAGACCTAGACATGTGGCCAACTTGCTAATCGTGAAGGTGACTAACACCCTACAGAAGTACAGTCTCTTGTTCTCGAGACCCTGGACAGACATTATTACGCATCTCTCTGCAAAGACTTGTTTGAAGGTGTGTTGTTACCCCTTCCAAGTCTCCTAGTGGAACTTGTTTTCATTGTTTCGTGGAACAATGTTTGTTATGAAACATTGGAAGGGTTCAAGTAATAGTGACTACCATCTCAGTTCCACAGTATTGACCTGTCTTTGAAATATTCTTCTTTAACCAAAATCTTACCCAGCAAGATTTCTATATATTTTTCAACAGCTATTAATCACCAACTTACCAAAACAGGGGAGACACAATAAGTATTTGTTAAAAAAGAAAACTGCAAAATGCAGCTACACCTATTTCTGGCAATATACAAGAGATACTCTGAATATATAAAAGATAGCCTCCCTTGACTCCATATCTTTAAGTATTACAGAGAGGCAGATAGGCAAAGAAAGCCACGAAGTATAATGTGACTGGAAAGTGCAGTAAGGACCCAGAGGAGGAACCAGCTCACCCCTAGAGAATAAAAATGCTATATCCTAAAAGGACAGCAAGGGTGGCCCAGGGTGTAAAGTAAGTAGAATTTTGTCTGGCAGAGGAGATTTTAGATGCAAAAAACCCGAGCTCTATAAACAGCACACCACTGGTCCCAGAAAATGCCTAGAGTGTACATTAATGGGCTTTCAGGCAGAAAGGGTGATACCTGATTTGTTTTTCGGGAGAGAATTCAGCCACAAGAAGAGCAGCTGAGGCCCCAGACAAGGGATTAGGGGCAAGAAATCCCATCCTGTTTTGTCTCTATGTCCTCAATAGCTGATACAATGTTGAAACACAAGCTTTCAATAATCTGATGAATCATTGTGGTATTTAGGAAGTAAAATGAATAGGAATGGGTGATCTCAAGGATGTGGGGGGTATGAAAAAGGGAAATGGCCAAAGGGGCTCCAAGGTCGCTTGGCCACAGGTGACCAGTTGGATGGTGATGTCACGTGAGACGGGAAATATCGGAGGATGAACGAGATCAGGGGAGAGAATACGAGTTCATTTCTGACACGAAGTTGGAGTTGTCTGTTATGCAGTTGATGTGCTTCTGAGTCTTCAAAATCTTTATATATAATCTAGTTGAACTTTTGATTCACAGAGGCCAAAATACCACCGGAATTGTTCCAATGGTGGAACAATTGGCTGGCCCCAGTAGCCAGAATGTATAATGTTTAGAAAATTCTTTATTCAGAGTGTGCTTCCCTAGATATATACTATTTGGAACTTATCCTCTTTCTGATTTGTTTTAAATCGATTCATGTAGCATAAAAAGAACAAAGATGGGGCACCTGGCTGGCTCAGTCTTTTAAGCATTCAACTCTTGATTTTGGCTCAGGTCACAATCTCACGGTTCAAGGGATCGAGCCCCACATCAGACTCCTCACTGACATCATGGAGCCTGCTTGGGAGTCTCTCTCTTTCCCTCCCTCTCTGCCCCTCCCCCAGCTGCTCTCTCCTGCGCGCTCTCTCTCAAAATAAGTAAACATTTTTTAAAAAGAAAAAAGGGGCACCTGGGTAGCTCAGTCAGTTGAGCATCCAACTTTGGCTCAGGTCATAAACTCACTGTTCATGAGTTCGAGCCCCACATGGGGCTCGCGCCTGTCAGCCTGTTCCCGCAGAGCCTGCTTCAGATCCACTCTCTGCCCCTCCCCCACTTGCACTCTCCCCAAAGTAAATACATATTAAAAAAGAACAAAGAAATGGTAACTAATAACTTCTGTATATAATATTAGTCAGAAAATTTAAGGGACATGGATAGAGGTAATGAGGCTTGAGGGGGAATAACAATAAAAAACTGGGCCAAAAAAGGAGATGATGCCATGTAAGGAATTTTAAAGCTCTTTTATTTATTTGAATATTATGATGGGTTTTCTTTTGGTTTGTTTGGTATTGATGTTTTTGCTCGTTTCTTTGGCTATAATCTACTTTCATTTAGAGTTCTATATCTGTATGTAGTCTTATTCGATAACCTAAATTTGTTCTTATAGTAATGCAAGTTTTCATATGGGGATTGTACACTTAATATATTATTAATAAAATAACCAGTTAAATAAATTCGATTCCCCTGCTATTTAAAAGTTCATATGTCTCTTCATTGGGTTCTGTGATAAACAACTTTAAATTCTTCACAACATCAAGATAACCATTTTTTGCCTTTTGATGGCTATTTTCCTTTAATTCTTTTGTGAAGAAGCAGGAATGTTTTATTAGATGTTATTGTTATAACAATTTTGAGTTTTTCAAATTACAAAGCAGGTAAAAGACTTAATTATGCATGGTGCTCCATTTGAACCAGAATTATAAAACGTGTGCGCGCGTGTGGTATTCTGACAACCACAATGCATTTTAAGGAAAAAATAATATCACTTAAAATATTTTCTTGCCCATGTTAGTCTTCAGCAAGCAGAGAAGGGCTTTTCTGAAGTGAGGTTAGACAATAGAGCCAACTTCATTTCTTATGCACGTGAACGGAGAGGGCTTGAGGTTATTAGTTGAAACCGAGTAACCTTTCCAGGCTTTCATCTCTTTCTTTTCAAATTTGAATATGAAAAGCAAATTCAAGTCAAAGACCATCACTTTAATGACATTTGGCAGTCATTTGATTTATTAGGTTTTAGAAAAAATTTTCCTTTAAATATTTCATCATACTATGCTAATCCTAGTAATATTGCCAGCTGCCGCCTTGTACCTGTATTAGTGGAGACAGAATGGTGTGGAATTTTCTCTGTCATCCTAGTAAAATTTCCATGAATCTACTGAATAATAAAATAACCTTATTGAAATATTCAGATTTGGGTTTTTAGTTAAAGTGTCTTAGAATACATAATAAAAGAAAATGTCTTTTGAAAGAACGGGGTAAAATTACTTCATCAAATATTGAGGGGGTTTGACAGTAATAGAAATTGTTCTTTATGGGGATATTTTTACAATAGGATAGTTATGCTTTTCAGCTTGATTAATTACATTATATGCTTTGAAACATCTAAGTAGCCACTATGGTGAATTTGCTCACTGATTTACGTTTGACAATGAGTTCCTAAGAAGTTGGCCATATAGACAGCCCCCGGTTTCAGGATTTTCTAAGTGTTATTTGAAGTTATGTAATTTACAGTAGCATGCTTCTGAATTTAGTGAAGAGAAGTTTAGTTAAAGGGAATGAAGCGCAAATTTAAAATTGTAAAAAATTTTGCAATGTTAAGTGAGGAATCACCTTGGCATGATCTAATTTTTAAGTCATAGTTGGTTATTTGTTTTAAATCGTCACTCAAGGAAATATATACGGCTTGTTTAATAATGTCTGTGACACCAAAATGTATTAAGTGAGGAGTGAAATGAAAATTACACAGTAAAACAAATTATTTTTAATTATAAATTCTGTCAAAGTGAGATAAAAAATAAATAAATAACCGGGAAATGTGTGTTAAATTAGGTAAACACAGTTTCTCTTGTTTGAAAACATTACTTATTGAATGAAATATGTTGCAGCAGAATATACAAGACAATGAACTATAGTTTCCGCTCTAGTTAATATGGATTCATATAGCAACATGTATTAGCATAATCGCTATAAAGTATTCAACAGGCTTGATGTCTGAATAACTGAAACTTTCTCAGGTACTCTAGATTAAATAAAAGCAGTGATAAACATGTACTTGGTTACATAGTTTAAAACAAGGCGAAGTGATACTTGTCATTCTGAAAGCAATCGGAGATGAAGATCTCATAATCTTCAGCCCTGATAGACTACTAGTGGGGTATTTATAGCCTCAAATGTAAATCAGGAGACTATTGCCATGACACTGTTAACTTCAAACCCTGGGGCATTAGAATCTCATTCTCTCTCTCTCTGTCGTGAATAATCTATCATGTGTAACTATACAATAGTGTACAATGCGTTCCAAAAAAGAAACCCATTGGCCTTCATGTTTTATTTAAAATTGATAGTGAGAAAGAGTAAAGGGGGTTTTGCTCATTTGTTTTATGTCTCTTTGTTGTTTTTTGTTTTTGCTCCCTAAACAGCCATCAGAAAAAATTCGGATTGAGATCATTGCTTTACGCCTTAATGATTCTCGAGTAACTGCAGATGACACTATCCAACGGCTGTTCGTTGAATGCAGATTCTACAGTCTTCCTGCCGAAGAGACACCTGTGTCACTTCCAAAACCCAAGAGTGGGCAGTGGGTCTACTACAACTATAGCAATGGTATGTATGGTTCATTATAATACAGACATTTTTGTCTTACTGTGAAGGTAGCCGTAGGAACAAGGACAAAGTATGATTCCCTAATGTTCACATAGAGTCATGGAAGTCTCATCAGAAGAGATTAATAAAAGTCAGATCTGTACCATAGGATTGAGAATTAAATGTGAAGTGATGCTAGAGTTAAGAGAACACAAAAATGGTAGGAAAACAATGTCTCTAGGTGTTCCCACTACATCATGGTATCAAAAGAAAATTGTCACACCTGGGTCTACAACTGAATCAAAAAGTATAATATTTCAAGGGGGAAAAATAAACCACTAGCTTTTTAATCATGATTCAAACAATTCGGTGGCCTAATTTTTTCTACCTTTCTGATCAGCGTCCTCACAGAGATGTTTTTACGGTGTGTGTGTGTGTGTGTGTGTGTATACATATACATATATCTCTCCCAGTGTCTATATGTTCAGGATTTTTAGTGAGTGACCTAAATTCTTAGAATATGTTTTGATATTTTAGTCTACATGTGCATCAGTAGCTGCAGGCAGGTTGCCTCTTTTAGAGCTTTACCTCTCAGCGGGTTGACCTCAAAGTCAAACCCCACTGGTACCCTGTAAATTCTTGGATCAGCCAACTTTAAGGTGTTTTAGAGAATCATATATATCAGCATATTATTAAAGTGGAGTAAAAATATCATACCAAGCAGACATTGACCCTATGAAAAAACTGCTTATTAAGTTCTAAAGCCCTGGGGCACCTGGGTGGCTCAGTCGGGTAAGCATCTGACTTCGGCTCAGGTCATGATATCATGGCTTGTGAGTTCGAGCCTCACGTCGGGCTCTTTGCTAACAGCTCAGAGCCTGGAGCCTGCTCCAGATTCTGTGTCTCCCTCTCTCTCTTTCCCTCCCCTACTCACACTCTCTCTCAAAAATAAATAAACATTTTTTAAAAATTCTAAAGCCCTATAGTTAAACAAACCATAAAGATGGAATGTTGTATTATCTTTAGCAAAAACAAGGCATTTTATGCTAATCAAACACTAATATTTTTACTCACTAGGTTTATAAATTGTATTTTAATCAATGTGTAATCATGCTATTGATTGTATGTATATCAGCTACTCATCATCCAGTAGGAATATAGATGCTCGTGGTTACTTCATATGTATGTACACATGTGCACACACCTGATATTTTTAGAAATGTGGTCATTGCTTGAGACAGTGACTATGAGCATCCAGAGGTCTGTGCTAGTCTTCCCTGGATCCACAGTGCTTACTAGTTATGTGAACTTGAGCAAGATGGTTAAATTTCATGGTATCCTGTTTTCATATCTATTGAATAAGGCGCTCTCTTCATTCCCTTCCAGCTCAAATTCTATAATTCTATAATGACAGATAGGTTGAGAAATCAGTTAGGAAATAAATAGTGTAGTCAGGACAAGAATCTGATTCCTCCTCACTTTCATTGACTTGATATAACAGAAACATTCCCAAAAATATTTTCTCAAGCTTCCTTAGAGATACTTTACCTGCAAAGTGTCAGAAAAGTAAAACACACCAAATATTATCAGTAATGAGAGAACCGTTTGGACAACTAATTATAATGAAAATACCCTCCAAGAAAAGAGACAAACTCTTCTGGCTTTTGTTTTATTCTTTTTAAAGGTCAGCAGTAGAAGGTTTGGTTGGACTGACAACAAAATTGCTTTTTAGACATTGTACATTGAGAAGTTTGGCCTTCTGCAGAACAGATTGTTTTTATTTGCCGAAGAAGCAATGCAAATCATTCTGGGATGCAACCTGTTCACACATCCTCAAGTGTCTTGAATTTTGTATCTTTCTCACGTAGTAACCTAGGGCTTCAGGGGGGTCTTGTTAGTTGGTTGGTTGGCATTGGTTCAGGCGTATTTTTTCCTTTTGCTGCAAGATACTCCTACCATCTAATTGGTATTTTAAGAGCTGCTTACGTTTCTAATGAATAATTAGTCTTCTGAAAGCAACAAGAGAAACCAACAATTTATTAGAAATGAATTCAGTAGAAGTGTTTACTATCTCTTTCTTCAGCTTCTCTTCCTACCTATTGAGATTTGACTATGTAGTATTTGAAAGGTTAATTGAAATTTAGGGATATTTCAATCCCCTTGTGGTGGGAGGGGAGAGGAATGTACTTTGTGTTCCAAGCAAAATAATGCTGTTTTTCATTATCTCCTACATCTGAAAAAAATGTAGTCTTAGATCATCAGCAGATTCTGAGAAATAATTAATATTAACCTTGTAGAAGGCTTTATTTTATTTTTCACCCAGTTATGACCTAGTGAAAGTGTTTATTTTAAAATTTTTGGATTTGCATCACCTTCATTGCAGAATCTCCTTGAATCTTTGGTTAATAAGTAACTATCTCATCTAATTATTGTAATGATTTACCGTTCACTTGTGACTTGATGTAAAAGGTCAGTAGAATGCAGCCTTACATCCTCCAAATCATATTAAGTGTTAATGAAAGTAATTTTATTTCCAAACTGTTTAATTCAGATGGAAAATCTAAAGGAAAATCAGTACATGCTGTCTTCTGTTTGAACGCCATACCAGTTGAGAGGTTGACTGAACCTTGCAATAATTTTTATATTATGGCTTGCATCTTTTCAAAAGGGATTCGTGTCCTGAGGCCTAAATTAGGTACATAAAAGGAGATTTAGCCTAGTGATCCACATGATTATTTAGAGCCCAATTCGGTCTTGATGAAGAGGTGTTATTACCAGTTTTATTTACACAAAAAATAGATCTTCTTAGGGCTCCTAATGCTGAAAAACAACAGCAACAACAAAGTTGAATTCACTTGCTAAACATTTGTAGCAGGAGGAAAACATTTGTATTTTGTTGGGCCTGAAAATTTTGCTCAGAGAATGCTGACAAAGCTAGAAAATAGTTTGGAAAAAATAAGATTAATGGTAGGTCTGAAGAATGTTGTCTGGGCTGAATAAAAGCCTTCCAGGGAATTGACAGTGGGAAGAGAAAAGATTAATGAAATCATCCCAAGTTTTTATGAGACTTCTGCAGATCTGGGCCCTGAGTGTGTGAGCATTGAACAGTCTATGTTTTGGAACAATTAAAGTTTAATTCAGAAGATGAAAATGATGCAGACTTTACATTTTGTCACTAATAGGAAGAGAAATTGGGCAAAGACAAGGATTGGGGGATAACATGCCAACACAAAAAGTTTTCAGAGATTCAAGGTTATCTCAGCCCTTTGTAATTAAGCCATCTGCATTTCTTCTGCCAAAAGACACTGATAAGAATATAAAGATCTTTCCAACCTGCAGAAGTGAGGGATAAGTTTTTAATGGTAGATAATTCAAGATCAGCTCAGATAGTTGGACTGCTATTTGGTACCTTTTTTGAGACATATGCTTTCAATAAGTATGTGAAAACCTAGCAAGCCTTAAACAAATGTGATTTCCAATGAGAAGAAAAGGCAAATAGCTTAATTTTTAAAGAGTTCTGATACTTTTCAAGTCACCAGAATTGCTTTTTATTTTATTTTTGTATTTTATTTTTTTATTTTATTTTGAAAGAGAGAGAGAGAGAGGGAGAGCACCAGCAGAGGAGTAGAGAGAGAGAGGGAGAGCGAGAATCCCAAGCAGGCTCCACACCTGGACATGGAGCCCAGCGCAGGGCTCAAACTCACAAACCGGGAGAGCATGACCTGGGCCAAAATCAAGAGTCGGACGCTCAACCGACTGAGCCACCCAGGTGCCCCAGAATTGCTTTTTAAAAGATATATCTCAAGTTTTGAAAGTGTAGATTTTTTTTTAACCGTCTAGTTCCATAAGACCAGATGGATGTCCTTAGGCCCGTGGCCTAGAGGTGGCCACAGTGTTCCGATGTCCCACGTGTTCAACACAGAAGTGTTCACTGGCAAAGGGATGTTGAGCTGCAACAGCGGTTCCCAGTGTGGGGCGTCCCCACCAGCAGCAGGAAGATAAAAATTCTCAGGCCCTAACCCAGGCCTGCCGAATTAGGAACTCAGGGTGAGTGCATTAATGTGCATTTTAACCAGGCCTCCAGGGGAGGCTGGCATTCATTAAAAGGCAAAGAATCTCTGGGCCAGAGCAAGACGGCCATATTCTAGGCCTCGTTTGTGCAAACAGAAGAGCTGGACTTCAAGTTTAGTCAGCCTTTGGAGGACTTTGCTTATTGGTAAAGAGCTTGAGTGTTTCAAAAAGGAATCTTTAAAACTGTTCAGCCCAAGAGAGTTAAGGCCTCTGGAGCAGACGTTCCTAAGCAATATCCTTTTCTGAGAGAGTGCACAGAGTTTGATGGCTTCCCTTGTTACAGGCACCGAATCCTCTATCTCGCTGCAGTCTGTGCTGACAACATGGTTCAGCGTAAACAGCAGGAAAAATTTTGGCTTCTTATGGAAGGAGAAGTTATAGTGTGGAGGTTAAGAAGGCAGGCTCTGAAGGCAGACTTGCTGGGTTCCGCCACTTTCTAACTAGGTGGGCCTAGGCAAAGTACTTACCTTCTCTGGGTCTATTTAATCATGTGTGAAATGTAGGACAGCATGGTCCTTAGCGCACGTGATTGCTGTGAGAACAGTATTGAGCTTGGTACCTAGTACATAAAGATCACTCCACAAACAATGGCTCTCACTATTTTTATCATTAAGAGAATAGGAAACACAGTGCTCTGGCCAACTAGATGAAACAGAAGCAGAGATGTCCCCATTATACTATTTTTTAACCAATTTCAATAGTAATGGTGTTTCAGTTGTTGTTGTTTTTTTTTAAGACATAGAGATTGCCATATAGTACAGCAGTTCAGCTTCTGGAAACCTACCCAAAACAATTGATAGCAAGGACTCTGACAAATACGTATGACGAATACATAGCAGAATTATTTACAATAGCGAAAAGGTGGAAATAACTCAAACATCCGTCCACAGACAAATGGATAAAGAAAATCCATATATCACAATGGAACATTATTCGGTCTTAAAAAGGAATGAAATTTGGATAAATGCCATGGATGAACCTTGAAAACGATTATGCTGAGCAAAATAAGCCAGACACAAAAGGACAAGCATTGCATGGGCCCACTTGTAAGAGGTACCCCAAATAGGCCAGTTCATAGAGAATAGAGGTTCAAGTAGAATAGAGGTAGCCAAGAAGTGCTGGGGCGGGGCGGGGGGGGGGGGGGGGAAGAGTTACTGTTTACCTGGGACAGAGATTCAGTTTGGGATGATGAAAAAGTTCTGGAGGTGGATGGTAGTGACAGCTGAACAACCGTGTGAATGGACTTAATGCCCCTGAGTGTATGCTTCACAATGGTTAAAATGACCAATTTTATCTTACGTGTATTTTACTACATTAAAAAAGTTTTTTTCAAGCTACTGAGATTTATCAGAACTGGCCTAGTTTAATTGAAAGACTAGCTGGGTGCTGGACTCTGAATTCATTCTTTTTTGTTTTTCTCAATCACTGAGATAACCCTCATCTTCAACCGACACAGACCACTCTAGTTAACAACTATATTGTGTATTTGAAAGATACAAGAGTCGATCTTAAACGTTCTTATCAAAAGGTAAAAAAATGTGAGTCAGTGAGGTGATGGATATTAACTAAACTTATTGTGGAAATCATTTCTCAATACATACATATATCACATCCTTATGTTATACAGAAGATTAGTACAATGTTAACAGTCAATTATATCTCAATAAAATTGGCAGGGGAGGGGGGGAAATGATCCAAAAAATTGTCACCAAAAAAACCCAGAAATAACATAGACCATTATGGCTTTTAAGTTTTAGAACTCTGAAGTCAAAAAAATATGCTCAATCGTATCTTGAATTGGTTGAAGCAAAAACAAACAATTCCCATGTAGAGAACAGAGTGTCCATTCGGCTTGGTATACTGGTGGCCAAAATGAGGTCCAGTCCCCCAGCAGTAGTGGAAGTCTCTGTTAGCAAGACTTTTTAGCACTGGTAAGCAAAGCACTGGACTTTCAAAATACTCTGCACCTTTTGTCTTTTTTTGATTCCTGTAAATCTCAGTAACCTGTATAATTAGTCACATTCACTGATATTGCATCGTGCAAACAGCAGTAAACTAAGAGCCAGTGTTTGACCTTGGTTCTCATTTCTCTTAAACCCTTAACCCACCCCTACACAGACACTTACGTGTCTCCCACCCGGCGTGCCTCAGTGCCCAGCATGTCAACTGAGCCAAATGACTAAATGAATTGATAGTATCATAATTTGAGATTGGACTAAAATTGTCCAGGGACACATTCTCAGTATGAAATATGTTGTCTCCCAGCGGAGCCTGGCTTTGGGATTGTCATGGTCTCTTTCACCCTTTGTGTACTTCTGATCAGGATAGTCTCTGAATCGAGAGCTGGGCCCAGGGGAGACTTTACCTCCAAAATGGCTTGTGGAAAAGAAATGTCATCAGAAGCTAAGGCATAGCTGAAAGGCTGCCGAGCTGAGAAAAAATAAATCAGGCTGTAAACGGGAGAGTTCACACTCTGAGATCCCATTTTCCCAAAGTGCAGACGCTTATTTAGTTTCAAGTGCTCCCTGCCTTCTTCCTGGTGGGACTTTAGATCAGCTATCTCACGTCGTATTTTAGCCACGTAAAGTCTGGCCACGTTCCTGCGTGCCGACATGCACCTTTAAAAACCAAAGACAAACTTCCTACCCTAAAAAGCCTTTCTCTCCCTTGCTCTACTTTTCTCTCCCATACCCCCCAGCCAAACACCAACAAACGTCAGCCTGTGGATTTCCTCAGCCCAAACACTAGATGCCTCTTTTATTGCGTCTTGTGGCAGGAGAGAAGGATTAAATTACCGAGGCTGTCAGGACGGACAAGCTCTCTGCCATACATTATCATTATCACTCGCTTCTTGGGTGAAAGAAAATGCAGTAAATCCCTCAAATACAAAGCAATAAAGACCGCTGGCTTTTACTGTCATGACTGCCAGTGCCATTAACAGGCAGTGACAGCGATGTGGCACTCTCAGATGTTGCTTGTATCTTTTCTGACAGTGTGCACATAAACCTGCCACTGACATGACATTAGATCACATGACTATTCAGATTTGATTCTGGTTTCCAGAGCTCCTTTCTTTTCCCAGGCATACGAGTGAGGTGGCATGACTTGTATCTCTCAAAACAGGTATTCATACAAATACAGAATGGTACTAATGTGACTTCCTTCTGTGGATTTCTTTTTCTTTTCTTTTCTTTTTTTTTTTTTTTTTTTGGTATAGTGATCTACGTGGATAAAGAAAACAACCAAGCAAAGAGAGACATCTTAAAAGCTATCCTACTGAGACAAGAGATGCCTAATAGAAGGTACATTTAGCATTCTAAATTATCTCGTGGCTTCTATCGAAATAGATCTCTGTGGTGTGGCAAAAGAAAGCTCAAGACGAAGAATCAGAGAACCTGACTTCTCTGATTCACTCTGTGTCCTTAAATGAGTATGTTTCCTCCCAGGGTCTCGTTCTCTGAGAGATACAGTAGGCCTGCATACCATACAGAGTAACTGTAAAGTTCCTACAGTGCTTGCAGACCAAACGAGCAGACAGTATATATGCAGTTCCCCGTTACCGGTCGAGTATAACTGTAAAAGCAGAACATAATTGCACTGAGGGTGCACTCTGGAGCCAAATGGCTTGAGGTTAAGTTCGTGTTTCATCACTTACTAGCTGTCCGACCTTGGACAAGCACCCCGTGCCTCATATTTTCTCCATCTGTAAAATGGAAGTAATAATACCACACAGGGTTGTTGTAAGGATTAAATGAGATAATACAGGTGAGATGGGCAGAATGGAGCCTGACAACATAGCAGGTGGTAAGAGTTTGTTGTCGTCAGTGGAAATAGGAGTAATAGCAGTATTATTATTTGGAATAGCTCATCAGCCTTTCAGACTAATTTTACCTTACTATCATTGTTTAATAATTCACCATTTCGTGTTCTTTTTCAATGCTTTTTTTTTTTTTTTTTTTTTTTGCAAAATTGAGCAGAAGACATTGCAATTCTAGTTCAGTAGAGAAATGATACCCTTTTAAGAAGGAAAAACCCTGATCTAACTAACTTCCTGCTTCTGCATGAGCTCCCATGTTGTACGTTTTGAGGAGATATATAAGGTGCTGCCCATCGGCCCCTGGGCTGGCTCTCCTCCCTTGGTCTGGGTGGACCCTTTATCTCTCTGTTGTCCTCTTCTCCTTGCCTTTGTGGCCCTTAGATGACACAGCCTCAGAAATGGAGCTCACCCCTGCTCACCTTCGAAAAAGGCACAGGGCACCTGGGCGGCTCAGTCAGTTAAGCGTTCAACTTGGGCTCAGGTCATGATCTCACGGTTCGTGGGTTCGAGCCCCACATGGGACTCTGTGCTGACAGTGCAGAGCCTGGAGCCTGCTTCGGATTCAGTGATTCCATCTCTCTCGCCCCTCCCCTGCTCACACTCTGTCTCTTTCTCTCTCAAAAATAAACAAACATTAAAAGAAAGAAAAGAAAGAAAGAAAGAGAGAGAGAGAGAGAGAGAGANAAAGAAAGAAAGAAAGAGAGAGAGAGAGAGAGAGAGAAAGGAAGGAAGGAAGGAAGGAAGGAAGGAAGGAAGGAAGGAAAGAGAGAGAGAGAGAGAGGAAGGAAGGAAGGAAGGAAGGAAGGAAGGAAGGAAGGAAAGAAAGAAAGAAAGAAAGAAACAAACAAACAAACAAACAAACAAACAGGCTCAAGTTCTCTCTTTTCCTAGAGGGCATGAAGTGAATGTTAAAGGCATTCTATTTTTCAAAAGAGCTTCCAAACTAGTATTTGATCTTCTAAGAAGGGAGACTGGAATTCTTAGCTCTTAGGATCTGATGGTAGCTTTTTCATTAACTCCTTGAAATACATAAATCAATTCTTTGGATCTCAGTTCTGAAGAAGGGGTGCTCAAACAACCCTGTTAATTAGCCTGCAGCTCTGTTTTTCACTCCGGCACAGTTGATAGTCATTCTTTACTTACTTACTTTGTACACCTGCGCTTCTTGCAAAGCCCCCTCACATACCATTGGTCTCCCAGGGTTATCCCAGGTCACAAGTGACTACACAGCATTGACCGTGACATCTGCTTCTCCATGGCCAACAAGCTGGGTCATCACCAACTAGGACTGAGCCCTGTTTCCATGGACAAGCCCTGGGCTGAACTTCCTGATCTTTTCAGTCTCACTTGTCTCCCTCTGTGTTCACTTTGTTTCTGGGATGTTTGAACCTATTGGTAGCACCCCTCAGCAGGGGAGGACAATTCTGTTTCCTCCAAAGTGTGGGGTTTTTTTATTTTTTATGTCTTTATTTTATTTTGAGAGAGAGAGCGAGCATGAGTGGGGAAGGCGCAGAGAGAGAGGGAGACACGGAATCTGAAACAGGCTCCAGGCTCTGAGCTGTCAGCACAGAGCCGGAAGCGGGGCTCGAACCCTTGGACTGTGAGATCGTGACCTGAGCTGAAGTCGGACGCCCAACTGACTGAACCACCCAGGCGCCCCTCAAAAATGTGTATTTTTTAAAAGACAGATCCTGCTTTAAATGTAGGCCTGCCTTTCCTCAGAAGACCTAATGGTAACCAAAATAGTTTTGAAAATTAAACAAAGCCCACAATAAATGTGACTCCCACTGACCATCCTTGTTCCTCTAAATTCTGTAAATGAGCCCTAGAGACACCAATGTTCGTGTCGTTTTGAGAAAAATCAACAGAGGCCAGCGCAGGTGCAGAGCGACTGCGGGCTGCTGGTGGCCGAGTAAGTGCCCGCAGCGCTGTGGTGTGCACCAGTGACCTCCATGGCAGGGGGGGGGCATCGTGGGAGGGGGCGGCCAGGCCTGCTTTTCTCCCTGACACCATCCTTTTCTTCAGGAAAAAGGAGGAGTTCGTGCTTACATGTTTCCACAGCCAAAAGACCATTGTTACTCCAGTGAATGCCCTCACCTTTTATAAATACAGGTCATGATCTTGCAGTTCATGAGTTCAAGCCCCACGTCAGGCTCTGTGCTGACAGCTTGGAGCCTGCTTAGGATTCTCTCTCTCCCTGCCCCTCCCTCGCTCACACTCTGTTTTTCTCTCTCTCTCTCAAAAGTAAACATACATTTAAAAAGAGAGAGAGAAAGTGCTTATTTGAAGTCATTCTGACACTGACTTAAAGTTCTTTTCTGGTTGCATTTCTTCTCTTTGACATGTTCTGTAGATCACCTCCAACATGACATCAGAATTCTAATATGTAACCCTCACAGGTAACCCTTAGGCTCCGCTATCCTGTTTTATACAAAAAGGGATTACTTCAGAATGAGGAAAGAACCGAAAATATTACATGATTTCAGGAGCTTTAGTGCTTTCCGATTTCCTCAGTTACAGCAAGTGACATTTGAGGTCTAAATCCTGATGTCCAGCCCAGGGCCTGCCTTCTCCAAGACGCCTTCTTGAAATCAGCCAGCCTTCAGTAGGATCGTACATTTTGCAGCTCATGTAATAATTTGAAAAAGATCTATAATCCCCTATCTAGGTGTCAGGAGCTAAATGCTGGACAAAGCAAAGTCCCTGCACTTAAACGGAGTTTACATCCCACTGAGGGAGACAGACATCAACAAGTAAATGGATTACGTATTAGAAGAAGTACAAAGACAAAGTTAAACAAGTTAGAATAGAACAGTGAAGGCAGGACTAAGGAGGTGACAAAAAATGGGTTAGTGAGGGATGAGACAACCCAGTAAGGTCATGAACAGCCCAAGGAAGACCCTTCCAGGCAGAGGGAGTTCCAGGCACACAGGAAGACATAGAGGTCTGTGTCTAGATTTCTCTGAGAACAGGAGAGTTTTGCAGGAGGGCAAGGGAGGAAAAGAAGGCAGGGGCATCCCAGGTGGCACGCCTGTCTCACCTCCCTGCGGCACCGTGTGTCTGTCCCAGGCTTCATACTGGGTCTTCTTCAGGACACGAAGCAAGGTTCCCACCTCTGTGTCTTGGCCTAAAGGTGAGCAGCAGAGGTCTTCTGCACAGTCTAACCTAAGCCAGACTGCAGCTTGTATGTTATCTTAGCGCACCTTCTTTCCTTTTAAAAGCTTAACTTCATAGTTTCTTAATTTCCTATTTGACATCTCACGTTGCCCTCTATAGAATTCAAAACGAGAAATACTGAATTTGGGTTTCTAGCCCTTTCTCTGGCATTTAGAAGGGTTTTTTTTTCCTTTTTGTCTCAGAATTCTCATATATTCAGTGGAGGTAATGGTCTGCATTTGTAAAGTGATAGACATATGATCCTTAAATCCAAGATATTACAGGAGCATAACACTTACCAATATAAGTACAGTCTGCACAGCCTCTATCTCTTCTGTAAGCCTTCTGGATGGATGTTCAGTGTGCATCAGCTTGGACTGACTGATACAGTCATCGTATGATTTGGCAACTTCAGTTTTCAACAGAAACACGCATTCCACAGGTCTTTTTCTCTTCCATTAGAAATGGAGAAGTTTAAGCAGCTCAATGTAGATTGAAAATAATAGTGATAAAAGTGCAAACGCTGTGCTTACCGTGTTCCAGGCACTGTTTGCATGTATCATCTCATTTGAGCCCCCACCAGAGCCCTGAGGAGGCATAACTCTTCCCATTCTACAGATACGATCAGAGAGGTTAAACACCATGGCCGAGGTCACAGAGCTAACAGTAGGAGAGCAGAAATTGGAACTCAGAATGGATGCCCTTAACCATTCCATCTTAATCCCTCTATTTTATGCATCATATAAACCATTCAGCGTATCCACTTAATAGACCAGCATCTGTCCTCTTCACAATTACCGTGCAAATAGGTATTGCCTTTGATTTCAACGAAAGGGATTTCTATTTTGTAATCAAAATGTATTGCTGACTAAAAACAGGGACTCCATAAAGGAATTAAATGTTGAATACTTACTTGCAGCAAGTTAGTTAAACACTGGCATGTTTACCTCTAAGCGTTTGGAAAGAATGTTCCTTTTGCATATTTTTTCAAGGCATGATTTCTCAGAGACTTAGAATTTCATCTAGAAGCATTACCTAAGAAACGTGTTTCTTGTTTTGTATCTGATTTGGGAGGGATACGTTCTGAAAATGGTTAAAATGGTAGTTTACACACATCCATGGTTTAGGCTATGCTGCCAACACATATCCAAAGAGTACTTCACTGTAAATTCCTGTCATTTGGTCAATCCAAGTGTGTTTGGCCTCCACACAAGCCACTAATTCAAATCAGCTCCATCAGAACCTTACAATTATGTGTCTAAAGTAAAATAAAACTTGGATGCTATGATTGTGAGCTAAACCATTGCTGAAGTAACACAAACATTCCATGTAGCTCTTGGGCAGAGCCACCACGTTTACCTGACATGACTCGGGATGTTCCCTGGGAGTGCGGCGCCTGCAATTCATGGAACACGGGGAGTTGGAGAATCCTCTCAGTTGCTACTCTGGAGGTGGTCGTTTCTATAGAAAATGGTGCATTTCTTTTGAAAATGGTGCCCTGATCTCCCTGGTCCTTCTCCACTTCATCTTTTTAACTTAAAAATAGATGTGTCAGGGCGCCTGGGTGGCCCAGTCGGTTAAGCATCCAACTTCAGCTGGGGTCATGATCTCATGGCTCATAGGTTTGAGCCCACAGTCAGGATCTATGCTGACAGCTCAGAGCCTGAAGCCTGCTTCGAACTCAGTGTCTCCATCTCTCTCTACCCCTCCTCCACTTTCACTCTCTCTAGCTCGCTCTTTCTCTCTTTTGCTCTCTCTCTCTCTCAAAAGTAAACATTAAAAAAAAAAAAGAAGTGTCAAATCAAAATACGATCAGATAATGTGTATTAGAACGAAGATCTGCCTCTTCTCTTTGCCTAGTAATTTTCTCAGATTCTAGAGTTAAATGTTAATCGGCGCTTGGAAAAGCAGATTTATGTTCATTTGAAGGCTGGGCATGCTATAATAATTGTAATGGTTCACACAATAACTTCTCTAACCTCATGTAATTTTCTTTTTATTGGAATAATTGGAAACTTTGAGATTTCATACTTAGCAATAAAACCCCATTTGGGAGTTGTGTTTCATGGTGACTTTTTTTCTCACTGTGTGGTGGCTTTCTGTTTGGTCCTTTTTCAGCATTCACTTCACTGTGGTCAGTGACCCTCCAGAGGATGAGCAGGACCTGGAGTGTGAAGACATTGGCATTGCTGACATTGACCTCGCCGACATGTTTCAGAAAGGGAGAGACATCATCGAGCAAAATATCGATGGTATGGCTGGGAGGGTTGCTCAATTTGTACAACAATTGCTGAAATCCAAATTCTTTATTAAAACCTTCTTTTCACTTGGCCGCAGGGACATTGAGTCACACATTAGTTGACTCCTTTGCAACTCAAGCTGACTTTTTTTTTTTTTTTTTGAAGCTGGAAGCTTTTCCCCACAATCCCTCCCTCGTCCTCCCCCTCTGCCTTCCTTGCAGTCAACAGAAATTTTAAAATAATTAATTGCACTTCACAAGGAATTATTCATTTTGTTAGTATTAGGGGTGAGTGTGTGACAAAAATGTGGCCGTTGAGGGTTTTTTTGGTGGTGTTTATGGAAGCTTCATGCTGTTGAGCCTTATTTCGGCCAAAGCATGTTATTCTGAGTCATCATTATAGTGTCTTTTGCAAAGCTTCTCCTTAATTCAATGTTACAACCCAGTGAGAGAGCGACTGCAGGTAACTCCAAGCAGCACCGGTCACTTCTTTCCTAGCAGGACTCGGGGAGGAGGAGAGGATTCCTGACAAAATTGTACTCGCCTGGATTTTCACCTCAAAGGCGTGAGTCCCATGAGGGCTTAATTTCTACCCTTTGTGTTCTTACAGAACATATTTAGAACAATGTAAAGGAAGGGTGCTCTTTGGATCAGACTTTGAGAAACCGTAACGAGGACGGCCCGGGTGGCACACCGTCAGTGGAGAACCACGGCCGAGCTCCGGCCTCCCTGCACGTTAGCGTGACCTGTTTACTCATTTATTCGTGCATTAAATGAACACTTCTCTGAGCACCTCTTAAGCGCCAGACACTCTGTTACACCACAGTTCATCTGTGGTTCGTGTGTCAGGCTGCCTGTCCTGAGTGTGTGTTACACACTCAGAAGTCAAGGTCAAGCCAAGTAATTAACCAGATCGGAAACCTATCCTGGGAAGTCTTTATAAACTACACACACCTAACTACGTGACGGTTCGCCCACAACTTTGTGTAGCCCAGGGAAAAAAAAGATGAGAGGATTAAAATGTTACCCTCAACCCTCTTAAAGACCACCAGAACCAAGAGAGTCTGACAAAAATGAGGAACATTAATCTCGGCTTGATGTTCTTACTCCTTTCTCCAATCGGTTCTGTTTAGCAACCCATCTTCTCTTTCCGAGAGTCCTTGAATGACCATACTGACCCGATGCAGCTACTCTGGCCATGTTTTGAAAGAGAGTCAAAAAATTACACACCGGCCAGGTCAGGATTTTAACGCTGTGTTCTGTGCCAGACATAGCAGTGAGGAGTCCCAAAGAAGAGGTGTAAACTCAGGGGGACAAGCTGGGGACCACTTGTGCCCTGTGTCCTCCCTGTCTGTTCAGGTCAGCCTAAGGCTTGTACAACCAAGTTGTGTTTAAAGGTGTTCTTAAAAGAAAATATGAAATTGTCATATGTTGATCCCTTACAGGCTTTATTTATTCTAACTTAGAAATTCTGATCCTACGTGGGAATCGTTTTCCTATAGCCCTTCCACTAGGTAAACTTTAGGCTAGATCATGAGTCTTAACTCCACAAACAATGTGTATGTACACATGTGATAGACCTGCAATGTGTATCTTCAGACACACATGACCAGCTTTCATTGTTAGATTTCTGAGATGCCAGTGAGCCTTGGACTGTTTTCATCTTTTCTTTTCTTTTTTTTAATTTATTTATTTTGAGAGAGAGGGAAAGTACGTGTGCCACATAAATGGGAGAAGGGCAGAGAGAGGAGAGAGAGAATCCCAAGCAGGCCTTGCGCTATCAGTGCAGAACCTGTCAGGGCTCAATCCCACAAACCTTGAGATCATGACCTCAGCCAGAATCGAGAGTCGGCCACTTAACCGACTGAGCCACCCGGGCACCCCTGTTTTCATCTTTCCAACTCCTGTCTCATGTGGCCTTTCTGAAGAAAAAAATCTGCAGAATGATATTCATACTCCTCTGCTCTTTTCCTCCCTAGTTTTCGATGCACGGGCAGATGGTGGAGGTATCGGCAAACTCAAGGTAACAGTCGAAGCACTCCATGCCCTACGGTCGGTCTATGAGCAATACAGAGAGGACTTGGAGGCTGAAAGAAGCCATTCCAGAGGAAGCGCTCCTCCTGAGGAAACGCTCGCATGAAAGCCCTGAGATGAGATTTTTTAATTACTCGGGTGTATATAATCTATAATTCATGGGACGCAGGGAGGGGGAGGCCTGGATTGGCAGTGTTCAAGTTTTGTATACTTTTTCATTTGTTTATTTTGCTATTCCCTCCTTCCCACGACTGCCACCCCTCAGGACTTCAGCTCTCCTCCATGGGCAGTGCCTTCTCAATAATTTATACCCACGTGCTAGCATGAGAAAGTCTATTTGCATTTTCAACACTTTCTTAGGAAGAACCAACATGCAATTCCCCTTTTTATTTGTAATAAGCAAAAAGGATCAATCTTAGAAAACCTAGGAAAAAGAAATACTTTTATGTCATCTCTAATCGTCCCACTCAATGGAATGCCTATGATTAGCCTCATTAAGAGTTTTATACTGTGAAGATTTTATTAGAAGCAATATATGAAAATTACTTGGATTAATGTGTTAATCTTCCTCTTTAAAATGCTAATATCCATTTTATGCACATTAAAGCTCAGTATGCATTTTCTTTGATGCATGCAGTTTCTATCAATTAAATATAAAGAATGAGACTTGGCACCAACTTATTACATTACTTCAAGTTTTGGGGTTTCTTTCTTAAAAATCACAGTTTTTCCCATTTGTATGGTTTTTACGTATTTGCCAGGGCGATGCGGGATCCCAGGATGTGGGCCTGTAAAGAGGAAACAGGCACCTATATGCACGTACATGAAATTTATACTTCAGAAACTTAGCATATGACATAGAAAGAAATTATTAAAAGTATGGCTCAAATTCTGATACGCTTAGTTAAACCTGAAAGGAATATCTTTTTTATCATTTTTTTTTTTTTTAATTTACATCAAGCTTGTACAATGGTAGGGTGGATCTGGATAACCAGATCCTCGAAAAGCCGCTCGGAAAGTTAATTTTCTAGCTTTTACCCAATCTCGCTGAAGGATTTAATTGATATTTTTAATGGAGCCGTGAATCAATGCTGCAAAGGAATTGTCTCTGGGGGTCTAGGATATAATGCATTTCATTTTTTAATTTACTTTTTTATTTGTCATTTTCTTCAAAGGATTTTTATAGGCTGTGGGTTTTCACTGTTTGCAAACAGGCTATGTTCCTTCTTAAGCATATGTAAAGTATTCAGGGAGATAAGTAATTTATTAAAATCTACCTAATTTGCCGTGATATATTAAATCTCTGCTTCAGTGATCACAGACCATTTCATTTAGAGAATTAGGCATTCCCTCTTTGTGTGATTAAAGCTCTGGAAAATGAGTTCTTTGCTCCTATTTGCGAACATTCAAAGCCTGCTAATGGCAAGAAGATGGAATAGATTATGAGACAATTCATTACAGTTCAACAGAAAAAAAAAAGCAGCTATAATGCAAAAATGCAAGTATGAATATCTGCATATAGTTTGAACCATCTGTGCTCTAATGGCTTCAATAATGACTCTCGTCTTTAGGAGGCTTTGAAATGACATCCGTACAATATTAATTTGTTGATGTACATTGTGGGACCAGTAGAGTACGATCTGACCGCAGAAATCTATAAATTCTGTCTCTACCATTGGGCCTCCCTGTCTGGGGCCCGCCATCTCCAAGAAGAATCTTGCTCTCATCATACTCTGCAAATCTTCATAACAACTCATTCCTCTGGAACCTTCTCGAGACCGCAAACATCTGCAGACTAAACCTCTCCAGTCCTAGTAAACAGCCACATGTTTGTTGTCACTTCAGCTGGCTCTGAGCTCATCTTTTTGGCCTCTCTTTCTAGCTTTCTTTGGCTTCATGCAGTTACGGTGTCATTAAGGCCCATAATATTCCCTGCAGTGATTTAAAACAGCCGGATTATACCCTGGGATTAACCGAGTGGCTTCTGAGACATTTATTGTGGTATTCTTCCAGGAGGTTTGTATTATTGTTTTAAAATGTTACATCCCAAACTAAATACCCTTTCTGCGGGGAAAAGAACCGGATCGCACTGACCTCTTATGATCTTTAAGTGGAAAGGAGTTTTTATCAGGAAACTTCTGAGACCTTGTCAGTCGGGTGGAATGTATACCTCAGACACGATTAGAGATCTGGCCGTGTTTTCTTTCGCATTCATGTGTGCTTATATGATTATCAGGGGTCCCTTTTCTGGCTTTAAAATAGCTCACCTTGCAACAACGTATGTTTTTCCAAGTCTCCTTTTCTTAAGTAATTGAATAGCTGTCGACACATTTGGAAGTGGGTAAGTCGTATTGAATGCCATCATGGGGGTGCTTCAAGTGGGTTTCAGAATTGGTTTGAGAAGAGTTTGGTTTTTTTTTTTACCCTGTCTTGTGTTGACCAGAGTTCACTAAAAAAGTTCACCGCCTTTTGGATTACGGAGCAACGGTTTTCTCTTGGTGAGCCAGGCCTGTTCCATTAAGTACGGCTTGGGGGCCATGGTTCAGGCAGGGGTGCTGAAAGGGGCCTTGCCACCCAGAGACACCAGTTTAAGGCGACGCCTCTGTGAACTTACAGCTCTTGGTGCAAACGTACGCAGTCCACTCAGCACTTTCAGGGGCTGTAATGCTTTTAGTTTGGAAGTATAAATAGAGATGTGATGTGGTATGTGGGAGAGTGTCTTTTACATGGTTTTCTGCCTACTGTAGTAGAAATGTCAAATTCCCAGCCACCAGTCATGAGAAGCAGTTGACAAAAATAAGTTTTATGGTTTACAGTGCGGTTTACATACAGAACATTTCTCTTCACTCTCAATTTCAACATGCTTTCCAAATTATCATGGTTTATTGCCATTTAACTTAAATTAGGTTTTTTTAAGAATAAATAGAGAATATATTTAATCAAATAAAGAACAGCCATGTTGAAATTCCACCATTCCCACCGTTCACTCGTTACCACGAAACACAAATCATTTCTGTGTGTCACAAAGAAGAGTAGGCTCAGAAGTGGTCACGTGACCTGGGAGGGTTCTGCTTGCACCCGAGTCCCCCGCAACAAAACATAAATTATTTCAGTAATCTGACATCAAGAGCTGTGACAATGAAAACCACTTCTTACACATGTTCTGACAAGAATCTGATTAACATTTTTGTGGATATGGAAAGTAACTTTTTTTAGTCAGACTGCCACTATTGCTGAATTGAGAAGGATTTCCTTATTCACTAGATAGGAAAATGTGTTATCACGTGTGTGAACAAATATGAGAATTAAAGTGTCATCTTTGCGTGGTACAAAACAACCAAGGGAGTGCTCTGGGGATATAAAATTATCACGTGGTTGACAATATCAGGATGGTAATTCACCCCTAAGTATGAGAGTACATTTCAATAAGTCACTCATGCCTGAAGGCCTCTGACTATGTTAAACAAAGAAAAATGGAACCCATGACTTCTTTTTGATTGGACAACATGCCTAGTTGGATCCATGAATGGGAGCAAACAGCTCTGTTGTTTTGTTCAGAACAAAAACAACCTCCAGGTCAACCAGACAGCTCCAAAATATCAAAGATGTAGAAACAAGTGTTTTAAAAACTGAAAATACAGAATGAGAAAACACCTCCTCATCTTAATCTCTTTTATCTTGCAAGATAGATTTTTCGCTTCCATTTCAAAGAGCCACCAGTGGACTGCACTTTACAATCTAACATGGAAAATTGGGCCCGTGCTCTGGTATTGTTACACTTTTTGTTCTTACCCTTTCATTTTCCAAATACCGTTGACTAATGTCTTTAAACCGTGTTTCTCCAGTTTTTCTGAAGTGAAATCTGGTTCTCTCAGACTTAGAATGTGGCCTCTTTCCTGGGGTAGACACCATCAGGCTTGTCTTCTGCCTTTTGCCCCTCCTCACTCTCTGTTGAGATTCACCTTGCTGATCCCTGTAACAGCATCACCCCTCTCTTTACTGAACACCATTAGTTTTCTTTGTAAATCAAATTTGCCATCTTGATCTTCCTATTTCTGTCATCTGTTCTGTTTATACATATTCGACTAAACATTTCCTCCCACCTGTCTCTCCCCCTACTCATTTTTAGTTAGTCAAGTCATGTTTTTTTCCTTCCTCTTCTCTTGGTGCCTCAATGTCTTTAGATGCCAGCATCTGTGACAGCTCCAGTGTCAATTCCAAAACCTGCCTTTGTGTGAAGACTTCTCTTCATTTAATACAATGGGGGAAGAGGGCACTTTTAATCAAGCATGATGAAACTGAGCGAGCAGCAAGCTAATTTTTTTATCTTTGCTTTTTGTAGCAAAGTAACAGGCTGGAACTCAAAAAGCTCTCAGGAATCACTGGTAAGAGACTCGAGCAAAAGGAATTTTTATTTTTTTAAGGAAATGTGTCATTAAATTAAGCTTTATTCAGCCTAAACGTGTTTTGTCCTAGTTACACATGCCATCATTAACAACAGGGGAAATTAGATAAATTTAAGAACAAAACTGAAGAGACAGCACACAACCCAAGATTAGGAAGCCTTTTTTAACTAAGAGAACCAAGACAACTTATAAAACAAGAGATAGAGATCTTAGGTAAACATGGAGGCAAGGTAACACAAAACAGAATTCAAGGTAAAGAATGAATGACGACAATTTATACTGGTAAAAAGAAAACAGGTCATAGATTTAATGATCTTGAACATATACACACCTAACAATATAGCCTCAAAATACACTAAGCAACAACCTCACAAAACTATGGACAAAATATTACAGCCACATGAGTTTTACTAGATTTTTAATTCTCAAGAGAGTGATAGATCAAAAAAGGTTTTTTTTAAGTCTAGAGGATGTGCTTAATATGTTTACTAAACTCAAGCCAATATAGGATGCAAATGGAAAATTTAAAAAAAAATCAACCATGTACTCAGCCACAAAGGAAGTCTCAATTTCCAAAGAATTAAGATCTTGTAGACTATGTTTCTCTAAGCAAAATGCAGTAAAATTAGAAAGCAATAAAAGGATAACTAAAATGTCCTATCAAAAAGTTTTAAAAATGTGTTATCATTGTTCTGGGTTCTAATAGGACAAGAAATCACCCAGTCCTACAACATAACTAGGAGAAAGAAAGTGCTACAGACTTCAACTTACCTGTAAGTAGGGGAAATAAACCTCAGCTCGGAAGCCCACACTAGAGGGAGGGCAAGGCAAGGGTTAAGCATAAGAGAGGTGAGTGTGACAGGATTCTAGTGGCAGTGGAACCCAGATGACATCAACTCAAGCTCCCCCAGTAAGTAAGACAAGGGCCGTGCTGAGTGGGGAAATGCTGAGAACATGCCTGAGGCCTGGTGGGGCAGAGTTATTAGCTACTGGAAAAGTGAGAGAAAGGGGCTTGGAAAGTACATAGGGCCAGAGGTAG
This sequence comes from Hyaena hyaena, assembly GCF_003009895.1. Taxonomy (NCBI): domain Eukaryota; kingdom Metazoa; phylum Chordata; class Mammalia; order Carnivora; family Hyaenidae; genus Hyaena; species Hyaena hyaena. Next base: position 2,023,887 of record NW_024080639.1, read on the forward strand.
TAGCCTTGGAAAGACACCTGGAAAAGAGGGGGGCACTTTGACAAGGGGAGGTATCCTTGGAGACATGGTAGTGAAATGAAAGAACCAGCTGCAACTATGGGCCCCAGTGAAACAAGATAGTATCATTAAATGGTATCAGTATCATTAACAAGAAATCATTTATTAAAGAAACTTCCCTGCAGCAACAGAAGACGATAGTCTTGAGCTGAGAGACCCTGTAAGCTACCCAAACCTCTTCTCCACCCATATGATTATCCTCTCTGGCCTGTCCAGGAAAATCCAAAACAAGTCAGTTTTACCTAAACCACCCTGTGTCCACATTGCATGAGAAAACAAAAGGAGAAAACTTTTCAGCAGGATGGAGTTCTACCCTAGTAATGATGAATTTGGTGGTTTGGATCAGCCTTCCTGTGAGAACAACTAGAAAATCTGACTTATATATACACACACATATTATATATGAAGTGTTTGGAAACATAAATGCCACCAGCTCCCTAGGCTGTAGGAAATCACAGGAACAAGGTCTGGGAACAGAGGAAAGCCCAGAGGGTGAGCCAAGCATTAAAGGTGATTTGCTTCTAGAGGCATCTGCCACTTTGACAGCATGGGTGAGAAGCTGAACAGGGCTTTCAACAGACTCATGGGGCTTTGAAGAACAAAAATTGGAAACTTAGAGTCCACCAAAGACTAGAATCTAGAGCTCCCAGTAAATCCTTCAGACTCAAATTAGTCCTGCATTTTTTACATACAATGTTTAGTACACATTAAAAAAAACTAGGCACATGCGGAGACAAGACCATGTGACTGAAAACTAAGACAACAAACAAGTGAAATTCCCACAAGTAATTCAGGAAATGGAGTCATCATCCATGAACCTCAAGAAGAAAAATGTTTCATATGTGAATAGAGTTAAAAGACAATCCTAAGAAATTTGATATGGAATTGAATGTTCTTGAACAAAACCAAGTGGAAGTTTTATAAATGAAAATTACAAATAAATTAAGAATTCACCAGGTGAGTCTAACAGCAAATCAGACATAATTGAAAAATGACTTATTGAACTCTGAAAAAGTTATTTAAAAAATACCCATTCTGGAGTACCCGGGTGGCTCAATTAAGCATCTGACTCTTGATTTCGGCCCAGGTCATGATCTCATGGTTCGTGAAACAGAGCCCCGCATCAGGCTCCATGCTGAAAGCACAGGGCCTGCTTGAAATTCTCCCTCCCTGCCCTTCCCCACATGCATGCACGCACAGTCTCTTTCTCTCTCTCCCTCTCTCTCCCTCTCAAAACAAATAAACATAAAATACAGATCTTTCCTCTTTAAAAAAAAAAAATCCATTCTGATGCATGGAAAGAAAAATGGAAAGTAACCCAAAAAATAGGGAGGGTGGATATTTCAAGACATGGGAGTGTGTGGAAAGTTGTACCCATAATTGAAGTCCCAGGAGAGGAAAAAGAGGATTAGAATTCGTATTTCAAGAGATGATGACTAAGACTTTTGCCGAATACATATGAGGCACAGATACAAGAACGACCTCATTCTGTATGCGCAGGCTGGATAAATGCAAAATCACTTAAGGCTCATCCAAGAAAAACTGCTGAAAACCAAAGACCAAAAAAAAGTCTTAAAAGCAGTCAGAGACCTAAGCTCACACTAAGACTGAGAGTTGACTTAGCTAAGCCAGTGGAAGCCATTAGAAAATACTATGAAACCCTTTTGGGTCATACCTCTCATCTTCCCTCCTCTCTTTTATTCACCAACAAAGTAGTTAACACCGCAGGAGACTTGACCAATGGGAGCCAAGAACCAGTGGATAAATACTCCCCTTCTCAATCCCTCTGACAAACAGTCCTGAGGGACATTCTATAGGGTTCCAGCAGGAACAAGCCCCAACACTCATAGGGGTGATCAACCTGCCAATACAACTTTGCACTGGCTTTTCCGTTTTATTTCTCCCAGTCTCTCCTCAACTCTGCCGCCATTTCCCAAATAAAGTTCCCACATGCCAGGTCCTTGTTTCGGGCCCTGCTTTGGGGACACCCAGGCTGAAAGTAAGTACTAAGAGTGGCCCTAGAAAGCAGAACATTAGGATGGGACTCTGAAACAGGGCCATTGGCTGGTCAGATGGTAAAAGGATGACATTATTTATGGCAAGTGGCATGATAAGCTCTGGCATGTGACAGATTCTTGATGATGGTGGATTAAGGTAAGTGCAAGAGGGAAGTGAAATATCAAGCTATCAGCTACCTACTTTACTGAATTTACATTCTACCTCAGTCTTTTCTTAAGCTTAAGTAAAACTTCAGTAAATGACAAACTCCAGAAGGCCTAAAGAAAACCAGCCCTGATGCAAAAGAAAATATAATGCCATATTCCAACATGAATTAATTATCATTGAACGAGCAGTTGCAGATGCGGGGAGAAGACATAGATCAGGAATTTAAAAACCCAAAATAGAAACTGACAAACTGGAACTAACGGCAACTGATGTTAGGAAAGAAACGAAAAATTAACTTTGAAATGACTAAATTAGAAGGTACCTGAGAGAAAATAAATATGACTGAAAGTCGACAATGGAAGATAATGGGTAGAAGTGAAAGGAGCCAAGAAAATGAAGGAGGCAAAAAGAACCTGTGAGAAAACGATAGATATAATGGGCAAACATAAGTACAGTTAGAGATGCCAATGAGAAAAGAGTGAAATAGGACAAATATATAATACTATAATTCAAGAAAGCTTTCCTGAAGTAAAAGTAGACCTGAATCTACCTAATGAAAGGGCCGACCATAGAGGAAAATTGCTTCCAAACAGTCAACTCTGAAACCTATCTTAATAAAACAACTAGACATTAAAGTCAAAATAAAGAAAAAATAATCTTCTGGTCCTCTAGGCAAAAGAACTGCATGTATGTATGTATGTATGTATGTATGTATTTAAACTTAAATTCAAGTTAGCCAACATACAGTGTAGTCTTGGCTTAAGGAATAGAACCCAATGATTGATCTCTTACATATAACACCCAGTGCTCATCCCAAAAAATTCTCTCCCCACTGCCCATCATCCACTCAACCCATCCCTCCACCCACCACCACCCTCAGCAAACCCCAGTTTGTTCTTTGTATTTAAGAGTCTCTTATGGTTTGCCTCCCTCTCTGTTTTTATCTTATTTTTCCTTACCTTCCCCTGTATTCATCTGTTTTGTTTCCCACATTCAACATATGAGTGAAATCATATGATATCTGTCTTTGAACGACTTCTTTCACTTAGCATAATACTCTAGTTCTACCCATGCTGTTGTAGATAGCAAGATTCATTCCTTTTCATCACCGAGTAGTATTCCAGTTGTGGGGGTGGGGGGGAGGAGGGTATATATATACCACATCTTCTTTATCCATCAGTCAATGGACATTTGGGCTCTTTCCATAGTTTGGCTATTATTGATAGCTCTGCTATAAACATTGGGGTGCATGTGCCCCTTCGAATCAGCATTTTTGTATCCTTTGAATAAATTCCTAGTAATGCAATTGCTGGGTTGCAGGGTAGTTCTATTTTTAATTTTTTGAGGAACCTCCATTCTGTTTTCCAGAGTGACTGTACCAGTTCGCATTCCCACCAACAGTGCAAAAGTGTTCCCCTTTCTTTGTACCCTTTGTTGGTACCTTTGTACCAACATTTGTTGTTTCTTGAGCTGTTAATTTTAGCCATTCTGACAAGTGTGAAGTGGTGTCTCATCACTCATTATCAGAGAAAAACAAATCAGAACAAGTCTTTTATAATGAAAATGAAGTCAGGTTGGCATTAAATTTCTCAAGAGCAACTTAGGAAGCGAGGCAGTGGTGAAATAGTCTTACCAAAAAAAAAAAAAAATGTGAACAAAGGTAAAGTGTGAACAAATGATTTTTTCAGTTCAACTCAGCTAATCTTTCAAATATCAAGGCCATAGAAAAACAATTTTCATCATGATGAAATTCATATAGCACAAAATTTAATTAGTTTTTTAAATTTAATTACTTTAAAGGGAACAATTCAGTGACATTTAGTACATTCACAATATTGTTCTATCTACTTCTAGAACACTTCGTCAGCCCTAAATGAAACCCTGTATACATTAAGTGTGCCCTGTATACCCTTTCACCCCCCACCCCAGCCCTTGGCAACCACCGATCTGCTTTCTGTTTCAATGCATTTGCCTATTTTGCATATTTCATATAAATGGAATCATATAGTATGTAACCTGTGTTTGCCTTCTGTCACTTAGCATACCGTTTTTCAAGGTTAGTCCCCCTTTGTAGCATGTATCAGTACTTCATTCCCATCTATGGCTGAAGAATACTCCATTGGATGAGTAACCAAAATGTGTTTATCCATTCATTCAGTGGTGGACATTTGGGTTGTCTCTACCTTTGGACTATGAAGAGTGCCGCTGTGAACATTTTTGGTGCAAGGATTTGTCTGACTACCTGTTTTCAACTCTTTTGGGTGTAGACCGAAGCGGGCCATGTGGTAATTATATGTTTAACTTCTTGAGGATCTGCCAAATGGTTGTTTTCCACACCAAATGGACCAATTTACATGCACACTAGCAGTGTATGAGGGCTCCCGTTTCTCCACATCCTTGCAACATGTTACTTTCCTCTTTCCATTTTTAACAGCTGTTCTTAGGAGTGTGAATTGGTATCTCATTATGGCTTTGATTTGTATTTCCATAATGACATTGAGCATCTTTTCATGTGCTTGTTTGTGGAAAACAACTGGAGACATACAAGAATTCAGGGAATATTGTGCTAATGAGCTCTTTGTGAGGGATCTACTAGAAGACCACCTTCATCCAACTAAGATATGAATGAAGAGACCGTTAGAAGAACTAGTGGTGAGCATGGACTATATTTAGCTACAGATCTTCGACCTACCAAAGGTGGAGACAAGGTAGAAGAATAGTATGTATATGTTACGTGCTCTGATGAAGTAAATAATTTCTTTAATGAGAGAAAAAGAGGGGAAATGGAAAAGTAGCATAAATTCATTGATTTCACATAGGTTATAGGTGAGGGCCAGAGATACCATTTAAAGCAGGCAAACCACATAGTAGAAGCCTAAATAAAGAAAACATGGGCACTATATAAATATATTAGTGGAAAGATAACTACTAAAACAAAAACACAAGTCATTTTAATCGCCAACATTTTTTTATTAAAAAGCAAAGAAAACAAACCAGAGAATGAAAAACACATGGTAAATATCCATAGTAAATGCAACATAAGATAATCAGACAGGGCTCATATCAAGTATTTAAGTTGTAACCATAAATGCGAATGGTCTGAACAAACTTGTGAAAAGAAAAATATTTTCAGATCGTCTTACAAGACAAAATTCAACTCCATACTGTGAGAGATACTTCCAAAACAAAGTGCAATAAAATTAAAAGGATGAGCAAGACTATACCAGACAAGTGCACATAAAGACAGCCAGGATTGTGAACTTGATATCTGACAAGTTGAAATTCGTGAGGGGAAAAGTGCTTAATGATACAAAGAAGGACACTTTAATAATAGTGAAGGCCATACTTCACAGTGAAGATACAAATGGTATCAATAACTGTGCATCAAATAACACAGCAGCAACCTTCATAAGGCATAAATACAGGAGATAAGAGAAAACATATGGAAGTACATTAATTAGGACAGACTATAGATCAACCCTCAGTTCAAGCCTGGGCAAATTGGAAAAGAAATTACACACACACACACACACACACACACACACACACACATGCGCACATGCACACACGTATATGTAATCTAAACAACATAATCCCAAGGTAGACCTTATGAATACATATTGAACCCCTCACCCTTATGAAAGAGGATATTTCTTCTTTTCAAATACATGTGGAACATTCATGAAAATTGACCATATGTGAGGTCACTAAGAAAACTTCAATAAATTCTTTCAAATAAAAATAATGCAAACCAACAACATTGTCTTATCACAGTGTAGTAAAATGAAAAATAAAATCAAAAGGCACAAGTTCTTTTCCATCTGGAAATAAAATATTATTAAGCAATTCCTTAGTCAGTGGAGAAATATAAATTGAAATAGAACAGTTTCTTAGAAAAATAATGATTATGAAAAACCTTGTATATCAGAATCTTTGACATACAGTTAAAGCAAAGAAAATGCCTAAGCTAAACATAAGAATGAAAAGTGTAACAATAAATGAAGTATCTATCTCAAAAGTTAAAAAAGAGACAAAAAGTGGAATAAAAGTAAGAAGTAAAAACCAAATAGAATTAATAAATAAAATACTTATATGAAATAATCAATAAAATGGACCTAATCATTATTCAAGAGAAAAAGCACGAATACAAATAAAAATAAGATGGGGTGCCTGGGTAATTCAGTTGGTAAAGCCTCCGACTTTAGCTCAGATCATGACCTCATGGTTGACAAGTTCAAGCCCTGCTGAGTCCTAACAGCTCAGAGCCTGGAACCTGCTTCAGATTCTGTGTCTCCCTCTCTCTCTGCCCCTCCCCTGTTCTCTCTGTCTCTCTTTCTCTCTCTCTCTCTCTCTCAAAAATAAATAAATATTAAAATTGAGCCTCGTAAAGAAAGAAAGCTAGAAAGATCAATTTCCACCGAAGAAATAAAATACCAGAATGCTAATTCCAAAAAGCACCAGGCTCAGAAGGTTTTACAAGGGAATTCTAATAGCCTTCAAAGACTAGATCATTTTAATGCTATTCAGAGTGTTCTAGAGATATAAAAAGAAGGATAACTCCCATAGATACAAGAACTGGATGTATCATTGATCTGTAAACTCAATAAACACTGCACACACATGCACAAAAGAAAACTATAGACTAATCTCACATATAATATTGAGGCAAAAATCCTAAGTAAAAAATTAGCAAATAGAATTGAACACCAAATTAAAACTATAACAGGGGCTCATGGTTGGCTCAGTCTGTTAAGTGTCTGACTTCAGCTCAGGTCATGATCTCACAGTTGGTGGGTTCAAGCCCCGTGCCGAGCTCTGTGCTGACTGCTCAGAGCCTAGAGCCTGCTTCAGATTCTGTACCTCCCTTTCTTTCTGCCCCTCCCATGCTCGCGCTCTGTCTCTCACTCTCTCTCTCTCTCTCAAAAATAAACAAACATTAAAAAAAAAGAAAACTATAGTAAGTCATGATCAAAAGGTTTTTATTCCAGGGGCACCTGGGTGGCTCAGTCGGTTGAGCGTCCAACTTCAGCTCAAGTCATGATCACACAGTTTGTGGGTTTGAGCCCCACATTGGGCTCTGTGCTGACAGCTCAGAGCCTGAAGCCTGCTTCGGATTCTGTGTCTCCCTCTCTCTCTGTCCCTTCCCAGCTAGAACTGTCTCTCTCTCAAAAATAAATAAGCTTTAAAAAAAAAAAAAAAGGTTTTTATTGCAAGAATACAACATGGCTCAGAAGGTCTTAAAAACACAGCCAAAAACATAGAAGAAGTTGGAACATCATAGGTAGCATATCAGGTTAATGGAGAGAAAGAGACTACTCAAAAACGACGCCAGAGCTGCTAAAAAAGCATCTAGGAAAAAAACTAACTAGATCCCTACTCCTTCTTTAAAGCAAAATAAATCCTACAAATATTTACATGTAAAAAATGAAATCATAAATGCATTAAGAATACACAAATAATTATTTTTACCATTTCACAAAATCCAGAAGCTATGAAAGAAAATAGTAATAAATTGGACTCCACAAAAGTAAACTTTTCTTAATGGCAAAAAAAAAAAAAAAAAAAAAAAAAACCTCTCATAAAATAAAAGGACAAATGGAAAACTTGGGAAAATATTAGCTAACAATAGAACAAACAGCTAATGTCCTTACTATAAAGAGCTCCTAGAAAAGAAAAAGACCAAGAATCCATAGAGAGGTGGGTAAAGGCTATGAACAATTTTGAGGAAATTCAAGTGATTTAATGAATATAACATTAAACTTATTGAATGTGATGATATTAGATGTGGAAAAGATGCTTAACATGCTCATAATAACAAAAAATGCACATTACAACCACAGTGAGATATAATTTCAACTATAACTTCGGGTTCTGTGCTGGCAGCTCAGAGCCTGGAGCCTGTTTCAGATTCTGTGTCTTCCTCTGTCTCTGCCCCTCCCCCACTCATACTCTGTCTCTCTCTGTCTCAAAAATAAAAACTATAAAAAAGTTCAAAAATGTTATAATAAATGGAGCTCTGACTGTGGGAGACAAGCACGCTCACACATTGCCATTGGGGTGATAGCTTCTCACAAACACTGTGCAGATCAATTTGACAATTCCATCAAAATAAAAAATACACTTATCCTTTTTTTAAAGGTTGCTTGAGAGAAAGAGAGTGCATGCGTGCACGCAAGCAGAGGAGAGGCAGAGAGAGAGAGAGAGAGAATCCCAAGCAGGAATCACACTGTCAGCATGGAGCCCAACACGAGGTTCGAACTAACGAACCACGAGATTATGACCTAAGCCCAAACCAAGAGTTGGACGCTCAATACATTGAGCCACCCAGGGACCCCAATACATTTATCCTTTAATCCAACAATTCCACCTCTAAGATTTTATCCAATATATGCACTTGCAAATATAGGAAATGATGTACAGACAAGATTATTTATTTCATCGTTGTGTGGAAAAGCAAGAACTGGAAAATACTGTAAGTATCAAATAAGGAACTCATTAAAAAATTATGTTACAGTCATGAAATAGAATACTATGCCACTATTTAAAAGAAGGGGTCGGGGCGCCTGGGTGGCTTAGTCGGTTAAGCGTCCGACTTTCGCTTGGGTCATGATCCCGCGGTTCATGGGTTTGAGCCCCGCGTCAGGCTCTGTGCTGACTGCCAGCTCAGAGCTTGGAGCCTGTTTCAGTCTGTGACTCCCTCTCTCTCTGACCCTCCCCTGCTCACGCTGTCTCTCTCTCTCTCTCTCCTAGAAATAAATAAAACATTTAAAAAAAAAAAAGAAAAAAAAAAGAAAAATAAATAAAAGAAGGGGTCAACCTTAGATGTGCTTATATGTAATAATCCATAAGATACGTACTTGTCTGATTTTTATTTATCATTATTATTTTTGTGCTTAAATCAATAGAAATTTACTCGCTCAGAGTTTTGGGAGATAGAAGTCTGAAACCAAGGTGCAGGGCCATAGTTTGTCTGAAGTCTAGGGAAGAGTCCATTCCATGCCTGACTCCTAGCTTCTGGTGGTTGCTGGTAAGTCCTTGGCATTTCTTGGCTTCTAGGCACATAATAACCCCAAGCTCCCTCTGTCTTCACAAGATGTTCTTCTCTCTGTGTCTGTGTCTCCAAGACACATTTCTAAGTGAAAAGGTAAAGTAAATAATAGTGTGTTGTGTATGCAGTGAATTATGTCAAAACATACGTGCCTGTGCTTGAGTATAAATAAAATACTTTTGGAAGTACATGCAAGAAGTCCGTAAGAGGTAGCTTCTCGGAAAAGGAACTGGGTAGCCGGGGCAAGAAGTAGAAAAAAAATTCACTTTTTACTGTATTTCTGTCTGTATATTTTTAATAGCTTTATTGAGATATATTTCACATACTATGAAATCCTGCTGTTTAAAGTGTACAGTTAGGGGCACCTGGGTGGCTCAGTCAGTTAAGCCTCTGACTCTTGGTTTTGGCTCCAGTCATGATCCCCCGGTTTCGTGGGTTTGAGCCCTGAGTTGAGCTCGGCGCTGAGAATATGGAACCTGCTTGAGACTCTCTCCCTCTCTCTCTCTCCTTTCTCTCCCTCCCTCCCTCTCTGCCCCTCCCCACTCACTTGCACGCACACTCTCTTTCTCTCTCAAAATAAATAAATAAACTTAAAAAAATAAAGTGTCCAGTTAAGTGATTTTTTGGTGTATTCACATAGTTCTGCAACTGTCACCAAAATGAAAATTTAGAACATTCTTAGCACTCTAGAAAGAAACCACCTACACGTTAGCAACCATTCCCCATATCCAGCTCCCCACCCCCGGCCCCAGGTAACTACTCATCTATTCTCTGTCTCTGTGCAGATCTGCCTATTCTGCACATTTCACATAAATGCAATCATATAATATTGTATTTCCTGTGACTGGCTTCATTTAGCATTAATACTTTCAGAGTTCACCTACATTGTAGCATGAATCAGTATATTTCTTTTGCTGAATAATATTCCAATGATATGAATATACCACATTTTGTTCATTCATCAGTTTAAAGGCATTTAGTGGTTTTTTTTTCCCCATTTTGGGGTTGTTATGAATAATCCTGCTATAAACATTTATGTAAAGGTTTTTGTGTAGATGTATGCTTTTATTGCTCTTGGGTATACACCTAGCAGTGAAATGTTTCACTTACAGTAACTCTATGTTTAACTTTTTTAAAAATTACTAATGTTTCTTTTTTTATATAAATTTTTTTAATGTTTATTTATTTTTGAGAGAGAGACAGAACACAAATAGGAGAAGGGCAGAGAGAGAGGGGGACACAGAATCCAAAGCAGGCTCCAGGCTCCAGGCTGTCTGCATAGAGCCCAAAGTGGGGCTCAAACTCAGACTGCAAGATCATGGCCTAAGCCGAGGTCAGATACTTAACTGACTGAGCCATCAGGCACCCCAAGGAATTGCTGGTGTTTCAAAGTGACCACACCATTTCCCATTTATACATTTTGAACTTTGAACCATGTGCTAGTACTACCTATCCACAACAATTAATAAAAAATTTTTTTCTTTCATAGTTCATTGCCAAGTTGGTTTCCATATAACACCCAGTGCTCATCCCCACAAGTGCCCTCCTCCATGCCCATCACCCCCTTCCCCACCCCCCCACCCCAACAACCCACAATTTGTTCTCAGTATTCAAGAGTCTCTCATGGTTTGCCTCCCTCCCTCTCCCCAACTATGTTTCCCCTTCTCCTCCCCCATGGTCCTCTGTTAAGTTTCTCCTAATCCTTCTATAAGTGAAAACATGATATTTGTCCTTCTCTGCCTGACTTATTTCACTCAGCATAACACCCTCAAGGTCCATCCATGTTGCTACACATGGCCAGACTTCATTCTTTCTCATTGCCATGTAGTAGTCCACTTGTATAGATAAACCACATCTTGATCCATTCGTCAGTTGACGGACACTTAGGCTGTAATAAATTAGAGCTATATGCATTGACTTAGAGAAGAAATGTCCATTATGTATTATGAAAGATATAAAGCCAGATTTCATAAACTAAGAAAAAAATATATAATATGATTATACTTTGGTAAATTGAAGACCAAAAAAATGTGTGTGCGGGTGCATATGTAACTTGTATCAGTTATAAATGCTTTTGGATGCAAGATAACAATAAGCCAGGTTAGCAGTGGTTGAAACAAAGGGGTTTGTTTTTCCTCCATGAGTGCTAGTGTGAATATAGACAGTTTCTAGCTCATTTCAGCAGCTCAGTAGGGCTCTGAAAGACCTAGACCCTTTGTCTATTTCTACTCTCCCTTCTTTATCATTGCATGGCCATAAGGTGCCTACAGCATCTACAGACATCATATATGCATTCTGGGCAGGAAGAAGGGCAAAGAAGACTCTTCTCAATGAGTCATCAAAAGTTTTCCGGGAAGCCCCACCCACAGCTAACATCTCCTTGGCCAAAACTGGGTCACGTGGCCACCTCTAGCTGCAGGGTAGGCTGGGAAACACAGAGAAAGGATTATCATTATTGGCTTGGACCAATCATGACCCAATTCCAGGCCTAAGTATGCTGCATTGCAAATAAAGTCAAGATGCCACTAGCAAGGAAGAATGGGAGCGCTGTCCGACCCTACGTACATGCAAATGAAAGATGATTCTATGAACAGAGGCAAGGAAGGACACACATTGGAGTGCTAACAATGCCATGGAAGGGTGGAAGGAGAAGGCAAGGCTGAGGGGGCAGGGGTGGGAATAAAATAGAGATGCATTCATTACAACAACTAAGGACTCGGAAACTAAGGCCAGAAAGCAGGACACATTCTAGCATGCATTGAGTAGGACCAACGTGGAAAACACTGGTTTGGAGTTATTATCAGTTTCTTAAAAATGAGGAATTGGAGACCCAGAGACTGATGTCAGGAACCCACTGAATTCCTTTGGGTTTATATTGGTATCATGATCTATAGTAAATGGAACAGAGTTCCCATTTTGAAAAATTAAGAACTACAAAAAGGACCCTTTGGAGCTCCAAAACCATCTTACAGGAAGACAGAGTGGGGGGAACTTGGCATATGTACAAAAAGAAAAGCCTTAAACGGAAGGGGCCCCAGACAAGAAAATAAAACTTGGAATGAAGTGTTTTGACAGGGGAATGTTCAGTGGTGTCACATGTTTTCTCCATGACTGGAGATCCTCCAACATCTCTTGCTCAGAGACCTCTCCCGAGTCTGATCATTGTGTTTTCTCCCCATACTGACAGAGACAGGGCTGGACTCGAAGCCAGTTTGGAATAAGAGAACCAAAGCAGACGGGGTGCTTTTGGATGCCTATGGGGCCCCACCTCATGTCCTCTCTGCCGCATCTCAGATTCCAGCTGTGGCGTTGGTGGCCAGTTCTGTGACAGCTTCAACTCACTTCAGTCTGACAGCATCTTGCCCCGTGTGCATATTGTATTCTTTGCTTTCTGCTCTGCAACTTCTCCAGAAAGAAGGAAGAGTTTACTTAGCCTATACCAGTAGGAGTTTACTTAGTCTGTACACAATCCATAGCAGTTTATTGCATAATCAAATGGCACACTTGGGATCAGGCCCAACAGTCCTATCCAGACAGCAGTCCAGAGAGCAGCGGTAACACTCCAAACCAGATGGCCCAAACTCCCATGCCACCTGACTGGGTTATACCAGGTGGGGTGTCCACTACAACTGGGAACCAGAGGAAGTAAAAAAAAAAAAAGTCTCTAGATTGCTTTTTGGGTCAGTAGGCCCAATTTGCTGGTGTGACTTGAAAATAGATTGCTGCCACACTATAATTCCACTAAGGGATTGAGGTCATGCATGGGCCCAATATTGGACTCCCTCCCATCAAGGCTGGTCCTACCTCCTGCACTGCTCAGTTCTCCACTTGCCATCAGCACAGACTAACAGTGAGCCCTCAATATGGTACCAGCCAGCCATCAATGGTACCATGATACATTGTACTTCTACTTTGGAAGAGGCAGTAATTTTTTCTTACTGCAGTGAACACCTCCTCTGGATATGTGTTTGCCTGCCCTGTCCACAATGCCTCTATCGGTATTTCCACCAGATGGATAACAGCATGTTTGATTTACCAAATGATATCCCACGTGACTTTGCCTCAGATCAAGGGACCCCTTTTTATGAAAGAATAAATATGACTGCTTCTACCAAATACTGCCATGCCCAATGTTGCGTGCCGTCCTCATAGACATGGTGGAATGTCCTATTGCAGGCTCAGCTGAAGCGCCTGCTCAGAGACAACTGAGCGGCTTGAAGTTCTGTCTTCCAGGATGCAATTCATGTCCTGAGTCTGTAGCTGATATAGCACTTTGTGCCAATAGCTACAACATGTGGATCCAGAAACCAAAAGGTTGAAGTAGGAGTGCCCTCAACACCACTCCCAGTAACACACTTATAGAATATGTGCTTCCCATCCTTAGAATTTTAGGTTCTGTGATGTCCTCATTCCAAAGAGGGGAACCATTTCACCTAAGAGAACATAGTAAGAGTTCCACAGAAGCAACAATTTAGTATGTCATCATTTTGGGCTCCTCATGCCAATTGACTAAGAGGCAAGGAAAAAATAGAAATGACTATAGGCGGTGAATTAATAATGGCCCAAACTGCCCCCATCAAGAGGTGAGGTCTATTTTTCCTCCCCCTTGGATCTGGGCTGTGCCTGTATCTCCTTTGACCAAGAGTATACAGTAGAAGAGGTTCTGTGTTAGGCCCTGATCTCCCCTTTAAGAAGTCCCCAATTTCCTTCAAGCTCTTCTTCAGTTATCTACCCATCTGAGCTCACTGGCTGATAAACACACAGGCTGTGGTATCTGTTAGGCCAGGACTGCCAATATCATTCCCCAAAGATCTCCCTGATACATATTTCATTGGAGTCCAGCTCCTTGCAGTGTGATTGTCTCGTTACCATCATTATCATTTGTTGCCATAGCATATCAACTCCTGTGCCGTGATGTTTAACAAATTCTGATGTTTAACATGTCCACAGGGTTAGAGTCATTAGCAGCTGTGGTTTCTGCTATTGGGAACAGTGAAGGAAGGCGTTCTTCCATGGAACACCATTACTAGCCTCCCAGGGAATGGAAAAACACCTCTGTTGATAATGGTTGGCTTTGAGTTCAAGCAAGGTGTCAGGAGCAGCAGCTTGGGGAGTGGTTGCTGCCTGCTCATCTCAAATCAGGATTGACATGTGCAGCCTGGTCTAGTTCTACTGCAGACATTTCGCTTGAAATAAAGAAAATAATTGTAAATATATATATTTTTTCATATTACATGTGGGAATTATTTGCATGGAAGAATCCTTAAGTGGCAAGTAAAACATCACCATCAAGCTCTAGTCGATACTAGACTATTGCTTTTATGGCAGTTAACATCCCACTTTGGGTCAGTCTTGTTCTTGTTTCTGTTTTGTTATTAAAACTAATGACCCAAAATCAAAGACATGATCCACGAAAGAAATGACTGAGAAGCTGGACTTCATTAAAACTTATAACTTCTGCTCTGCAAAAGACACTGCCAAGAGAGTAAGAACACTGGGATAAAATATTTGCAAAAGCGATATCTGATAAAGGACTGGTATCCAAAGTATACAAAGAGCTCAAAACTCAACAATTAAGGAAAGGAACAACCCAATTTAGAAAATGGGCCAAAGATCCGGACACCTCATCAAAGAAGATATACAGATGGAAAATAAGCAAGTGAAAGGATGTTTAACATGTGTCACTAAGGAAATTACATACTAAAACAACAATGACCTACCCCTACACACCTACTAGAATGGCCCGCATCTGGAACGTTTGGATAGCGCCAAATGCTGGCGAGAATGTAGCATGACTGGCACTCTTCAAACATTTGTGATGGAAATGCAAAATGACACATGGCCACTTTGGAAGACAGTTTGGCAGTTTCTTACAAAGCTAAATATGTTCTTACCAAGCAATCCAGCAACTGTACTCCTTGATATTAACCCTAATGAATTGAAAACTTATGTCCATACAAAAGCCTGCACACAGACATTTATAGCAGCTTTATTCATAAATGCCAAAACTTGGAACAACCAAGATGTCCCTCAGCATGTGGATGGATAAAGTGTGGTGCGTTCAGACAATGCAATACCCTTCAGCATGAAAGCCATGAAAAGACACAAACAAAACTTAAGTGCATATTACTGAGTGATAGGAGCCAATCTGAAAAGGCTACATGCTGCATGATTCCAACTATATGACATTCTACAAAAAAATCAGTGGTGGCCAGGGTTAGGAGGAGGGAGGGATGAATAGGTAGAATACAAAGGATAATTAGGGCAGTGAAAAGTATTCTGTAAGGTGCTATAATGTTGGACACATGTTATTATACCCTGGCCCAAACCTATAAAATGTCCAACACCAAGGGCGAACCCTAATGTAAACTATGGACTTTGGATGATAGTAACATGTCGATGTAAGTTCACCAGTTGTAACAAATGTACCGCTCCGGTACAGGAAGTAGATAGTAGGGGAGATTGTGCATGAGGTGAGTGGGGGATGGGGAAGGCAAAAGATTTATGTACGCTCTGTACTTTCCACCCAATTTTGTTATGAACCCGAAACTTCTCTAAAAAGTTGTCTTTTTAAAAAAACTACAGAAGAGACTTACATTTTTATCTTCACATTCCTGCTTTTTTGAGCCCTGGAGCTGTTTAGATAATTAAGAAGCTCTTTCATATAAGAGTCTTGGATGACAGTAGAAAAATATAGCTTCAAACTATACGAAAAGCACCAGTGACAGCTGAGTCCACTGAACAAGACTGACTAGTTCTTTTTTATTTTTTAAACAATTTTTTATTTAAAAAATTTTTTTAAATGTTTATTTATGTTTGAGAGACACACACACACACATACAGAGTGTGATCAAGGGAGGGGCAGAGAGAGAGGGAGACCCAGAATCCAAAGCAGGCTCCAGGCTCTGAGCTGTCAGCACAGAGCCCGGCATGGGGCTCAATCAAACTCACAAACCATGGCATCATGACCTGAGTCGAAGTCAGACGCTTGCTTAAACAGCTCGGCCACCCAGGTGCCCCCAAGGCTGACTAGTTCTGCTACTAACTGACTGCATGTCTGTAATTAAACCAACTTCCTGGCATCTTTCACCTTAACCTGGTGTGGGCATACTGGACTACACAGTTCTAAAATCACTTGCATCTCAAAATTGTGATTCTTTTGTTTTCATTTTCCATTTTTTACTTCTAAAGAAAATGTGGTATGGCTTCAGGGCCACCGTCACACTGGACCTAGTTATTCTAGAGAGAACTTAATTTGGAAATCAGGCAGTTGCTTGTATTGGATAAATAAGAGGAAAGATGTTGCAGGACTATTTTTTTTTTAATGTATAATGATCCCAGAGACATTGCCCAGCAAATTTGGCAGTACTCTGCCCTTTGCAGAGAAAAGATCCAGAGCTGATGGAACATCCATTGTGATTCACACAGAGAGGTTCTCAAGGACAGATTTCTCCCCAGTATGGGAAGAATTGAATGATTCAGTCTGAAGGGACATGGCTGTAACTGAAGACACACGGAGAAGATATTTATGAAATGGAATGAAAAAGAGCCATGAACACTTACCAGATTTCATATTCTTAAGAGGTGAAAAGATACTGTGAAAAGATAAAAAAAAAATTGATAAACTTTTAACCAGGTTCATCAGGAAAAAAAAAAAGAGAGATATGACTCAAATAAATAAAATCAGAAACGAAGGAGGGAAATAACAACCAAGAAAACAGAAGTACGAAGGATTATAAGAAAATACCATGAGGAGCGTCTGGGTGGCTTAGTCGGTTAAGCGTCTGACTTTCGCTTGGGTCATGATCTCGCGGTTCGTGGGTTCGAGCCCCGTGTCGGGCTCTGTGCTGACAGCCAGCTCAGAGGCTGGAGACTGTTTCAGTCTGTGACTCCCTCTCTCTCTGACCCTCCCCTCCTCACGCTGTCTCTCTCTCTCTTTCTCTCTCTCTCTCTCTCTCTCTCCTAGAAATAAATAAAACATTAAAAAAAAAGAAGAAGAAGAAAAGAAAATACCATGAAAAATTACATGCCAACAAACTGGACAACCTAGAAGTAATGGATAAATTCCCAAAAACATAACCTTCCAAAATTGAATCAGGAAGAAATAGAACATTTGAACAGACTGATTATTAGCAATGAAATTAAATCAGGAATCAAAAAACTCCCCCAAAATAGAAGCCCGGGACCAGATGGCTTCATAAGTGAATCCTACCAAACATTTAAAGAGGAATTAGAACCTATTCTTCTCAAAGGATTCCAAAACTGGAAGAGGAAGGAAAGCTACCAAATTCATTTGACAAGACCAACATTACCATGATACCAAAACCAGTTGAAGACACTACAAAAAGAAAAAAAAAAAAACTTCAGGCCAGTATCTCTGATGAACATAGATAACAAAAATCCTCCACAAAATATTAACAAGCCAAATCCAACAATACATTTTTTTAAAAAATCATTTGATACAATCAGGTGGGATTTATTCCAGGAATGCAAGAGTGGTTCAGTATTTACAAATCAATCAGTATGATACATCACATTAATAAAAAAAAAAATTAAAAACCATATGGTCATCCTTATACAGGCAGAAAAAGCATTTGACAAAGTACAACGTCCAATCATGATTTAAAAAAAAAACTCTCAACAAAGTAGATTTAGAGGGAACATACCTCAACATAAAAAGGCCATGGACGAAAAACTCACAGCTAACATCATACTTAATCATGAAAAACTGAGAGCTTTTCCTTCTAGGATCAGGAATAAGACAAGATGTCCACTCTCACCATTGTTACTCAACATAATACTGGAAGTTTTAGCCACAGCAGTCAGACAACAAAAAGAAATAAAAAGCACCCAAACTGAAAAGGAAGAAATAAAACCTCCACTATTTGCAAATGACATGATATTATACATAGAAAACCCTAAAGACTCTACCAAAAAAACTGCTAGAACTGATCAATGAATTCAGTAAAGTCACAGGATACAAAATTAGTATACAAACTTGTGTTGCATTTCCATATGCTAATAATGAATTAGCAGAAAAAGAAATTAAGAAAACAAACTCAATAGTACCCAAAATAATAAAATACCTAGGAATAAAATTAACCAAGGTGGTAAAAGCCTTTTACTCTGAAAACTATAAAACACTGATGAAAGAAATGGAAGATGATTTTCCAAACAAATGGAAAGATAGTCCATGCTCATGGATTGGAAAAACCAATATTGTTAAAATGTCCATACTACTCACAGCAGTCTACAGATTTAATGCAATCCTTATCAAATCAAAATACCAGCAATATTTTTCACAGAACTAGAACAAATAATTTGTATGGAACCACAGAAGACCCCAAATAGCCAAAGCAATCTTGAGAGACAAGAACAAAGATGGGGGTATCACAATCTTACATTTTAAGATATAGTACAAAGCTGTAGTGATCAAAACAGTATGGGATTGGCACAAAAATAGATACATAGACCAATAGGACAGAATAGGGAGTCTAGAAAAAAACCCACGCTTATATGGTCAATTAATCTGCAACAAAGGAGGCAAGAACATTCAATGGGGAAAAGACAGTCTCTTCAACAAATGGTGCTGGGAAAACTGGATAGTTACATGCAAAAGAATGAAACTGGGGCACTTTCTTACACTATACACAGAAATAAGTTCAAAATGGATTAGAGGCCTAAATGTGAGACCTGAAACCACAAAACTCCTAGAAAACATAAACCATCTCTCTGACATTGGCCATAGAAACATTTTTCTAGATATGTCTCCTCAGACAAGGGAAACAAAAGCAAACTTAAATTATTGGGACTACTCTAGAGTAAGAGGTTTTTGCACAGCAGTGGAAACCATCAGCAAAATTAAAAGACAACCTACTAAATGGGAGAAGATATTTGCAACTTATTTATACAATAAGAGATTAGTACCCAAAATATATAAAGAACTTACACAGGGGCACCTGGGTGGCTCTGTTAGTTAAGTGTCCAACTCTTGATTTCGCCTCAGGTCATGATCTCACAGTTGTGAGTTTGAGCTCCTCAACAGGCTCTGTGCTGACAGCCTGGAGCCCACTTAGGATTCTCTCTTTTCTTACTCTCTGCCCCTCCCTTGCTCTCTCTCTCTCTCTCTCTCTCTCTCTCTCTCTCTCACACACACACACAAAATAAAATAAACATTTACTTTAAAAAGAGAACTTATACAATCAACACCAAAAATATCCAATTAAAATATGGGCAGAGGACACGAATAGACATTTTTCCAAAGAAGACCTACAGATGGCCAACAGACACATGAGAAGATGCTCACCATCACTCAGCATCAGAAAAAAATGCAAATTAAAAGCACAATGAGACATCACTTTATACCTGTCAGAATGGCCAGAATCAAAAAACAAACAAACAAAAAAACAAGAAATAACAAGTGTTGGTAAAGATGTGGAAAGAAAGGAACACTTGTGCATTGTTGGTAGCAATGCAAGTTAGTGCACTCACTGTGGAGAGTGGTATGGAGATTCCTCTAAAAACTAAAAATAGAAACTGAGCAGTGAAATAGAAACAATTTAAAAGAACCAAGAGAAAATTCTAAAACCAAAAATGAAAATCTGAAGTTAAAAATGCACAGCTGATTGTACATAACAAAAGAGTTAGTGAGTTGAAAATGTATCAATAAATAGGGAGCACAGAGGGGAAAAGATTTCAGAAGTGAACAGAGCCTTGGTGGTCCGTGGGAAAACATGAAAAGTCAAGAGTAGAGAGAGAAAATGGAAAAAAATATTTTTAATGGAAGAAGACAGAACATATAGAAAGTAAAGCATACACAGGCATATCATACTCAACCTGCTGAAAACTAAAACTGAGAGAAAATATTGATCAAAGAAAAATTATATAATACATTTATAGGGACAAGGCTACAAATGACCTCTGGCTTATCACTAGAAAAAGACAGAGGCCAATAGAACCACATCTTTAAAATGCTGAGAGAAAATAAAATTGTCAACTCATCATTGTATATCCAACAAAAATATCTTCAAGAATGAGGTTAAATGAAAACATTTTCTGTAAATAAAAGGGAAGAAAATGTCACCAGCAGTCATGCTCTACAAGGAATCCTAAAGAAAATTCTTCAGGCTGAAGGGAAACCGTATTGGCTAGGAACTCTCCACTAAACCTGCCACTAACACTTATATAAAAGTTATGACCAAATATCACCAGGAACCCATTTCTCTCCCAATGGCGGGATAAAACATTAGGTAATCGTTAGTGCTGCTTACAAAATATTTCTGGTTTTCTTCATTTTAGGTATAGGATAGAATTGCCAATGCTACTTTGGGGTTGGGTGTGGCCATATGATTTGCTTTAGTCAATACGAGGGGGCAGAAAATGTATCACAGTTCGTGAGATCAAGCCTCACATGGGGCTCTGTGCTGACAGTGCAGAGTCTCCTTAGGATGCTCTCCCTCCCTCTCTCCCTCTCTCTCAAAATAAATAAATAAACATTTCAAAAAGCCTAGAAATGTCTATTCCAAAATATCAACAGTTAGCTACCTCTAGGATGAGAGGTGATCTCTATTTCTCTTTTCTTCACCTGTATGCTCTCATTCTTCTGAAATGAATGCAGTATTTGTAAAACAAAAACGTTAAAAACAGCATAATGCAAATGCCACAACCACAGAAACAAAAGTTTGGCAGAGAACAAGCCAGAAAAGTCAGGAATCAAATGATCAACATCTAGGAGAAAGGCGCAAGGCCAGTATTATGCAGAGTCGCCTGGTGGACACCGCAGGTTGAACGTGAACGCAGAGAGGATTCCGTAAGTGTGCAGGCAGGGACTTTTCTTCTCTGGTCCTGTGAATTTCCCAAGAGAAGAGGACATGTTACTACACGTTGGTTAGCAGGAAATTTTCAGGGTTCTACAAGGTTCATGACCAATGTTTTTGGAGCTCCGTCAGGCCCATGTCTACACTTGAAGAGCTACTTTTACTCACCCTTTGGCAGCAAGCAGCATGTTAACACCCATGTGATCACCTCTAGCACAAATTAAGGTTCTTCTGAAGTTCCTTCCAGCTCTCTGTATGAAGTGCGTTTGAAAATACCATGCAACACCAACCCGAGCGAGGCAATCTTTTGAGCGAAACAAAAATGCAAATGCTCCAGAGTACTTTATGAGTTCGAGTCAAAACCACCCACATCATCCTCAATGTCAATTAACAAAGCTGTCCTTTCACGCAGCACGTTAGCGGGGGAGAAGAGACAAAGAAACCAAGTATAGAATTCCAGGTCTTGAGTCCCTTTTACAAAGCCTCTCTCACAAGATGACCTATTTCTACCATCAGCCAACTGCGGGATCCTGCCTGAACTCCTTTCTCTCACAGACCCATTTCTGGGGTGGCCAAGGTGGGGACTGTACCGTGGGACCTCTCAAGCTCCAAAATCCTGCCAGGCTCCAGCATTATAGAACCTGAATCCCAAATCCTGGAAATACTGTCCATGTCACTCACGGCTTATTGGCCGAAGAGGGATTTCAAAAAGCTGTGACATGGGGCGCCTGAGTGGCTTAGTCGGTTAAGTGTCAGACTTTCGCTTAGGTCATGATCTCGCGGTTCGTGGGTTCGAGCCCCGCGTCGGGCTCTGTGCTGACTGCCAGCTCAGAGCCTGGAGCCTGTTTCAGTCTGTGACTCCCTCTCTCTCTGACCCTCCCCTCCCCTGCTCACGCTGTCTCTCTCTCTCTCTCCTAGAAATAAAACATTTTAAAAAAAACTTTAAAAAAAAAAGCTGTGACAAATGATGGACCCCAAACAAGCCTCACTCATTAAAAAGTGGGGCAACGCCATTGTTGCCCAAGACGGAGAGCAAACTCCATTTATGAAAGAAATCGCCTCCCCCCCCACTCAAAGGCATAAATCATCCTTCCTGGGAATACATTTCCTGCTGTACTTTCCCTGTGAGCTTTGTCGGTCCTTCTTCTCACCATCAATAAATAAGAATTGTTTGTTACATATGTAACAACTTAGGGTTTTCCTTCTAAACCACTACCACTATGCTCTGTGCACATTAAGGGCACATATTCCTTCCACCTGTTCTGATTGTCATTGGTGTTATTAAAGGGGGAAGTAAAAAAAAAAAAAAAACCCTTTCCATTGGGTTTATTCGGAGAGAGTTAACATCTGATTTTACATGGAACTATTTAAAAGAAAAAGAACAACATGGCCTGGAGCATTTCTAGCACAGGGTGTGGAAGTATTTGATGTCCTGGTGCTCGTTCATAAAAGAATGTTGTTTTGAAATGTGCAGTGGAGTTAGGGCACGAGATCCAAAGAAAGTTCCCGTTGAGACAAAATCAAATCAACCCACCGACCCCCCTGCAAACACTCCCTCTTGGATCAGGGGGCCCCTTGGCTCTGGGACCGTCATCTGTGCCTGGGGAGGCCTCAGCATTGCTGCCTGCAGTGATGTGTGAACACGGGTCTGTCACAGTCAGGGCGCTGATAAAGGCGACGCGTATATTGGGACCCGCAAACATAGGCCGCCCCCGTGGCCTGGCCCACGCTCTCGATCCGACCCTAAGTCAGCTCCTCGATGAAACCCGAGGGACCCCAATCACAGTGCTCCAACTCAGCGTGCTCACCTTATCCTAGAATGAAGGGCCGGCCAGCTTTGGAAGGAAACAGCCCGTCGTGCCCTGCTTCTGCGTTTCCTCTTGCACCATCCAAAAAGTTCTCCGTTGCTCAAAACCCCTCGTGAAACACCGTACTTCCCTACAGCATGGATTGTTTGTTTGCTCCTGAATAAAGGACATCAAAGTCATTACAAACTTGGGGCGCCTGGGTGGCTTAGTCGGTTAAGCGTCCGACTTTCGCTTAGGTCATGATCTTGCGGTTCGTGGGTTCGAGCCCCGCGTCGGGCTCTGTGCTGACTGCCAGCTCGGAGCCTGGAGCGTTTCAGAGTCTGTGACTCCCTCTCTCTCTGACCCTCCCCTGCTCACGCTGTCTCTCTCTCTCCTAGAAATAAATAAAACATTTTTTAAAAAAAAGTCATTACAAACTTGTTTTATTTTTGTCATTTGTCAGCACCAGCAGGCTGGAGGAGAGACATGTATCCCGCGCTGACATAGTCTCTGAAGGTCTTCTCTGCAAGAGTGCGAATCACCCTGTTAGTTGTCCTTCCTGTGGGTTCATGGGTTACTCTTTTTTTTTAATTTTTTTTTAACATTTATTCATTTTTGAGAGAGAGATAGAGTGTGGCGGGGGAGGGGCAGAGAGCGAGGGAAACACAGAATGCGAAGCAGGCTCTGGGCTGACAGCTCAGAGCCAGACGCAGGGCTCGAACCCCGGAGCGGTGAGATCATGACCTGAGCCGAAGCTGGATGCTTAACCGACTGAGCCACCCAGGCGCCCTCATGCGTTACTCTTTAAAACCAAATAAAACATCGCGAGCCCCCAGCCAGGGCCGGGAGACGCCACCCCGGGCGCAACATTTCAGGGTGTGCCAAAAAACTCAGCCATCAGAGGAATCCGATTTTAATGCGGTATTTTAAAAATCAAAATTAATGCCGAAAATCCATGATGCATAAATTCCCAGCGTTATAAATCAAGGCAGGATCCAGAACAATGCATAGCTCAGCTGTATCCGAGCCTAACGAAGGCAAAAGGAAAAATCAGTCATAGACTGATAACCCTGTCTTTATTTAAAGTGCTGGTGTTCTGTTCATCATAGATTTTTGTATTCTGGGATTTTTTTAAATGTTACATTAGGATATAATTCCTCTTGGGGCACCTGGGTGGCTCAGTCAGTTGAGTGTTCGACTTCGGCTCAGGTCACGGCCTCCCGGTTTCTGAGTTCGAGCCCCGCGTTGGGCAGCACGCTGACAACTCTCTCTCCTGTGTGTTGAGGCCTCATCTGCCTAACGCATCCCAACCCTGATCCCTGTCCTGGGAAGTAGCAGGATCCAGCCTCCTAGCCGCCCTCCCACACTTCCAAATCCACCTTTCTGGATGGTGGAGGAAAACAGCGTTTGTTAAGAATCCGTTCCCGGGTCGGCGGCCCCCGCAGCCCATCCCTCCACAGTGTATTCCTCTCTCGATGTCTTGCCGGGCCCCCTCCGGCCTCGGGTGCAGGGCACTGACCGCAAGGGCACCGTCGGTGCCGCTGCGCTACCGTATGGGGCCCCGTCCTGCTTCAGGTCTTGGGGAGAGAGGATCAGGGGCTCAGTAAGTGACTGCAACCACGAATTACGGCGCTGGCAGGAAACAGCTTTAAACTGGCAGTTTCTAGTCTTTGCTAGAGGCAGCCTGTCTCGGTCCCTCGCAGGAACGGCCAACATAGGACAATGTTGGGGGGCCCTTGCATGCCACCTCTCTTCCCAGGACCCCGAACTCCTTATCAAGGTCTCACAAATAAGGCCAAAGTCCCTCTCTTTTCCACGACACCCAGTTGGTCTCCTCTCTGTCCAACCCTCTTCCTCTAGGTGGCGCCCACGGGGCAGACGCCTCTCCATCAGCAGCCGCATGGAAGAGGCCTCTGCAAATGCCAGAAGTGTGCTCCCTCTGTGGGCGGTTCTGTCACCCGGCAGACACTTTTCCAGCAGACTTCCGCCCCGCCCCACGTCACACACGGGACTCGGTCGCCGGTGCACGGATCCGGATCACCTGTTGCTTTCATCCCTCGGCTCTGAGCGCAGGGCCTGGCGCGGAGCAAATGCTGGGTGAGGGCGCTCAAAGCTGCCGCATCCATCTGCGTTTCCATTCCAGAGCCCCAGGGGCTTCTGGGAAGCCTCTGGGTCCACCCCCCTCTTCCCGGAGTATTGCCAAGACCCCTCCCCCAAGGGTGCTTAGCTCCTGATTCCACAGCACAAACCCTAAGCCCCTGAGTGTATACAGGTGGGGAGAGAAGGGTTTGAATCCCATTTGCCTCGTGCTCCCTGGTGACAGGCCCCTGTGCATGTGTCATGGCCTCCCCAGGCTTGTTTCTCCCTCTGCAGAGTGAGGATCATACATTGTACTACCTCAAGTAGGCATTAGTGTGGGGTTAAATGACCTAGTCCACGCTAAGCACTCAACGGCCATCAGCCACTCTTATTACCTCCTGGCCTGTGGGGAGTCAATTTTCGGAGTGGAGAGGGCAGAGCCGCTGTCTGGTCACCTGAGTGTGCCTGAGGGGCTGGGCGGGGGATGCTCTCAGACTCACTCTAGGTCGCCCTGGTCCCTTTCATTCCCAAAGCACTAGAGGCTTTTGGAAGCCCCTGGACAAAGATCCCTTTGCTCCAAAGAGGAAGCAACTTAAGTGTTGGTTGGTTGGTTGGTTGGTTTGAAGTTTATTTATTTATTTTGAGAGAGTGAGAGAGAGCACGCGCACAAGTGGGGGCGGGGGACACAGAGAGAGGGAGACAGAATCCCAAGCAGGCTCCTAGCACGCTACTAGCGTGGAGCCTGACACGGGGCTCAAACCCACAAACCCTGAGATCATGACCTGAGCCAAAACCAAAGGTCAGACGCTTAACCGACTGGGCCACCCAGGCGCCCCAAGAAACTTAAGGTTTTTAAGTGTAAATGACCTCGAAGGCCGGAATAGTGGGAGTCAAGCGTGCACGCACAACCCTGGCTTCAGAGGCAATCCCCCCAAACCTCCCCTGACCCACGCTGCACCTGCAATGCAGTGTGTCTAGTGATAGTAATGGAAAGAGGCAGAAAGACTGGCTTCTTAAGTGCTTGCATAAAACTTGAACTTTAGAGCATTTTTGTTTGTTTGTTTCCAGAGAAGCCTTTGTGGATGCACTGGGTCAAGAATGCCTTTTCAAAGCCTGTCTCACGCTCCATGTGGAAGAAGGCCCCCAGGGAGGGCTGGGTTCCTACGGAAAACTTCACAGTAGGAGGGAAGAAGGAACACTCCCCGTGTGTCCTCTAGGTCAGTAAGAATTCTTA
Organism: Hyaena hyaena; assembly: GCF_003009895.1. NCBI lineage: Eukaryota > Metazoa > Chordata > Mammalia > Carnivora > Hyaenidae > Hyaena > Hyaena hyaena. The sequence goes on from NW_024080639.1 coordinate 2,050,074, forward strand.
CCTTCAAGGGATGACGGCTCGCTTGAGCCCCGGAGACGGGCTCTGGCTGTGGGACCTGCCCCAAGTTCCATCCCCGGCCCTCTCTTCCTGTCCCCCGTCCTTTCCTGGCTTGAAAGACCCAATCGGAGTCCAGGGCCCCCACGTGGGCCCCCAAAGGAGCCGCCGGGACTCAGCCAGCCAGCCCCATCACCTCCCAGGCAGCAAGCAAGACCCCAAGACGCAGGCTGACATAAGCTGTACACCATTCTCCAGAGCCAGCTGGCCTTACCTACTACACAACCTAATGCCAGGAAACTCTGGCTGGCCCGCCAAGTCCCCCGGACTGAGGGATGCTGGACTTGTTGACATGTGCCTTTGTCCTCACGGCTCTGCCCCCCCAGCCCACCCCCATCCCCTCCCCCGCCCGGCACAGTGCGCCCCCCGCGGAGCACAGCAAGCTGGGTGCGCAGGGCTCCTAGCGAGCGCAAGGCTGGGAAAACCAGCCCCAGCTGATCAGCCCCACACCTTGCCGGGAGCACCCCCAACGGTCCCGAGTCCATGTGCCAGGAGGTGGGCCGGAAGCAGCCCGGCTTTGACCCGCTCCTTGTCAAAAAGAACTAGGGGTCTCGTCTTCCGACCAAGGCCCGGAGTCTCGCAAGGCTGCACCGTGGCTTTTCTCCCCTCTTCCTGAAGGGGGCGCCATCGCAACATCGATGCCTCAGATCTATCTGGATCATCCCAGCCCCACGCTTCCATCAGTGAGTGAGTGACACAGCCCGTTGGGGTCCCTCCCATGCGACAACCCCCAGCAATGGAGTTCATCAAAGCAAACTGTTCATCTGGGGAAACAGCCGGGGAGATTCCAGCGTATCCACAGCAAAATGTCCCCTCGGCGTCCTCCCGCAGCCCCTACACACCAGGGCAGCCTTAGGCCCCCCGCTTTCTCCTCTCCGTGCACTCTGCAGACCTCTCTTCCTACCTCGCCAGAGAGCCACTCTCTCCTCTTCCTCCCAGAGAACCTTCCGTTAGACCCCCTCCCCCACCTGCAGCCGCCTTCCGCAGCCAACCCTCTCCCCCATTATCCGGAGGCTCAGGAGCCTTGTGGGCAGGCACCGCATTTACCAACTCGCCACCCCTTGACTCGCATCTTAGGCCATCTTGTCTGCCCGTCCGTCTTTCCTTCCGCCAGCCCTTCACTTGCCATGCGCGAGCACGTGTTTCCCAGGGATGCAAAGTAGACCCAACACCTCAATTCTGGAAACTCGCTGCGGGTCAGACGTTCACCCAGCCATTAAAATTCCCTGCGTTAGAGCTATTTGCATTCGTACTTGCAAGGAAAGCACAACGAGACCGGCAGACAGCATTTTATGGCTTTTCTGCATTAACTCAAGTCGGCAAAAAGGGAGCCGGGCTGCCAAATAGGAACATTCCCTCTGGTCTTTCTCGCTCTACCAGAAAAAAGAAAGAAGAGAAACACCTGTGCCACTTCCCGGAGGTTTGGGAGCCCCAACGTCAGTGGGGAGGGGGCCACCCCCGGACTGAACGTGTCCACGGCCCTGATCGTCAACGCCCTGCGTTTCTGTGAGTTTTGACTTGAGCTGAGGTCAGTGCGGGACAAGGGAAATGTGCGGAAAGGCCGGCTGCCTGGAAGGTCTTTTCCATCCTGGAGTGTCGACCGTGGGTCAGACAGTCTCCGGGAATAAGCTGTAAGTGGAGGTGAGTCTTTCCATATGCCTTGCATGAAAATTGAAAACGATCACCAAATGTAGTCCAGGATCCCTCCAGAACGGTTTTATTGTTTTGAAAAAAAGAAAGGGGGAGAATGTGAGCCAGGTTGGACGTCATGGGGTGTCTAATCCAAATGAACAAAGTACAACAATTCACCCCTGTAATCGAGTCAAAGGGAGATCCCAGTGGGTAACAGGTGGGGCTGTGAGTCCAAGTGGACGTTTAATAAAGCACAGTGGGATGCGGACGATAGGAAGCTACAGTCACAGGAATTCCAAGCTTACCGTCGTTTGATGAGAGGAAAAGAGGCTGGTGAAGTCCTGAGAGATCATTTAAAATAATTTTCTCAGTACTTACTGAGGGATTTGATATAGAAAGTGCAGAAAAAGCAGGGAAGATGATGGGCGGCAGTTTCCCTACCAGGACCAGCAATCCACAGTAGAGTAGCTGTCAATATTCTCCCATCCCCTGCCCCAAAATCTAGCCTCTCCCCCGGGAAATATGAAATTCCACTGTTAGAGATTCCTTCCTTTGGATTAAACAAAGGAATGTTGAGAATAATTAAACACTCTCAACAATCATGAAAGGAGAACATTTCTTCCAAATCGCCCAGAGACTAAGAGTCATATATCCTTTCCAGCCTATTCTGCTCTACAGGGGAGAATGGGGTATTTAGTTTCAGAATGAGTTGGGTAATTCTTTTTATTTGTAATTACAAAAGTGAAATGCTTTACTGAATGAAATGATGTAATGTCTCGGATTTGCTGTAAAATACTACAGAAGGTGGGAGACCGGGTAGGGATACAGACCAAATAATACTGGTTAACAGCTAATTACTATGGAAGCTGAGTGATGGGTACATAGAAGTTCATATCCCCTACTGATAGAAGTTTGCAATTTTCCATAACAGGATGTATTTATTTAGGAAAGAAAAACAGCAAGAGCACATTTAAAAAATTAATGTTTTTGTTGCACAATATCCAAAATCTATAAAAAATATTTGACCCGGATAATTAGTCTTCTACAATCCTTCCGCCCCCCCACACCAGGGACGACAGCTATAAACTGATGTCTGATTTGTTTTCAATCCTAGCATTCTAAAGCCAGAAAGAACCTCAGAAGCTACCTAAGGAGGTCTAGTGTCTTCACTTGTGAGGGAGCCGAGGGGAGGGGAGGGTCCAGGTCCCACTGCCCCAAAGTCCATCAGTCTCCACTGAACCCCTTAGGGGATGTGGTTTTCCAAAACGCATTCTTGTTTACCTACCTAGTTCCAGTCTGTCTTTCTTCCTCTTTTTTTTTTTTTTTAATGTTTATTTATTTTGAGAAAGAGAGAGCGGGAGAGGTGCAGAGAAGAGAGAATCCCAAGCAGGCTGTACCATGTCAGCACAGAGCCCGACATGGGGCTCGATCTTACGAACCGTGAGATCATGACCTGAGCTGAGATCAACAGTTGGACGCTTAACTTGACTGAGCCAGCCGGGCGCCCTTCCAGCCTTTCTCTATTGACCAGTGAGAGATGTGAAAGTCAGACCCACAGTGAAAGGGCTTTTTACCCCGGACAGGAAGTGGATTCCACAGGGCTCCGTGATGCAAGCAGGGAGCCACCCCCCACTTCCCCACTTCCTCCATGCGGGGGGCTGGAAGACGCTAGCCACCCTCTGCAGAGATCGAAGTGTGAATTCCTGTCCCAGCCACAACCCCAGGACGTAAATGAACAGCTCCAGTTGGCAGCTCTAGCTACCATTGGCTTAAAAATCTGTGGAAGCAAAGTTGAATCGGGAAGGAAAAGCGAAGTCCAACCCCGGATTTCAACTACCCTTTGCCTGGGTGAGGAGGAATCCTCAGGCTCTAAGATGCAAAGGACTCCCCAGAAGCCACCTCATGTCCCACCTCGCCTCCGCGTCATACCAAAGCCACCCAGAGCCACCGTGGGTATGAAGCCGCATCTCGCCACGTAGGACTCGAAGAAGCTTACAACTACCTTCGTTCACTCATTATGGTTAACAAGCCATCCCGATGGGGAATTCTCCACTTCTGACCTGTATGCTTTGTGGGATGGACGGAAACCCAAAGGGCATTCTAGAGAGATTGCAACTCAGCATTTTTGAGAGAGGGGGAGGCGGGGGGAGGGAGGGGAAGCATGTGATCACAAAAAGATAGTTTTTAAATTTTTATTTTTGAGAGAGACAGAGTGCAAGCTGAGGGGGGGCAGAGAGAGAGGAAGACACAGAATCCGAAGCAGCCTCCTGGCTCCAAGCTGCCAGCACTGAGCCCGACGCGGGGCTCGAACTCACGAGCGGTGAGATCATGACCCGAGCCGAAGTTGGCCACCCAACTGACTGAGCCACCCAGGCACCCTGCCTTTTTCTTTTATTTTAACTAGGCTCCCCTGCATTTCAGCATTTTAATCAAAATGGCCACAGGTGGCCATAACTTCCTGTTTACCATTTTCCTGCTGCCGCTGCAACAAATTACTTCATCACCCAGTGGCTTAAAACAGCCCAAATTCATGGTCTTGTACTCAGGTCACAATTCCCGGTAGGATTCACTGGTCCCTGTGCTCAGGGTCTCCCAAGGCCAAAGTCGAGGTGTCAGCTGGCGTGGCTTCTTATCTAGAAGAATCTGCTTTGAGGCTCATCCTAGTTGTTGGCCGAATTCAGTGCTGGGGGCTGAGGTCCCTGGCTCCTTGCTGGCGTTAGCTGGGGCCCCTTTGGCAAATGAAGGCCCTCTGCGTTTCTTGTCACGTTGCTGGGGGACTGAATCTGGCACATCAAGGCTGCCTTGTAGGAGACACTGGGGCCTGGGAGGCCACAGGCAGAGCAAGCCCATTCCCTGCCCTTGGACAGCTACGACAGAGAGGGGGGCAGCGAAGAGGGACACCAGTGGGGATGCACCCACAAACCCCGATGAAGAGATCGTTCCATTTTCCTCCTTCAACAAATCAGCATAATTTAAAGCACAAACCGCCATCCCCTTTCTCCCTGGTTGTTCTCAAGTGCTTCGAGGGAGGGTGGGGCTCAGGAGACAGCCTCTGAGAAGGGGGTGCCAGTCTGGTCCCTGTTGCCGCCAGTCTGTGACAACAGCTGGGAGAGTTTCACTCCCGCGCAGGCGTCCGTCTCAGTGGCTTCCTAGGCGTCATTCTTCCCAAGAGCGTCCTTTGCGTGGGGATTCCCCGCACATCAGGCCGCGAGATCCTTTGTTTGGAGGTGATCCCAAAACACCAGCAGGGGAGGAGAGGAGAGAGACAAGGCCAGAGCGCATTCCGTGTGACCCAGTGCGCCACTGGAGCTCAGTGTCCCGGACACCGTGTACGGTGGTGACTCTGCGTCATGGGCGAGGGATCTGGGGTCTTGATCCCCCAGCTGTCGACTCTGCGTCAGGGGCAAGGGATCTGGGGTCTTGATCCCCCAGCTGTCGACTCTGCGTCAGGGGCGAGGGATCTGGGGTCTTGATCCCCCAGCTGTCGACTCTGCGTCAGGGGCGAGGGATCTGGGGTCTTGATCCCCCAGCTGTCGACTCTGCGTCAGGGGCGAGGGATCTGGGGTCTTGATCCCCCAGCTGTCGGTCCTGTGGTGAGGGCTGCCCTGGCACCAGTCTCCCAGCACCCTGGCCTGCCATGTTCGAGGGCAGAGCAGCTACAGAAATCCACCCCCCCCCCCCAGGAAGGAGCAGGGGCCGCCCGGGTGCGGGGGAGGGGGCGCACCCTGGCTTCTGCGGCAGGACCTGACTCTGTGTGTCCCCCACCGAGCGCTGCCTCTGCCAGGCTGGGGGTCTGCAAACTCTACAAGGCTGACGAAAGCCTTTTCTGCCCAGATGCATCCAGAGCTGGGCTGCCACCAGGCTCCCTCCACGTCTCCAAATCCTACCCAGGAAGCGGGGAGCAGGGGCCCTCTGTTCTCAGATGGAAAAGCTGTCTGGGGGTCGGGGTCAGGTCCACAGGGCAGGGATGCCGCCCCTTCTCAGGGAGCCACGGGCATCTGCACCCCGCTGTTCTCCAACTTTCCCTCTGCCCTCCCCCCACCCGGCCTGAGGACCTGCCTGGCTCACCTCCCTCACCTCCGGGAAGTGAAGACCTCCTCCAACCCCAGCACACGGTGGCCTGAAGCTTTTGTTTTTGCCAGGGACTTTCCCACCCCCAAAAGGCGAGGAAGTCACTTTGGCAGCTCATTGTCCCTGGATATTCCCTCCCTTCTCTTTGTTTTACTGTTTATTTATTTGTGAGACAGAGAAAGAGGTGGGGGAAGGGCAGAGAGAGAGAGAGGGAGACAGAATCTGAAGCAGGCTCCAGGCTCTGAGCTGTCAGCACAGAGCCCGACTTGGGGCTCAAACTCAGGAACCGTGAGATCATGACCTGAGCCGAAGTCAGGCGCTTAACTGACAGAGCCACCCAGGCGCCTCATACCCACCCGCTTCTCTTGCCTCAGTGGGCCTAGGGAGGGAGAGTGTCCGGAGTGAATGGAGAAGGCCACTGTGTACCAGGAATCACAGGGAACCCATCACACAGACATGCACCCAAGCAGCCAGAATCCAGGGTGAGTATAGTATGTGCCGCTGTGCAGTCCTTTCACGGAGGCGGAGAGAAATTCCCACTGGAGGCAAGCATGGAAGCCCCCAGGAAAGAGGCGGGAGCCTCCCCTACCTTGGCCTGCGCTTAGGGCACTCGGGGCAGGGGAGGGGGCGAGGGAGGGGGTGATCTGCAGCCCTGCAATGTCAGGCCAAGGCCGGACTTCCCCGAATGACATTCCTAGAAAGGCGGCAAGGAGGAGGCCACACTGAGAAGGAAAGGGGTGCTGTGGTAAGTGTGGCGGCCCAGTGGGACATGAAATGGCCTGTGCCACCAGACTCTAGCTTCAGGGACCCGTGTGTGGCAACACAGTGACAGAGAAGGCAGGAGAGACAAGAGAAAGAAAAATGAGGGATGCGCCCAGTCGCGGAGGCTTCCGAAGCCAGACCATTTAGGGACCCTTTGCTGGCCTTTCAGTGGGAACAGGAGGGGACCCCCCCCACCCCGTCCAGCTCCCCGAGACCCCATTTGTGGGAGTGAAACCCACTGGAGCTTCACTCAGGCCAGGACGCCAGTGAGTCCAGGGCCCATGTGAGGAGGGCTGATTTTCTAAGTGAATTCACCGTCGAGGTGGAATGGATGGATGCCCTCAAAGCAGAGAAATTGTCAGCGAGGGAGGTGACAGCAGGTGATACTTGCGGAGCAGAAGGAAAGCACCATCCACCCAGCCAGTGTCTTGGCTTCTAGGAGCCTCGCCTGCTTTGGAGACAACGAGAAGGTCTGAGTTTTCAGGTTGTTCACACTCAGAACCTAAAAGCGGAAGAACTTGCAAACATCTGGCCAGCACAGCACAAAACCCCCACCGCGCCTGCCGGGGCGCCATTTAGTGATGTTTTGGCTCCATCTACAGCCTGAGGAAGGACCTCGTTGCTGGATTTCTCCAAGAGCCACAGCCAGCCCTTCTGAGTGTCACAGGCTCATTGCAATTAATGCTAATAACGCCCTCTGCCGCCGCCGCCCCCCCCCCCCCAGCTACACCCTTTATTTAGTGCAGCTTTGGAACCGTGCTGGAAGTTATTTATTTCAGACCCTACGACAGCAGCTGTTCAGAATATACTAGAAACCCTTTTAGCCAAAATTGGCTGGGAGTTTCTATTTTCAAACACTGTAATGAATTGGATTAAATGGATGTTCCCCCACTTTTTTTTTCTTTTTTAACAACAGAACAAACAAAAGCCCTTAAAATAGCAAGATCGCATTCTCTTTCATTCACCGAGTAAACATTTAATTGGCACCTTGCCTGTGTCATCTCTGTGATCAGCACAGTGATAAGTCAGGTCTGAATACATTCCGTAATTGACTCATCAGAGAACGTTCCTACTTACTCTTGTTGGCAGGAACCCCCACATCGGTCAAGAAAAAGGCGAGGAGGAAGACCAAGGTCACCAATGGCTATGGGGCTTGGAAGGATTTTGAAACATAGTGACAGAAAAAATCCTTTGACAAAATGGGAGCTGGAAGTCAGTTCCATAAGGGTAAGACTTGAGTCTTTTTCTTTTTTTTTTTTCCCTCAGAAGTGTAACTAGCTTTTCCCTATTCAAAAAAAAAAAAAAAAAGTAATACAGGGGCACCTAGGTGGCTAAGAAAGTTAGCATCCAGCTCTTGATTTCAGCTCAGGTCAATATCTCACGCTTTGTTGGTTCAAGGCCCGCCATCAGCTCTGCAACCATAGCGCGGAGGCTGCTTGGGATTCTCTCTCTCTCTCTCTCTCTCTCTCTCTCTCCCTCCCTCTCTCTGCCCCCCAACCTGGCGTGTGTGCTCTCTATCTCTCTCTCTCTTTCTCTCCCTCTCAAAATAAATAAATAAACATGAAAAAAAATTGAGTACTACAAAAATAACTATTTGCTTTGTGCAGAAAACTCGAAAAATAGGACAAAGAGTAATAAAAAGTCTAAGGCATTCGCAACCCTCAAAGGTGACCACCATCCACAGCTTATCATGGCCCAGCCCTAACTTGACTTTCCCTCAATGGTACTATATTTCCCTCAACGGTAGGCATAGGAGACAAACATTCTGCCACATCACTGCATATGCTTCCGCATGAACTTGAATGACTCTCGTATCAGTGAACCATAATTTATTTACTCCACGCAAGATGCCCAATTTTTCACATATTTTTAAGTTTACCTCTATGTATTTAGAAAGAGACAGAGACAGCATGAGCAAAGGGGGCAGAGAGAGGGGGGGGCTCGAACTCACCAGCTGTGAGATCATGGCCTGAGCTGAAACCAAGAGTCGGCCGCTTCACCGACTGAGCCGCCCCGACGCCCCACCTCACCATGCCTAATGCCGCCCCTGGTTCCCGTTCCCTTCCTCCACGTCCTCTCCACAGTTGGTGTACACAGATGCTTTGCCTTGCCCTGCCTGTCTTGTGAGGTTGAGCTGGGTTCCTCTGGAAATGACTACATTCAATAGGTCTTTGAAAAAAATTGTCCCGGGCCACCTCTGTCGGTTATGCGCCTGACTTCCGCCCAGGTGGTGATCCCGCATTTCATAGGCTTGAGCCCCGCGTTGGGTTCTGTGCTGACAGCTCGGAGCCTGGAGCCTGGCTTCAGATTCTGTGTCTCCCTCTCTCTTTGACCCTCCCCTGCTTGCTCTCTGTCTCTCTGTCTCCCAAAAGTAAATAAATATTTAAAAAAACAAAAAACAAAAAACATCCTGACACCTTTCAAACGTAAGGCGCGATCTAAGGAAATCAATACACTGGCTTAGGGAAGACTTGCAGATCAGTTTCTTTAGAATTGAAACGTTTTCCCATATTATCCCTCTAGGCGTTGGGTTCATAGAGGGTAGAAACAACCTGAGGGATGGTGAGAGGCAGACCTTACCCGAGCGCTGCACAGCGAGTCATTTTGGGGCTAATTTGGGGAAGAGAAGGGGCAGAAAGAACCAGCTTTGGGTGAAAAGGAGAAATTAAATTTTATCTCTTTGATCTTCCGGGGTGCCTAGTTGACTGCCTCTCACCAGCCAGGAAAGAAAGGGAAGAATGTAGCGGAGGTTAGAGCCTGATGTGTGTCACCTGTGAGCAGAAGGGGCTGCGGAAAGCGGGGTTGCCCAAGGTCACTGGCTTGGTGACGGGGAGGGACGGGACGGAGCCCTGACTTTCGGGCTACTCACCAGGTCATCATTCTATGTCAGCAAAAGAGGATTCTTAGTCATTCGGCAGCAAGAAGACACCCAAAAGGGGAGGTGGAAAGGGGAGTCAGGAGCCCGAGAAGCCTGACCTTGCTCTCTTTTTGTCTGATTCACACTTCCTCGCTTAGAACGAGGTGAACGGCTGACTTCCAGCCCACGGTGCCTGCTGTGGCGGTGACCGTGCAGAGCAGAGCCCCGTGGGCGTCGCCCAAGGGCTTCTCTGTTTTTGCAAAATGCTCGCACCACCTGACATTCCGGCAATGTCCTTTCCTGCACTCGTGTCCTGCTGAGCGTGTGGGTGAGGCTCGGGCCGTGCGTCACCCAAATGGTGTTCTACGACCTGCCCTGGAATGTGGGCCAGCGCCTTCCGTGGGTCCCGGGGGCCGTGGGCAGGTGGGGGCGCAGGGGCCAGCCTGGCACCCTCCGTGTGCTCACGTTGAGGGCGCGCCCCTGCCGGCTGGGACATCTCCCCCGGCTTCAGTTCATCTCTCTGTTTTTGCTCACAGTGGAAGCAAACCAGGGCGAAGGCTTGAGGCAGGGATGACCTCCATATTATCGATAACAAACCCAAAATGGAAGTGATCAATACCTCGCACTTCAGCAGCTCACAGAGGGGCCCTGGGTAATGCCAGACAAAACAGCAGAGACCTGACTGCTCGGACATGGCCACATACCTTCTGCCTGTCCGTCTCCAAACTAAATGGCCCTTTCACTTCATGCAACAGTGAAATAAAATATTTTGAGGCTGACATTTCAATAGGTCCAAGGTCCTGAATACAGCTGGGCAACACGCCCATGCGTTTCTGGGCCACAATTTCCCCAGTTGGAAATGAAGCTTAATCATTCTGGCTTTCACTCCCATGCTCCTTCGCCGCTGCTTCCCGGAGATGCACTGACGAGAGATAGTCGCGGTGTTTTCCAAACTTTTCCGAAGCCAAGAGTCACCTGGAAAACACGTCAAAATACAAACTCCAGGCCAAACCCTGAAGTTACGAAGTCAGCCGTTCTGGCCTGGTTCTGGGCATCCATAGTTTTAAAGAGCTTCTGATTGCGTGTTCAGGCAAACTTGGGAAACACTGAGGTGATCACCACGACATCCTTTAGTGTTTCCGAAGGCACCACGCGCTGAGCACTCGAAGGTGCATTTATTGCTGCTATTATTTCAGCCTCGGATTACCAGCTTTAGCAAATGAAAATACAGGATGTCTAGTTAAATGTGAATTTCAGATAAACAAGGAATGATTTTTTTTAATGTTTTTATTTCTTTCTGAGAGAGAGAGAGAGACACAGCATGAGCAGGGGAGGGTCAGTGAGAGAGGGAGACACAGAATCTGAAACAGGCTCCAGGCTCTGAACTATCTGTCAGTACAGAGCCCACCATGGGGCTCAAACCCACAAACCGTGAGATCATGACCTGAGCCGAAGTTGGGCACTTAACCGACTGAGCCACCCAGGCGCCCCAGGAATGATTTTTTTTAAGTTTATTTATTTATTTATTTTGAGAGAGAGAGCAGGGGAGAGAGGCAGAGAGAGAGGAAGAGAGAGAATCCCAAGCAGGCTCCGCACGGACAGTGTGATGACCTGCGCTGAAATCCAGAGTCAGGCGCTTAACCAACTGAGCCACCCAGGTGCCGCAAGGAATGATTTATTTTTTTTAGTGTCAGTATATCCCATGTAATATTTCGATTATACTTGTCCTAAAAACTTATTTTGATCTGGCAACTCGGTCAGATGCTATGTGCCTCATTATTGTGTAATCTGGAAAAGCACAAGAAAAATCTAACGGCAAACGACAGCATGTCAGTAATAGAAGAGTGTCCATTTTACATTTCCAGTCTCTAAGCCTCTCAGCTTTTTACTTGGTCTCTGGTTCTTCATCATTCTGAGGAAGGAAGGAGGGAAGGAAGGAAGGGAGAGATGAAGGAAGGAAGAAAAAAAGGAAGGAAAAAGGCTACTGTTACTGAAGAAAACAAAGAAACCGCTTTTAAAGATAAAATGCAAAGCTTTTAACTCCATATGAAACAACTTACGTGCTTCTTGTACCTGGGGCAAGAACAGATCTTTCCGACTCACACTGGTAGACCCACGGCAAGTTGAAAGTACCATAAGTTGAAAATGCATGAGATACACCCATCCTGCGGAACTAGCTCAGCCCAGCCCAGCCCACCTTCGTCGTGCTCAGAACACCTGCGTTAGCCCGCAGTTGGGCAAAATCATCTCACACAAAGCCTGTTTTCTAATAAACTGTTCTGTATCTCGTGTGAGTTATTGAGTGTCAGCCTGCAGGTGGCAAAGAGGATGGTTGTTACAGTGACTTGTAAGCGCAGCCGTGTCTGCCCTGGTGGCGGCGGGGCCGCCCAGCAGCGCGAGAGAAGATGCTACCACATATCGCCAGCCCCGGGGAAAGGACCCGGATTAAAAATTCCAAGTCCAGTCTACTGAAGGCATACCGCTTTTGCAAAACCTTAGAGTCAGAACATCCTAAGTGTAAGCATCCCCAGTCAAGGGCCATCTGTGCGTTAATGCCATTCACTGACCGATGTATTTGTTGATTTCAAAATAATTTAAGTAATTTTAAGCTATACACAGTTTTCCCCCCTGGCCAAATGTCCTGGGCCGCTCGGCCCCACGGTGTCGATGTGCCTCTGTCTGAGGACTCCTGACACCAGGCTGAAGGCTCTTCCCCGACACGGATGGATGTGGACCTGCCTCGCAGTTGGCGAGGTTTTACAAGAGTGTCAATCCAGAAATCCCACAGTCAATTATAAACCAGACACCACGACGACCACCCCCCCTCCCCCCGCCCCCTGCACTGAAAGGAGGGAAAATGCAGAGAGGAGTATGAAAATCCGAAGGGCTGTTTGGTCTAAGAATGAAATGTTTTCTAAATCAAATTAAGCTACACAGTGGAAATTGAGGAGAAAGTCCTTAAGGTGACTTTTAACTGAAAATGAAATGTCTCTTAGTAAGTTACAGAGGTGCGGTGATACCAAGTGGCAGGCTTGTATCTCATTAATTTCAAACATAGATTTTTATGGGAGGCTATTTGATTATAATTTGATTATCTGACCCTGTAATTAAAGTTTATTGCCAATTTGGAAGCTTACATGTAAAATGAACTGGTTTTCTTGAAAGCAATATACAATCCTTTGGACTCATTGACTTCTGGTTTTGCATTTAAATGGAAAAGTCAGTTATAACGTGACAAACAGGTTGGGGTTTTGATCATTAATCCTGCTAAAGCAATATTCATAAATTCAATTCTGAATCAGTTGGAATACTTTTCTTTTATTAGTTTCTGTGTTATTAAATGAGATTGTTTCTGACTAATATATTTCTGGACTCAAACTGTAGCTCCGAGCTGTTATTCAAATCAAATAACATGCCCCTTACTTGTGCCTCGCACTAATAAACGCCAACTTGTGATACATTTGCAAGAGACTGTCAGCAATATTAAAGGAGGCAATAATGCCATGGAGGTCTCGAAGTGAGCTGATTTTTCTAAGGGCTGATATCCGTCATTTTTCTTAAAAAAGAGAAAAAACAACACAGATATTTAAGGCTTTTCGTCTTAAAGCAGAAAGCACACTGTGAATCATACAAACAGAATTCGCTAACAGTGGAATTAGGAAACTCGTAATTTGGGGGGGGGGGTCCCGAGTAAGAGAAGTAGGAAGCTGATTTCAGAGCAAAATCAAAGTTACATTTGGGAGGAAAAAAGTGCCCCTTAGCTCAGGAAAAGGGTGAGTCTCTCTGAAGTGCAGGTGGAAACGAGAGACTCCATTGTTTTTGAAGTTAGAGAACCGATTCACAGATCATTGCTGGAGTCCCAGAGCAAAAGAGGGTCTTCCAGACCAGGCTCAGAAAAGTCAGCGGGTCAGGGTTGCACAGTGAGTCGAAGGTAAGTCCCAAATGGAAACACTCCGTGTCATTTTTTCTGACATTTCCCCCACCATCCAGCCCACGGAAAGGCACATAAAAGCGTGTGGACACGTTCACAGGGGCTGGAATCAGAGCCACAGTGCTGCCATCAGCTGGATCCCATGAGCCTCACCCGCCTCAGACGCGGCTAATATCTGCCCTTTCTCCTCATTTCGAGAAGGAAACGAGACCTGATAAGTTATCTATAAGGGTCAGCTGACGTATCGTGGCTCACCTTTTAAGTTCAAGTGCTTTGAGATACTCAAAGTATATTCTGCCTTTTCCGTAAATAATCGTTAACGCTGAACGTTTTATTATTTTGGACAAATGTCCCCTGGATTCCTATCTGTGGGCCTCAGGGACCATCCTCCAGCCAGAAACGTTGGTGCGTCTCCCTCTCCGTTCCTGAGAAACCGCACTTTCACTTCACTACTAAAGTTGGCACGTTTTCCATCAACGCCGATGGGCTCAGGGAGGGCGCCGCCACATTTCCGCCTTGTCACCCGATCACCGTGGGCCAGAATTGTCTCAGGGCCCCAGAAGGAAATTGTTGAAGCCCATCCCTAGAATCCCAGAGTCTCCAAGTTTCTTTCAAGAAATCTTAGAAGCAGCCCTTTGCTACCAGCTCATCTCTTCCCAACACACGGCCAAGTGTTTGATTCTGCACCCTCCCTCCGGCTGGGTCCCAGGGGTGGGGCGTGGGGGCGGGGGTGGGGCGTGGGGAGGGACTCCTTCCTGGTGCCCCAGGGAGCAGCTGCCGCTGCAGGCCCTGAGCCCGGAGAGTGCTGACCGCCTCCCCTCCCCCCGCCCCCGGCAGGTGCTGCCAACATGGAAGCAGGTGTCCCTGAGCATTTACTTGGTGCTTGCCGGCCCCCTCCTAGCGCTCTGCCAGTCAGGTCGTCCGTCTGCCTCCATCCCTCTGGCCCTGCAGGCTCGTCCTGACACGGGTAGAGAGAGCTTCCACGAAGGAGACAATGGGAAAGCTGCAGGTGGTAAGTGTGACCCTGGCAGAGGGTGGCGGGGGGGTGACTGTGGACTCTGGGAGGCCTGTGAACCTGGGTGTGTTTCAGCCCCAGCCCCGTTCCCTGGGGGGCTGCGTCGGCCTTGCCTCCGGTGGTGCGGACTTCTTCCCTGCCCAGTGTGCCACCAAAGAGCCAGATCAGGCTGGTCCCAGGTCTCTGGATGTGTCCTTAGAAGGGGTCACCTGCTCTGCACGGAGGCTGCTGGGGGGCGGGTGTCGCCATCTCGGTGACGGCGAATGCTCAGGTCTCCTCACCGCCTCTTTGGGGGGAGGATCCCCTCTCGCGGGACCACACTCCCTTCCAGCCTTGGCAGGCATTGGCGCGCGCGCACACGCACGCACACACACACACACACACACACACACACACACACCACCGCCCCAGGTGGCTAAAGAGGCATGACATCTTCCGTGGTGGACTTGGAGGCCCAGCCCCACTTCTGGGCAGGTTGTCACAGGTGCCCCGAGATGGTGGGGCCATGCTGTGGCCTCTCGTTACCCCGAGAAAACAGGTGACTGAAGTTCCCAGGGGGCCCCCCAGCCCCAGCTGGTCACTCATACCACGGGGTGAGGAGACTCTTACAAAACGGCTTTCAGACCTTTCTGCACGTTGGTGGTCATGACTTTGCCGCTTAGCAAACGTGTGCCCTCTCCACACAATTGTGCGTCTGCCGAGAGACCATCACATGACCATACACCGTGCCTTAAAAAAAAAATATATATATATATATATATAACTTATTTACAGGGTACTACTTGGAGTATATTCACAAGCTTGTGCAACCATCACCACTAATTCCAGAACATTTTCATAATCCCAAAATGCACCCTTACCTTTTGAATGGAGATCAGAGTCGAGTAGACACACCATGTGAGTGTGGATGATGATGGCATTACCAGCTCTCATTGAGTGCTTACTGTATACCGGCTACTGTAAGTGGTGCTTTACATATTTCATTCAATCTACATCACACCCCAGATGGGTGGACCATGCTATCCCCCTTTTGTTCATGGGGAAACTGAAGTGCAGAAAGAGAGAGAGCAAGTGGCCCATCATCATGAGATCGGATCCCAGGGAGGCCTGGGGTCTTCCTCTCCACTGCTTCTAACCTGTCTGTTCCTGTGAGGTATGAAAAGATCTCTCTCTCCGTGCCGGCCATTGTAGCTTTTTTTTTTTTTAGTTGTTAATTTTTCAATTGCGGTAAAATATGCACAACACCAAATTGCTCATTTCAACCATTAAGTGTACAGTTCGCTGGAATTCAGTATATTCCTAGTGTAGTGTAACCATCACCACTATCTATCTGAAGAACTTTTTCATCTTCCCAAACAAAAACTCTGTGCTCATTGAAAAATAACTCCCCATTCGCTCCTTCCCCCAGCCCTTGGTAACCTATTCTGCATTGTCTCCGTGAAATTGCTTCTTCTCGATATCCTCCATGTAATGTGGAATCATAGAGTATTTGTCCTTCTGTGCCTGGCTTATTTCACTTACAATAGAACCCTCAAGGTTCATCCATGTTGCAGCATGAGTCAGAATTTCATTGCTTTTTAAGGCTGAATAATATTCCATTGGGTGGATATACCCCATTTTGTTTATTCGTCATTGATAGGTAACTGGGTCATTTCTGCATCTTGACTCTTGTGAACAAGTGCTATTATGAACACGTCTCTATGTCGTTGCTTGTTTTGAGTTCTGTTGGCCATGTGCTTAGGAGTGAACAGTGGGTCATATAGTGGCCTATGTTTAATTTTTTGAGGAGTTGCCATGCAGTTTTCCACGCTGGCTGCACCATTTTACATTTCTACCAACCGGGTAGTTACAAGGGTTCCAATTTCCCCACATCCTCGCCAGCACTGACTTTCCAGTTTTTTGATAAGGGCCATCCTGATGTGTGTGTACCATGGGTGTGAAAGGGAGTCCCACAGTGGTTTTGATCTGTTTTCCTCATGACTAACGATGCTGAGCATGTAGTTCTCGTGCAGCTGACTCTTTTTTTTTTTTTTTAAGTTCATTTATTTTGAGAGAGAGAGAGTGAGTATGCAAGCTCACGAGCATGAGCAAGACTGAGCAGGGGAGGGACAGAGAGTGAGGGGGAGAGAGAGAATCCCAAGCAGGCTCCACCCCATCAACACAGAACCCAGCACAGAGCTCAATCCCATAAACCATGAGATTATGACCTCAATCGAAATCAAAAGTTGAACACTTAGCCATCTGAGCCACCCAGGTGCCCCACAGCTGACTTATTCTTAAAGGTCACAAAATGCAGAAGAGGGGTGGACAGAAAGTTATCGAGAGAAAGGGGGAACAACTCTGGTGATGAGCAAAGGCACACCTTTAGTCCAAGTCTACCTCTTTATTTCTGAATTTTCTGAGATTGTTCTCAGCCTCAGCTGCTCTCAGAATCACCTGAGGAGACTTTTAAACTATGAAGGTCAGTCCCACCCTCCAGAGCTTCTGACGTGGGCAGTCCGGGTGGGGCCGCATAGGAGGTTCCGGAAGCTCCCCAGGTGATTCCCATGTGCAGCCACTGCTCTAAGCAAACTCCCTCAGCAGGCATCACCTGTCACCCCCCCCCCCCCGGGTTCATACAATTGCCCTCCTCCAAGCTGTGTGTGTGCACACGCAGGTGTGTGTGTGTGAGAGAGAGAGAGAGCGAGAAAGTGACAGGTTTACTGGATTACCACTCACCTACCACATCAATTCTAGAACATTTTCGTCACCTAGGAAGAAAACCCCAAGCCCTTTAGCCATCCCCTCCCCAGGCCGATCCTCCTCGCAACCTGTTTTCTGTCTCCACGGATTTGCCTCTTCTGGATTCCCCTACGAATGGAGTGCTAATACACGGCCTTCCGTGTGTGTCTTCCTTCACACAGCATAGTGCTTCCCAGGTCTGCTGCAGCGTGCAGTGGTGCTTTATTCCCTCCTACGGCTGACTAACGTTCTAGAGTATGGATATGCCGCTTTGTATTTAGCCGGTCGTCAGTGGGTGGTCATTTGTGTTTCCACTTTTTGGCTCTTGTGAATACTGCTGTTACAAACACAGCCACACAGGTTTCTGTGTGGACCTTCCCGCCTTCTAAGGCACCTCTTTCTTTAGTTCTAATTTTCTAAGGAAAAAAAATGGAAATCCTAAATCCCTTGTCTTTATTTTTTTTTAATGTTTATTTTTGATAGAGAAAATGAGTGGGGGAGGGGCAGAGAGCGAGGGAGACCCAGAATCGGAAGCAGGCTCCAGGCTCTGAGCTGTCAGCACAGAACCCAGTGCGGGGCTTGAACTCACGAACTGTGAGATCATGACCTGAGCCGAAGTCGGACACCTGACTGACTGAGTCACCCAGGCGCCCCTCCCGTCTTTAAATTAAAAAAAAAAAAAAAAAATCCTCTCCAAAATTTTCACTGCTTTTAAGTGTTCTATGTAACTACTCTTTTGCAGACGTGAACCACGTAGAGGTTCAGAGTCTCTCAAAATCATCTGAAGATCATACTTAGCCCAACTCTTTGGCGTGTTCCTTTCCCCTCAGAACTTCACACAAAGCTCGTCGATGGGATAGTAACCGTGATGGTGGCTGCCCTCCTCTCTCCCCCTCACTCACTCTTCTGCCCCCTTCAGGCATGACTTGTGCCAAAGCCGCCAAGCCCTCTGGAGTGAGCAACGAGGGATGCCTGGAAGGGGTGCAGAGACGGACAAACCAGAAGCCACCTGGTCCCTGGGAGCTTAGTCAGCGGAAGGAAGGGAACCAGCTCTGAAATAAATGTAACGCACATCGAATTCGACGTTTCCCCGGGTGTGGGAGGCATGTTGGTGTGTGACGAGAGATGGCATCAGGGGGCATGCAGATACGACATCAAATAACACACTCGGCAAAGGACAAAGTCGCTTCCTTCTCAGTCGTCCCTTAAGCCTTCAGATAACGCAGGGAGAATGGCTCTGCTTGGCGCTATTAGGTCTGTGACCCCTCCCCTCCCCGGCCTCTTAAAAAAAATAAAAACAGACATCGACCCAAGTACCAGCCCTAATGGCATTGAACCCAAAACTGGAAACATTGCTTTCATTGCATTTATTTTGTAGTTGGCTTCTAGTTGACTGGTCTCACTGATTTTATTTTTCCATTGGTGGAAGATTTTGGACCTCTTTTTTTCTTTTTTTCTGTATGTCCACCATCATGACCTAAAGTTTACTTTTAAAGTAAACATACTTAAGCTTAAGTTTATAAAAAGTGAGTTCACTTGAAGGAAAAGATTAAGTAAACAGCAGAGCAGGTGGCCAGCAGATGTGGCAGAATTCATGAAGGTGGCGTCCAAATGGCCCTGGGAAACACGCACGGATGTGCTCAAAGGGTGGAGGGGCCCCCCAGCTCTCGCTGCAAACAAGTAGCACACCATTGAATCGCAGAACGATGGCTAATAATTTAGAGGTGGAAGGGGCCTTAGAGATTAGGTTGCAGACACAACTTCGGTAGGGGAGGGGAAACTGAGGCTTTGAAGCTTGGAGGGTCTGGGGTCATGGCGAGGTGTTCACGGGGAGGCAGCCCTGGGCTCTGTGGCTGTGTGTCCGCTGCCCACAGGTCATATCAGTTATGCGCTGGCCCAAGCATATCATGGCTAGAACATTCTTTTTTCCCAGCTGATCCGATAAAATTGTACATTTTGCTTCCAGCAATGGGACTAAGGAGCACCATGAGTCATATGGTTCTGTCTCTACCACTTCACAAAGCTCCATGGATGAGGGGATCATTTATGAGGAAGGATAGAAAGCCCTCCTTCTTTCTAGAAGACAACATAGTAACTTCTACAACTCGAGATTCTGCTTCATAAATATTTCCAATGGTCCTTTCGGACACGAGAGAAGACTGTACTTCCCTGCCCCTGCTAGGGTTGGGGATAACTCGTTACCCAGCAGTGGGTAACCAATACAAAGTCTGGCTCTCTTCATGTGGGCATAATGTATCTGGCAGTGTATCCATCCAGTACCAGTTGCTTGTGTCTTTTTGTTGCTGAGTTGTGGAGCGTTAAATGGATGGGCCACTGTTTATTTATCCATTAGCAGTTGAGGAACATTTGAGTTTTTCCTGGTTCTTTTTGGCGTATATGAATAAAGCTACCAAGTGGTAGGATCTTTGCATTCAAATTGCTCTTAACATGAAATGGGTTTCCCCCCGTGATCCTCAAGGCCTTGTGTGGGCTGGCCCCCGACATTGGGCACCCATACTTCTGCTAGGGCTCCCCTCAACCCTCCCCAATTTTGTCAGTAGCCCGGCCGCTTCCCTCTCAAGCTGCCCTTGACCTGACCCTTCCGGTAGCTGGCTCTCCATGCCTCCTCAGGGCCCTTCCCTGACACCTGTACCTGAAGTCCCCTCCCCCCAGCAGGTGTTCTTCATCACCTCACCTGTGCTTCCTTCACAGCCCATTATCACAATCTGTGATAATCTGAATTATTTGCCTGTTTACTTCTTACTCCCCTCTTCTAGACTCTAAATTCTAGGAGGCGAGAGGCCCTGTCTGTCTTCCCAAGGTCAGAGCACATATTCTGGTATCCAATAGATGTTTACTGATGGGAGGGCTGGGTGGATGAATAAATAAAGTTGGAAAAGTAGTGTAGGTTTTCCCTTCTAGAAGTCTTGAGCTCTTGGTTACAAAGTTTGCTCTGAGCGCAGGCAATGGAAAATTGGTGTTGAACATGGTTCCTTGAGAAAATTTTCTTCATTCAAAATAGTTTTGGTTACAGTGGGCTATAAAGAAAGCAAGGATTAGTATACATATATCTTATAGACATTGAATAGCCTACAATTGTGGTTTCCAATTCTGTTAACTGCCATTTTCCCTGTGTTCTTATGTTAGCATTTAAGATATATTGGTCTGATTTTATCCCTTGAAACTTCTGAGAATTCAAAGATCTATTATTCCAAAAAATATATAGCCTTGTTTGTTTTTCCCTCCGACCAGTATTCAAAATTAAATAGGGCCTGATATTATCGTTGAGTATATTCTGGAACAGAAGGGCATAAAATACACTGATGGGTGTGTATCTCACTTTCACTAGCAGCGAGGGTATGTGTAAAGACACAAACAGCATGCAACACGCTGGTCTATCCCCCTGTAAGCCGTGAATTTATTTTAAATGATGGGCTCTTAAAATAGACTCTTCTAGAGCAACAGCAAACAAAAATGTTTTACTCAACGATTAGTCAACAAAGCAGAAATCACTTAATTCATCTCAGCTTTCTGCCTGTTAGCAAATCTGTAAAAGAATACAGAGAAGATGTTTTTTGCTTTATTTATTTTAATACAGTGATGTGACTGTTTGGAGTATCCCCTTTAACAGTATTCCCTGGAATCCATTATAAAGATTCTTTTTAATGTTTATTTATCTTTGAGAGAGGGTGTGCGTGCACATGCATGAGTGGGAGACCAGTAGAAAGAGGAGACGGAGAATCCAAAGCACAGAGCCCAATGCGGGGCTCAAACTCACAAACCGTGAGATCATGACCTGAGCCAAAGTTGGATGCTCAACTGACTGAACCACCCGGGCTCTCCGTTACAAAGATGTTTTGAAGGAATATGGGAAGGTTGGCCTTTGTCCCACATAAGTCCATACTTCTACATGATTTTAGCAAGGGCCTACCCTGTGCCCCAGGTGTGAGATCATGACCTGCGCTGAAACCAAGAGTCAGATGCTTAACCAACGAGACACCCAGGCAGCCCTTGTTCTGAGTAACTCTTGAGAAAGTGTGAGGTTCAGGTCCCACTGCCCACCACGGGCGGAGGGCCCCGAAGCTGGCGGGGGTGGGGGGTGTCTTGGCAAAACAGCCTCTTAGGCCATTAACGTGTAACAGGAGAAGCATCTTCAAAAATACAAACCACCTTCTTTCTTTGGCCTTTGTGAACGTGATGCTCTGGGGGAGGAGTTGGGGGGAGGCATCAGTCCAGCCCGGGCGGAAGCAGAGGTCCCAACCATTCACGGAAAAGATGCAAGAAATAGCATCTCGCTCAGTGTTTGATATTCAAAGTGGGGTTTGTGTGGCCAGCCAGGCTTGGCTTGGAGAAATGTTCTGGGTTATTGCCCCTCCTCAGGGAGCACCATATCAAGAGGCAGGCTTGGAAGCAGCTGTGTCTGGAGTTCTTCCAGTGTGGAGGTGAGATCCCCGTGGCCCTCAGCTGGTTGCTCTGGGACAGGAGGAGACGATGCAGAGTTGTGACTTTCAAACAGGTTTCCATGATGCATGGGAAGAAATTCACTTTACAGTTTTTAAAAGATTTTATTTTCTTTATTTTAACATTTTATTTTTTGAGAGACTAGGAGAGACTGAGCATGAGCTGGGGAGGGGGGCAGAGAGAGAGGGAGACACAGAATCCAAAGCAGTCTCCAGGCTCTGAGCTGTCCGCACAGAGCCTGACGGGGGCCTCAAACCCATGAACACAAGATCACGACCTGAGTCGAAGTCGGACGCTCAATCGACTGAGCCAGCCAGGGGCCCTTCATTTTACATTTTTAACCAGAACACACACATACACACACACACACACACACACACACATATAATCAAAACACATTTCACAGAACAATTCTTAGCCTTATTAGATGTGATATTTTCTCACTTTTAAAATTGTCTTTTTCTGGGGCGCCTGGGTGGCTCAGTTGGTTAGGCGTCTGACTGTGATTCAGGTTATGATCTCACAGTTCGGGAGTTCAAGCCCCACATCAGGCTCTGTGCTGACAGCTCAGAGCCTGCTTCAGATTCTGTGTCTCCCTCTCTCTCTGCCCCTCTGCTACTTGCGTTCTTATCTCTCTCTCAAAAATAACATTAAAACATGTTTTTTAATTTAAAATTACTTTTTTTAATTAATGCTGGTCATGACCCACTGACTTTATCTCATCCCCCCCAATAGATTATGACTCACCATTTGAAAAACACTAAGGTAGAGGAATAGGCCTTGGCAGATTTGGGAAGAGCGAAGAGGGAGACAGGAGAAAGCAGTCTATGCATCTCTATTTCCCTGCTCCGTACTTTGGCCTAGAGAGCGAAAGAACATGGCGAGAAGGAATAGGGGAAGACCAAAGGAAGTGCTATTTCTGCCCCAGTTCCCCCCGGAAGCCCCCCCCCCCCGCCCCTGCACAGACCTGCATGAGGCCACAGGAAAGTGAAGTGGGTGGTACGTGGTCAGGCAGAGAAACACGGCTTTCCGCAGCAGCCTTCACTCCATTCTGTCCTGGTGTAGATGAACCAGGAGCTTCCTCGTCCAGGACGGGCAAGGAGACCACGGCAGGAGACCGGCCTGCCCAGGCCAGGAGGTTGTGGGCGGGAGGGGCATCTACCTGCCAAAGATGCGACTGGCCAGGCCCAGGGGGCCCGAGATCGCTACTCCCAACACCGATATGCCAGCAAGGTGAGCATAGCCAGTGGTCAAGGGACACCTTTGGAGAGAGGCAGAGTTCACTCAAGTGCTGCCTCGGGATGGAGCTGGCTGGGCAGGCAGGAGCCTGAGAAATCAGGGCCCCATTTCTTTTCCCAGGAAAGGTAGAAAATTATCCAGAGACGCTGTCTGAATGACCGTATTAGATTGGACATAATTCTGCCTTTTTTTTTTTCCTTCCTCTTGCTTTGCACCAAATGGGGACTCATGAAGACCAGATATTTGCTAGATAAGAAGTGATCTATTCACGTAAGGTAATGCCTGTAAACATGGCCACAGCCCAGGGGCTTGTCGGAAGTGGAATCTCTCCCATACGTTGCCCTGCATCAGCCAGGGAAGGGTTTTAAAACTGGCTGGTGGAGCGGGAACCCTGATCTAGAGCATTTGCCAATTTCCACGGTGCCAATCTTCCCAGCGGTGGGAGGAAGCGGTCAATTTCAAGCAGCCAGAAAAGGTCCCAGGTGCAGTTAGGAAGCTGACCAGCCTGACCAGCTGGCTGCATCCAGCACATCAGGCCCTCTGTCCACCTCCAGTTAGGAGACCACACTTGTCAGCCTGCCTGCGATTCGGAGAAGGAGGGCCGGATCAGCCTTCCACACCAAGAACCCCCCCCTCTCTGGACCCCGGTTCATCTTGCACATCAGTTCAGCAGGTCTCTTCCAATTCCTGGTTTTCTTCTCTGGGATTCTCTTCCAGCAAAACTTCAGAGCCCACCTGGCCACCCGGCCGGGACACTCTCTTGTTCAAGCCAGACCAATTGACAGAATCAGAACAAACCGCCCCCTGGAGGGAGCTCCAGCGGTCATCACGGTCAGCCCCCTGCCTTCAGGCGGGTCTCCCCTTAAATCGTCCTAGACAGAGCCCGCCTCGTGCCGGCCGGTTTGCTCCGAGCGCCCCGAGCAGCCGCGTAAAGTTTTGTGCTGACTCCGTGGAGCGGCATCGGTGGCAGTGCGCCGCCAGTTCATAAGGGAATCATTAGTGCAACGCGACAGTGTGGAGGGCCCCGGGCTGGTGGTAATTAGTCATCTCTCCTCCCTGGCAGCACCAGCTGTCTCCTCCTCCAGGTAGCCCTGTAATTGTCCCCGGAGAAGGAAGGTGGGTGAGGGGCCACCTGAGCTCACGTTAGCCAGCGAGCCTCCCAAAAAAAAAAAAAAAAAAAAAAAAAAATTTTTTTTTGAGTATTCAAATATTTCTCACCTACTTTCCGGAGTCTGTTATTGGTATAAAGGTTGAAGCTCAGGCAGCTTAACCGTTATGTGGAATGACCTTTAGTTTTAATATTAATATATTATCGTAAAGTCTGCGCGAATCATGAATGCAATTTTGGTATTCATATCAAATGCCATACGCTGAGCCCTTTGCAACTTTCTCCCCCTCTCCTCGCCCCTCCAGTAGGTGAATTAATATGCGTCCTCTCCCTCGCCCCTCTATTTACCTAGAGAGGGTGGCCGGGGAACTTTATCAAGAGTAACATTATCAAGAGCTTTTCTGCAAGCTGCTTTATCATATTCACATCCGCGTCTGCTCGACACTTGTCAGTGTCAATCAAATCGCAATAATACGCAGATGATTTGCTCATTTGGTTTAATAAAATCTTTCTGCTTATTTGCGCTGGCTCCATTACACCACATAATTGCTGCGCCGCGGAGGTGCGAGGCAGCCAGTTGCCTGGGGGATAAGAGGAGACCGTTGCT
The DNA here is from genome assembly GCF_003009895.1 of Hyaena hyaena. Lineage (NCBI taxonomy): Eukaryota > Metazoa > Chordata > Mammalia > Carnivora > Hyaenidae > Hyaena > Hyaena hyaena. Next base: position 2,074,532 of record NW_024080639.1, read on the forward strand.
ATATGAAGGATTTGTTTCTTTGCCTCTGTCTTTCCCCAGTCACTCATATTCCTAAAATTAATATTGTATTTGAATCCAGCCCTGCTATTCTTATGCAGGCTAACATTGTTATTACTTATTATTTGGATGTGGAGTCATTTATTTTTAGTTTTATGTCCAAGCTGTCAAGCTAAATTTCATTGTGAACTGCCACATACAATTTTTAACTGCCATATAAAACGAGATTCCAACTCTAAATTATGGAGGGAGCCTGTTCAAAGGGCCGGCCTGACAGGAAGGGCAGCCAGGAGCCCCGATGTCCCCCGCAAATCAAAGGGGCTCCCGGTGATTATTTTTGTGGAAAGGAAAGCACGTGGCTTTAGTACTTGACGATCACCTTGATGGTGGCTGGACAGTGAGCGCGCGCGCACGGAGGGAGGGGGCGCGCGCACGGGGGGGGAGAGGGACGCACGCATGGGGGAAGCGCGCACACGGGGGGAGAGGGACGCACGCATGGGGGGTTGCGCACGGGAGGAGAGGGACGCACGCACGAGGGGGCGCACAAGGAGAGAGGGACGCATGCACGCATGGCGGGGCGCGCTCTTGGAGCCCCCGGCTGCACTTGGAGCCCCCTTGCAAGCTGCACTTGGAGCCCCCTTGCAAGCTGCACTTGAGGGTCTGCGGCACCTTGGCCCGCGTGGTGGCCAAGGCAGGCGTGCAGAGAATGAACTCACGTTGGGCCTGGGGGCTGCCGCGTAACCCCCTTAGCAGGCACGGCTCTCCCAGAGTGTTGCTGGTGAGAAGCCACAGTTCATTTTCAAGTTGTCCATGGTTTTGCTTAGGCATTCCCACAAAGGATGCCGTGTGTGTGTGTGTGTGACAAACGGTTGTGAGTTTTATCTTACCAGCTTGGAGACTTTCTCCCGCTGGCTCAGCTAGAGAGCCTGGTCACATGGGCACCTACAAACCGGGCACCGCACCCCCCTTCCCCCCCACACACACGCTCACGTCCAGTGTGAGGGGAAACGCACGTGCTCGGCCTGAATCTGCTCACTAAACAGCCGTGAAGACGCCATCTGGGGTCAGTGTCATGCCTGTCCTGCTGATGAAAAATGAAGATGCTGAGCGCCACGGAGGCCATGACAAAGAAGGCTCTGGAAGCACCAGATCTAGCCCGAGGGGGGAGAAGGAAGAGGCTTTGCCAGGAGGAGGCTCAAGAGCAAGCCGGAGCTGGGAGAAGGAGGCAGCTGCCGCCCCCAGCTCTGGGACCACAGAGTGCCAGCAAGAACCTGGGCTTTCTTCGCCTTCCAAGGAGGCCCGGCGTTCAAGGAAGTTGCAGATGGAGCCCAAGGCGGGCCCCTGTCCCTGCCCTTGTGTGGCCTTTCTACGTGCATTCTGGGCCCTCAAAGTGTCCGTGCTTGGAAACTGGGAAGATGCCAAATCCGTGCCCCTGACGCCAGGCCCTGCTGCGACGGCCCCCATGCTGCCCTGTCACCCGTCCCCAGGTTTCAAGCCACTCTGCAAGGCGAGAAGACGGAGCCCTCGAGGGTCCCTCCTCCTCTTCCTTTGGTTGATCCCCTTAATCTCTAGTATTAAAAGGGCCTTAATTCTAATGTGCGCGCTTTGTCTTGGGTGCCGACTTGAGTGTATGTGATAAACTTGTTCGCAGGGGGCACAGCCGCTGTGGTCCCCGTGGAAGGCACGGGGGTTGTTTGTCCCCGGCAGGAAGGGAAGTTGATGAGATCTCTGTTCCTCCGTTCTTTCCTATGCCGGCATTGCAAACAGGCAGGTGTTCCTTTCACAGATCGGGCTTGTTGAGCTGATGGGGGTTACTTTTTTTTTTTTTAATGTTTTATTTCTGAGAGGGAGAGACAGCGTGAGCAGGGGGTGGTCAGAGAGAGAGGGAGACACAGAATCTGAAACAGGCTCCAGGCTCTGAGCTGGCAGTCAGCACGGAGCTCGATGCGGGGCTCGAACCCACAAACTGTGAGATCATGACCTGAGCTGAAGTCAGAAGCTTAACCAACTGAGCCACCCAGGCGCCCCTGATGGGGATTACTTTAAAGGAGCTTCTAGTCCAATCTGGCCCCGTAGTCAGTCTTCCCCTTCTGCCTGAGCACATCTCTAGCTGTAGTTTTTGGTGGGTGAGCCATGGCACCTGGTAGATCGTGATTCTTCTAGTGCGGCACCAACCTTTTAACCTATTTTTTATTTTTTTTAAGTTTATTTATTTTGGGAGAGAGAAAGAGAGCGAGCATAAGCGGGGGAGAGCCAAATAGAGGGGGAGAGAGAGAATCCGCACTGTCTGCACAGAGCCTGATGCGGGGCTCCAACTCCCGACCCCATGAGATGATGACTTGAGCCGAAATCGAGAGTTGGACACTTAACCAACTGAGCCACCCAGGCGCCCCAGCTTTTTAATTTTTAAATCACTTTTTAAAGATGTAATTCACATACTATACAACCCTGCCATTTAAGGTATACAACCCAATGGATTTTAGTTACCTTCAGAGTTGTGCAAACACTACCGATCAATTTTAGAACATGGTCACCAGCCTCTTCAGCTTTCAGCCCTGGCGTCCCCTCCCCACGACCCAGCTCAGTCCTAAGCAGCACTACTAATTTACTTTGTTTCTATAGGGTTGCCTGTCTTGGTTGTCTTAGATAAACGGAAGCCTGTAATATGTAGTCTTCGGTGACTGGCTTCTTCCACTTGGTAGAATGTAGTCCAGGCACGTCCGTGTTGCGGCCTGACCTGAGAGCCATTGTATTTATGGCTAAAGGATACCTGCTGCAGGAGGGCGCCATATTTGTTTCATCCATTCGTTCATTCATGAGCAGTTGGGTTGTTTCCACCTTTGGATTCTGTGAATCCTGCTGCTATGAATATTTGGGTACGAGTTTTTACTGGAACGTCTGTTTTTAATTCTTCTGTGTATATATGCACGATTTCCTACGAGTAGAATCCCTGGATCCTTGCAACCAACTCTGATATTTAAAATGAATTTGGGAGTCAGGGGCGCCTCAGGGGCTCAGTTGGTTGAGCGGCCCACTCTTGATTTCGGCGCAGGTCATGATCTCACAGTTCATGGGATCGAGCCCCATGTCAGGCTCTGTGCTGATGGGATGGAGCCTTCTTGGAATTCTCTTCCTCTCCCTCTCTCTACCCTTTCCCTACTCGCATGCTCTCTCTCTCTCTCTCAAAATACATGTTTAAAAAAAAATAGGCACAGGTGTATTGAGTAAAGGTTTTATATACAGACCAAGGAAGGGATCCACAATGAATGCCCCACAGTTCTGATGAATTAAAACCCGTGTTTGGCCTCCTTGTTCTCTGGCAGCCCCTCCAGCCTCGCCTCCCCCCACCTCTGTCTACTCTCCACATTTTGCTCCTTTTTAATACACGTGGCACTTGAGCAGAGTGTCCCCTCCTTTCATCTCGCATGCCCACATAAACTTGTTAACGCCGTCTTCAAGCAGAGCAAAGGCCCCTGAAGGCCGTACAATGAGGCAGGGGGGAAAGCTGAAGTCTGTAAACCGGATCGTTCTGTTGCTGGAATCCACCCTCCTTAGAGAACAATGGAGAAGAGCTACAACTTCCCCCGGCGCATTACAGCTGCAGATAGAGCTTGTGCCAGGCACTGCTCCTTTTCAGCTCTCTGCACAGGCCAGGGTCCATGCACAGGTCTCCAACTAGTGACCCTTTGGCTAGGTTTGATCAAACCTTCAGCGCTTGAGCATTTTCTAGGAGGCCTCCCATTTAAAACACCAGATTTCCATCTTCCCTGGAAAGACCAGAAGGCCTGAAAATGGTGAGCCACATCCTGGCCTGGCCTTGCTTGGCCCGAGCTAGATAGTGGTTGCCCCTTTGGCTAGGCCTGTGCCCAACACCAGCCCAGGCCTGGTCCACGTCCCTCACTTCCATGTCATGTGGGGCGTCTGTGGGTATTTGGATTTCTGGTCCATGGTCTATGTAAGCTCACCGTGGCACCAAAGAGCAGAGATTAGGAATACATGGGCCTCTGCCTGCTGAGTGTGATCAGGGCAGTGGATGGTGCTTCTGCTGAAGGTACGTACAGGAGCCCAGCATGACAAGCAGAGATGCTATTTGAGTCCATCCGAGCAGTTGCTGAGGATTCTGTCCTTATGCAATAGAACACAGCCTCCAGGGGGCTGGCAGCCACTGCCCAGAGAGCCAAGTGCGTAGATGATTCGTTTGTCCAACAAATATTTACTGAGCATCTACTAACACGTTAGGCACTGCTGTAAATTTTGGGCACACGGCCAAAAGAAACCACTATCCCTGGCCTAGCGGAGTGGACATTCAAGAGGGAGAAATAGGCAATGTACAAGATACTTAGGTAAAATACATGGTTTATTGGTGAGAAGGGAGGGGGCAGAGTAGGGGAAGGGGGGGCTGTTAGTGGAGATGGAGTGGCCAAGATCGACCCCACCTAGAAGGTGATGTCTGAGTAAAGGGCCGAAGGATATGAGGAGGTGAGCTATGTTGTTGTCTGGCAGCAGAAATTTCCAGGCAGATGGAAAGGCAAGTGCAAAGGCCCTGTGGTTGGCTTATTTGAGGAAGGGCAAGGAGGTTGGTGTAGATGGAACAGCATGAGAGACGGGAATCGTGGTAGGGATGAGGCCAGAGTGATGGGGTGAGGACGAGGCTTATAGAGGGTCTCAGGGGACACTGCACAGCCTTTGGAGTTTACTCTGAGATGGGAAACCACTGGGAGTTTTGAGCAGAAGAGCGACATGATCCGAGTTAGGTTTTCACAGGGTCCATTTGGCTGTGTTTGCAGGGCTGTCAGGGAGAGACCATGGAGGAGGCTTGGACAACAGTCCAGGTGAGCAGTGAAGGTGGCATAAACCAGGTGGTGACACATGGGTGGATTCGGGTTATGGTTGGCAGAGGGGTGACCCAGGTTTGCTGACAGGTTACATGTGGGGGCTGAGAAGGGGGTGACCTCAAGGCTGCACCCATTTATGACCTGGGAGGCCAGGGTGCTGTGGTCAATGCCACGTGTTTGAGGTGATCGTGTCTGAGCGTAGACATGGAATAAGCCCCTGGAAACACGAGTCTGGAGCTCAGGAGAGCAGTCCATGCTGGAGACACGGCTGGGAATCTTTGGTGTGTAGACTGGATGGGGTCACCGAGGGTGTGAGTATAGACAGAGCGAAGAGGTCCGAAGCCTGAGGCCAGGGACATGTGGAAAAGACAGCTAGTCAGTTGCCCCCCCCCACCAAATTAGAAGTCATTCCCCATCTAGTTCATCTTTCACAGCAAGGAAAGTTGGGTGGGAAAGTTCTGCTGACTTGTCGACAAGACTAAAATACAGAGTTTTCCCTTCATTGCTCCAGTGCCATATCGATAGCTTACTTTTTTTGACTTAATGTTTCTTTTGCGTGAGAGATGGCACTTCTTTTCTTTTTTTTTTTTTTTTACACTTATTTATTTTTGAGAGACAAAGGCAGAGCACAAGTGGGGAGGGGCAGAGAGAGAGGGAGACAAAAAATCCTAAGCAGGCTCCAGGCTCTGAGCTGGCTGTCAGCACAGAGCCCGACACAGGGCTCGAACCCACACACCGTGAGATCATGACCTGAGCCGAAGTCGGATGCTTAACCGACGGAGCCACCCAGGTGCCCCAAAAGACGGCATTTCTCAATTCATGTGGTTGAAATTCACAACACACAGTAAAAAGTCCTCTTACTCCTGTTTCTTGGCCATCTGCCCCCTTACCCAGAATCCACTGGCGCCCTTTCTACATCCTTCTGGGCGTGTTCATACACAGGTACATCATGCATCCATGTCTCACTTTGCCCATTTTTACACAAATGGTAGCATACACCTATGGTTCATCTATGCTACTTTGAAGAACATTCCATATTAGCGCATAAACAGCTTCCTTGTACCTTTTCTGTAATATTTCATTTTCTGAACATGCTGTATTGGCTGAACTAGCCCCTTGGCTCAACTAGCCCGTCACTGAGGGACTCTTACTTTGTTACTAAACTTTTGCCACAATTACTAAACTGCTAAACTCGAAATTTTGTGCCTGTGTGAACAGAAATCTGTTGCATAAATGTTTGGATGTGGAATAGTTAGGTCAAAGGGCAGAGCATTTGGATTTTTAATTGTGTCAAAGGAGCCACCCACAAGCCACATGCGGGAGTGTCTGTTCTGACGATCGTCCAACAGAGTCTGTTAGCACATTGTTTAATGTTCTCCATGTGAGAGTTCTTTATTTTTCATTATTTAATGCTTGTTTATTTTTGAGAGAGTGAAAGAGCATGAACGGGGGGGGGGGGCGGGGCAGAGAGAGAGGGAGACACAGAATCCAAAGACAGGCGACAGGCTCTAAGCTGTCAGCACAGAGCCCAATGCAGAGTCGAACCCACAAACCGTGAGATCATGACCTGAGCCCAAGTCAGACGCTTAACTGACTGAGCCCCCCAGGCACCCCCTGAGAGTTCTTTAAAATGGAGCTGTAGTTTTCATTTCTCTTGTTACAGGTGGTATTGCCTGTAGCTCTTGACACAGTGTGCGGAAATGTCATTTGGCAGAATTAGATGAGCAAAGTCTGTACTTGGTGGCCTTTTCTTTGCTTGTCCTCTTCCATTGGGCCAACTCTTCTGGCCTCCTTTGCCCAGAGGAAAGAGAAACTTATTTTGATCATTGGAAGTAGGATTGTCTCTGAAATTGCTTACTGACAGGGCCACCGGGCTGGCTTAGTTGGTAGAGCGTGTGATTCTGGATCTCAGGGCTATGAGTTCAAGGCCCATGTTGGGGATAGGGCTTACTGAAAAAGTAAATAAATATTTAAAAATGAAATTATTTACTTTCAGAACAGAAATGGAAGAGCAAAGCTTACCAAAAAAGGTGACTAGTCCACAGTGGTATTTGAGGCTCTCTGATTCATGCATCCACTCCCTCATTCATCCATCTACTTACCCATCCACTCTCTCATTCATTCGCCTCCGCACTCATGCCCTCTTTTACTCACTCATTCAATTCAGGAGCTATTGACTGAGAGCCTGGGATAGTCCAGGTATTGAGCTGGACTCTAAGGAAAATTGTGCATTCAGATGGCCACATTTAGGAAGTTCTGTCTAGCAGGAAGCCAGACCAGGAAAACATTATGAGGATTTCAGGGCATAGTGAGTCCTGTGAAGAACATAAAATAGGCCAATGTGACAGTGACTGAAGAGGAGGAAGTCAGAGAATCCCTTTGAGGATGTTAACCCTTCAGCTAAGGCCTGGAAGAGGGTCACACAGAGATCTGGGAAAGAAGCATTCCAGGCAGAGGAATAGGCTATCCAAGGGAACATCCAAAGAGCACAGGAAGGCTCGCAAGCTGGTGCAAGCTGGTGCAGAGCGGGCGATGGGGAGAAATCTGAATGCATAGTGGAGGCCATCGTGCAGAAGACTGCCTTCGATGACTGCACTCTGAGCCCAAGGAAGATTTTCAGCAACGGTGAGCTGGTAAGTCCAACAACACTGGGCAAATACTATAGATCAGCTCACATTTCGATGCTGTGAATAATCCCATCGGGACCTATTTCAAAACTACAACAGTGAAGTCACCGAATGCAGAATTGTAAAGAGACGGCCACAAAGAGAAGACCCAGGGGGTGAAAACGATAACCCCTTGCTCCTCAGGACTTGTTTTATGGCAAGTTTTCTGCTTTCCACCCGTTAGACCTATTTTATGAAACAAAACTTCTCAAGCTGCTAAGCAGCGGCTCCGGCGTCCCCGTGATTCGGGCTGGAGCACCATCGAGCTGGACTTCACACGAAGATCCTCACTCTGGCCGCCGTGTGGGCCTTCGGGTGTCCTACAAGTCGCACAGGAGGACACCACCTTCACCGCGGGGCCACCTGTACCATTTCCTCCTCACATTGCACCTTCCTTTTCAGCTAAGGTGCACCCCATCGCCTTCGGTCTTGCTTTTATTTCAACAGTGGACTCAAGCTTTCTCTGTCACGGACTCTTTCCAGTACCAAAAGTTCCCGCTTTAACTTCTGCGAATGTTTGGAGAAGGCCTAGAGCAGAAAAGCAAACCTCCTCTGACGTTCCATGTTGCCTTGATTTCCTTCCTGCCGCAGGCATCGATGCTGGCTCTCCAGAGCACAGCCTGCCCCTGCCCTTGCTGCCGCCGAGCAACCATGCCCTCCCAGTGTCAGCTGATGGCCTCTGTGCTCAGAATATCTTGCGTGGGGCCCAAGAAGCTGGTTTCTTCTTCGTTTCCAATCAGGTTCCATGCCTAATTTAAGGCGAGGGTGAAAAGTGTAAACAATTTTATGATGTCTTGCCATCCTTAAAATTCTGAAATTACCTTGGTCTTTGTTGGTCAGCAAATAAATTAATTTTCACTTGAAGAAACATAATTTTTAATGCCTTGCATTCTGGCCTGGCCTCATCCCACGGTCCAATTACTGCGTTAACTACAAGGGTACCATGGGAGCCATAGATCAGAAATTGTTTACCCGACTTGCAGGCATCGATTTATTCAAGCTATCTGACACAGTTGATCATATTTTATTTTCCCAAATCTTCTCTCTCAAATTGATTTTTTTCAGAGGGTTTTTTAATACAGGTTTATTCACCTGGCTAATCCATTTATCTTCAGTTCCACCTGTAAAGTCAGGAAAATCTCTGGGGTGATCTGTGAAAGTAAAGAGAGGCATTCTCTCTCTCTCTCTCTCTCTCTCTCTCGCCCTGCCTTGCTCACCACCTCCCACCCTTCATGCGGGCACACACATGCATGCACACCACACACGTGAGTGCACACATACTCAGACCTCCACACACACACACACACACCTCCCACACTGCCACATGTGCAGCTAATGAGCCATGAGACGGTAAACCTCCCCTCCCTTCCTAGGCTTCTGTTTCCTCTGCAACATTGGAGGATTGCACCGTTTTCTCTCCAAAGTCCTTTCTGACTCGAGATCTTTAGAATCAAGGGGTTTAAAACTGGAAGGGAAGAGGAAATGGAAACCATTCTCCACCATCTCTCTCCCTGCAGCTTGGGACTCCTTTATTTTAAAAAATTTTTTAATATTTATTTTTGAGAGACCAAGCATGAGCAGGGGAGGGGCAGAGAGACAGGGAGACACAGAATCCGAAGCAGGCTCCAGGCTCTGAGCTGTCAGCACAGATGCAGGGCTTGAACTGGCAAACCATGAGATCATGTCCTGAGTCAAACTCAGACTCTCAACCAACTGAGACACTCTGGCACCCCCCATTTTTCTCTGTCTTTCTCCAGAGCAGAAAGACTTTTAATTGTAGAAGCAAATTTTCTACAAATTTCTCTGGGGCCACTCGGGCAAGCGACAGCTGTGGCAGGCACCTTTCTGCTGTTGCTGGAGCAGGGGGTTGGGTGCAGAGGCGTTCAGAAGAAGCACATCTTGAAAAATAAGAGATGCATCCAGTGGTTCTGTTGGTTGAGCATCTGACTTTGTCTCAGGTCATGATCTTGCAGTTCGTGAGTTCGAGCCCTGTGTCGGGCTCTCTGCTGTCAGTGCGGAGCCTTCTTCTGATCTTCTGTCCCCCCCTTCTCCCCTCCCCTGCGCATGCATATGCGCACTCTCTCTCTCTCTCAAAAATAAAACATTAAAAAGAATAACAAATGGCACGTGAGGATGTGTCATAGGCCGTGTGCTCTCATGAAGGGCGTCACCAGCTAAGAATCTGGAGCATAACCCCAGCTCTCCCTGACCCTGGAGGCGTAGGGGCACCACGAAGTGTGGTCAGCACTGTGCAAGCACATGTGGGGGAGCCTGAGCAAGATACATCCATCTGCGGTCAGAGGTGAAGCCCCTCTGTGCCGAGGGCCCCCACCCTCCAGCAAGTCCACGCTGCAAGATTACCCACGTGGCCCGGCCACAGAAGCAACCTGGCCCGAGTTATGCACAAATGCTCATGACCCTGCTGCCTGTGGCTGCCCGGAGCCGGAGCAGGTGTGCTTTCTCCTGAGCTTCGCTCAGACGGGGCTGCCCTTTTGCCACGTCTGACCTTCCCTTTGCCTGGGACTTGTTGGGTGTGTAGTTTGCAAAACATGGGCAGGGACCAAGCAGAAGCATTTACTCTCCCCCAGAGAGTCTTCACGTTGTCCCCCTGGCCGTGAAACCAAGTATGATGTCACGGGGGGGGGGTGGCGGGGGGGGGATTCTGTTGCACACTGTTTTGGGCTGAAATCAATCGCTTGTGCGTCAGCAGGGGTGAGAGTGGTGACCGACCCACCCAGAGAAAGGGGGCGCAGTCCGCACTCCCCTCGGCCCGCCTTTCACAGCGTCACCACTGTTCTCCGCTGAACGGGCTCTGAGAGCATCGTTCTCGGAGATTCTCCCCCAGATCCCAGAGAAGTGGCCGATCTGCAGAGAAATGAACGTAAACGTACACGAGGCCGCAGACGATGGGCCCTCCTGTTCTCTGGTTTGTAGAACTTAGGCTGTAAATACCGGTGGGGGCACTCTGCCCATGGGTTTGTGATCCGTCTCCTGAACAGAGAGGTAGTGGATGCCCTGAGGGGCCACTCAGCCAACGCAAGAGGATTGTGGGAGGCTGTGTTTTCGTCCTCAAAAGATGCCTCTCCTTCCTGTCCTGTCCTCACCAGTGTCAGACTCACATGTCAGATTTATTATTATTTTTTAAACATTTATTCATTTTTGAGAGAGACTGAGCATAAGCAGGGGAGGGGCAGAGAGAGGGAGACACAATCTGAAGCAGGCTCAGGCTCTGAGCTGTCAGCACAGAGCCCATCGTGGAGCTCAAACCCACAAACGGTGTGATCATGACCTAAACTGAAGTCATAAGCTTAACCGACTGAGCCCCCCAAGCGCCCATCCCATGTCAGATTATTAAAGTGGCCACTGTGACCACCTGCCTCTGGTACCTCTTGTGCCTTTTGACAGAGCCTCGCGTGGGCCAATCCAAGGAAGATGCACTGATGCATTTGTCACCTCTCTTTGATTGGACCGCATGCTTTTTGAAGTCAAATGCTCTATCTACTCTTTACCCATCACAGTAAAAGGACATATTTTCAAAGCTCCTGTTTCCTTGATGCCACCGCCCAAATACATAGAGGTCGATGACTGACCCGCTGCCCAGAATTCTTCTAGAAATGTTTTCCTCTAGCCCAAATGGGCAATATTTAGCTGCTATTCAGGGGTTGCAAACTGGCAGCCAGGGGGCATATTTGGTCATTTGTTCTTTGGCCTGTATTGTTTTTTAGAAGCAACCTAATCAGACCATTTGCTGGGCCATTGGCCTTGTGCCCAAGGCTTCAAGAATTCTGTTAACACATTGTTAGCAAAGGCAGGCCTCAGAACCCATGGAGAGGTGGTGACCATCAAGAGCTTTGACCTTCATGTTTATCATTTCCGGTTTCCTTAGCATCCGTTGATTGATGCTAAGTGATGGCTTGTGCCCCCACCTCCAGGAATGAGGGCTGCACGGTGGACACTCATCTTAATATGGGAAAAAGGAAAATAAGATGCCAGTCCACAGCTGTGGAAAGAGCAGCCATTTGAGGCCGGCTAAGTGTATCCGGTCAGCCAGCCAGGATTTACATGCTGCATTAGCCGGCTTGGGCTGCCATAACAAAATACCACAGACTGGGGGGCATAAACAGCAGAAATTTATTTTTTCACAGTTCTGGATGCTGGACGTCCAAGATTAAGATGCTCACAGGATGGGTTTCCACTGAGGCCCCTCTCTTTGGCCTGTAGACAGCTTCCTGTTTGGCATAAAAACACGTAGACCAATAGAACGGAATAGGGAACCCAGAGATAGACGCATATAAGGTCAACTGATCTTTGATAAGGGTGCCAAGAAAATGCAGTGGGGAAGGGAGAGTCTCATCAATAAATGGTGTTGGGAAGACTGGATACCTACATGCAAAATAATGAAATTATACTTTTTAGTTTATGTCACATGCAGGAATGAATTCAAGATGCATTAAAGACTTACATGAAAGACCTGAAAGCTTGAAGCTCCTAGAAGAAAATGTAGGGACAAAAAGCTCCTTGACATTGTTCTGAGCAACAGCTTTTTGGGCAGGACGCCAAAAACACAGGCACCAAAAGCAGAAATAAACAAGTGGGACTACATCAAACAAAAAAGCTTCTACTCAGCAAAGGAAACCGCCCACAGCATGAAAAGCAACCTCCAGAACGGGAGAACCTATTTGGGATTCACCTGTGTGATCAAAGGCTAATATCTGAAATGTAAGAAACTCCTAGAGCTCAATGACAAAAAATCCAAATAACCCCATTTAAAAAGGTACCGAGGGCCTGAACAGACCTTTCCTCCAAAGGAGACTGACAAATGGCCAACAGCCATTGTTCATACATGAACAAGTACTCCGAATCTATTATCAGGGAAATGCAAGTGGAAACCTTAATGAGATACAACTTCACACCGGTAAGGCGGCTATTATAAAAATAAGTGTCAGCGTGGAGAAAGGGAAACCCTTGTGTATGGTTGGTGGGGATGTAATTGGTGTAGCCACTATGGAAGACGGTTTGAAGTTTCCTCAGAAGATTAAAAATAGACCTACCCTATGATCCAGCGATCCCCGGTCTGGGTATTTATCCAAAGGAATTGAAATCAGGATCCTGAAGAGATCTGCTCCCCTGTGTCCACTGCAGCATTAATCACGATAGCCAAGACGTGAAAGGAATCTAAACGTCAACTGACGGATCAGTGGATAAAGAAAATGGATTTACAAACAACGGAGTAGTATTCGGCCATAAAAAAAAAAGAAGGAAATCCTGCCATCTGAGACAACGTGGATAAATCTAAGTGAAACACCTGCTACATGATACCATTTCTCTGTTAGAAATCAGAAACTCAAACTCCTGGTACGCAGAGTCGCATGGTGGTTTGGGGATGGGGGAGGGGAAACAGGAAGGTGTCCAAGGGCAATAAGTGTCCTTTATGCAAAGATGATTACATCCCGGAAATATGCTGGGCGGCATACTGCACATAACCAACAACACAATTTAGTTTTCAGCATAAAATTTGCTTACTTAATAGTTTGCTACAAGGGGAGATGTCAAATTTTCTTATTAAAAAAAATGTATAAGAATGAGTGGAAATACTTGGAGGCGAAGGATAGCTTTATAGCCTATATCGTGTTGATACCTTCATGGGTGTATACTTATCTCATACTCATCGAGTTGTATACATGAAATATGTACAGCTTTTTATATGCCAATCATACCTCAATACAGTAGGTTATTAAAAAGGAAACTATGTAACATTAAAAAAATCAGAACTACCTTTGCATATGGGTTCATGGAAATGTTACTTTTAGGATACGAATTTCTAGTTTCTCAAAACTATGAAATCCTACACTACAAAAAAAAAACCAATCACTCACAAGCACGTCTTGACTAAGACTTTGGCATTTTAAAATGAAATATTGTATTATAAAAATATTTGTAGCATTTTGGCAATAGTTTGGGTAACTGTAGTACTGGATATGAGCAGATTGGACAGACTTTGGCAAAGCTCTTTATAACATTTAAGAACAAAGTAACTGGCCATCTCATTTTTCCCATATCAACATTGAAAGCCCACAGCTTAATAAATACCATTTACTGATGGGAGGGGGGATCAAAATAGTAAGAGAGTGAACTGTGTGGACATCTGGGGGAAGAGCATTCCAAGTAGGGTAAATAGCAAGTGCAATGGCCCTGGGGCAGGCATGAAGCTGGGCTCAATTCTGAGGCTGGAATGGAGCAAGAAGGGGAATCGTTCTAGGGAATGAAGTCAGGGATCTGGGGACAGGTAAGTGGGTGGCAGTGGCTAGATTACCTGGGATCTCCTAAGGCCTCCAGTCTGCAGAGAGTGACGGCCTGACCTGAGGCTTAATGTGCTCTCTCTGCCCACCATGTTGAGAACAGACAGGGAGCAAGCAGGGGATGTCAGAGCCTGGTAAGGAGGCTGGTGCTATCATCCTGATGAGAGGTTAGAGGTCATGGTCCTAGCAGTGGAGGCATGTGCATGACTTGGGCATTGTCTGTTTTACGAGATAATCCCTTGCTCGCCTTCCTCTCCATGTGTGCGACCTTGAATGTTATTGCAGAGTGAGATTTCTGGTCAGGAAGCACACCCTCTAATCAGCTAAATTTCTGAAGAGCTGCACTGGGCACAAGTGGCTAAGTTTAGTGCCCGTGGCTACCCCAGAAGGGAAGAGAAAGAGGAGGACCCCACAGGTGGTGGTAGATAGGGCCCCTGCGCCCCATGCGGTGTGATTTACCATAGAAAGATCCCTGGTTGTGAAGAAATGGACGGTGGTTGGGGCTGCAGACCTTCTCCCAACCCCCCCGGTAGTTAGGGTTTCCCAGCTAACCCGAGGTCTCATCACCTGGGCTAATCTGCTTTCTGGAAGGAGCCTGCTGATCCCACCTACCTGGTATAACCCCTGCAGCTTGGACTTGACCACTGATTAAATACTTGTCCTTTGAGGCTGGGTCCCCTGACCCTCGGGTAATGGCCAGACTCTGGAGTAACTTGGATCACGAGGAGTGCTGCCTGGAGACACCTACCTAAATACGTGCTTGGTCAGGGACCCCACACCCCAGTTTACCAACCTGGTCCTTAGTCTCGTGGGCACATTCGGGGCTGGCCTCCTACTGGGCGGTGGCGTGGCGTGAGTGTGGAGCCTTGGAGGGAGTGGCAGTGATGGCCTTCCAGTCCTAGCCCTCAACTGCTCCTAACCCCCTCCCTGTCCCCTCTTCCTCCCTGTGCTCTGCCTCAGTGCTGGAAATTACCATTAGCACTTTATCTCTTCAAGGCGATGAGCCCCAAGTATGTGCGGAAGGGTTAAATTGTGGCCAGTCATTTCCCCATTCTGGTTTTGATGAGCCGGGTTGGGGGTGCGGGGGAGGAGTGTGGGTGCAGAGAGGTAAAGCCAGTTGTGAGAAGGAGGCCCAAAGAGAGACTCTGGGGCCTCAGGACATGAGCTTTCATAGGCAGGGCAGCCCCAAGGGATGGTTTCTGAGATGACACTTACAGGACATTTAAGATATCTTAGATGAAAGGGTCTGTTCCTTTTGACTCCATTCCTCTTTTCTCTGTATTTGAGCCCCGGACAGGGATACTACCCTGCTTGAGACTAGTAAGTACTTTGTCTATGGGAAATATAACTCTTTCAGGTATGATTTTTTTTCAGGAATGCAAATGTAGATGCGGGTTTTTGTTTTTGTTTTAAGAAATCGGTTTGTTTAGAATGTTCACGTAGCATTCTCTGAGCCAGAGGGGAATTAATTCCGCTTTGTTGCATGCATTCTTCCCAATGCCCACCAGAGGGCACTCGACCAACCCCTCGGAGGAGTGAACGTCCTTCCCTAAGGGTTATTTAAACACACCCAGCACCTTGCCAGGCTTGGAGCCAAGTTAGAACAGGGGATGGTTTGCTCTTTAGTGTCGGTTGAAAGGGAAGGGCCATGTATGGTATCAGGAGAAACTGCCGCCTGTTACTGGGGAAAATAAAAATCCATTCATAGGAACCCACTGGGATATTCCGTAACCGTCTCTGCCGTCACATTTGTGTGGATTCCCATTCCCGGAGAAAGCCATGGTGTCCCTGGGCTTAATACGCCTTCAAGCAGCCTTTATTTTCTCTTCTCCACGCGTGAAGGAATATCTGGTACCTTGTCATCCCAGAGAAAGAGCAAAGTGAACGTTTTGAAAGCTTACAGTGTCCCAGTTAGCGGGGACCTGGCCTGAGCTTGGCTACAGGAAGGAAAGGAAACATTTTGGTGGGTAATCCACATCACGGGTCCTGCCTGCCCTCACCAACACTCTCTAGCACAGACAGCCTGCCCCCTAGCAATTTCTGAACCACCATCAGTTTCTTTTTCAAACGGATTCAGCCTCCCTAGCGTTAGGTACCCAGCAAGCGGCCATAAGAACAGGTCTGATTTACAGACTCGTTGGTATTTGTGAGAACAAAGTCATCAACAGTAAGTCAGCCTTAAGAGCGGGAAGTGGGGACGGCCAAAATGCCCAAGTGAAAGCTTCGAAATTGACTAGTATTTTCAGCATATTTATTTTTTATTTTTATTTATTTTTTAGTTTACATCCAAGTTAGCATAAAGTGCAACAACGATTTCAGTAGATTCCTTAATATCCCTCACCCATTTAGCCCATCCCCCCTCCCACAACCCCTCCAGTAACCCTCAGATTGTTCTTTTTTTTTTTTTTTGTAACATTTATTTATTTTGAGAGAAAGTGAGAGAGCATGAGCAGGGAAGGGGCAGAGAGAGAGGGAGACAGGATCTAAAGACGGGCTCCAGGCTCCAAGCTGCCAGCAGAGCCCGACGCGGGGCTCAAACCCACGAACTGTGAGATCATGACCTGAGCTGAAGTCTGACGCTTAACCTACTGAGCCACCCAGGTGCCCCTGATTGTTCTCCATATTTAAGAGTCTCTTCTATTTTGTCCTCCTCCCTGTTTTTATATTATTTTTGCTTCCCTTCCCTTATGTTCATCTGTTTTATATCTTAAAATCCTCATATGAGTGAAGTCATAATTTTCTTTCTCTAATTTCGCCTAGCATAATACCCTCTAGTTCCATCCACGTAGTTGCAAATGGCAAGGTTTCATTCTTTTTGACTGCTGAGTAATACTCCAGTGTGTGTGTGTGTGTGTGTATGTGTGTGTGTACTACATCTTCTTTCTCCATTCATCCATCGATGGACATTTGGACTCTTTCCATACTGTGGCTATCGTCGATAGCGCTGCTATAAACATCGGGGTGCATGTGCCCCTTCAAAACAGCACACCTGTATCCCTTGGATAAATACCTAGTAGTGCAATTGCTGGGTCGTAGGTTGTTCTACAAAACTAGGGTCCCTGGGCCTTGCCCACAGCCAACCCTGAATTATTTACCAGTGGAGGAATATTGCTCTCTCTCTCCTCTCTTTTGTCTGAATCTGCCACTCTAGCTAAACTAAACTTAAGCCCTTATCATCTTTCCAAATGCTTTGAAACCACAGAGTGAGGAGGTTTTGCAAAGATAATGCCAATCAAAGAGAAGATTGTTCTTGTGGCTGGTGACATGCTTGGCAGCCAGCGAAGAGAGTGGGTGGTTATTTGCAGTGTGATGCCATGTTCAAAATGCTCTTGATCCTAAGAGGAAGCCTATTCTTTTCCAGCCATCTGGGAGCTGCGGTGATGTGTGTAGCTGGCTTTTCCTTAAAGCATAAATATTCAGAGTGGTCCATCGGCTACTCTGATTTTGATTTTAATATGTTGTATTCTGTCTGTAAGATTCATCCTACACCCACCTACCTGCCAGCCCGCCAGCCAGCCACCCAGTAACGTAGGGGGAAGGGAGTTATGGGGCCCAGGGCAGGGAACAAGATATGATGTAAGCAAAACCCAGAAGCACATTTGTGATGTTATAGCAACAATTGTGATGATCAGTGAAGACCTAGGACAAAAGCCATGGAGACACAAACATCCAGCATAGCAGTGTTTGTCAAACTTCAATAATTGCCAAAAATTCATGACTTCTGCTACTTCTCAGGATCATTATTAATTATAGGATTATTAATATCCTCCCGTGAATCCATTTGCTTTAAAAAAAAAATTACTACTGTGGGGGCACCTGGCTGGCTCAGTCAGAAGAGTGCAACTCTTGATCTCAGCGTCATGGGTTCGAGCCCTATGTTGGGTGTGCAGATTACTTAAATAAAACTTAAAATGCTTGGGGTACCTGGGGGGCTCAGTCGGTTGAGTGTGGGACTCTTGATTTTGCCTCAGGTCATGATCCCAGGGCCATGGGATTGAACCCTCATCAGGCTCTGCACTGAGTGTAGAGCCTGCTTAAGATTCTTTCTGCCTCTGCCACTGTCCCCCACTTGTGTGCTCTCTAAATAAATAACTAAAATTTTAAAATGCCTACTATAGTTTCATACTAAACAACATTACTATTCACAAAATCATAGTTTTGATTATATGTTTTTCCAAGCTGGGTGCCTGGGTGGCTCAGTCAGTTGAGCATCTGACTTTGGCTTGGGGCATGATCTCGTGGTTCATGAGTTTGAGTCCCACATCAGGCTCTCAATCCATTTCAGATGCTCTGTCCCCCACTCTCTCTGCCTCCTGCCCTGTGTGCACTCTCTCAAAAATACATAAAACATTAAATGTATAGTTACATAATCACCTCCTATATCTTGAATAACATACACAATTAGTGATACATGTACCACACGAAAGAGGAATCCACCTTTCAGAAAAGGATTTCAGGGCAAATGGGTTCATCTAAAAATCTTGGCTCATGTGAGCACCTGTATCAAATGCGTACACATTTTATTCATTTTCTAATAATTTTTTTAAAATGTTTGTTTATTTTTGAGAAGCCGTGAGAAACTGAACACAAGGAAGGGAGGGTCAGAGAGGGAGACACAGACTCTGAAGCAGGCTCCAGGCTCCGAGCTGTCAGCACAGAGCCCAACTCAGGGCTTGAACCCACGAACCATGAGATCATGACTTGAGCTGAAATCAGACGCTCAACCAACTGAGCCATCCAGGCGCCCCGTGCTTAGACATTTTAGCTAAGCTCCATTCTTTTACCCCTTCCTTCTGGTAAGGCCCTCCGTTAGTAGTATATCAGTGGCCCAAAGGCTTTGTAGAATTAATTTCCCAGGGACCAAGAGAATAGATTCAGTGGACATTTTGTTGATTAGGACATGAGCAGGAACCCTAAGTACTTGTAAAGATCACATGTTAAGTCCTAATGCAAGAATAATTCATCTTTTGATGCAAATATCAGATATGCTCTATAAAGTTAGAATCATGAAGTGATTGAAAATGTTCTATAGCTAAGATTTAGAATCAGTTGGGGTTTTTCCCCAGTACTTTATATATTTTATTTTTATTTTTAAAAACATTATTTAATGTTTATATTTGAAAGAGAGAGCGCGCACATAAGCGGGGAAAGGACAAAGAGAGAGGGAGATACAGAATCCGAAGCAGGCTCCAGGCTCCCAGCTGTCAGCACGGAGCCCGACAACAGGCTTGAACTCATGAACTATGAGATCATGACCTGAGCCAAAGTTGACCGCTTAACCGACTGAGCCACCCAGGTGCCCCTATCTATTTTATTTTTCCTTTCATGTCTCCTTATGTTTCCTTAATTTGCACACAAATCAAATGAAAATGCACCAGACCAAAGCCTTAAAACACAGACAAGAAAAGAACATTAAGTATTATTGTGAGTGCTAATGTGGCTATCATGATTTTTATGTTATTTTTCCCATACCCCCACCTCCCCTATGGGAACCATGAGTTTGCACTCTCTACAGTTAAGAGTCTGTTTCTTGGTTTATCTCTCTCTCTCTCTTTTTAGTCTCCTTTGCTCATCTGTTTCTTAAATTCCACAGATGAATGAAATCATATGGTACCTGTCTTTCTCTGACTTATTTCACTTAGCACAGTACACTCCGGCTCCATCCATGTTGTCGCAAATGGCAAGATCTCGTTCCTTTTTACAGCTGAATAATATTGCATTGTGTGTATACAGCACCTCTTCTTTATCCATTCATCCATCGAGGGACGCTTGTGCTCCTTCCATAGTTTGCCTGTTGTAAATAATGCTGCCATAAACATAGGGGTGCATGTATCCTTCTGAATTAGTGTTTTTCTGTTCTGGGGAGAAATACCCAGTAGTGAAATTACTGGATTGTCGGGCAATTCTATTTTTCACTTTCTGAAGAACCTCCATACTGTTCTCCAGAGCAGCTGCACCAGTTTGCATTCCCACCAACAATGCAAGAGGGATCCCCTTTCTCCACATCCCCACCAATACTTGTTTCTTATGTTTTTGATTTTAGCCATTTTGACAGGTATGAGGTGATCTCTCGGTGTAGTTTTGATTTGCATTTCCCTGTTGATGAGTGACATTGAGCAGCTTTTCACGTGTCTTGTTGGCCATCTGAATGTCTGCTTTGGAAAAATGTTGTCTTCTCTCTTTTTTAATTGGATTATTTACTTTTTGGGTTGTTGAGTTTTATAGGTTGTTTACATATTTTTTTGGATACCAACCCTTCATCAGATATGTCACTTGCAAATATCTTTTCCCATTCAGTAGGCTGTCTTTTAGTTTTATTGTTTCCTTCGCTGTGCAGAAGCTTTTTATTTTGGTGGAATCCCAATAGTTTACTTTTGCTTTTGTTTCCCTTACCTCAGGAGACATATCTAGAAAAATGTTTCTGTGGCCGATGAGAGATTACTGCCTGTGTTCTCTTCTAGGATTTTTATGGTTTCAGGTCTCACATTTAGGTCTTTCTTCCATTTTGAGTTTATTTTTGTGTCTGGTGAAAGAAAGCGGACCAGTTTCATTCTTTTGCATGTTGCTGTCCAGTTTTCCCAACATCATGTTGAAGAGCATCTATTTTCGTCTTAGAGAAAGTACCTTGAGGCTGCTTCCATTCCCTTGGAGTCCATCATCTTCATTTTCATAATGAGCTACTTTCTTGCTGCCGAGCTGGGGGCTTACAGGTTGGTAGGTGTGTTAAATTTGAGATGCTTCTGTCCTTCATTTGTCAAATATATGGTGCATACCTACTATATCCAGCCATTGGACTGGCTGTTGGGGAGACCATGAAGAGAGAAACTCATGGTCCCTGACTCCTGGAGCTTACATATATTGTGGGAGACAGACCCTAATAAGTCCTCTCCCAAATGAGCGGAAAATCACCCTGAGGAAGTGGTGTTTCAGCTGAGATCTGTGTCGGGGAGAAAAAAGAATGTTCCAGGCAAAGGGAACAACCAGTTCAAATGCCCCACCTTGCAATGGGATGAAGTGAGAGTGCCTCACACCTCAGAGGCATGCAGGTGACTGCAGCCTTGGGAATATGGGGCCCATAGGTAGGTGTTGGCCTCGGCACGCCATTGGCTTTTGTCCTAAGAGCTATGGAAAACCACTGAAGGGTTGGAGTCTTCAACAAAAATTGAGGCCCTGTCAGCAATGAAGAAGAGGGGCATGGATATCAGGTGCACAAGGGACAGTACCCCTAGAAACACCCCCAAACATTATCTGAAACAGAACTCTCCCATTTCCCACTCCCCCATAAATAGCATGATTTGCTGTTTCTCATCCTAGTGAATGTCTTCACCATCCATCCAGTAGCTCGGGCCAAAAATCTAGGCCACATCCAGAACACCCCTTTTGTCTTCTCGAACCCCTATTCCCCAGGTCCTCTCCATGGCCAAGTCCTGTCGACTCCCCCTTCTAAATATCTCTGCAATGCATTCACTTCTCCATCTCCACCATTACATTCATGCAGAGGTCTCTTGTGCAGTGACTTTCAATGGCTCCCCAAATGCTCTCCTACTCTGGTGGCCTTTTCAAAATACAAATCTGATTGTGTCCATGCCCTGCCTTTAGGGAGGGATACAGGGTAAATCTTGATTGGCCTTAGCCCATCATGGCAGACTCCTTCCCCTTGCCCTTGATTGGTTTTGTTGTGGGCAGAGACCCAGTGACTCATTTCTGGTCACTGGATCTCATGTGTTGCTTCTGAAGGGCTTCTGGGAAAGAAATTCTTGCTCTTCGGAAAAGACCATTGGAAGAAAAGGATGCTCTTTATTTTTCGGGACACTGTCACATTTGGGTATGCTTGGGATGGCGGCAGCCATCTTGCTTCCAGCCGGAAAGTGCGATTCCAGGGACGGGTGGGAAGCGATGTCTGAAGCAGCGGGTGCTACTCCCAGAGCCTGCCCTCCTACCGTGTGACGTGAATCCCCTTGCTATATAAGGCAGCTTGACTTAGGGTTTCTGGCACAAGCATTCTCGGGCACCCAGTGCGACACTGACAGTTGTACATAAGCAATGGAAGCTTGGTGGAGAGGTCTGAGCTGGAGCAGGTCCTGGGGGAAGCCTGGGGGAAGGAAGGAGCTTACCAAGGAGAGAGTAGAGGGTGACTCCAGAAAACGTCTGGGAGAGGATGGTGAGCCTGCAAACAGGGTTGGGAGGGATTGGGCCAGAGAGGTGCCCAGGGAGACCACCCGTGGCCAGAGGGAAGGATTTCCCGCTTGCCTTCCGCTTTATATTGATTGAGGCTAGTATTAAGGACATGACAGCATTCCTAAGGGTATTCGGCCTCGACCAAAGGAAGCGACTGAGAAGTGTTTTCAACTAGGGGAGGAAGTTGGATCTCAGAACCAGCCCTGGGGATTAACAGGAGTCTGGCTGCCTGCCACTGGAGAAGGCCGTTTCACCAGACTTTCCAAGGCGACCAAAAATGGAACAACTTGACCGGACATTATTTCTCCTCTTCTGAGTGTAAGATACTGAGTCAGGTGGAGATTGGAAGGACATTCCGGGAGAAGGCAACATTGTAAGAAAAGGCGTGGCGGTGTGAAAGCCAAGGGCAGCCATCACAGAGTAAGGCTGGAGACAGACACGGGAAATGAGATGAGAATATGGGAAGGAGGCCAGCCTGAGGTGTGCCCTCTAAGTCTGGCCGAGTTCAGATGTATTCAGCCCAAAAGGGCTTCGGTGGAAAACTTCTGAGCAGTAAAGGGGCAGATGCGCTAAAGGTGTTCCGGATCGAAGGGAGGGCTTGGGAGGTAAAAAGAAAGCCAGTCAGGGGACCAGGAAGACGTCGTCAGACTTCAGTTTGCGCCACACCACCAGAGGCGCGTGTGACAAATGTGCTTTCCTGCTGCTCACCTCCCCCCATGCGGATTCTACGGGCTCAGTCTGATTGGTACATTTTTTGAAAGCTCCTCTGGCGGAAGCTACTGCCAAGTGATGACCTGGGAGTTTAGTTCCCACCATGGGCTCCTCCTACTCCGCGACAGAGAACACGGGCGTCTGTCAGCGTTATATAAAACATTCCCGTAGATTCCTCCGACCCGACAGCCACTCCGGGCGGCCCCAGGAGGCAAGACGAAGGGGCCCTCGGAGCTCGTGGCTCCCCGAAAGGGGGGCTCACGCCACGGGCCCCGCCCGCCCGTCCGCAGGTCACGCTCGGCCCCACCCCGGCCCTGCCCCGGCCCTGCCCCGGCCCTAGCTTGGAAAGACCGCAGTCGCAACAGCCGCCCTAAAAGGCCGCAGTGACCACGCACTAGCCTGTGGGCGGGTCTCTATGATGACTGGCGGATGCCACGACCAATTACGCTCAAGTGCTTGTTTGTTTCCGCCCCCTCCCACCCACGGGGCCGATACTTCCGTGAAGGACAGTTCACTCCCAGCGCTGTTACGTAAGGGGAGGGTCCGGCGCTGCCCCACCCGAGAGGAGCAGATTTGATTGGTAGGACGGAGTGCTGTCGTCCTAACGCCCCCGGAAGAACGTCCCTGACGGACAGGTATGGGAGCCAGTTGGCGCCGGGAAGCTGAGCGGAAGCGTCCAGGCTCAGGGGCGTGGGGCAGGGGGCGGGGCCCGACACCCAGAGCAGGGCGGGGCGGGGAGTCGGCAGGGGCCGGGCTGGTGCTGCGGCCAGAGATGCTGTGGGGCCGCGACGGCACTCAGCTGCCGGGAGCATTGCGTTGAAAACGTCGAGGTGAGGTGCACTGCTTGCCCAGCTGCGGCGGGGGGGCCGTGAGGGCCGTGGAGTCCTTCAACCCGGGCCGCTAGGGTCCTCGGCCCGGCATTTGTCTGTCCTACCCCGTTCTCTGGACTCCGGAGCGACGGCGGCCGCGCTGGGACACGGGGGCGGGGCCGGGCACCTGTCTCTGTTTGCAGGCACCTGCTGCGCCGGCTGCCGCCGGCCTCGGCCCGGGGCTGGGGACTCTCCGGCTGCTAGGCAGGGAGGCAGGCCCGACCGGCTCGCCTCGTCTGCGTCCCGCCCTCTCCGCCTCCGTCCTGCGCTCTGGTTGGGGGTGGGGGGAGCCGTCCCCGAGCCCTGGAGGCCCTCAGCACCCCCCCGGAGGGGCTCGGGCCCGGCCTCGAGCTAGCTTCGAGGCTGGGACACGGCCCCTGCCTTGCATCACCTCGAGACAGGTTTGTCCGGATTCCGTGCGTGTGCAGAGATGGATTTCCGCCCCGGGCGAGGGTGCCCGTCCCGGCTGTCCGCAGGGAGCCGGGCCAGGGCCAGGGCCGGGGCTGTTTTCGTCTTTTCTCGGGGCCGTGCTTGGTCTCCTCTTAACGTGGAATTTAAAGCTGTTCGGGGTGATGTCTTAAGTTAGTGCCTATTTAGGGACCAAGGCACGTAGGAAAGCAGCCCCTTTCTCTAAGTTTTGGCTCATGTCACGTTCAGATCATTCGTACAGGTCCAAGATACTGATTTCTCAGCTTGTGACATAAAGGAAGACCGTGTGTTTGGTTCATATGGCCAGCATAGGAACCAGCAGAAATTTTCAAATTGTGTCCTAGGGCTTCCTTCCATTCGTGTCACTCCTGTTGGAAAATGCTGTACCGGGCCTGGGTAGACTAGACATCTAATAAACGGTGTAGGTATTCTCTAAAAGGGACTATATTTCCAGGCGATTATGCTGCTCTTGGAAACATTGGCAGCAGTAGAAAAGATTTTCAGCTTAAGGATAGGAGGCACTGGCGGCAAGTTTTGATTCTTAAAGGCACCGTCATAGAATCATTATGCGTTTAGACGTGGAAGGGACCATACAGGTGAATGATCCACCCCAATAAATTTACATTGTATCTTAACCGGAGGGCGTCCCCTGTTAAGTCAGATCCGTCCTAGATGACAGCGGGGTGCTGGACAGTACTCTGGATCTGAAAACCAGCGTTTTCACTTGGGTCAAAACAGGAACCTGCCAGCACACATTTCTGATGTCCCAACCATTTTCTTTTCTTTTTTTTTTTTTTTTAAATGTTTTATTTCTAGGAGAGAGAGAGAGAGACAGCGTGAGCAGGGGAGGGTCAGAGAGAGAGGGAGTCACAGACTGAAACAGGCTCCAGGCTCTGAGCTGGCAGTCAGCACAGAGCC
This sequence comes from Hyaena hyaena, assembly GCF_003009895.1. Classification (NCBI taxonomy): domain Eukaryota; kingdom Metazoa; phylum Chordata; class Mammalia; order Carnivora; family Hyaenidae; genus Hyaena; species Hyaena hyaena. The sequence continues at coordinate 2,099,434 of NW_024080639.1, forward strand.
CGATGCGGGGCTCGAACCCACGAACCGCGAGATCATGACCTAAGCGAAAGTCGGCCGCTTAACCGACTAAGCCACCCAGGCGCCCCGATGTCCCAACCATTTTCATCCGTGTCCTAGTCCCCTTTAGAGGCAGATTGGTGGAGCGCTCTCAGCAGTGTTGCTATTTATTGGATGTAAGTCAACAGGTTAGTGGAAGAACCAGGAGCCTCATTCCTTTGATTTAATTACCGGGTGGCATTATGTGGTGGAAAGGAAAACAGCAGTAATTGGCATCGGGGCGGTATGGGAGACTTGGCACTCACCTGTGGATATCGCTGGATTGTCATGAAACAAATTTTTGCTGTCCAGGACATGTGGTACATGATTCTCTGATGATGTGCTTCTTAGGAATTTGGTAGAATGTTGCAGAGTTCTGACCCTTTTGCCCTTCAGCCTTTCTGATGGGTGCGGGCAGGCTGGTGCCTACAGCAGAGACCCGCGTTAAACACAGCCGCGCCTGGGGAAGATCACCAGAACCCAGGAGCTGCTGTTCTTCAGCTTGGCTCACTGCTTTGTCCCTGCGTCTGCCTCGGTATTTTTAGTAAATGACCCACTGACTTTGTGACCTTTGAGGCATACTTTCTGGTCCATTACTTGAAGCTTTGCTGGAAGACTTGTTCAGGAGAGGACCCTCTACACTTCTCTGTGGCATGTCTGTTGGCAGCTCCTTCCGTGGGTGACCTGGCAGTTTCTACACTGGAAATAGCTGAAATAAACCATTTCTCGGGGGTGGTCCTGGCAGGACCCAGTTATCCCTCTCTGGCTTACATGCTCTGCCTTCTCTCTCTCTTATGTCTTTGGCTACTAGTTTTGCTGGGGAGAATCGTTTTGTACTGAAGACAACTCGTATAAGACACTGAAGCCAGCCCCCTTGCCTCCTTAGCTCCCCTAGCTGTGCACAGTGACAGGGCTGGGTAGGTGGGTACGGTGCCACCCCTGGCCCTCCCTGTAGCCCAGTGCCCGCGTGCGATGCCAGCAGCAGCTGTTATAGTCCAGCCGCACACTCTGCATTTTGGCACCAAAGCTCAACTGTACCGCTGAATATTCTGAATCCTGGCTGAGGACTCAGTACACAGATTGCCGTAGGCATTTGCAGGTGGGAAGGAGTAGCTCAGTCAAGCGTCCAGCTCTTGATTTTGGCTCAGAACATGATCCCAGGGTGGTGGGATCAGCGTGGATCCTGCTTCAGATTCTCTCCCCCTCTGCTCCTCCCCCCAGCCTCAAGTGCACGCACGCTCTCAAAAACATAAAATAAAAATAAAAGTGGGAAAGAAACTGGAGTCAGAAGAGGGAGGAAGGGGTATTAAAGAAACTTTCTGAAAACTTTTTTCCCCTAAGTTTTTATAACTGTCTACTATATGATGCTAGTCGAACTTCTGTTTAGAGTGTCAGATTCAGTTCTTAACTATCCTGGAATTCTTAACTGTTGGTGTTGGTATGTTTCTGTGTTTTCCCATCTCATTTTTAGGTAAGGCGACTTCTGAGGACCGAAGAGTTTGATGACACAGACCACTGAATTCCTTTGTTTGGAGTCCACGTTATGAACCCTTTCTGGAGTATGTCTGCAAGCTCTGTCCGCAAAGTAGGTGTAGTTGATAAATTTAGTGAGGAAACCTATTTGAGTCAAAGTAGAAATCAAAATAATTCGTACCGAGATTGCCTATAATCTTAACAAAATTACCTGGCTTTCCTGGTTTAGGTTGTACCTTTTTTTTTTTTTTTTAAGTTTAATATTTACTTATTTTTAGTAATCTCTGCTCCCACTGTGGGGCTCGAGCTCACAACCCCGAGATCAGGAGTCCCATGCTTTTCCCTCCCAGCCAGTCAGACGCCGCCACTAGGTTTCACTTTGAGAAGTAATGAGGTTGCTGATTAAAGTCAGTTTCTGAGACTGAGATCGCAGCTCAGATAGAAACCAATTCTGGTAATCAGAATTCTAAGATTATCTTGACTTTGGTTATGTTTCCACATGATGAAATTTGTGACACATGATTGTGGTAGTCTTTTTACCTAATCTGCGGGGTTCCATTAGAGGAGCCTTGAGAAAGACCTTTCCAATGCAGTCTACTCAGCCTTGAGGGCGCTGGTTTAATTTTTCCAAACAGAAGGTCTATTTTTAAATTGCAAGAACAGTACGTTTTACGAAAGCTTCGTGCAGACAAAAAGAGAAGGGCTGTATGCCCTAATTCCACCGCAGGAGACCACCACCATTAATCATCTTTTTTTCTGTGCAGATGATATCCATTTTTAATGTAGCTCATTAAAAAGCCTGTGGCTGTACTTGAGTCAGGGAAGGGCCTGTGAGGTGGTGGTTTAATCTCTAACTCATTTAGACCTAGATCTTTGACTGGCTGACAGTGTATGCTGACCACGCACACGCGGGTCCCGTCCATCAGAGCAGATCAGAATCAGCACGAGTGAGCATAGCGTCATTTGTTGTTTCGAAGCGAGGTGCTAACATCAGGTGGTGACTGGTTTCCTCCACCTGGACTGCTTGTTTTGAGCTGCTTTGCACCTGACCTTCTACAGCACCTAAGAGCCAGGGGACTTTCTAGCCTTGTACAGTTGTCTTTTGGCTAAGTAACCCCTTGCCCTCTTTTTGGGGTCCCCAGAAGAAGCCATTTCTTTCTGTTTCATGTAAATCCTGTAAATAAATATTGGCTTTATTGTTTTCATAGGATTTGTAGCTTTAAAAACATTTCCTGTTGCTTTAGCCTTCCTTCAGCTTTGATCTCCAATACTTGGCCTGCTCAGAGGACTTTCAAGTCACCTTGATCATGGTGCTGGAACGTCCTTGTGAAAGAGCCATTCCAGCTTTTAGGTCAAGGATAAAAAAACACATCACATGTACTTAAGAATCATGGTTTAAGAATCAGGGACACCTGGGTGGCTCAGTGGGTTAAGTGTCCGACTTTGGCTCAGGTCATGATCTCGCAGTTCATGGGTTCAAGCCCCGCGTCGGGCTCTGTACTGACAGCTAGCTCAGAGCCTGGAGCCTGTTTCAGATTCTACGTCTCCCTCTCTCTCTGACCCTCCCCTGCTCATGCTGTCTTTCTCTTTCAGGAAAAAAAAAAATCATATTAACAGGGGTGGCTGGTTGACTCAGTTGATTAAGTGTCTGACTCTTGATTTTGGCTCAGGTCATGATCTCACAGTTTGTGAGATTGAGCCCCACATTGGGCTCTATACTGACAGCACAGAGCCTGCTTGGGATTCTCTCCCCCTCTCTCTCTGACCACCGCCCCCCACTCTGACTCAGGCATGCTCTCTTTTCTCTCTCTCTCTCAAAATAAAAAAATAAACATTTAAAGAAAGAATCGTGCTAACAAATGTTCTTACCACTTCATCCTGAATAGCGATCAGACGGTGAAGAGAAGGCATTAACAGGGGACGTGGTAACCAGCCCTCCACGCACCGCTCCAAAGAAACAGCTACCTTGTATTCCCAAAAACGCTTTGCCCATCACTAAGCCTACATCCCCCGCACCAGCAGCACAGTCCACAAATGGCACCCATGCTTCTTACGGACCCTTCTACCTGGAATACTCTCTTCTTGCAGAATTGTAAGTGCTTAAACTATTTGGTTAATTTTTGAATGACTTTGAGGATGAAAATGAAAATTATCCTGGTGCACTCTGTAAATGGCTGTGTCATTGAATCTTAAAGCTCAAATGCATTACCTTCCAATATCAGGTAAATAAGATTTAAAGGCAAATGTGAGGGGGCGCCTGGGTGACTCAGTTAAGTGTCCGACTTTGGCTCAGGTCATCATCTCATGGCTCGTGAGTTCAAGCCCCACGTCAGGCTCTCTGCTGACAGCTCAGAGCCTGGAGCCTTCTGATCCTGTCTCCGTCTCTGCCCCTTCCCCGCTCATGCTTTCTCTCTTTCAAAAATAAATAAAACATTGAAAAAACATTTTTAAATAAGCAAAGGCAAATGTAGGCTTGCATTTCCATGTCTGTTTTGGAGAGCAAGAGGAAGAGACTAAGATTAAGCAGGTCAGGAACTGAGCAATTTGATCTTGGTGTTCCTTTGTATGAGGTGAGGAAGTCCCCTTCTGCACAGGCACTTGCAGAGAGCGGGACAGCGGAGGGCAGCGCTCCACTGTGCGCCACCTCGTAAAAGGCCTCCTGACAGACAGAGGAGAGGGTCCCAGTCAGGGGTTCAGAAGAGTCAGGTCAGGAAGTCCGACCTTAGGCATCAACGACTGAAGGAACTGGACCCGCTAGCTTAGAGAAAACTTAGAACGTCCTTGGTAACGCTGCCTTCGGGTATTTGAAGGCCTGTCATTAGAGAGGGGGTTTGAGTTCTGCTGTGTGACCCACGATGGCAGAAGTCGGCAGTCACAGGGGAGTTACAAAGATTGGGGCTTCGGGCAGGTAAGAACCTCTGGGTCGCACACGGCTGTCAGGGGAGGAGAGGGGCGCTGGCCGCGCCTGGCCCGCCGCAGGGGCTCCCACGGCGCTGGGTCCGCGCATGTGTTCCCCGGGCCCAGGTGTGGAGAATGAGTTCTTCACCTCTGTCATTTTAAGTCATTTTAAGTCCCTTTGTACAGCGTCCCCAGGCATTCCCTCACGGTCCTCGTGCCGTCACGGTCAGAGGGTCTGAGGCCCCAGTGCAGTTGGCAGAGTGGGATCCGGGGACAGTGGTCCCTTCAGCTTTATAATGGAGGCCTTGTGTCTGAGGCCGGGCAGCGGGCAGGACAGGCTCCTATTGTGGCCTCAAATCTGCGCGGCCTCATGGTGGCACAGGCATCTGCCAGCCCTGCTGCTGCTGACGTGCTGACATTTCAGTGACTTAAAAATGGAGAAACGACTCAAAAATGTGAATACAGAAGTGTGACGGCAAGTAGGTAATAAGAACAGTCGGCTAGGGTCTAAACGTTGCTTCTCTAACAAAATTGGGGCTTGGCGGGTTCCACACGTTTCAAGGCCCTGGGTCAGCGTCCCTCCTCAGGACGCCCTGGGCCAGCGTCCTTCAGGGTCCGGTCCCTGCCGTCCTTCCTCAGGCTCCCCGGAGAGCCAGCCCCGCCGCTGGCCGCGCACGGTCTTCCCTCGCCGCAGCGCCCGCACCGGGGCCGGGCTGTGGGGGCCCCGCTGCCTGCCTTCCCCGAGGACCCCGCACGGCCCCCTGCCACACCGACGGGGGTCCGGGCCTCGGTGACGGCAAGCCCGTGCGATTTTTATTCTTAATTACCTACAGCTGTGTTTCAGGTGGCTTTTAACCGTGTGTGGGTGAAATCTGTTGTCCACAGTCACAAAAGCATTTACCCAAAATCTAGTGCCCCGTTCAGCACTACCTACTGGCCGGTTTCCAAGATGATGTTTTGGGAAACTTGGCTTCTGGGAGGAAAACTTGATTCTCTGTGTACCTGTTTGGCTTGAATCCCCGAGTCCGGGGCCCGCAGCGGCTCCGTGTGTCTCTGTGAGCTCGAGTTATAAAGCTGGGCTGGGCGGTGGACCACAGGCCGGGCCACGGGCCACCGCGGTGACGTGGCTTGTGTGTCAGGCATCTGCTGCCCCTCGAGGGGCTCCTCCTACCCTCGAAAAGCGAGTGGAGCGTCGTCCGACCCACGGATGCCGTTTCCCTCCACGCGGCTCACCGTTCTGCTTCCGTTTCAGCACCTTGGTTGTGAAACAGAAGCTGCCGGGGGTCTACGTACAGCCGTCCTACCGCTCCGCGTTAAGTAAGGAGGACTCTCTCTTAATATTTAGCGGCTCTGGTGCCTCTGACACAAACTTAGGCCTCAACTGTTTCTTATTTTTTACTACAGTGTGGTTTGGAGTAATATTCATACGGCATGGACTGTATCAGGACGGTGTATTTAAGTTTACAGTCTACATCCCTGATAACTACCCAGACGGTGACTGCCCCGTAAGTAAGGAATCCAGTCTGCCTTCGTTTGTTGGGGCCAAGGCGGGGGCTTTAAGGGCTGGCAGGATTTCTTGGCTCTTTTTCCTGAGCTCATGATTTTAGGATTTCAGTTTCCTAAAAGGTGATGTCTGCCTGGTCATCTTTCAAGGGAATTTTTGTGCCTCGTTGTTCTCTTTTGCCATGCCGGCCCCTGCCCTGAGCTTCCCTTGTTTCTCTGCGCAGGGCGCGCAAGGGAGGCTGGGAGCCAGGCCGCGGCACCGACCGTGTGCGTGGCGGCCAGCGTGCTGGAGCACAGCGACCTTGCCCCACCCTTAGTTGCAAAGTAGAGTCTTACAGGAAAATGGTGGAGGTTGTTAAGCATCCCTGTTGAGGCAGCCGACTTAAAACAACACGACTGCCTTGCCTGCGGCTCCCTGTACAGCTGTCTCTATGGGTCTAATAGGCTCCTTGCTTCCATTAAAGGACGCGTCTCTCTTTACATACAGCGCTTGGTGTTCGACATTCCCGTCTTTCACCCGCTGGTCGAGCCCACCTCAGGTGAACTGGATGTGAAGAGAGCGTTTGCAAAATGGAGGTTAGTAAGTAAGTGTTTACTTTGGCGATCCAGGTCAGCAAGGGGATGCCTCGTAACCATACGTGTCTCTCTCCAGGCGGAACCATAATCATATTTGGCAAGTTTTAATGTATGCACGGAGAGTTTTCTACAAGATCGATACAGCAAGCCCCCTGAACCCAGAGGCTGCAGTACTGTATGTTACTTTGCTATTTGTTAGTTATTTCAGATACATTTAAAGATGCAGCGAAGTAGATTATGTTGGTGACTTTTCGATTTAAACTTTTGACACAGGTATGAAAAGGACGTTCAGCTTTTCAAAAGTAAAGTGGTTGACAGTGTTAAGATGTGCACTGCCCGTCTGTTCGACCAGCCTAAAATAGAAGACCCCTACGCAATCAGGTAAGTGGTACGTGATCTAGATCAATTGCGCTTTGCCGTCCTGTACTCCTGTTTTCCAGGTGGTTTCCAGAATGGGTTTAAAGGGAAAGTGTAATCTGTTAGCCTACAACCTGTACAATTTGTTGGCAACTCGATTTCTGATACCTCTTGGGATTTCCCTTAAACAGAAAGCTTTACATCGACTGGAAAATTGTGCCAATAGTTAGCTCTTTAGTGACTTTGATTTCCTAAGAATCTCTGTAATGAGCTCATTCAAATCCAGACTTTTCTTTTTGGGTGGCAGTTTTAGCTGGAGCGCAACTGCCATATCCCCACTGACATTCAGATTTGGGGAAAGGGAGGGACTGAATCGTATAAATCGTGTGTTCCTTTCGCACTACGATACCTGGTCGTGAAGTGTCTGACATTGAGAACTGAGGAGTTGCTGATTTCGCTCTTTGACAACAGATATGCTGGGAAGACCGCGGAGCACCGTGGTTAAGGGCTTGTGCTCTGCAGACACACTGGGTTTTGTGCCTCCTGGCTTGGGTGACCCAGTTCTTCCCCTGTAGACAATACTACTTCAGGGGTGGCCGAGAGGCTGAGATGAGCAAACCCACGTAAGGTGCTCTGTAAGGGACAGTTATCCTGTGAGAGAATCGTGAGGATGGACCTCTGAAACATACATGTTTGACAAATGGATCATTGTTCCTTGTCAAGTTTTGTTAAGGGGACTGCCTTCAGTATAAAAAAATGGGTATTCTGCATATTTAGTAAACCAAAGCGGCTTAGTGTTCTTCTCTTCCTTAAGCTTTTCTCCGTGGAATCCTTCTGTACACGATGAGGCCAGAGAGAAGATGCTGACTCAGAAGGTAAGTACATAACCAGTTTGGAATAGTGAACTGTTTCCTTTCTGAAAGGTCTTCACTGGAGACTGCTCATTATATAGACAAGTTAACTTTTTGGGAACTGGAGATTCAGGCATGGGACAAACTCCTCAGTTGTATTTTTGATGTCTGTTCTTGATTATGCCTAGAAGAAGCCTGAAGAACAGCACAACAAAAGTGTTCACGTTGCGGGCCTGTCATGGGTAAAGCCTGGTTCGGTGCAACCTTTCAGTAAAGAAGAGAAGACGGTAGCCACTTAAGCGCTGGTGAATCTGGTGCCCCGTGCGCTTTCCTGCCGGACGCGGGCCTGCTGAGGGCTGAGCGGTGGCAGAGGGCCGCCGGAAGAGTAAAACTGTGCGAGCAGGGACTGCTGTCCGTGTGTCCGTGGATGCTTAGGTTCTAACAGCACGTTTTGGAAACCTCTCTCTAAGTAATGCGTTACTTCTGTCAGAAGTGTCTTTAGGGTAGGTCAGTACTCCAAATTCTTGGGGACCTCGAGGCTGAAGTATTTTCTGAATATAATGCTACAGGTAAGTCACATTCATTTACGCGAATAGAGTAGACAGTTGGGCGCACCGTCCGGTGACGTCACCCCCGTGCTTTCAGTTGTCCGTAAGTTAGGACGCGGGAGGGGAGGGGGAGAGCGAGCAGGTTCCGGAGCTCATTCGCACTTGTAAGGAAGTGGGAGACCGGAGCCTCCGTGTTCAGCCTGCTGTCCACCGATGTCCCAGCCCCCGGCTGCAGCGAGGCATGTGTTAGGTGAGGGGGAAGAAAGCAGAATGCTGGCTCGTGGTGATCCGCTTGGTTTTTTTTAAACAAATTACTTACTGTATTTTTATGGCAGGAGGGAGAAAAAGTGTTAAAACGGTTTCTAATGAAGTCAGGTATTTAAGTGGTGAATGACTAATGTGTTTTGTAGAAACAAAATAAACCAATAAATGATGGTTCTTTGTCATTTATGCAGGACACTAGCTACCCCTTTCTCCATGTAACTAAACAAAGATTAATTTATAAATGCTTTATTGAAAAATACACTTATTTTCATATAAAATTACAGTAGCAGTAAGTATCTTGAGAGGTTTTATAAATATTTTTGCAGACCACTATTCTAACTGAACAGTGTAAGTTCCATATTTCTTTCAGAGCAATATGAAGTTACCCAGTAACTTGGTTCATACTGATTCAATTTACAATTGAATTTTCTCCCTAATAAGATTATTCATTCGACTTTAAAACTGCTGGAACGATAGTGATTAATAAAGGTTTATATAGATAATTCAACAATTGTTAAATAACCTTTCTAATTTTTATAAATGGTACTATGTACTAATAAAAACCTAAATTCGCCAACCTATTTTTTAAACTGCCAGAAACACACCCAAAGAGATTTTAGATTTATCACCTTAATAGACACGTGTCTTTCAGGGTAACTACCTCCTACAGAAGAGGTCAGAAGTTTCCATATTCCCTTAATTCACCTTGATTTAAAATCTTTACTCAGCCAACGATCCCTATGAACAACAAAACACCGGAGAATTAAAAACACATGCCCAAAGGTGGCTACTGGGGCTTTAACAGTTTAAAAAAAGTACAAAAGCATCAAAGATGATAATATTGCATGTTTAGCCTGGAAGTTTTGTACTTAATAAAGTTCACATTGTAGAAAGTGCCATCGCAAATATACAGCAAAATCTGGGTTACAAAACCATGCTTTTTACAGCCCTAAAGTGCCACTTCTTATACAAGTTCACTCACACATTGCACACCAAACAGCCCAGCGCTTCCCGCACTACCACACCTAACGGGGAGAGGGAACCATGACACCGAGGGACCAGGATGCTGGGGCTCGAGCCTGGGCCCCCCGAGCGGGGCTCCTGCCCTTACTCTCGCGCAGGAACGCAAACCCTCCCACAGCTACCAGACGTTCGGGGACAAACACCTAAGTAAGTTTCTGTCCTGCGTGTCACGCCGCCGGTGGGAATGAACGAAACACAGTCCCTCTGCTGCAGCACAGCCACAGACCTCTGACACACAGGCGTGAGCACGCTCTGTCCTCCGCAGCTCTTGCGAAAGCTTTGCCGAAGAGTTAAGAAATCCACGTCCGGATTCTAAGCAGCCTTGATGGCAAGCACTGAGCGGTAGGAAAAAGGCAGCTGGGATGAGTAGAAATACCCAGAGGGCCCTGGAAGGTTAGGGAAAGAGCCCCGCACTCGAGCATGCATTAAACGGTGCTGCCGGGCAGGGTTTGCGAAAAGGCCGCTTCCACACAGCTGACTAACCTCAGTGAGAACTTCGGTCGTTAGCTACATCTTGGAGACGGCGTAATAAGGCAGAATGATTTTCTGGACAAATTCTTTTTGCAGGTGATTCACTTCCATCTTCCAAGAGAATCCCTCTCTTTTTGGTTGGAGTCTCTCCTGTCCGTATCATACTGTTAATTTCTCTCAGTCTCTATGGGCGGCGGGGGGGGGGGGGGAGAAAGGAAACTGTAAAACGCTAATAAACATCATGCAGTGTTCAGTCCAAGAACCTCGAATGAAGAATTTACCTTCAAGAGGATGAACCTCTCTATAAAGAAAAGAACCAAGTCCTAAATCCTTCCGATTTCACTCCTCAGCTGGCTGACACTCCTACCTGGGCTGGAGGGCAGAGCGGTTCTATTTTGGGCAAGCCCCAGGGGTGATTCTGATGTACACTTTGCCAAAAGTGAGAGGCTGCAACTTGGTGATTCTGTGTGTGTGTGTGTGTTTATAGTAGTTGTGGAGCGCCAACTTGCTGTGCCCTAGTCAACTCCCTGTAACTCCATTGTCCTTTTAAAAAAAATAGTGTAATTTTACACTGTATTATGCCTTTTTTCAGTCCACGGCTACTCATTTAGCGGCTGTTCTCAACTGGAATTTCGCAGGACAAGTCTTTCCTCCCTAAGGCATCCATTGTAGGTAATTTGTTAGTGTGATCTAGAAGGTACTAGGTATTTTTCATCCTTGGGAGGACTGAGAAGAGCAGGCAAATTATTTTCCGTGTTCTGTGGTGAACATGAGGAGCCCTGACTGAGAGGATCTGCCGGGTGCTAGAGAGCCTGGACCGACACAGTGTGCCTTCAGCGTGGTTTCTCCACAGGCCCAAAGGTCAGTTAGCACGTTATTTTCTAGTAGTTTGGTGGTTACAGATCCTTTTCTCCCATGCTACTTCATTCCATGTTTCCTTATGGAAAATATACTCCGGTTATTCACCTGTGTTTATTACAGGAAATCTCAAACAGGAAGGTAGGGAGGAGAGTGTAATGAAATTACACTCCCAAGACCATTACCCTACTTCACCAGTTTTGGCCAGTCTGACTTGACCTGTACCCTCATTCAGACTGTTTTAAAGCTAATCCTAGGCCTATTGTATTCGTAATACTTTATTCTGAGCACATTTTTCTGAATTTTAAAATCACCAGTGTTCTTTATTAGCATATGCACCTTCTCACCTTCTCAAATCTTAACCATCTTAATAAGAAAGCTCTCTTTTGACTTCTGCCCCCTTACGTTCCTAATCTCTTGGTCTGCAGTTTACTTGAATATTCCTTAAATTGTTAACTGTATAAATGTTATTTGTATATAATGAATATATCGTTATGGGATATATATTACAGTGTACAACTGTATAACATAATATACATAAGACATACCATACACTAATACATATTGTACATTAGTGTTAATTACATATAATTTATATACAAGACCCAGTATCTTACACATCACAATTTATACAATATGTACATATTTAAAACGTGAATAAATTCTTATTCTAAAAAAATTCATTCAGCATATGCCTAGATTTCTTGTCTTCACCACCAGGATAACTACTGTTCTCTTTCATTCACTGAACAAACCGGGCTACTGGGTAGCCTTCAGCTCTTGGGAATGCTCTCAATACAAATGTAATATTGTGTATTAAGTGGGGTTTTTTTTGCAAAAAACTGAAATCGTGTATTTTACATGCTGTTTGGAATATTCAGTCAACATTTCACCTTTGATCTTCCCATATTAGTATATATGCATCACATCTCTTTAACTGCTATACAGTATGGTATGTCTGTATCCGAGTTTAATTTCCTACTGATGTATTATTTCCTCCCAACTGTTTAACATAAGCAATGTAATAATATTCAACAGGCTGTACCAATCCACTGAAACCGCCTTGACAGGTATCACTAATGACTCCCAATCACGCTAATTATCTTGTGTGGTATTTTAGAATTCCTTTCTCATGGCTGTGTAAATGTTAGGATAGTACAGGTTGGTTCTAGACTCAAGGTACTTTTTTTTAAAGTTTATTTTTTGTGGGGGGAGAGGGGGAAAGGGAGAGAAGGGGGTAAAGAGAGAGCATGACACCTAAGCAGGCTCCACACCATTAGCATGGAGCCCAATATGGGGCTCAAACTCACATCGTGAGATGGTGACCCACTGAAGTCAGACGGTTAACCAACTGACTCAAGGTACTTCTGATCTCAGCTCTTGTCTATTGAATCATCATGACAAATGTGTCTTCAATCAGTAGTCTAATTTTGCTGTTATTTTTTGGAGAAACTCGTAATTCTGTGCTAAATTTTTTTTTAACTTTTGCAGGTGGTGGTAGGACTGAAAGACACCGATCTAGGTGCTTAACGTAACTTTTTTTTTTGCACAAAATGCCATTTTTTAAAGCTTTACATACAAAAATTCACCCTTCTAAAGTGTATACTTCTGCATGTTTTCAGAAACACACACAATCCTCTAACTACAATAAAGAAGTTTCTTTGTTCCAAAAACTTCCCACACTGCTAGTTAAGCTCCTCCCACACAAACGATGATGTTCCCTGTACCTATAGTTTTGCCTTTTCCAGAACGTCACAGAAGTGAAACCCTATAATAAGTGGCCTACTGAATCTAGTATTTTTCACTTATGCACCAGTGCATCTGAGGTTCATTTATATTGCTGAGTTTATCAGTACTTTATTCCCCTTTATGGCAAAGTCGTGGCCCGTTATCGGGTGTGCCACAGGCCTGTCTGTCCAGCTGACGGACACGTGGGTTGTCTCCCACTTTTTGGCAAGTAGGAATAGTCCTAAACTTTCATGTACATGTTTCTGTATGAACCTTAGGTAAAATAAACACCCAGAAGTGAAATTACTGGTTCTGTGGTGAGGCGTTTGCCAAGTACACTGGCTCTGCTATATCCTTTCGCACTCCCACCGGCAGTATGGAAGTTTCCATTGTTCCACGTCTCTGCCAGAATCTGTGACTGTCACTTTTTATATTTTAGCCATTCTAATAGGCATGTAATGGGTGAAACGTGTTCAGATCTTTTGCCCAGTTTTAAATTTGATTAGTTTGTTTTCCTTTTGAATTTTGAGAATCCTTTATGTTTTGTAGATACAGGTAAGAGGTTTGTAAAGTTTTCTCCTGGTTTGTGGCTTTTTGCTGTGTTTCAAAAAGCAGAAATTTTTAATTCTGATGAAATCCAATTTATCAGTCGTTTGTGGATTGTGCTTTTGATGCTGTTATCTAAGAAATCGTTGTGTAAACCATGTTCACAAAGATTTTGTTCTCCTATGGTTTCTTCTAGAACTTTCATAAGTTTTACATTTAGGTCTGTGGTCCATTTTGAGTCATTTTTGGATCTGGCTGCACAGTACGGATGCAGGTTTACTATTATTATTGTGTGTGGTTATCCAGTCATTTAGCACCATCTGCTGAAAAGGCTGTCCTTTCTCCACTAAGTTACTTTTGCACCTTGGTGACAATCTGTAGAGCATTTATGTACGGTCTGTTTTTGGGTTTTATTCTCTTCTGTCGCTCTGTATGTCTCTCCTTTTACCAACACCACGCTGTCTTGGGTAACCACAGCTTTAGAGTAAGTCTTGAAATCAGAGAATGTAAGTCTTCTGAATTTTTCAGAATGGTTTTAATAATTCTAGTTCCTTTGCATTTTCATATATATTTGGGAACCAGTTTGCTAACTTACACAAATAATTCTGGGATGTTGACAGGAATTGGGTTGAATTGATAGATCAAGTCGAAGAAAACAGACGTCTCGAAAATGTCATCCAATTCATGAACATGATATTTCTCCATGTTCTCAGCCTTTCTTTCACCAGCGTTCTGTAGTTCTCGGGATATGAGTCTTGTACATCTTTTGTCAAGACTTACCCCAAAGAAGTTTTTAATGTTATGGTGCTTTAGAAAATTTCTACTTCTCACTTGTTGCTAGGATACAGAAGTAAATTAGATTTTTGTATATTAGTCCTAGAAGCCTTGCTAATCTTACTGGTTCCACTAACATTTTTTAGATTTTGTGATTTTTCTAAGGAGACAGCTTTATTTCCTTCTTTTCAGTCTACTCCCTTGCATACGGTTATAATGTTGAATAGGAGTGGTGAGCAGGTATCTTTGCCTTGTCCCTGATCTTCATAGTGGACAACTGGGTTGCCTGGGTGGCTCAGTTGTTAATAAGCAACTTACTCTTGGTTTCAGCTCGGGCCATCATCTCATGGTTTGTTGGACTGAGCCCCACATCAGGCTCTGTGCTGACACTGCAGAGCCTGCTTGGGATTCTCTCTCTCTCTCTCTCTCTCTCTCTCTCTCCCCCTCCCTCCCCCTGTCCCTTCCACATTCTCTCTTTCAAAATAAATACACTTAAAAAATTAGTAACTTAGAAGGCATTCAGTCACTATTTTTTTTAAGCATGATGGTAGCTGTAGATTTTGTTAGAATGTATTCCTAGCACAGCGCACTGTGCACAGCGTCCAGTGCTGCTCTTGGACACAGACGCTACCTGTCCCAGAAACATTCAATAATCAGGTCAGAAATCAAAGTTTTCTGAACGAAAATTTAGAATTTTAGAATGGAGTAAAAATCCCCAAACTCCAGATTTACAGCAGAGTGAACTGTAAATAAATAAGGGATTTAGATTTATTTTCATCCCTTTCTTTTCCTATTTCCAGTTTTCATATTCCAGTTCCTTTTCCTATTAGCCCCTCCTTCCAACCCCTGATTTCTGCTCTGCTGGGACTTACTGGTCACTTCTCCCTGGTCGTTCCCATCACTCATGAGAGTACTGAGTGTTTCCCATCAACCCCGGTTCTAGCATCTTAGGAATCTGGGGACTAGTAATGGCCAGGATTTATGTTAGGCTCACCTTTGAAGGACTGTTGCTGAAGTAGTAGAAAATCTTTTCTCTAGGAGAAAGCATTGTTTCATTTTTATGTGGAGAAATGTAGATGGGATGATTTTGAGACAGCTGTATCCGGCGAGGGGAGCCTGTCCTTACAAATGGGTAGGGGGAGAGAGGAGGAGCATCCATCTGTTTGGGAGAAAAAAAGTCAGCATTCCTAAGAAAGGTAACGAAACTTCTAAACAGGTATTTTTTGTGAAAATGGTTATTTAAAACAATTTTTAATGTTTATTTTTGAGAGAAACAGCGAGTGAGGGAGGGTTAGAGAGAGGGGGACACGGAATCTGAAGCAGGCTCTAGGCTCTGAGCTGTCAGCACGGAGCCTGATGCAGGGCCTGAACCCATGAACCGTGAGATCATGACCTGAGCCAAAGTCGGACCCTCAACGGATTGAGCCAGCCAGGCACCCCGGAAAACAGTTATTTTTATTGAAAGAGCAGAGAGGTATAATAAACCAGTAGCTTTATGAATGGTAAACGGTAATGTATTAGCAGCAATAATTAGACCTAAAAAAAAAACACACAAATAACACATTAAGTGCTGGCTTTGTGCCAATCACTGTTTTAAGCGTTTTTAATATATTATGGCATTTAATCCTCACAGCAACTCTATAAACTAGGGATTATCCTATTGCCACTTTATATACGAGGAAACAAGAAACAGAGAGAAAGCTTAGTAGTTTGGGGCACCTGCGTGGCTCAGTCGGTCGAGCGTGGGACTACAGCTCAGGATCTATCAGTCCCTGAGTTCGAGCCTCGCATCAGGCTCTGTGGTGATAGCTCAAAGCCTGGAGCCTGCTTCTGAGTCTCCCTTTGTCTCTGCGCCTCCCCCGCTTGCAGTCTGTCTCTCTCTCTGTCTCAAAAATAAACATTAAAAAAACATTTTTTAAAGAAAAGAAAGCTAAGTAACTTGGAAGGTCACCGGAGCTGGTAAGTTTTGGACAACATGAATGCATGCAGTTTCTCTCCCGTATTACAGTACTTTGTAGGGAATCCAAATACCATCTTATTCTTGTCTAATGCTTCACAATAAAAGAAATTCTGTCAGTTAGTCATATGATTTCTGTTAGAGATTTACTCAGAATGAGAGATTTACTCATTTTATTTAACAAAAGAATGATTTATACGATCAGTTTACATACAGAGCAGATCAACCTATGTGATTCCTCCTCCCTCACAAGTGAAAAAAGTTTGAAATAATCCCTTTCACACTTACTACGTTTGCCTGTGAGTACTTCATGGCAAATGTTTTGATTTGTTTTATGTAGATGTTGTTGTAGAACTGAATGAGGTCGCCCCTCTCCTCCTCCTCCATATCGCTATTGGCGCCTGTGAGGCGCGTCGGTGTAGGAGGGGCGCTGCTGGGCTGTGGGACCGGCAAGGTGCTGCTTGACCTCATGACGGGACTGGAGTCTCTGCTGGCTGCAGCGGGAAGACACGGGGTAATAATAGAGAGACAGCTAACGCAGCTTGTGTTTAAGACAGTCAGTCAGATAGAGGCGAACAGCTCCCCTCTGCACTTGTTTAAGGGCAGCAAGTGGGCACTCTATTCTTCGTCCCAGGGAAAGAGCACGGGATACCAAGTATTAACTTGACCCACTGCCATGAATGTAGCAAAAGCTTCCTGGGTAGTTTTCGTTAATAAGCGACACCAAATTTTTAGGACCTGTGCCCTGCACTCGGTGATGCAAATCCACAATGAAAGGTGGTATTTCCAGAGCACGGTTCCAGTTAGCATGCCAGACTTTTCTGGAACTCAGGCCAACAAATTCCTGCCGGAAACCTTGTCTCCTGTCCCTGGAGAAAAACGTTACGCACAATATGCCTCCAGGCTACAGGATGAAGGACAAACAGCTTTGCCACTAAATCTAGAGCTCTGTTTCTTCCAACAAATGTTTTGCCAATATTTTCAGTTTCTCTAGTTGTAATTTCATTTTGTGAGCCTTAGTCTCTAGGCCTAAAAAGTGAAAACCTCCTAATTTTGTTTTTTTAAGGGTTCGTAAAGATCTTAAACACTTACTTCTGTCTTTGTTTAGTTCTGTTGGAGAATTCTGATGGCTTCTGCTGTCACTGCTACCAGAATTTCTTCTTTTCCTTTTCCCTTTTATCAAAACACTTCTATACACCTTTAGAGAGACCACAAAAAGGGGACAGATTCATTGAGCATATCCTAGACTATATGACCTTGACCTGGTGTTTAAATCTCACAACTCCATTTGGTAGAGTTGTCCTCCTCAGGGAGGTTAACAAATGCAGTCAAGGTCAAAGATCTATTAAATAACAGATCCAGGACTTATTTTGGGGCCTGTTTGACCTCAAATTCCAAATACGGGCCTATCAAAGTATGATATAAAGAGCAGCCCTAGCACCCAAACATAAGTTATTCTAAGTCAAATACAAAGATCCTGCATACCTATCCTTTGAGATAAAACTCAGTTTATGTTTAATACTGTTCATTTAAGTTTTCATTTAGTGCCTTGGTTGAAGGTACAGTACTAGTTTGGGAACCAAACCAGCCTGAAAGGCCACACAGAAACCAAACAGCTTCCTCAACTGACGTCTATCTTGTGATTATCTGAATTAAGAAGAAATCAAATATCTCACCTCATCTTTTGAGAAAAGAGGGCTTAAACTAATCAAGATGGGAAGTTGTCCATAATTAAAGAAGATTAAAGAAAAGACTTTCTTAAAGTAGAATCTTAGTTTTTAATCCCAGAGAAAAGGCCATAGAATCAACTGTGGTTAATTTTTTATACTTATCAAAGACTCGAAGTTCTTTTCACCCTCAGAGAAAATAGAGTTACCTGGCTCCGGGCTTGTGGCTGAGTCCTGTAACAACGCATAATATTCTGGAAGGACCTATCTTCTTTTGTGACCTGGCAAATAATAAGAGTACCTTGAGAGAGAAATTGACTTCAAGCAAAATATTTTGAAGAGCTCTGTGAATCTGCTCCCCAGTGAAAGTGGTGACAATAATATAAATAAACAACTACTTCAAGTCTCTGGAAATGGTCCTAAGGGCATATAAAACATAAAGAAGTACCTATTCAAGAAAACCTATTAAAATTCAATAACAAGACAGGGAGTGAGTGGTATCTGAACAAAGACATGGACTAAAAAAAGTACAGTTAACAAATGAAAAATTCACCAGAGGGACAAAACAGATTTAAACTGGCAAGGAAAAAAAGAATTAACAAACGTGATGGGCTGTGCAATCTGAAGAACAGAGAAAAGGGAAGGAAGAAAAAGCAACAGTTTCAGGGAGGCGTGAACATCATTCAACAAACATCCACAGGAGAGAAGCAGAAAAACTGTTAAAAGAAATTAAGGTTCAATGCTTCCCAAATTTATTTAAAAAACAGTAAGCCATACATCCAGGAAGTTCTAAGAATTCCAAGTGTTAGGATGATTGCAAAGAGATCTGTACCCAGACATATAGTGAGGATGCTGAAGGCCAAAGGAAGGGAGAAAATCTTGAAGGCATCAAGACAAAAAACAACTTCCTGCTTACTAATAAGAAACCCCAAGAAAACAACAGGCAACTTCTCATCAGAAACTACGGAAGCTCAGAGACAGTAGAACAATGCATTCAAAGTGCTTAAAGTAAAAAGCTAAGAATTCAGTGTCCAGCAAAGTTATCTTTCAAAAATGAATGACAAATAAATACAATCTCAGATAAAACAAAAAACAGTGTTAGGTCTGCTAACAGACCTATCTTACAAGAAATACTGAAAGTTCTTTAAACTAAAAGCAGGTGACCCTGTGGGGAGCCTGGGTGTCTCAGTTGGTACAGCACACAGCTCCTGATCTCAAGGTTGTGAGTCTGAGCTCCACATTGGGTGAAAACACAAAAATAAAATCTTAAAAAAAAAAAAAAGCAAATGACCTCAGTAACTCAAATACACATAAAAAAACAAAGAGCCCTGGTAAAGATAATTATGTAACTGTAAAGACAGGATAAATAAATGCTTATTCCTCCTTCACTGATTTAAAAAGCCACTGTATAAAACAATACATATATAATGAATTATCGGACCTAAAGCGTACAAAAATGTGAAACATCTGAGAAAACCAGCACAAGAGGAGGAGGAAAGCCGTACTGGCCTAAAGAAATGACTCCGGATGACAACTTGAAACCACAGGAACGAATAAAGAGAATCAGAAATGATAAGATTAAGATAACAAAAGCTATAAATTTACTCCTTCTCTCAGTTCCTTAAAAGTTGTAAAATTCTAAAATAACAATGTAATTGTTGGATTTATTACATTTATAGATGTAATATGTATCACAGTATACCACAAAAGATTAAAAGGAAACAGCTATATATAACACCTTTGTATCTCACTGGAGTTCAGTTAGTATAAATCTGAAGATGATTTTGATATAGTTGACGTACATATGCAGGAGTGGGGAAATTGGGGAGATGTTGGTCAGAGAGTACAAGCTTCCAGTAACAAGATGAACGAGTTCTGGAGATCTAAAACGAAGCATGGTGACTATAATTAACAATACTGTATTATATACTTGAAAGTTGGTAACAGCATTGACCTCAAGTGTTCTGACTACGCAGAAAGCTTTGTGAGGTGATGGATGTTAACTAACCTATGGTAACTGAAATGCAATATATATACATGTATCAGTTCATTACACTGTACACTCTATGGCGTACACTT
Source organism: Hyaena hyaena (assembly GCF_003009895.1). Taxonomy (NCBI): domain Eukaryota; kingdom Metazoa; phylum Chordata; class Mammalia; order Carnivora; family Hyaenidae; genus Hyaena; species Hyaena hyaena. The sequence continues at coordinate 2,119,043 of NW_024080639.1, forward strand.
ATCTCAATAAAACCGGGGGGGAAAGTAGGGAGGGAGGGAAAGAGATGTATATGGTAAACCCTAAAGGAACCATTAAGAAAATAATTTTTAAAAATGGAAAAAGACACTACTGAAAACAATGCTGTATCACAAAGTATTCATCTAGTGCAAATGAAAATAGTAAAGGACTAGAGGACCAAAAAGACAGACACATATAAAAAGTAAAATGATAGTAACACTAAATGTGACTGGATTAAACAACACAACCAAAAAGCAAACACTGTCAGACTGGATTAAAAAAGATATCCAGGGGCACTTGGGTGGCTTAGTTAAGTGTCCAATTTTGGCTTCGGTCATCATCTCATGGTTTGTGAATTTGAGCCCCACATGCTTGGGATTCTCCCTCCCTCCCTCTGCCCATTCCCCAACTGCACTCTCCCTCTCTCTCTCTCAAAATAAATTAACTTTAAAAATTAATAAAATAAAAAATATCCAACTATACTCTATAGAAGAAATATACCTTAGGGGCACCTCACTGGCTTGGTTGGTTAAGCGTCCGACTCTTGATTTCAGCTCAGGTCATAATCTCATGGTTTGTGGAATCAAGCCCTGCATCAGGCTCTGTGCTAGCACTGTCTGGCATTCTCTCTCTCCCTCACTCTCTGCTCCTCCCCTGCACACACACACTGTCTCTCTCTCTCAAAAATAAATTAAAATATACAAATATATTTGAAAGAAGGATGGAAAGAGCTATACTATATAAACAGCAATTTCAAGAAAGTTGGGTGACTGTGCAAATATTACACTACAGACTTTAGAACAAAAAGTAAAAGTTACTAGAGATATAGAGGAACATTTCATAAATGATAAAAGGGTCAATCCAGTAGGAAGCTGTAACAATTATAAACAATGCACCTAATGACAGCATCAAAATATATGAAATAAAAACAGAAATAAAGCGAGAAACAGATAATTCAATAGTATCTGGAGGGTTCAATACCCCACTTACAATAGTGGATAGAACAACTCATGGCAGATCAACAGGGGCAGCCTTTATCTCCCTCTGTCTCTCTGCCCCGGCCCCCCACTCCTGCTGTTTCTGTCTCCCTCAAAATAAACAAACTTTAAAAAAAAAAAGTTGCAGGGGCACCTGGGTGGCTCAGTCAGTTAAGCGTCTGACTTCGGCTCAGGTCACGATCTCACAGTTCGTGGGTTCGAACCCCACGTCGGGCTCTGTGCTGACAGCTCAGAGCCTGGAGCCTGTTTCAGATTCTGTGTCTCCCTCTCTCTCTGACCCTCCCCTGCTCATGCGGTCTCTCTCTCTCAGAAATAAATAAAACATTTAAAAAATATATTAAAAAATAAAAAATTAAAAAAAGGTTGCGGTGCCTGGTGGCTCAGTCAGTGAGGTGTCCGACTTTGGCTCAGGTCATGATCTCATGGTTTGTGAGTTCGAGCCCTATCTCAGGCTTTGTACTGACAGCATGGAGCCTGGAGCCTGCTTCAGATTCTTATCTCCCTCTCCTTCTCTGCCCCTCCCGCACTCACCCTCTGTCTCTCTCTCTCTCAAGAGCAAATATTTTTAAAAAATTTAAAAAATGAATAGGACAGAATTCCTAAACAAAATACAAGCAAACTGAATCTATAACTGAACCAACATATAAAAAGAATTATACACCACGACCAAGTGGGATTTACCTCAAATGCAAGGTTGGTAATGTATGAAAAGAAATATAATACACATTTAAGTATTAGTAAATATTGAATATCTCCAAATTATATCTATATTTATATCTAATACTGATATCTAAATACCAGCAGAATTAAAAAAACACATAATCATCTCAATAGATGCAGAAAAAGCATCTGACAATTTCCAACACGCTTCAAAATAAGAACACTAAAAAAAAAATATGTCAGAACTTCCTCAACCTGATAAAAGTTTTTTCAGTCATGAACAAAACTACAGTTGCTATCATACTTTAATGGTGCTTTCCTTCTAAGATGAGAAACAAAAGAAGTTCTGCTCTCAACACTTTGATTCAACACCTGTACTGGAGGTTCCAGCCAGAACAATCAGGAAAGAAAAATAAAAGGCATGCAGTATGAACAAGAGTAAAATTCCTTTTATAAGCAGATTACATGACCTTGTACACAGAAAATCCTAAGGAACCTACTAAACTAGAACTCATAAATGAGTTCAGCAAGGTTGCAGGACACAAAAATCGACGATATTTCTCTGTACCTGCAATGAGCACATCCAACGGAAACAACTGTATTTATTATAACATCAAAAAGAAGATACAGGAATAAAGTCAACAAAAAAAGTGTAAAAGTTATACTATGAAAATGGCAAAACACTGTTGAAAGAAAGTAAATAATTTTTTTAAATAAAGGGGGAAATAACCTACATTTACAGATGGATGGTGAAAATTTGTTAAGATGGCGATACTCCCCAAATTGATTTATAGAGTCAACACAATCCTATCAGAATGCTAGCTGACTTCTTTGTGGCAAGAAGTCAGAATTGACAAGCTGATTCTAAAATTCATAAAGAACGCCAAAGGACTTAGACTAGCCAAACTGAATCTGAAAAAGAAGAACTAAGAGGAAGGACTTTCATCTCCTGATTTTAAAACTTAGGTCAAATTAATAGTAATCAAGAGAGAGAAAGATCTACAGTAGATGGTAATCGAGGATAGATATGCAAATCAGTGGAACAGAGTTGAGAGTCCAGAAATAAACCCATGTGTCTGTGGTCAACTGACACTTTTTGACAAGGGTGCTGAGACTATCTGTGGAGAAAGAATGTTCTTCTCTTCAACAGCAGTGCTGGGACAACTGGACAGGCCCGTGCAAAAGAATAATATTGGGCTCCTACCTCTTACCACATATAAAAATGACTAGAAATGGATCAAAGACCTAAATGTAAGAGAGAAAATGATACAACTCTTAGAAGAAAACAGAGATAAATATTCATGACTTTGGATTTGGCAATGTGCTCTTAGGACACAAAAGTATAAGCAACGAAGAAAAACTAGATAAACTAACTTCATCAAAATAAAAAACTGTTATGCTTCAAATAACACTATCAAATAAGTGAAATGAGAGTGTGAATGAGGGAGAATAAGTGAGAAAAAAAATTTGCAGATTTCTGATATGACATTTGCAACCAGAATATATAAAGAACTCCTACAGCTCAATCACAAACAAAATGCAAACGATCCAATTCAAAAATGGGCAAAGGATTTAAACTGATATTTCGCCAAAGAAGATACAAAATGACCCGGAAGTGAATGACTGACTGGGATGGCCGGAATTAAAAACTCAAATAAATAACCAATAAAGCACAATAAAAGACACTCAACATAATCAGTCATTAGGGAAATGCATATCAAAACCACTATAACGTATTGATCAATACTCACTGGGATGACTATAATAAAAAACAGAAAATAAATTGGTAAGGATGTAGAGAAACTAGACACTCTCCTGCACTGCTGGTAGGAATGTAAAACGGTACAGCTGTTGTGTAAAATATGGCAAGTTTCTCAAAAAAAATTAAATACAGAACTACCGTATGACTCAACAATTCTACTCTTGGGTAGATACACAAAAGAATGAAACCAAAAACTCAAACAGACATCCATACCCTCATGTCCACTGGAGCGACAGCTAAGAAGTAGAAGCTACCCAAGGGGCCATCAATGGATGACTGGATAAACAAAATGTGGTACATCCATATAAAGGAATATTGTGCAGCCTTAAAAAGGGAGAAAGTTACAGCTCATGCGACAACACAGATGAATCTTGAGGACATTATACTAATTGAAAAAAAGCAGTCACAAAAAGACAAATATTGTACAATAGTCAAATTCACAGACAGAAAGTAGAAGGGTGGGTGCCAGCAGCTAAGGGGACAGGGAATAGAGAGAACCTACCTAATAAAAAAGCAGTTTTATTCTGCAGGGGTAGAAATGTTTTGGAACGAGATAAAGGTTGGCTGTACAATACTGGGAAAGGACTAAATGCCACCGAATTGTTCATTTAACAATGGCTAATTTATGTTATGTGAATTTCACCTCAAGAAGGTATTTTGAAAAACAAAGTCTGATAATAAAAAGTGCTGACAAAAATGCAGAGAAATCAGGACCTTCACATACTGCTGGTGGAAAACATAAAATGGTGCAGTGACTTTGGAAAAATAGTCCAGCAGTTCCTCAAATGGTTAAACAGAGTACCTACCCAGCAATCCACTTTTAGGTATGTACCAAAGAGAAATGAAAACATGTCCATGCAAAATCTTGTACACAAATGTTCACAGCAGCATTGTTCAAACAGCCAAATCGTGAAAATACCCAGGTGGTCATCGGTGGATAAACAAAATATCATATATTCAAACAATGGAATATTAGGTCCTAAAATCTGCTGTAGTGATGGCTGCGCATTTCTGTAATCGTACTAAAAGCCACTGAGCTGGACATTTTAAATGAGTGAATACATGGTAGGTGAATTCTATCCCGTTACAACTATTAAAAGTGTTCTGAGATTAAGGAAGTAGGTTCTTTCTTTTTCCTTTTATATTCCAACTGGTACTCACCTTTGCCATCACATAAATAGCACACATTAACAACTGGTCCAGATGTCTGTCCATCATAAGTTCAGGACACTGAATTATGGAGAATTCAAAACAGGTCCAGATTTTTTTCCTCAGTTCATCTGAGATATCCAATTTCGCACAAAGATCCCGAAGGCGGACACCTGCCAAGTGGTAAACCTGGTAGATAAACAAAAGCGTTTCAAACTCTGCTTACTTGCTTACACTTCTATTTCCCAAGCTCACGCCCTGGGAAGGGTACACGACAAATTACCTTTCTAAAGAAAAGCGATAAAGAGCTGGTCTTCCTGGGCCTGATACCGTTGCCGGTCAGGGGTGGGCCTTGTTTCTGCTGGTGTCCCCCTGGGGAGATCTGCTGAATGGCCACCTGACCAGGGACTTGCAAGGTTGTTCCTGTCACCTGCGGAGAGCTCAAGCTTCCAGCCAGGGCCTGAGCGCTAAGGGGCTGGATGGAGCCAGCCACGGCTTGCGCCTGCCCTCCAACATTGACCTGGACTGGGAAGAACGTAATCCCTCCGTTTTCATTCGCAATGCCTACAGTACAGAAAATGATGACGATGAAAGGCTCTCCAAGCACGGGTTCCCGCCTTCTCCCCTCTCGACCTCCTTCCCCCCTCCACTCTTGTCTCATAGGGTCATTCCAGCCAAACCTCGGGTGACTTTCCATTTAAGGCCACCGAAAAGAACTCAATATCCCACCCTGCCTTCCTTACCTTGTACAGGAATGGTCACTGTTTGTCCATTGTTGGCTGTGACGGTGGCTGTTGCCATGGTGACCAAAGTCTGCCCAGGAACGGGAGTGACAGAAACAGCCTCCCCAGATACGTTCTGCACAGGGACAGCACTGACTAGGGGCTGTGGGGGAATGCGCCCCGGTGTCCCTCCATCAGACGGGCTATCGTTGTCGACAAACAGCCGCCTCCTGGTGGAGCTGGCTGTCGGGGAGCTGTATCTGTCATATAGTGTCGCGGGAGACGTCATGCCTGGGGTCAAACAACAGAAAAACCAAAACATTTCCACTCGAGGAAACTGAGATCTGACTTCTGTCCCAGCTGTATGTTCAGAACTAATCAGTGTTAGAAATACTTCATAAAAAACATTACAGGGGCCGTGTCATAGCCATGTTCAACTAATGAGAATTCAACCGAACACTATGAAGAGCAAAATTTAAACACAGGAATTTCTCTGTTTCACAGTGCTCCCTACTTCATTCCAGCTTCTGCTGCATCAAACCAGACTCCATGGCCCCAGGGCCTTGTGATTTAGGGGCAGTTTAAAGAATGATTCTATTTCCCTATGATACTTTTGACTATATTCAATTTCTACCTGCCACTCAAGCATGATGTGATCTCACTGTAAAGCCACTACTTGACAGGGGAACATGACGAACTTTATATCGCTGTGATGTCGTCTGGGAGCATTCCCCCCCCCCCCCCCCCGTTTTATAAATTTTCATCTTTGTCTTCTTCCACATATAGAAAATTACTAAAACTCAATAATGTTCTTCAGCAGGAAAGGATATATGTGATTTGGACTCAAGTTAAGTTTACTGTACTTTTTAAACCTTAATGAGATGTAATTCACATACATTTAAAAAAAATTTTTTTTTAATTTTTTTAATTTATTTCTGAGAGAGAGGGAGACCGTGTGAGCAGGGGAGGGTCAGAGAGAGAGGGAGACACAGACTCTGAAGCAGGCTCCAGGCTCTGAGCTAGCTGTCAGCACAGAGCCTGACACGAGGCCCGAACCCACGAATCATGAGATCATGACCTGAGCTGAAGTTGGACGCTTAACCGACTGAGCCACCCAGGTGCCCCGTAATTCACATACATTTTAATCACTTAATTATACAAATCAATGGTTTTTCGTATACTATGTTAATTCATTTTTAATAGAAATATATGTAACATATAATTTGCCATTTTAACCATACAATTCAGTGGCATTAAATACGTTCAGTGTTGGGTGACCATCACCACTCTCTGTTTCCAAAGCTGCTTCATCTCAAATAAAACAAACTCGAACTATTACGGCTCAGTCTTGTTATAATATTCACACCAGTGGCTTAATGTTTAAGCAGCAATCCCTTCTCTCTTCTGTATCTAGCTAGATAATCTGCACATCGGTGAGTTTTTAAATTTAAAAATATATTGTAGGGAGGTCATAAGGGGAGTCACAGGAGAAGTGCTGACAGACTAAAGTTTTTGTTTTTGTTTTTAATGTTTTATTTATTTCTAGGAGAGAGAGAGAGAGACAGCGTGAGCAGGGGAGGGTCAGAGAGAGAGGGAGTCACAGACTGAAACAGGCTCCAGGCTCTGAGCTGGCAGTCAGCACAGAGCCTGACGCGGGGCTCGAACCCACGAACCGCAAGATCATGACCTAAGCGAAAGTCGGACGCTTAACCGACTAAGCCACCCAGGCGCCCCGATAGCAGATGTTTTTTAAAGTTGTTTTTTTACACAGAAGAAAGGTGAATGCATTGACCAAATATAAAGTCTCAACAAATAATTCCTCTGGTTCCGTGACTCTAGTTGGACTGTAGTACAAAAGANAGCGAAAGTCGGACGCTTAACCGACTAAGCCACCCAGGCGCCCCATGACAGACTAAAGTTTTAACACTTGAATTTCCAGATGGCACAGAAGCCAATGAACTTAGCAGATTTGTATTTGGAACAAAGCAGTAGTCGCAAAGAAAGTATTATGATCATTATCTTGTAAAGTATTAAGAGACGTCATGAAAATGGAGAAGTGATAAGTATAAAGAAAGTCCTAACCCATAGATTAGAGAAGTAGAAAAATAACTAAGCCATTATGATTCCTCTTCCAAAAAATGAACATGAAGTGATTCCTGATTTTATTCTTTTTTTTTTTTTTTTTTTTTGTTAAAGTTTATTTATTTTGAGGGGTGCCTGGGTGGCTTAGTCGGTTAAACGTCCGACTTACGCTTAGGTCATGATCTCGCGGTTCATGGGTTCGAGCCCCGCGTCAGGCTCTGTGCTGACTGCCAGCTCAGAACCTGGAGCCTATTTCAGAGTCTGTATCTCCCTCTCTCTCTGACCCTCCCCTTCTCACACTGTCTCTCTCTCTCTCTCCTAGAAATAAATAAAAATATTTTAAAAAAAAGTTTATTTGAGAGAGCGAGCATGTGAGCAAGTGGACGAGGGGCAGAGAGAGAGAGAGAGAGAGAGAGAGAATCCCGTGCAGGCTCTTCACTGTCAATGCAGAGCCCCATGTGGGACTTGAACTCATGAACCATGAGATCATGACCTGGGCCACAGTCAAGACGCTTAACCAAATGAGCCACGTAGGTGCTCAATGATGTCTAATTTTAAAACCGATCTTTCTTCTATAGCAAGTACTTATCAATTATATTAAAAGGCTGACCCAGAAACAATAATATCCTCCTAATGGCATCCAACAATTTAGAACTCTCTAATAAGCTTAAACCTTGCACCTGGAAGATGTTACAAAGAACTTCCTGGTGGGGCAACCTGGCTGGCTTGGTCAGTAGAGCACGAGACTCTTGATCTTGGGGTTGTGAGTTCAAGCTCCACAATGAGCACAGAAATTACTTAAAAAGCAAAAAAGATGCCTAAACACAACCTGATGAATAGCAAAACTTCTCTTTTCTGTACTTCTTGGGCCAGCACTGCTGTTGTATTAACCAGTGTAGCACAGCTCAACTGACCAGAGCCAAAGCTGAACACACTCAGGCCATTTGGTACTTTTAACTCACTGGCTTGCCTCTACCTGATTGCACCACACAGCTCTATCTTTAAGAAGCCTTTCTGTTTCTTCTGATTTTAAAAATAATACGTATTCACCTTTAAAAATTTACAGAAAGCACCTGGAATTCTATCATCCAATAATAATCATTCTTAATAGTTTGGTTTCTCCATTTCAGCCCTTTTGTATGCTTATATATACACACACACTTAAAATACAGGAATCACATGAACATATTATATTCACTTTTTAAAGTCCCTTGTTATTTCATGCCTCTTCCTGTTCTTAAATATTCTTCAAAAGCATTACTTTTAAGGGGCGCCTGGGTGGCTTAGTCGGTTAAGCGTCCGACTTTCGCTTAGGTCATGATCTCGCGGTTCCTGGGTTCGAGCCCCGCGTCGGGCTCTGTGCTGACTGCCAGCTCAGAGCCTGGAACCTGTTTCAGTCTGTGACTCCCTCTCTCTCTGACCCTCCCCTGCTCATGCTGTCTCTCTCTCTCTCTCCTAGAAATAAATAAAACATTAAAAAAAAAAAAGCATTACTTTTAAGCAATCCATGTGGTACTATAATCACAGAATACTGTCTTCTATATAAACTCTACTGACTTCACTTATAGTTCTGCAGAATTTCAATTCCCAGATATGAGGTTCCCAAATGATTCCCCCCTAGTATTTTACACTTACTTCTTCCAAGCCCCCCAGTATCAGCACGAACTTCATTCACCCTTCTGGGAGTCAAAGGAGAGCCAGTAATACAAATATCATCTGCTCTTTCCAGGTTCTGAGGAGGCATAACCTATAAAGAATTAGATGCACAGAATATCATTATTCCAAAAAGCATTTTCATTAAAATACACTAACAGTCTGAGGCCAAAGAAAACTTGGCTCATCAGTTATTCAACCTAAATAAAATCAGTTGTCTTTTCCATTTTCATACTGATTGCAAAAAATTCTGGCGGCTTAAAAAATTCAAAACTAGTAACTACAATACTAAATATGAATCCATCTTCATTACCAAGCTAGAGAGTTAGAATATCAATCACTCTAACGTACAGAAAAGTAAGAGACCATACTGAATTCCTGCTCTGTCACTGAAACCTTGGAGCAATCACAAATTATTTCTGACTCACAGCTTTAGGGGTTTTTTCTTAGACACAGGGGTGACTGCACCATATTAAACCTAAATGCCACCCATCCACTTCCCATAAGAAACTAAGTTTAACTGCTCTCAGTGAAACAGGAATATAAGTAGACTAGAGACTCATGTACTTCTGTTCGAGAAAGATGTTAAGGTATTTTCACAAACCTCTTCACAAGTCGGAACTCTGTTTTCATTGTCTTTAATTCTGTCCCAGAGCGGAGACTCTGGTTTCCATGCCAAATGATCCAAGATCTGTTCTTCAATCTGATTAAGGTGCTTTACCACCTCTCTACAGAGACCATCTTCTGCTCGAATGAATACTTCTATCACCTGAAGTAACCAAAAATGCCCTTGGTTTAATAATTTTTTTCACCCAAAACTTGTTTGTTAAGTGTGAAGCAAAATGGGTAAATTTATTCAAATACTGTTTTATACATATTTATAGATACAACAATTCATCAAAATATAGAAATGTAAAAAATAGTACTACTTTGAAACAGCTAGTCTTCCTTTCACTATCTTTATAAATAATATATATAAAATGCATGGAATTATATACAATCTTTTGTATAATGATATATTTTAAACATTTTTTAAGAAAAAAGATGCTGATTTATTAAAGTTGAAAAATACTACTCCTAAAACTTCATATTTAAAAACTCTAGGGGCACCTGGCTGGCTTAGTTGGTAGAGCTTGATGTCAGGATTTCTAGCAATTACAATAAGCAAATGGAGTAATGAGATCTGGGGGCTTTATAAGTCACATCTTCATTAGTTTTAAATTCTTTGGCTTTATGTATGAAATTGTGGTAAATTTATTCATTTCAGAATGAATGAACTCTTGATCTCAGGGTTGTGATTTAGAGCCCCACGTTGGGTGTAGAGATTACTTAAAAATGGACTACTGTATTAGAAAGAATTAAGATAAATTCATATACCGAATAATATCAACAGAGAAACAACTACCAAATCAATGCCATCACTCTGCACCTCTATATAACATGTGAATGAGAATTTTTATTTTCTTCTGAAGGACACTTTGTTATATCCATAAAATAAAAAAGGTTGCTATATAAAACTAGCTAATGACATGTTTGCTACTTTTTTTGAAGGCTACTTAGCTAATAAAATGAAAATATTCTAAAAGCTTTTGTCAGATAAAAGGAAGAATCAAATGATGGTTTTGCCCAAAGATGTTTTCATATTATCTTAAAAGAATTTAAATAGTTCTTAGGACTCTTCTATTTCTTCTCCCCAAATAGAGTAGAAATTACTAAATATGTAATTAAAAAGGTGAGAAGAGAAAGGAGCCCCTGGATGGCTCAGTCAGTTGAACATCAAACTCTTTTTTTTTTTTTTTTTATATTTTTATTTATTTCTAGGAGAGAGAGAGACAGCGTGAGCAGGGGAGGGTCAGAGAGAGAGGGAAACACAGACTCTGAAACAGGCTCCAGGCTCTGAGCTGGCAGTCAGCACAGAGCCCGACGCGGGGCTCGAACCCACGAACCGCGAGATCATGACCTAAGCGAAAGTCGGACGCTTAACTGACTAAGCCACCCAGGCGCCCCATGAACATCGAACTCTTGACTTCAGCTCAGGTCATGGTCCCAGGGTTGTGGGATCACGCTCTTGGGTCGGGCTCCATGCTGAGCATGGAAACTGCTTAAGATTCTCTTTCTCTCTCTCTCTCGCTCTTGCTCTCCCTCTCCTTCTCCCCTGCTCAAGCTCCCTCTCAAAAAATAAAAAATTAAAAAGAAAAGAAAGAGAAGAGAGGTACTTAGGTAGTGAAATGAATTAGCTGGCAAACAACAGGAAGTTCATCTCATCTATAATTTCCTCCTAAGTATCAGATTTTTAAAAATACCTTATAGAAATGATAAAGTGGCACATCAAATATTTCAGTAATGAATGGAAAATTCCCAGGAGGCTTATAAGAAAAGGTGACGACCTCAAGGCAGCAAGCCAAAAGCGATCTATGGAATGCATCTTGTTCCAGAATGCCCTACGAAAGAAAGTGATTAACATTGAGAAACATAAGCCTACTCTAACAGGACATTTCTTACCCAGTCAAGTCAAATAAAAATACCACAGAACGTCTTATTTTCTGAGTTGGTGAGAAGTATGTGCTTACTTTCTTACAAAACATGTCTTAACTTTATAAATAAGACCGTGTTTTAGCAAAAGCAAGTATTAAAAGAATGTATATGGACTTCTAAAAATCTTAGATATTGTAAAATATCGCTAATAAAAATTACATCCCCAATAAAAATATACATATACCCTGTTGCTTGGAGGAAAAATAATATGGAAACATGTTACAAAACAGTATTTACAGTTAGAGGTCACTCATAAAAAGCCAGGGGGAAGGCAGGCAGGTGACGGGCTAAATCATCATGGACCAGAAGTCAACAGGTTTATCTCAGGAGACATAATCACATTTTCTTTTTTATTTTTGCTTATTAATTCCAACTCTATACATAAACATTCTTTGAATTAACATATTTTTTAATAAACATATTTTTGAATTAAAAAGTTACTTAGACACCAACCACATAGGCAACAGGAGGAAAAAAAAGATAAACTGGGCTTCAAAAAAAATTAAAATATTTTGGGGGCACCTGGGTGGGTCAACTGGTTGAGCTTCCAACTTCAGCTCAGATCATGATCTCACAGTTTCTGAGTTCAAGCCCCACCTCGAGCTCTGTGCTGACAGCTTGAAGCCTGGAGCCTGCTTCAGATTCTATGTCTCCCTCTCTCTCTCGACCCCTCCCCTGCTTGTGCACACTCGCTCTCTCTCTCTCAAAAATAAATGTTTTTAAAAATATTGAAACCTTTTGTGTATCAAAGGACACTGTCAACAAAGTAAGGAGAAAGCCCACAGAACGGGAGAAAATATTTGCAAAGTATGTATCTGATAAGGTATTAATATTCAGAATATATAAAGAACTCCTACAACTTGACAAAATAAAAGGCAATTATATACTATTGAATATTGTGAATAATATTCCAAGTATTATTCAGTCTGAAACAGGAATGAAGTTCTGACACATATTAAAGCATGGATGAACCTTGAAAACACGATGCCAAGTGAAATAAGTGAGACCCAAAAGAATAAATATTGTATGATTACACCTAGAATAGGTAAATTCATGGAGACAAAAAGTAGAGATTACTAGGAGCTAGAGAGAGAAGGGAATGGGGAGTCACTGTTTAATGGGTACAGACTTTCAGTTTGGGATAATGAAAACGTTTTAAAGATGGCTTGTGGTCAGGGTTGCATAACACTGTGAATGTACTTAATGCTGTTGAATTATACATTTAAAAATGCTTAAAATGGTAAATGTTATGTATATTTTACTACAATAAAAATGGTGTTTTAGTTTCTTAAGTGAGTATACAAGTATCCAATAATTATTATTAGCCCCTCAACTCCAGCTATGTTTTATATACCCTTCTGTTTCAAAATTTTAAAATCTGTCATTAATTAACAACTTTTAAATTCCTACAGCCATAATTTTACATATAAAAAAGAAATGTAAATAGTTACAAGAAATTAGAACAATTATCAGTCAATTTTAAAATTTTCTTTAAAATGTTATTTTAGGGGCGCCTGGGTGGCTCGGTCGGTAGAGCGTCCAACTTTGGCTCAGGTCATGATCTCACAGTTCATGGGTTTGAGCCCCGCATCGGTCTCTGTGCTGACAGCTAGCTTAGGGCCTGGAGCCTGCTTCAGTTTCTGTGTCTCTTTCTCTCTCTGACCCTCCCCTGCTCATGCTGTCTTTCTCTCTCTCTCAGAAATAAATAAAATATTTTAATAAATAAATAAATAAAATGTTATTTTAAAAAATAGGTTTTAGGGTGCCTAGGTGGCTCAGTGAAGTGTCCGACTCTTGATCTTGGCTCAGGTCATGATCACAAGGTTCGCAAGATGGAGCCCTGCCTCAGGCCCTGCACTAACAGTGCAGAGGCTGCCTGGGAGTCTCTCTCTTCCCCCTCTCAGACCCTCTCCCCCTTCTCTCTCACTATAAATAACCTTTATGAAAAAAACAGTTTTTAAAAAATTTCACTGATGTCAAAGTAAATACCACTTATTTCAAAATCAATTTATATTTGAGTAGTAAAATCTACAAAAAGTAATTACCTTGGTCAAAAAGCACTGGCTGAATATTTATGCTCAAGTCCTATCTAGTCAACACTCAACTTAGTCTTGCTATACAAGGCTTTCAGGAGGGTATACAGGTTAATGAGTTCATTTATTCCAAAAATTCAGGTTAAGTCTGAATGTTTCAATCCTTTTTTTTTTTTTTTTTTAATGTTTATTTATTTATGGAGGGGTAGGGGCAGAGAGAGAAAGAGAATCCCAAGCAGGCTCCACACTGTCAGCCCAGAGGCTAACACAGGGTTCAAACCCATGAACGGTGAGATCATGACCTGCGCCAAAATGAATAGTCAGACACTTAACTGACTGAGGCCCCCAGGCACCCCTGAATGTTTTAATCCTTGACTACAGAGTCGTACTGCCCATAAAAACTGTAAGTTATAGCACACGGCCTGCTGCACTGAGAAACACTAAGTGGGGGGCTGGAGGTAAGGAGACTCAGAACACAAGGTTCCTTAGGGGCCAATCTTGGTCCCTCAGAGCCATGGTTTGGTCTTTGTTTTATTTAGTTTGGGTTCTGTATGGGTGGGGCCAAAAGGGAACTATACTTTATCGTGCAAACCAATACACTGGTGGTTTACTCACAGATAGATCCATGTCTCCTAGTCTTTTCTGTTCCTGCTCAATAACTGATTCTAATACTTTATAGTAGAGCATCTCTGCAAAACGAAAATGTTTGCTGGCAATTTCTGCATAAATAATAAAAGAAACAAAAGTCACATGCAAAGAAATTATTGTAGAAAGTGAGAGTCTATCCCATCCTCTGCCCACAAAACAAAATATAAAAACCAAGCAATTATTTCATATACATGCACTTCCTACACCTGCTGTTCCCATCATTCCTAAGATTTCTTAATTTTCTTCATGGTAACCATACTAACGCTCAAAACTTTCTAAAATTATGGAATGAAATTTGCACTGTCATGGCATTCCATTAAGAGTCACTTTTTTTTTTTTTTAAGTTTGAATTGAACAGCTCTATGCTAAGAGGTATACAATTGGTTTACTATTTCCCTCATACTTGGTTCTAATTCAAAACATCAAACAACTTCTAGAACAGATCTGAGCATGCGACAGCTGTATCTGCTGAACTTATTCTTAGTATTTTGAAGAATCACTATACTTCTATATGTAATATCATCTAGTCACAAGTGAAAGTAAAGATTTTGCAAACAAAGTACCAGAAGTCTAACACAAAAAAAAGACATCACTCTAAAATTTCTCTCACAGAGAAGGGCCCAGAAACCACTTGGTTGACAAAAAAAAAAACCCTGGAATATCCATATTCTAGACCTCAATCTAAAGCCATAAATCTTTCCTTCATTTTTCTGATTTAGTTACCAAGAAAGGACACTGTATATAAACTTCAAAAATGAGAGCAATATAGACAATATTAAGCCTTACCTTTAGTTGAATTACTGAAATCCTCATCAGGCTGGGAATGCTGAGAATATATTTCATACATTTCTTTCAGTCTGTTGGCAATAGCCTGTGTTGGATCTCTGGAACATGTCCTTAAAAAAACAAAAAACAAAAAACAAAGTATCCATCTTAAAGGTCTTGCTGAGCCACAAAGTAATAAACTGTGTATAATTCTGTAATTTTACTAACCTATAAAAACAAAATACTTTGAACAGAAACTACATTTCCCAAATTATTCTAGGAGATGCCATACTTCCTTATCAAGGGTGTTGGTATTACCATTTTGCATGAAAAAAACGTATCTTGTGTGGAGTTGTACAGTTACACTTAGCATTCTTTTTTTTTAATTTAAAGTTTTATTTATTTCTGAGAGCGAGAGAGAGAGAGTGTGCAGGGGAGGGTCAGAGAGAGAGGGAGATACAGAATCTGAAACAGGCTCCAGGCTCTGAGCTGGCAGTCAGCACAGAGCCCGACGCGGGGGTCGATCCCACAAACTGTGAGATCATGACCTGAGCCGAAGTCAGACGCTCGACCGACTGAGCCACTCAGGTGCCCCTAAATTTAGCATTCTTGACCATCTAACCCTACACATCTGCAATCACTGGTAACAAACAAAACTGCCCAATTTTTCCTCAGAGGGCAATAGGACTCCCATTAGGAACTCCCGGAAGAAAGCAGAATGAAGGGGTATATAAACTATACTACAGACTCATACAAACCATTACTGACGCTCTTCATTTTTTCCTCCAAGGTGAAGTGTATTTTGGTGATTTTTTTAAACTCGAAAGGCAATATATGCTCAATGCAGAAGCAGTATACAAATTATCAACAGTTGTAACAACTATGTTTTTGTCTTTTTTTGGAATTAACATACCCTTTTAAAACTTGTTTTGAAATACGTTTAAGGAATAAAATTCCTAGAAGGGATTCCTAGTAACTCCTACTAGGAAAACCTCACCCGAATGAATACCCAGTGGTGAACCTCTATAATTATAGACACTTTGGTTGCACGTGGGGCAGAGGGGTAGAGGCCGTCTTCACGGCGCCCCTTCTTCACGGCGCCCCTTCTTCACGGGAAGGGCAGTAAACTGGTTTGTATTACTGCAACGTCCATGAGGTGATCTAAGCTGCTTTTCCTTCAGCAAGGGTTTTACCTGTCAGAAGGCCATTATGCTTGACCTCCAAATTTGACAATTTACCGATGAGATTCATCACCTTTGGAATGCTCTGATACCGGACACGTTTGCCATGTCCTAGAAGGCCACCGGAGCTTCTGGATCCTGCACAGCCGTAAGAACCTTTGGCTCACTAAGGGCTTCACTGAGCCCAGGCATTTCTGCCACTCCAGGCTTGCCCCCAGGAAAGCCACCCGGAAGAGAGCCAGTTTGAGCTCCTGTCATCTAGCTTCTTCCTCTCTCCGGGCACCCTCACACTCTTCCCCAAGGTTCTTAACCCTACTTTCTATTCTTTCTTCGATCTCTTGCTCTTCGTGTTTTCTTTCACTCTTCAATTTCTCACTCATACCTTCTCTGATGTTTGGCAATTTCCTGGGCCTTCAGTGAACTTCTCTCAGCGCAGCACTAGCATCTTCATCATAATCCAGTTCACAAGCATGGGCACAATTGTGCTGCTTCTTTCCCATGACCCCAAAGTCTGGGCTCTCCCACGCCACTTGTAATGCCGAGTCAGGATTTATTTCCACGACTCTGTCACAGTCTTGCATGACAGCGTTTGGTATCTATAATTTAATGAAGACACTGGCTTTCCTGGCATACAGAATGGCCAAGTGAGGATTCAGCTTGATGGCATCTGGGAACAAATCAATGGCTTTCTGCAATTCATCATCACTTAGGGCATCAAAAACAGCCACTATTTTATCATTTGTTGGATCCATCATTTCCTCACTCATCTCTATATTTTCACCTCCCATTTCTTGAGGGACATTGGTATCTGGTTCAATCACACCTTCACTGTCAATTTCTAGACCACTTTCCTTGCTTGATGGTTCATCTGTCTTATGTTTTCCTCCACCTTCTTACTATCTGTTTTTATTCACTGTTGCAGGTGGTATTTAACCCACCATGTTCTCCAACCACTCTCAGGAAGTGTATTTCCTTGGTGTGCAGAATGCTCGGGTCCTGCTTCCACATTTTCACGAAGGCCTCAAGTTCGTTCATTTGCGGCGGGGGGGGGGGGGGGGGGGGGGGGAGGGTCGTCCATGGACCAGAGGCCGTGGGAAGCAGTGGGTGCAGCAGAGGTGTGGCCCAGTCCAATTCCAGGCATGGGTGCTAGCTCAGCATGACTATATAGAAGCAACTATGCTTTTATTTTGATCACAGATATAAATATTCACTGTAAAAACGTAGCAAGTTTAGAAAATTCTAAAGAAAATAAAAATCAGTTATAATCCTACTATATAGAAGCAACTATGCTTTTATTTTGATCACAGATATAAATATTCACTGTAAAAATGTAGCAAGTTTAGAAAATTCTAAAGAAAATAAAAATCAGTTATAATCCTGCTAGAGGTTGCTACTGAATATCATACCCAAACAGAATTTTATTTATGAACACAGTCACAGGTACCTTTTTACAGAAAATAGGACACTCTGGTTTTACCTAGCATTTACTGGTAATATTTAACCCCACTAATGGTGTCTAAGATTGAAGAAGCTGCTACACCTAGAAAGAGATCTGGAAGCTCTAAAAATGAAGTCAGTCTTCTAAAATGTATTTATAAATTGGTTCTGTATTCTAGGCAAACAAGGTGCCCCTGAGGAAGAGGCATATAGACTCAGCCTGTTGGGTTTTAATCATAGTCAAGTTACGAATAAGACAGACTCTGTGAAAATGTAAAGGGAAATTAGTCAGCCTTGGTATTTAATAAGTCCAGCTGAGAGTAGGAAATTACTCAAGTGTATATACTGGGCCTTCTTATACTATACCATCAGAAATTAAATAGGCTTCTATAGGACCTTATCTCATCAAATCCTATACTTTCTAGGATAGGGACGTCTTGGAGGTAATATTTTCAAATAAACTCGCAAAAAATCTACGCACAGGTAATAAGATTCAGTTTATCGAGCTTTTTTCACTAGGACTCACTGACAGTCCCACCAGTCTTGGGCAGATCAAAGAACTAAAGGCAGTTTACCTCCTCTTCATGCTAAGGGTATTTTACAGAACTTACAGAAGTTATGGTGGCTTGACACTAGTTATGAATCTAACTGTTTTATCTTTTAAAATCTGACTCACCCCTCAGAAATTTGCACAGGTCCAATCCTCTTCGTGAAGTCCTTTGACAACTCCTATTTTTCTTGATCCCCCCCCCCCCAACAAATCTTTAGAACATCTGGTAACAGCTTGGTGCCTTGTGCAGTGTCTGGTGCTGTTAGTTTCTGTCTCCTGTACTACACAGAAGAAATCTGAGGGCTGCGGACTACTTGTGCTCCCCTCCAAATTCCTATGTTGAAACCTAATCCCCAGTGTGATGGTGTTTGGTGGTGGGGCACGTGGGAGCTGATTAGGTCATGACACAGAGCCCTCATGGATGGGATTAGTGCCCTTATAAAAGAGGCCCTAAAGAGTTCCCCTGCCTCCTCGCGCACTGTGAGGACAGCGAAAAGACAGCTGTCTATGAACCAGGACGCAGTTCTCACCAGACACTGAATCTTGGCACCTTGACCTTGGGACTTCCAGCGTCTAGAACTGTAAGAAATTAATTACTGTTGTTTATGAGGCACCAGTCTATGGTATCCTGTGATCACAGCTGGGGCACACGGAGATACTGAGGAAAAAGGATCACCAACAAAGAAGGAGGTCTATGTCCCCTACAGACTAACAACACATCTGAGCACGCAACTGGTATGAAATTAATAATGGGTGAATTAGGCCACTAAAAAGCAAAAAAAATTAAAATAGAAAATGGTCAACAATCAAATCTTAGAAGGCAAGAAGGACTCAAACTGACCTTAGAATCTGTTCCAACTTCTCACTTGGCGCATTCTTGAGGCCTGTTAGCATGGTGTGAAGACGACTCAAGCTGTGTGTTGCTGTAGAAACTGGGGTCACACAAGGGCTGTTATCCTTAACGTACCTCACACCAGTGAGTGGTGTGGAGATCCGAAGTGCTTTAGACTAAATGGGGGTGGCGGGGGGAAGGGGAGAGGGAAGAAGACTATTTTAAGTTAGAATGACTTTCAATTACTTCACGAATGAGAATTCAAAACAGACTTCACTGATAAATTTTAATGATTCAAGTATCTCCACTTTTGGAATTTGGACCTAACACCACTGGGAGCCACCGCTCTCCTTGTGAAGATGTGTGAAAGGACAATTTGTATTTTAGCCAGCTAGAAAGTCTCTCTCTTAAAAGTTAAACCTTTAAGACAAGGCGTACTTACCGTACTTCCCTATCATACCTACCTCAGGCCTCAGCCCGAAGGCACAAACAAGGAATATACAGGTAAGAGCATCACTGAGAAGCAGAATTTCACAGCCGCCACCCACTGCCCTGTAACTACTCAAAGACTGACCAAGAAAGCTGTGAACTAAACATGGCCCAAGTGAATTCTGTGATTTAACAAAAGCCCATCTAAATCATCAACTCTGCTTCAGAGAGCCGGAACAAAGCAAACATTCCTAGACGAGAAAACAGCCTGACAGAGAAGAGCCTTCAGTCTTCTTGCCCCTCCTTTACCTTTAGTTACTAGAATCTACCAGGTTCCCCCCTTCAAGTCAACAGCTCTTCAGGGAAGTAAATTTAAGTCAACATTCTTGAATATAAATGTGAAAAAGATAGGACTTAATATCTGAGAATTTAAGCACGAATACATATGCTAATAAAACATCTCCTCTATTTCTTCTAATAAACTCTGAAAGGTTAAGATAGCTTAGGAGTGTTTTTTATTTTATTTTATTATTATTTGTAAATGTTTACTTATTTATTTTGAGAGAGAGAGAGAGAAAGTGAGTGAGGGAGCGGGGGGGGGTGCAGAGAGAGAGGGAGACACAAAATCTTAAGCAAGCTCTGCACTGCCAGCTGCAGGGCCCGAACTCACGAACCATGAGATCATGACCAGAGCTGGAACCAAGAGTCAACGCTTAACCAGCTGAGCCATCCAGGTGGCCCAGGAGTGTTTTTTAATATTCAGGATAAACTATGTTTCTCCAGGTAGTTAAATATATTAATTCTAGAGACAGCTATAGAAATACCTGGCAAATAGGCTACTCAAGTTTAATGAGACACAGATAAGCAGAGGAATTTGCCATACAGATATAAATCTACCCATACAGATCTAAATCTACCCATACAGATGTAAATCTACACGTACAGACATAATCTACACATACAGATATAAATCTACACATACAGATGTAAATCAACATGTTTTCTGTGACTTAAACAGGATAGAGCCAAGATTCCCACTTGGTTTCAAAGAAATTAATTCTATAATTTTTAGAGGTCAGCGAGACAATCTGGGTGGATTAACTACATTCAGAAGGCTATTCCAGCTCTACCTGGCTTTTCCTATAGCCAGCTTCTTCCCCGTACATGAGCCAGGGCTTTGCTGGGAGGGAAAAACACCCTGCACGTGTACGGGAAAAGCAACAGCAGATCTTGCACTGCCTGCAGACAGCAGCGCCTCCGCAAAGGGAACGAGGTACGGCTGCCACAGACAGTGTTCTGCCCAAGGTCAGCATGCAGCTTCCTGGTAGCACTGTTAGTTCTTAGCTTAAAGCTTCCTGTGCATTCTGACCAAGAGGAGTCTTTTTTGACTCAGGTATAAATATTGATATTTTTTACATAGTAGGACATTCCTTCTCCAAGTAAACACTTCCAAACTTTAGAGTGCCCCAGAGCTCTGCCCTCTTCTATTCTCTATCAACTTATACAATCACTCTTCATGGT
The DNA here is from genome assembly GCF_003009895.1 of Hyaena hyaena. Classification (NCBI taxonomy): domain Eukaryota; kingdom Metazoa; phylum Chordata; class Mammalia; order Carnivora; family Hyaenidae; genus Hyaena; species Hyaena hyaena. The sequence goes on from NW_024080639.1 coordinate 2,139,998, forward strand.
TTTAAAAGCCATCGGTATCCTGATGTCTCCAGAACAGACACACGCAGCCCCAACCTCTGCTATGAACGCCAGTCTTGTGTCTCTAAACTGCCACCTCAACCTGTCTACTAGGATGCCTAAAAAAAAAAATCTAAAACTAACATACCATCATAACCCCAACTCTGAGTTTTTCGCCTGAATACCTGTCAATAATAAATATTCACAGAATGCCTACTATGTACCAGGCACTGAACACAGCACTGGTCACAGCCCTCATGAAGCTTAGATTTTAACGTAGGAGACGCGTAACAAACGATTCTTTTTTCCTATCTTTGTATATATCCATCTACTTACTGTCAAACAAACAATCCTTTCTACCTACCCGCTTACCTAAGACAGTGACAAACACTAAGAGGAACACCAATCACCAAGTGAAAGGGGAAGGAAGCGCTAAAGGTTGGGGAGGATGCTAGTGGTTATCACTCTACGCAGTGGTCAGTCTCTCAGACACCTGAACGAAGCGAGGAAGTAAACCACATGAGTATCTTGAAGAAACATGTTCTGGGTAGAGGAAACGGCGAGAGCAAAGGCTTTCAGTTGGGGTATTATCTGAAGGAGAACAGAGGTCAATGTGACGTGAGCGCAAGGGGTGAGGGGGAGAGTGGTAGGAGATGAATTCAGAGGCGGCGGGGCTACATCCCTGAAGACCTCAGAGGCCTTTGTAAGGACTTCAGCTTTTACACCATTTATGCAACTAGAGTCATCGCCATTTTCTTTCTCTCTCATCCTGGATCTAAGCCATCCGGAAACCCTGCGGGCCCCGTCTCCAGTCCAGCCCCAACACCACCACTGCTCTGATCTGAACCACCACGAGCTATCACCAGAACCAGTGCAACAGCCTCTTAACTCCCTATTTCCACCCTGCCCCACCAAACACCCCCTGTGTTTTCCATAACATCTTCCTAATGGCTTTCCTCTCAATCAGAGCAAAAGCAAAAATTCTTACTAGAGCTTCCAAAGCCCTGCAAGGCCCAGCCTGTCCCTTGTGACTCCCCCCCCACCTCACTTTTCCATCATTCTCTCAGTCACTCTAAGCCTACCACACAGTGCTCTCATTTTTCCTCCAAAAAGCCAATCATGCTCCTCCCACAAGCCTTGGCACCTGCTATTCTCTGGGATTCAAACACATTTCTCAGCTGGTCACAAGATTTGCCTCCTCACTGCACATCTCTGTTGATGGTACCCCCCTCGGAGACACCTTTCCTCACCGCTCCATCCATAGCAGCCCAAGGCCCACCCACTCTCCAGTCTCCCCAGCACCCTAAACTACTACCCTATTTTACTTTTCTTCATACACCACCATCCAACATCCTATATATTTACTAGTTTGGTTATCTATTGTCCATCTCCCCACAATGGAATATAAAACAGGGTACTCATGGCTATTGCGTTCACTGCTATATCCCAGTATCCAGGACACAATCTGGCATACAGAATGCCTTTAGAATATTTGCTGAATGAGTAAGTAAGCCAGTACTAACCAGTCTGGTCTTACAGGTGAGTTACCCCTTGGAATTATCCACAAGCCTCTGGAGGCATCTGTCAGAGGCTGTGTATTTTCTGTGAACATCACACAATAGAAGGGAAACTCTTAGTCTCCATCATCCTAATTGTATGCATGAAATAACACCATGATCCTGAAACTCAGTTTAACGGAATTTTCCTAAAGACTACAGATGATCAGTTTCTCTAGTGTCAAGATGAAGGTACCATTCAGGTCAATTGACATTTTCTAAAATGCTTACTACGTTCGATAGGTAAAGGCTGTACATTACTGGCCCATTTTGTCAAAACTAACAGTTATATCAGCATGGTATATCCACTTAAATTTATATTAAATGCTCTTTCTCTCAGATCCAACCGAAAACTCTGAAGGTTGATGCTAACAAAAATTAAATCAGTAAACACAGAGACAACATTTTCAATTAAGGATGACAGGATTTTGCTTTTTCATACTGGAAGAAGTACAACACACACACACACACACACACACACACACACACACGTTCCAGAACCACACAGAGCCCTTCAGGCATGTCTGCTTTCCTGGCAGCAGACAGCTCACCCTGTCGAAATGCTGCTGCAGGATGGCCTTCATCTGCGCCCTGTCAGCAGCCTCTGCTCCTGGACCAGAGTTCAGACACCGTGACAGAGTCCCAATTTCCTCTTCAGCATCCTCTCCGAGAAATATCCTTTCATCTAAATTCCCAACGGATAAGACATACTCCTCGTAGGCCTTATTGATGGCTTTACTATAGGGAGAAGAGAAAAAAAGACAAGCAAAATGAACACTCACAGGACTACCATTTCAGTTAGTGTTTGAGGCCACTTAATTTGTTCATTTTTTTTTTATTTACTAAAAGTTCTAATAATTTTGTGAAGGTTAAATTTCAGATCATGGTTAATTACAACTGAGGCGTATAAAATACACGCTTGCTACACTAGGCTCACCCTTCAGACAGTGAGTGTATTTTGCTGACAGTATATTGGTGAGGGTGTACCGACCTGCCTGGTAAGTGCAGCTTCTGGTGAGACGCTTAATTATCTTTCCTAGTGCTCTAGGCACCTTTGAAGTCCTTACAACTTCTACATCATCATCATTTTGACCTATATAGTTGGCAAAAGAATTTCTTTATCTCAAAAATTATTATCCAAAAGCTTAACTGTTGAAGCTTTAAAGAACAGCCACACAATTTCCAGTAAATTTAAATCCGTGTGCTTAGAGTAACAGTTGATGGATTTTATTGTTTTCCTATGTTCTCCCACAAAATGTATTCCAAGTTTCCAGGGTACAAACAATGAAGACACTAAACTCTGAGGCTTTCTAAGTACACAATTTACAAAATATTAAAATGGCCTGATAACAGAAATACTCACAAACTCTCTGCAAAGTTCCCAGGTTCTAAAAACCCTGTAAGATTTTCTTCTTTTCCCTTAAGGAGCTGTGATGAAAGAAAAGGTCCTTAAGTCATTACATTAAAACAAATCTTTCCACAGAAAATATTTTCACATAGTTTCTTTACTACTTACAAACCTTTTTTTCATAGAGTTTCCTAATATAGGGTTTCCAGAAATGTTCCTTTATTCCCTTTGCTTCCAAAACGAGGCCATCATGTAGGGAACAGAGCTTCTCAATGACACAAGGTGGGTCCGAGGAAGGTTTAGAATCCTTAGCATGAAAATCTTCAGATAGGCCTATAATGAACAGAATCACAGAACAGAGAGATCAGGTAGCATTCAACAAAACAAATCATAATAAACCAAAATACAAATAGTCTAATCAGCCTACGAGTTAGCATTTGAGCATATTGGAAACAGTGTATAGGGGCATAATTTGACTCTAAATATACCTCTAAAATAGCAAAGACAAAAGACAACATATGCAGTAATCTCTTCAATATCATCCTTAGCAACATACTTATGGCTATGTGTCCTCAAGCAAGGGAAACAAAAACAAAAGCAACTACTGGGATTATATCAAAATAAAAAGCTTTCGTACGGCAAAGGAAACCATCAACAAAACAAAAAGGCAGCCCAGTGAATGGGAGAAGATATCTGCAAATGACTTATCCAATAAGGGGCTAATATCCAGAATATATAAAGAATGTATGCAACACAACACCAAAAAAGGCCCCAAGCAGTCCAATTAAAAAATGAGCAGAGGACCTTAATAGACGCTTTCCAAAGAAGACATCTAGATGTCCAACCGACACATGAAAAGAAGCTCAATATCACTGATCACCAGGGAAATGCAAATCAAAACCATAATGAGATATGACCTCACAGCAGTCAGAACGGCTATTACCAATCAAAAAGACAAGAAATAACACGTTGGGGAGGATGTGGAGAAGAGGGAATCTCATACGCTATGGGTAGGATAGTAAATTGATGCAACTACTTTGGAAAACAATATGGAATGTCCTCCAAAAATTTAAAAAAGAAATACCATATGATCCAGTAATTCCATTGGACATTTACCCAAAGAAAATGAAAACACTAGTTTGGAAAGGCCTATAGACCACCATGTTTACTGCAGCATTATTTACAATAGCCAAGAGATGGAAGCAACCCAAGTGTCCATCAATAGAGGACTAGATCTCTCTCATTTTCTCTCTCCATCTCTGTTTCTGTCTCACACAAACACATACACTCACACAAGAATATTACTCAGCCATAAAAAAAGAATGAGATCTTGCCATTTACAACAACATGGGTGGACTTAGATGGTATTATGCCAAGTGAAAGAAGTCAAACAGTGATAGGTACCATATGATTTCACTTACATGCGGAATTTAAAAAGCAAAAGAAATGAAAAACAGGCTCTTAAGTATGGAAAACAAACTGGTGGTTGCCAGAGCAGAGGTAGATGGGGGGAGTGGGCAAAATGGATAAAAAGGATTAAGAGTACAAACTTCCAGTTATAAAATAATAAGTTGCCCCCCCGCCCCCCACCGCCCCACTGGAGTGTTCCTGGGCCTGCTGGTCTGTGGTGAGCCCGTCTCTGTTCTACGGGATGGGGTTTGCTGTCAGGAATAAGGCTTGTATCAAGAGACACCAAGTGAAATTTAGAAAACGACAAGAGGGCAAGACTAATTACTATGCTTGGAAGCGCTTGGTAATTCAGGATAAAAATAAGTAGAACACATAAATACAGGAGGACAGTCCACAGAGAGATCAGAGAAACATCTGTCAGATTGCTAACGCTCGTACAGAAGGAAATATGACGGCTTGTGCAGCACACGCTTGTGAACTCCCAAAGAGCGGTGTGGAGGCTGGCCTGGCAAAGTGTGCTGCAGCGTGCTGCATGGGCCTGCTGCGGCCTGCAGGCTTCTCAGCAGGTCTGGCCTGGGCAAGGTCTAAGGAGGCCAAGTGGAGGTGAGTAGAGATGAATACAGTGTGGAAAGCATTGATGGTCAACCTGACGTCTTCGCCTGCCACTGGGATGCAGGGTTTGCCAAAACTACTCCTCTAAATAAAGTTCCTGGGGCCCTGAAGGGAACTGTAGACGGTGCCTTGGCTGTCCCAAATGGTACCAAATGATTCCCTGGTTGTGATTTGGAAAGCAAGTAATTCAGTGCAGAAGGACAGCGGCAGCACGTCATGGGTCAGAAAGTTGCAGATTATATGTGCTGCCTAATGGAAGAAGATGAAGACACTTACAAGAAACAATTCTCTCAGTATATAAAGAGCAAAGTAACTCCAGACATGGAGGAGATGTGTAAAGCTCACACTGCTCTGGCAGAGAATCCAGTCTAGGAGAAGAAGCCTAAGAAAGAAGTTAACAAGATGTAGATGTCTCCCAAAATGTCTTTTGCCCAGAAGAAAGAGCAGGTAGCTCAAAAGAAGGCAAGCTTCTTTAGGGCTCAGGAGGGGGCCACTGAGAGCTAAACCAAACCACAATTTCTATGAAGGTATTTCAGATAAAGACAATAATAAACATATTCACTAAGTAGCTAAAATAAATGAAGAAAGGGGCGGCTGGGTGGCTCAGTTGGTTGAGCATTTGACTTCAGCTCAGGTCATGATCTCCCGGTTTGGGAGTTCAAGCCCCGCGTGGGGCTCTGTGCTGACTGCTCAGAGCCTGGAACCTGCTTCGGATTCTGTATCTCCCTCTCTCTCTGACCCTCGCCTGCTCGTGCTCTCTCTCTCTCAGAAATAAATAAAAAACATTTAAAAAATAAATGAAGAAATAAAAATAAAATAAAATGTACGAGGCATAGAGATGAAAAGTACAACATGAGGAATGTAATCAGTAATACGGTCATAACCCAGCAAGGTGCCAGATGGTGACTACACTTCCTGTGGTGAGCGCTGAGTGATGCAGAGTTGTCGACTCACTATGTTGTACACTTGAAACTAATGTGACAGTGTATGTTAACTGTACTTAAATAAAAATAAATAAGCAGTAAATACAGATAAAGTGTATCACTACTCAAAAAGACTTCAGTTAATTATTTATCTGGAGACAGTTAAAGAAAACAAAAGCTGAGGTAACAATTTTAGCATATTGCTAGAAGAGCTAAAAAACATGAAAAATAAAACTTTGCAAATACGTCTGACATTCAAATAAAAAATACAACTTTGAAAAAAGTACTATTCAAAGTATATACTATTTCTATACTTTCATTTCATTATATTAGATGTAGTTAACATATTGATTTACAGCTTATGCTTGCCCAAGACTCAGGATAAGAATAAATAAATAAGGGGCGCCTGGGTGGCTCAGTCAGTTACGCGTCTGACTCTTGATTTCGGCTCAGCTCATCATCTCACAGTTCATGGGATCGAGTTCCGTGCTAGGCGGCTCTGGACTGACAGCACGGGGTCTCTCTCTCTCTCTAATAAATAAATAAACTAAAAACAAACAACAACAAAAAAGAATAAATAAATAAGAGGAGAAAACCAAAAAGAAGCCACTGCATAGAAATATAAAAGGGAGTTAGGAAGGAAAGGAGACAAAGGAGAGAACGTGAAAAACATTAAATGTACGAAGCAGGAACAACTAAGTAACTCCACTAACTTTAAATATCTACCTTGGGGTCACCTGGGTGGTGGCTCAGTCAGTTCAACTTCTGACTCTTGACCTTGGTCCAGGTCATGATCTCATGGCTTGTGGGATCAAGCCCAGTGTCAGGCTGTGTACTGACAGTACGGAGACTCCTTGGGATTCTCTCTCTCCCTCTCCCCCTGCTTATGTGTGCATGTAATATTTATAATATTAATTGTAAGTTATAATTTGGTCTCTTACTGCATATAATACATAGAAATAACATGGCCTTAAAGCTCGATTAAATGTATTGCCAAAATAATCATTCCTATTCATCTTTTTAGTTTAAGAGCTAAGAATTCATTTTACTTATTCACAACCATACCGACTCCTCTTCTGTAGGAAAAAACCTGAAATGAAGATCATTTCAATAAATCCATTTTGAGCTCCTACTGTGTGTCAGACGCAAAGCTTGGCAACGTAGAAAAACAACATCAGTTTAATGTGACTTTGCTACTGTAGGTTTTTAAATCCTTCTTGCTGTTTCAGAAATTTCTCAACTTGTCATGTAAGACTTTACACTTTGTAATGTTTGCAACTGTTCTTTCCATAAATATTTTTACAGGGGTTTAAGTAATTATGAGTACTGTAGATTATGATGATGGAGCTTTTCAAAGCACTTAACGTCTCTGATGCTAGGAAACCTGTGGTATATGTACTGCTCCCAAGAATAAACACAATGTAGAAATGTGAGGTTTCTAATAATCTTTGATTTACACACTTACCTTTAAAATTAGGGTTCACAAGTTCTTTACGGTTGGAACACTGAAGGGCATTTCCATAAACCAAGTCCAAAGCACACAGCAGAAGATGATAAGAATTGACCAAATCATCACTAATCATGGGGAAATTGCCTATAGGAATACAAACAGTTATCAAGTAAATCTGCATCAACTTTACAATGGTTTAAACATAACGTCTCCCTTTAATTAAAATGACATTATACACGCACCGTACAACACTTGACTCGAAAGCTACATAAAGTGTTCTGGCAAATTTGCATTTTGAAATATTACTCTTAAAGTCTAATAAATTTCTGAGAGTGTAACTAAAACCAAAACTTTACAAAAAATGACATTCATTCACTCAATCCACAGTCATTCAACAATCATGAAATCCCTAGTAGCAGACTAAAATTTTATCACTGCTTTTCTTTGAAAATTCTAAACAACTTCATACATATCTCCAATGGCAGCAAATTCTTTACTGTGAAAATATTCTTCTGTTAAGAAAATGAGTAGATATTATATACCCAAAACTAATATGTTACCTATATTGAAATTAAAATTTTAAACTTAACTAATTAAAAACAAAAAAACTGAAAAAACTAAAATGAAATGAAGTGAAAATGAAAACACAATGGTTCAACATCTTTGGGTCCAACATCTAGTTTAAAAAGCAGTTCTAAGAGGGAAATTTATTAAAAAAAAAAAAAAGCTTAGTAGAAATACTTAGGACAGGAATAGCTGAAGAGTGATTTTTTCATGTATATACTTTAAAAAGGCCAGAACCTATAATCAGACTCCTAATAGTAACATTTGAAAGATTTTCTAATAGTAATACAAACTGATACAAATTAATACAAAAGGACCACAATGAAAGGTATTTAAGTCTAGAGGCAATATCCTGGAAATAATGCTGATGCTTAGTAAACAAAGAAAAAAGAAGCCCAAACTCAAACCTACAGAAACATGTCATTTCTGAAATGCTAGTTTACATCTAACACTAAAATCAGTTTTTATAGGCAACTGAACAGTTTTATTCTTAAAAATTAAGAAATATATGGGGCGCCTGGGTGGCTTAGTCGGTTAAGCATCCGACTTTCGCTTAGGTCATGATCTCGCGGTTCGTGGGTTCAAGCCCCGCGCCGGGCTCTGTGCTGACTGCCAGCTCAGAGCCTGGAGCCTGTTTCAGTCTGTGACTCCCTCTCTCTCTGACCCTCCCCTGCTCACACTGTTTCTCTCTCTCTCTCTCTCTCCTAGAAATAAATAAAACATTAAAAAAAATTAAGAAATATCTCTAGAGTTTTTAAATAACTTTGAGCATATCCCTTTTCCCATGAAACACAACATATAAAGGCTTCCTAGTGATTTTACATCACATGAATTCAATTTAAATAGCTCACATACATCTGAGGAATTATTTCTAAGCCTCCACATTTTTACACTTAATGCCTACCCAAATGCATGCAAACACCCACCCACCCACACACACACACACACACATACACACTGCTTTGTTTCAGGCTTTTTTCTTTTTTTTTCTCCTTTCCTCCAAAGAAAGTTACCACTTACCTCTGCATATCAGGATAAGTCTTTTGTATAGAGGATTCAATGAATCAATTTAAATGAATTAAAGAGAAAAAAATACTTTTCTGTTGCCAGAAAAGTGAATGATAATTAACAGGTTAAGTGTTGCACTGATAGAACCAAACTAACTTGCCTGCTTCCACTATAAAGATTTTTAATATTAAAGGAGCCGGTTTCTCAAATGTAAGACAGGAAGGGGCACCTACTGGCTTCAAGCTACAAAGCCCGTCACACTGACAAGCCTAAACTTGTCACTGGTGTGTACTTGTCATCAAGGGAAAAACAGCAGCACAGTAACTTCTAACAAAAAATGCCCCCACGGGTCAGAATCTAATTTAAAGCCCCTGGCTGTCCCAACGTGACAGACTTGGAGTTTCAAATCCTGACTTTAGAAAGAAATGTCACTTTGCAAGGGAGGTAGGGTGTCTTTCCAACAACAAAGATTACTTGTTTAAACTCCAAAATTGGCATATTTATCAGGAATGAGGAGACTGGTAGATAGTAAAACAGGAAGTGGCACCAATCGGTCTTCAGGCCGCAAAGCCCTTCATGATGACAAGCCCCAACTTGTCACCAGTGTGTACTCGCCATAGGAAGTCAACAAGGGTAACAGGCACAACCCTGGCTTACCTATCAGGAACGACAGTCTGGGATGCCTGTATGCTGCAGAGAGAGTCACGGGGAAAGGGGCGATAAAAGAGTACAATACAACTCTCCCCCAAATAACTAAATCGAGACCTGAATAAAACTAATTAAATCTTTCCTTTATCAGAAAAGATCGTAGTGACTCATATGAGATCACAGCGTTGGACTGTCAGGAGACGAAGCCTCTTCAGATTAAATAATTACAGGCTGAATTAATAACACCACTCCACCATGGAGTTAACTGCAGAGACAAAAAATATGCCACCCAGTTGATCGAGAGAGACCAAAATGTAAGTAAGGAAAATAAAATTCTTTTAAAATAATTTCTATCGTATCAAATACACTCATTCCCAGGGACACATATGCCATCAAAAGCATAAACAAAAGAGATAAAAATCCCAGAAGTCAGATACACTTGCCCACAACCTAATGGCACGCTTAGTATCATATATACTACCAGCGGCGCAAGCTAAAAGTGGCAGCGAGGGCTAGTGGCCATGAGGAGAGCAGCTTATATGCTCCTACACCGCCTTTTCGTGCCATTTATCATAGTACCTTTATCTCCACTAGAGAAACACGCCAGCGTGATGGAAAGCAAAATAACTAACAGTTTATTTTTGGCAGAAGAAAGACTTTTCTTTTCAATCAACCACGTAGCTCAGGGAGGAAGGATGGGCTGTCACCTAAACAGCTAGAGACGACCAGCTATAACCAGACACACCAAACCCGGAGACCCATGGAGGGACACATCCTTGCTCAAGGGCCTTCACATCTGGCATGAAACCAAGAGCTAGATCTGGGTTCAAATCCTAGCTCTGTTTCTAGCAGTGAATTTGGGGGCCTCCATTACCTAGTCTTTAAATAATTTGGGCTACTTGAACTAATAATGAAAATCTCTTACATTTATGAAATTCCTTCCAGCTCTATGACCCTTTGATGATAACTTTGTATTTTATGGGGCTTGCTGAATAGCAAAGGCATTCTACAGAGTTTATGTAATTAATATAATTGTATTTTTTCTTCTTCTTTAGATTACTAAGAATCATTTCTGCATAGAAATATAGAGAGGACACACAAAAATATAAAAACATATTTCACTGAAGACAGACCTCGGGTAAGTTAAGGGAGATGAGAGGGGAGAGAAAATAAATTGTATCCAAAGGCACTGGAGCAAGTGTATTTATCTGAACAAGATGCAAAAAGTCATCTGGACTACACTAACGGTGAGCAGTCACCCTCAACAAAGTTAAGACCCAGCTCATGAAAGATACAGCTCAAGATACCGATACAAACCACTACTGTGTTTTCAGTCCGTAATTCAGAAGAATAGCTCTGGATGGAAAAGATGTTATGTAGGAACAGATTAAAAGGATTTTCCATTTAATAAAAGAAGCTTTGGACATTATAAACAAATTCAAAAGACTTATGAAAAGACAATACTTAAAAAACGCATCTGAGATTCAAGCCACTGAGAAATTTTTCAGTTGAATCATTTCCTGATACACACTGCAGATGGACAAAAGTAGTACCTGAACATTTAAATGAGCTAACATCTGGATAAATATTACTCTGTCTTACCTTTTGCGTATATAAAAAGCACCCAACAAAAATGGAAAACTTCGGACACGGTACAGGGCTGTCGCCTGCAGGGGAGAAAGAGAGTTGTGAGAGAACAGAAGAATTCAAAAAGGACATCACAAATGACTATAAATGAGGTAACAAACAAAGCCCACAGGTAAAGGGAGTCATAGGAGATTCACTTCACATGAAAAATGTGAAAGAAGTTCTGCTCCAACCAAACACTGGTAAGGACGGAGCCGGGAAGAGAGTTCACCGCAGAAAGAAGAAAAGTCTGAAGAACTATAAAAGGCTTTCAAGGTCAAGACCGGTAAGGTAGAAAATGCGGAACAACAGTTCTTTTGATGACACCAGCAAGGCTCATGCTGCTGTAGGACCCGTGTATGCCCTCAGACAGCTCCCCACTTTCCCTTCATCGCGGCTAGTGGCCTGTCAACCCTCGCTTCCCAAAGACATTCCAGGTTATATCGGGTCACAAAAGGACTACTTCATGTAAATTCTAGGCTTCCCAGAATTCCTTCCTCTTTATCCTTAAGACTCTCCGTGACACTTTGCCAAGCTGTCTGCTAAAGGGAGTTTCGGACTTGTTTTCAGCTCTCGGCTTTTCTAGCGAAAGCTCTGCCACTGTTGAGAGAAGACATCTGCTGTCTCCACATCCCAGCGAGGAGCTCTGAAGGGAAGAATCAGGAGACTGGGGTTCAGTTCTCCCACGGTCTATAGCTCTGCACGCTTGCCCCCATGTGCCTCGGTCTCTTTATCTGCTGAACAACTAGTCTCCTTGCATAGGAAAAGGTTTGTACTTAATTCAGCAGTCCGTGGCAAGGCTTAAATGTCAGTGCCCTGCTTTTAAAAATGGCCTCCCTACCCCAGGCACATAACTATCCAGACTTGATGCCTACCAAGATAAAAATCAGGTTTTTTTAAACATTTTTTTTCTTAATTTGAGAGAGAGACAGAGACAGAAAAAGAATGGGGCAGAGGAGCAGAAGGAAAGAGAGACAGAATCTCAAGCAGGCTCCACACTCACTGCAGAGCCTGATGGGGGCTCGACCTCCTCAACCGAGAGATCATGACCTGAACCAAAATCAAGAGTCAGACAGGCAACCGACTGAGCCTCTCAGACGTGCCTCTTTTTTAAAATTAATCATTTTAAAGTCAACCTTTTTAGCTTAGAACCCAAGCCACTCTAAACACCAAATCTGTGACTCAAGCGCCCTAGAACTTACCCTTACTGACTTTACTCAGCCAGTTGCCTCTTACTTTGCCACTGCGCTGTATACCTCCTTTATCCTGTACGAAGAAGGCTCCATCTACAGCTCCAGAGTCACCCATCAAAATCCTGCCCATCGTTCCTTCTTCCATGGAGCTGTACCCGAGCGGCTCATGCGCAGTGCTTTAATGTTGCCTCAGAAGCTGTACGTTTCTGTTATCTTTCGCATTTATGCATGCCTCCTCTCCACAACTATACTGTAAGCTCTCAAAAGACCTTGGCTGTGGGTTTTTGTTTTTTTCAATACTTGTGTCCTGTGTCATCCCTAACGACATACTTCACACACTAAGTTCTCAATATGTACCCAGTGACAAACTTTCAGAGACTGGTATGTGTGGGGTATAGTATAGAGTCGTGGTACAGCACAGGGGTTCTGCAAGCGACTACTGGTGTCAATGACAGCTCCACACTTACTGTGTGATCTTGACCAAATTACTTAACCTCGTATGTTTCCCCGCCTGTGACAACAGCATCAACCTCAGAGAGTTGTCGTAGGGATTCATTCAAGTAATACAGCTTTAAATCCTCAACAGTTCCTGCCCCATAGTAATGCTCAGTAAGTGGAATACATTATCATCACTATGAGCCAAGAGTACTAATAAAAGTATACAGTATATTTTAAACTTTTAAAAATAAAGTTATCTTCTAATTTTCTTAACCAGAATTAGGTACTATACATAGCCTAATAGACATCAAAGGAAGCGCAACCTAAAATCATTTTCTACAACACTCCAAAGAAAGAAGATAACCTACATCTTTCTGTAAATGATCACATCAGCCTCGCTCGGATTTAGAACAAAGCATCTATTCAAACTGTATTTAACTGTACAGAGTCAACTCTCCGAAATCACAAGCAAACTGGACCAGCTGCTTCCCTATCAGAGGGGTCAACTATACAAGAAAGTACACAGTTTGCTTGATTTTTAAATTGATTTTTGCCCCACTTTTCTTGTCAACATTTTTCTAGTTCTATTTTAAGAACAACTTCCATTTCTACCTTATAAAAAAGGGTTCATGATAAAGGTAGAGGATTTGGATCCCGTGACCGCCTTTATCTCTCAGGAAAGATGGGAAACGCCGAGCCAGAATGAGGCTACAGATTTTGAAGACCTACTCAGAAAGCACAAAGTCATAACAGTTTCTTTACCCCTATTCTCCCGCTGTCCAGCCTCTCTACTCTTGATTGGTTGCAAACATCAAAATACATAGAGAAGCCAGGACGCAGGGGATTATTGCCTACTACATCTGACATAAAAGTCAAATAATAGAAATAGTTGATATTATACAGAAAATAATAGTAACAGTCAACATAACCAATAACATCAAATTAAGGAGTGGCTAACTGGTGCAAATACATAAGGTCTGAGGTCTGCATTTTGGGTTGCTTAAATGAAAAGGGAGAGTTTATAGAAAGAATAATCCCGTGCACTTTGCAATATGAAGGAGGCCAAATTCTTCACGGCTAACATACAATGAGAAGGAAAAATCATTATTTAAAGAAAGCCACCGGAAAGAAAGATTATTTATGAAATCACAAATGTTTTTTATAGACTAGCAAAATATGCTGAGAGACACAAACCGAGCAAAACTGCAGGACAGATTTTTAAAAATGTGTTTTTCCTGGGGCGCCTGGGTGGCTCAGTCAGTAAAATGGCCGACTTCAGCTCAGGTCATGATCTCGCACTCTGTGGGTTTGAGCCCCGCATCAGGCTCTGTGCTGACAGCTCGGAGCCTGGAGCCTGCCTCGGATTCTGTGTCTCCCTCTCTCTCTGCCCTTCCCCTGCTTGCTCTCGGTCTCTCCCTCTCTCAAAAATAATACACATTAAAAAATACATATTTAAAAAAATGTGTTATTCCTGACTAACAAATATAAAAAAGACATACCGCTGCTTTCTTCCTCTCTGTTGACGCGGCTGCTCCTCCTGAGGATATTTAAAAATGTCCTGGAAAATGGGTTCATATTTCTTAAAGATTACCGCTGACACAGTGAAGTTTCTTTCTAGCCTCTCAGTACGCTCTCTGAAATGTGGGGGTAGATTCGCCATGTCTTCCCACTTCTTCATCTTGTTAAAAAATTCAATTAAGCTGATATTAAAAATAAACAATGAGATATTTTCAAAATCAACACAAAGGTAGGCTACACAAATATCACTAAACCAAAGTGAACTCGTTACATTACTTTTAGACAGTGATATAAGATCCCAACTCATGCCTCTGACTAGCTTCGTGTCTTACCGACTGGTGTATTTCTCTGATTTCCCTAATCTACTTCTTTTCAGAGATGGCCTGAGTTTTTAAGTTATGAAATAGATAAAAATACAAAACAAGTCATCAGAGGAATGCAACCAAGACTCATAGACCCAACTGCCAGATTTAACAAACATTAACATATTGAATGAATTGTCATGTTCGCTTCAGGTTCAACGGAAACAGCCAAATTCTCATTTGTACTCCTCCCCAAACCCAGGGCCCCCTTTTTTCCCCCTAAAGAGGACTACCATTCTCAAGTGAGTCTGAATCCTTCCCACCCATGTGTTTATATACTTACTGCTTAATGCACTTACTATACCATCTATATATATCCATAAACAGTAAGTAGTATCATCTTTATGTGTGGTTTTAAGATTTTATACGAATTGTATCACACTGTAAATCGCATTCAGCAACTTGTTTTTTCATTCAATGTTTCTGAGATTAACATTAATAAGTGCAGATCTAGTTCATTCATTTTAATGGTTAAAAATATTCCTGCATATGAACTACCATGACTTTTTGCTTTCATTCCCCAACCAGTGCAAACTGAGGTTTCTAATTTTACATTAGAAATGTAATGTAATGTAACGAACACATTCTTGCACCAGGATGTAAGAGCTTCCTTAGGGACTATGCCAAGATGCAGAATTGCCAAGTCAGAGAAGGTGCATCTTCAACTTTCCAAGAGACCGCCAAATTTGCCACTCGAGTGGCCGTGCCAATTTACAGTCTCCCAGTGCACACCAGCAATACAGACTTCCTGTTTCCCTACATAGTGACTAGAGCTGGTTTTATCAGCCTTCAAATTTCCTTGATCTAAAGAGAATGACAGTTACCCTGCTTTGACTTTGAACTTCCTTACTGAACTTGTTTATATACATCTATCAGCTATGTGAGTTTTGAGCTTTGTGAAATCACATTCTTTCCCCATGTTTTAGTACCCATTTAGTTGTCAATCATGCAACCATTCGTTAGCAGTTCTTTATATAATTCTGGACACGGATCTTTTGTTCTTTCTACATATTGTAAATATCTTTTCCCAACATACTCTTCGTTTCTAATCCATTTTAGTCCAGTATGGCAGAAAAGTAAATAATCTGAACCCAGGGGTAAAATTTAAAGATAGAAACTGAGTTTTTGAAATGGAAACACAACTGAAGCCTAGGACTAGATTACTTGCATTAAAATGTTGGGTAAATTCAATTTACTATGGTTTATGATGATTCCATAATTTGACCTTTGCTCCTAAAGTTCCTTGTCTGTCACTTAACTGGATCACCCTGCCTCCATTTTTCTTCTCCGTAATGACCGTACTCTTGCACCTTATTTAAGTCCACTTCTGCAGGTGTGCAGACCAGATGTTCAACTCTTTATGCACTGCCTCTTGTTCTTAGGCCTAAATACAACTCGGGACGGAGTTCAAGGTTAAATAGGCTACAGCTAAAATATTACATTTCTTGTTCATTATTTTAATAGTAAGTGATTTTTTTAAAACATCAGGTACATAAGTGTTGACAGTGTTGACAGTGGCATTTCCCCCACAAACTGCCAAATATCCTTTTCCCACCAATCTTTAATAAGCCATAAGAGAAAAGTCACCCAAAAGGCACAAATAATAAATGTAATCAATTACACAACAGATAGAAAAAACAATTTCTGCCTCTTCTTTAAAACATGATTTGACCCTTTCAGAAACTGATCATAATAGTGTTGTATACCAGCCCCCCCGCCCCAACAGCAATTGAAGAAGTATTTACACATTCCATATATATTAAGATACAAATCCTGGGCATGTAGTTCTAAGTTTAATACCATATTTTATTTACCTTTACAATTCAGAGTATTTCCTAAAGTTTCTCTAATATCCTTATTTAGAATTTTCCCAAGATCATACAATAATAAGTCCTAACCTTTAATAGTATACTCTTCATATAAGACTTCTGTTTTTAAAGTTTATTTATTTATTTTCGAGAGAGTGAGTGGGGAAGGGGCAGAGAGAGAGAGGGAGAGCAAGAACCCCAAGCAGGCTCCACACTGCAAGCGTAGAGCCTGATGCGGGGCTCAAAACTCATGAACTGTGAGACCATGAGCTGAGCTGAAAACAGGAACTGAGGGGCGCCTGGGTGGCTCAGTCGGTTGAGTGTTAACTTCGGCTCAGGTCATGATGATCTCACCGCCGTGGATTTGAGCCGCGCATCGGGTTCTGTGCTGACAGATCAGAGCCTGGAGCCTGCTTCCGATTCTGGGTCTCCCTCTCTCTCTGCCCCGCCCCTGCTCATGCTCTGTCTCTCTCTCTCTCTCTCTCTCTCTCTCAATAATAAATAAATGTTAAAAAAAAAAAAAAAAAAAAGAGTTGGGCCCTGGACCGACCAAGCCACTCAGGTGCCCCCGTACAAGTCTTAGTACATTAAAATTTCAATACTTTTCACGAAAGAAGTAAAATATAATGGATACTAACTTAGATGTGATAAAGGAAAACCATGACCTAGTCTCTAAATCCAGCACTCTTTAGGTACAAATGCCCTGGAAATGATAAACAAAGAGAATTCTATCACCATGATTTTTGCGCTTTTACATTTGTTACACTCTACTTTTCAAACTCGGACATAGTTACCTCTGCTCAGAACATCGCAGGATTCTAGTTAAAGACACATAGTTTCCTTCAACCGTCCCTTTGCTTACAGTTGGCACAGATTTTCTGCAAGCCACATATAAGGCACATGCTAACCAGTGAAGGTCATTTCCCTGTAAGATAAAAGATTACTGAGTTTTAACTAGTGAGCTAGATATACATTTCAATATAAAAAACTCTGATGATTAAACTGAAAAGTGCTACTTTTCCATCTGTGGGAAACTGTTTTCAATGACGCCTCCATTGCCTGTGCTCTCTTATACTGTGACACTGACAATTTCACACTGGGAGATAGCAATCTGTTCTGTGTCCTTGTTTTCAACTATCTCAACCAGGAGCATAGCAGAAGATGATACTATGTAACTTGCAAGATCAAACAGGCAATAAAGATTCTACCTGGCTCAGCTCTCAGTTCCTGTGCCTTGGGGCGGGGGGAGGGAGGAGACCTTCTGTGGGACAAATGAACAGTCAGCCTCAATTTCCTTATCGGAGGGCTGCGAAACAGCATAGGAAATACAAGAAATCAAAAGATAAAATTCTATAACCGATACTCTGTATTAAATATCATACGAGCTTTATTCTCCACGAGACTGACATCGTCCGTTATCTTACATCACCCTGACTATAAGCTCCAGGAGTGCAGGGAGTTTTAAGTTTTACTCACTGCTCTATCCCCACCGTCTACAACAGTATCTGGCCAAGAAGAGGCAAAAAGAAAAAAAAAAAATTATAAATGAATAATCATCCATTTGCTGGGTAAACTGAGCTAAGAATCTGAGATCCAAGTCTTAAAAAAAAAAAGACCTGAGTAATCAAACGTGTTTTGAAAAATAATATACTGGGGCCCCTGGGTGGCTCATTCAGTTAAGCCTCCGACTTCAGCTCAGGTCATGATCCTGTGGTCAGCGGGTTCAAGCCCCACATCGGGCTCTGTGCTGTCAGCTCAGAGCCTGGATCCTGGTTTGGACTCTGTCTCCCTCTCTCTCTGCCCCTCCCCCACTCATGCTCTGTCTCTCTCTCTCAAAAATAAACATTAAAAAATTTTTTTAATCTTCAAAAAAAAAAAAGAAAAAGAATATACTATTATTTGCCACTTGCTTAACTAACACTGGATTTCACAGAACTTAACCCCTGTGAGATGAGATACCTCAACTATGCGGTGAGAATACTTCTACGTAATGAAAAGATTATCGTAAGAATAAAATAAGAGCTTCTTTGGAAGCACTTATGCCCATAACCAAAGAGCCGCAGGAACCACGGACCACAGAACCCCTGAAAAATAAATAGGAATATGGCCTATGCAGCCACATCACCTAAGTATACGAAAGAGCTCTGCACACTCTAAAGAACAAGCACTGTCCACGACAAAAACTACGCATTTTTTAAAAAATATTTTTATTTATTTCTAGGGGGAGAGAGAGAGAGAGACAGCATGAGCAGGGGAGGGTCAGAGAGGGAATCACAGACTCTGAAACAGGCTCCAGGCTCTGAGCTGGCAGTCAGCACAGAGCCCGACGCGGGGCTCGAACCCACGAACCGCGAGATCATGACCTAAGCGAAAGTCGGATGCTTAACCGACTAAGCCACCCAGGCGCCCCAGAAACTACACATTTCTTATCAAACCTCCAAATCAACGCTGTGACGTAGGTACCAAGAAATTCAAATTTACATATCACAGAATTGAGTGGTTAATTGTCCAAGGTCACCTAGGTCAGTCAAGCTCTATAGACAGCATATCACTCGGCCTTCCCCCCCACTCGCACCCCCCTTTTTAACTACAGGGAGAAGGAATTGAAATAAAATTCTATTCATGCAGGAATAAAAAGGAACCTCGGTGAGTCACACACTATCAGAAACACCCTATTATAATTAAATGATACTTTGGGGAGGCCCTCCCCTTTTGAGCCTATCTGCCCTACTCTTTCCACAAACTAAAACATGTTGTTCCAGAAAATCACAGCCTCGGGCTCCACGCCACACACAAGCCAACAGCGGGTAAACAAGCCACACTTCCGCGTCACTTCCCATTGGTCCATAAAGGGGAGGTGCCTACGGGGTCGAGCCTCACTGGCTAGAATGGCCATTTTTCTCAGCGGCGAGCCCCGTCCAGAGAAAGGGACACAACAAGCCTAAATCGCAGCGGCTGTGGGGTCCTGTGCAACGTCCGGGGTGACCAAAAGGCCCTCAAGGCTGTCGCAGCCCCAACTTCCTGGGGACAAATGCGGGCGTGTGTCTCTATCCAGGTAGGCAGAAAGCCCGTGTCGCTCGCCCGAAGGAAACGAACACGGTTTCCGCACAAGCACAGCCCCCGAAACTTGACAACGCGTCTACCCCACGGGGGCGAGGCGGGGACAAAGGCACTTGGGGACAGCAGGAAAGGAAGGGACAGAGACGCCTAGCAGCCCAGGCGCTAAACTCGGGTTACTCTCCGCGGGAGCACGGCCAAAAGTCCCCTCCCCTCCTCCTCGCGGTCTTCACAACCGCACCTGTTCATTCGGCCAACAAGGTGGCTGTGGTTTTTGCCAATCGTGGTCTCAGCACGCGGGGCACGACCTCAGCCCCGCGATGCCGCTTTAGGGCAAGAAATATTCCCCGCTCGGAACCCGAAAGAGAACAGCTGCGAGACGGGGGTCACTCTCTGGGCCGCTAGGAGCCTTCCGACAGCCGGGTCTGCAGGACTAGGGGCCGCAGGGAGGACCCCCGCCGCCCTCCACGCTGGGAACCGGAGACCCGGGACCGGCCCGAGGGTCCCCGCCGGGCGCCCGACCCTGGGAGGGGAGGGGCCCACCCCCGCGGCGGGGCGCGGCAACTAGGCCCGGGAAGCACCCCCGTCTCCTCCCCGCCGGCGCACCTCCAGCGTGTAGCTCTCGCTCATGTTCCGGTAGCTGTCCCAGGCCTCGGCCCGCGCCGCCTCGTCCATGTTCAGGCGGCTGCACAGCTCTTCGAACCGCTGCAGGGTTTGAGGGGCCGGCGAGCGGGCCAGCTGCGCGGCGTCCTCCGCCTCGCCGTCGTCTTCCTCCTCCTCATCCGAGGCTCCCGCCGCCGGAGGAGGGGGCGGGGGCGGCGGCGACTGGTCGCCTCCCGACGGCATCGCGCACCCCTGGGCGGCCGGTCCTCAGGTGAGCTGAGGGCCCGGGCCCGCAGCCATTCAAACCGCAAAGCGCCCGCCCGTCGGCCGTCTGCACCGCGACTGCGCCGCCACCAAGGAAGCCCGACCTCAAGTAGGCACCCGTAGTTCTGAGCACGGCCTGCTGGGACATGTAGTTCGGGCCGGAAGCCCACGGAGGTCAAAAATCATACTTAAAGGGGCGCCTGGGTGGCTCAGTCGGTTAAGCGTCCGACTTCCGCTCAGGTCGTGATCTCACGGTTCATGCGTTCGAGCCCCGCGTCCACTCTGTGCTGACAGCTAGCTCAGAGTCTGGAACCTGTTTCAGATTCTGTGTCTCCCTCTCTCTCTGACCCTCTCCAGCTCATGCTGTCTCTCCTTCTCTGTCAGAAATAAATAAAAACATTAAAAATATTTTTCTTTAATCATACTTAGTAACTAAACTCCTGTTGTGTTATTTGGGCTAAAATAAAAGAGGCTTCGCTACGTTTTAAGTAGGCCCCCATGCTGAGACCGTTCAGTAGAACCTTACTGAAGAGAAAAAACATCGACTTCTGACGATGTGTCTAAGGTGTCTCCAAAATTAATCCTCAATATCTGGATGTCCTTATCCTGAAAATAAGGATAATAGCAAGCAAGGAAGGACTTTCTCCTTCTCTCTCTCTCTCTCAAAAATAAATAATAAACATGAAAAATTTTTAATGTGTGTCTGATCTGGAAACTTTTGATCATGTCCCCCTAAAAGAATTACCTTCTAGCATATTTTAAATTTTTTTTAACATTTATTTTTTGAGAGACAGAGCCTGAGTGGGGGAGGTGCAGAGAGAGAGAGAGAGAGAGTCAGAGATTCCCACACAAGCTGCAGGCTCTGAGCTGTCAGCACAGAGCCCAACTCCAGGCTTGAACTCAGTAACGATGAGATCATGACCTGAGCCGAAGTCAATTGCTCAACCAACTGAGCCACCCAGATGCCCTACCTTCTAGCATATCTTAAAGTTGACATCTAAAATATTTCATTATAAGTTTGATCAGGTGTAACATCCAACATGTAATTATAACCCTTTTAAAATAAAACTGTTACTAAACTTTAAATATATCCAATGAACTCTAAGTATCATAACAATTTGATACTATCAACACTTTAAAATAGATGAACAAGGGGTGCCTGGGTGGCTCAGTTAGTTAAGCATTTGACTCTTTATTTCGGCTCAAGTCACGTTCTCACAGTTTGTGGGTTTGAGAGCCCCACACTGGGTTCTGTGCTCAGTGCATGGGGCCCGCTTGGAATTCTCTCTCTCTCTCACTCTCTCTCCCCCTCCTCTGCTTGCAGGCTCTCTCTCTCAAAATAAATAGATAAACATTTAAAAATACATGAACTAGTTCTTTAACAATTAGAAATTCTATATTGTTCTTTTCTCTCCTTTACCTCTATTCCCATTCCAACAAAATTTTATCTTAATATGTTTTGTGCTTGAAAGTTCTTTATTGATTTATTTCATATTTACTTTCAGGAAAACCATACATACAAATGAACTTTTTCAAGTATCCTTCTGTTTATTCTTTTATGGCAGATTCATCGAGGTATAATTTGCATGCAGCAAAATTTACTCTTGTAAGAGTACAGGTCTATTAATTTTTTTTAATGTTTTATTTATTTCTAGGAGAGAGAGAGACAGTGTGAGCAGGGGAGGGTCAGAGAGAGAGGGAGTCACAAACTCTGAAACAGGTTCCAGGCTCTGAGCTGGCAGTCAGCACAGAGCCCGACACGGGGCTCGAACCCACGAACCGCGAGATCATGACCTAAGCGAAAGTCGGACGCTTAACCAACTAAGCCAACCGGGCGCCCCTAGGCCTATTAATTTTGACAAATACGTACAGTTATGCCCACCACAATCAAACTATAGAACATTTCCACCACCTGAAAAGTTTCCTACTGCCCCTTTTTGGTAAAGCCCTCATCACATAGCCCCCTGGCAACCACGGACCAATTCTCTGTCCCCATAGATTTTCCTATTTTCTAAAATGTCATATCAATATAATCATACACTAGATAGCCTTTGAGCTTGACATCTTTCAACTTAGCATAATGTCTATTAGATTCCCTCAAGTTGTCACATGTGCCAGTAGTTTGTTCCTTTTATTGATAAGTAGCATTTTATTGGATGAATGTCCCAAAGTGTATTTATTCATTCTCAGATTGAAGATATCTGAAGATATCTTGGTTGTTTCCAGTTTGGGGCAATTATGAGAAAAGCTACCATAACATTTACATAAATGGTTTTGTGTAACACGAGTTTTTCATCACTCTTGGGTAAATACCTAGGGGTGTGCTATGGGCTGAAAGTGTGTGTCCTTCCCTAATTCATATGTGGAAGCTCTACCCCCGCAATGTGATTGTATTTGGAGATAGGGCTTTTCATAGGTGATTAAGGTTAAACGAGGTCATCAAATGTGCGGCCTTATAAGAAAACCACATGCATAGACAGAAGAAAGGCCATGTGAACACAGAGGGAGAAGTCAACCTCACAGACTGAAATGGAATGCTACTCCTGGGTTATATGGTATATATTAAATTGTATAAGAAACTGCCAATTTTTTTCTTTTTTAATTTTTTTAAATGTATTTATTTCTGAGAGAGAGAGAGAGAGAGAGAGAGAGACAGACAGACAGACAGCGTAAGCAGGGGAAGGTCAGAGAGAGAGGGAGACACAGAATCTGAAGCACGGTCCAGGCTCTGAGCTGTCAGCACAGAGCGCGAGACGGGGCTCAAACCCACAAACCATGAGATCACGACCTGAGCCAAAGTTGGACACTCAACCAACTGGGCCACCCAGGCGCCCCAGCCAATATTTTTTTTTTCCTAAGGTGGCTCTATCATGTTACATTCCCACCCTGCTGGAAATTTAAGTTTGGGGATTAAGTGGTACCAACTTCAAGTTAACAAAATAAAAATAAGTCATGGGGATGTAATGTACTATGTAGGCAATATAGTGAATAATATTCTGATAACTTTGTATGGTGACACATGGTCACTAGACTTATCATGAGGGTCCTTTCATAATGTATAAAGATAGTGAATCGCTATGAGGTACTCCTGAAACTGATAGAATATTGTATGGCATTATTCTTAAATTGAAAAAAAAAAATCAATTTAAATGTATTTCCGGTGATCATGAGGCTAGAATGACTGTATCCCTTCAGATTGAGCGATCAGATAGCTGTTATGCGACTGTGGCTTCAACTGCATTTGCCCTGTGTTTACAAGTCCTCACAAGTGTTCAGAGAACCGTGTGTTGGTACCAACAGAAGCCTTGTGTTTTCAGCTTTCGGTCAAAGGCACTATCTACTCAGGGAAGGCTGAGCGGAATTTCTATTTCACCTGGGGCCTGAAGAGTCTCTTCTTGAGACCTGAGTTAACTAGCATGGTATTTGTGATGAATCCTAGTCAGGTGTTCGTGTCCCGTATGGGCTAATACTAGAAACCCAGCAGGTCTACTTCTTTAAGCCAACTTTCCCTATTATGAATGAGCATTTATTGCCAAAAATCCAATCCAAGCATGAACGACAAAGACGAGATGGAATACACGGGGAAGCCTCGGCAATCTGGAATAAATACAACCTGTCCTGTTAGTTGCCAATAAACGATTATAAACAGTCATGGCCTCATGATGCCTATGAGGCCTAAGGAGTAGGTATTGGGCTACATACCCTCAACTGTTTGTACTACTGAGTTTTAAAACACTTTGTCTAGGGCGCCTGGGTGGCCCAGTTGGTTAAGCGTCTGACTTGGGCTCAGGTCATGATCTCACCGCTTGTGGGTTCGAGCCCTGCATCAGGCTCTGTGCTGACAGCCAGCTCAGAGCCTGGAGCCTGCTTCAGATCCTGTATCTCCCTCTCTCTCTATCTCCCTGACCCTCCCTTGCTCACACTGTGTCTCTCTCAAAAATAAATTAAAAAAAAAAAGTTTAAAAAACATTTAAAAATGCTTTGTCTATCTTTATCTTCCTTCCTGCATTCAGGCGATGTTTCTTTTCACTGAGGTCACCATAGGACCTGTTTATAACCTTTGTTCTCCTTTCTTTTACTGGGGGGAGGTGGACTTGCAAACAATAACTGTAGTGTCTGGGAATGTGTGTCAACTTAAGGACAAATAGGCCATGAGTGAGGGCCTCACTCTGGGTGGAGAGCATGGACGTTAACTGAGTCAGTTTAAGACATCAGTCATAACTGGGGCGCCTGGGTGGCTCAGTCTGTTAAGCATCCGACTTTGGCTCAGGTCATGATCTCACAGTTCGTGAGTTTGAGCCCCATGTCTGGCTCTGTACTGATAGCTCGGATTGTGTGTGTGTGTGTGTGTGTGTGTGTGTGTGTGTGTGTGTATCTCACTCGCTCTCTCTCTGCCCCTTCCCCGTTTGTGTTTTTTTTTTCTCTCTCTCTCAAAACAAAATAAATATTTGATATTTTTTTAACATGTATTCATTTTTGAGAGAGAGAGAGAGTGCGAGTGGGGGAGGGGCAGAGAGAGAGGGAGACACAGAATCTGAAGCAGCCTCCAGGCTCCTGAGCTGTCAGCACAGAGCCTGAGACGGGGCTCGAACCCAAGAGTGGTGATCATGACCTAAACCCAAGTCAGACGCTTAACAGACAGAGCCACCCAGGCGCCTCTATTTTTTTTAATTTTAAAATACTTATTCATTTTTGAGATAAATATTTTAAAAAAGAAATCAATCGTGACCAAAAAAAGTCCCCAGGAACCAGAGCAACCTTGGAAAGAAGAACAAAGTTGGAGCCATCACACTTCTTGACCACACTTCCTGATTTCCTATACTACAAAAGCAATCGTAATCAAAACAGTGTAGTATTGGCATAAAAACACACGCATGGATCACTGAACAAAATAAAAAGCCCAGAAATAATCCCACACATCGAGGGTCAATTAATATACAACGAAGGAGCCAAGAATTTACATTGGGAGAAGGATAGTCTATTCAATAAATTGTGTTGAGAAAACTGGACAGTCACATGCAAAAGACTGAAACTGGGTCATGTGTGTCTTATATGATACACGAAATCAACTCAGAGTGTATTAAAGACCTGGACATAAGCCCCGAAAACAAACACCTCCTCAATACTGGTCTTGGTAATGATTTTCTGGATTTGATGCTTAAAGCAAAGGCAACAAAAGCAAAAATAATAGTAACAAAATAAAACAAAGTTTAAAAAAACATTAAACTAGGGGCGCCTGGGTGGCGCAGTCAGTTAAGCATCCGACTTCAGCTCAGGTCATGATCTCACAGTTCATGGGTTCGAGCCCTGCGTTGGGCTCTGTGCTGACAGCTCAGAACCTGGCGCCTGCTTCAGATTCTGTGTCTCCCTCTCTCTGACACTCCCCTGCTCGCTCGCTCGCTCGCTCGCTCGCTCTCTCAGAAATAAAACATTAACATTTTTTTTTAAAAAACGTCAAACTAAAACCTTCTGTGTAGCAAAAACAAAATCTGCAAAATGAAAAGAATTACCTAAGGAATGGGAGAAAATATTTGCAAATCATATTCGTACATCTGATAGGGGATTAACATTCAAAATATATAAAGAATATTTATATGTATAGAATCATACAATTCTATTGAAACAGACAATTCCAGTAAAAAATAGAGGATCTGAATAGACGTTTTTCCAAAGAAGACATACAAATGGCCAACAAATCCATGAAAAGGTGCTCAACATGATTAATCATCAGAGAAATACAATCAAAACCATAGCTACCACCTCACACCTGTTAAAATGGCTATTCTCAGAAAGCTAAGAGATAAGTGTTGGTGAGGATGTGGAGAAAAGGAAACCCTTGTTCACTGCTGGGGGGAATGTAAGTTGGGGCAACCACTGTGGAAAACAGTATGGACATTCCTCAAAAAATCAAGAGCAAACTACCGTATGATCCAGCAATCCCACTTCTGGGTATTTATCCAAAGGAATTGAAATCAGGATCTTGTAGACATATCTGCACCCCCGTGTTCACTGCAGCATTAATTACAATAGCCAAGACATGAAAATAACCTAAGTGTTCATCGATGGATGGATACATAAATAAAATATATATGAATATGCAACATGGGATATTATTCAGCTATAAAAAGAGGGAAATCCTGCCATTTGCAACAACACGGATGGACCTTAAGGGCATCATGCTGAGTGAAGGCAGAGAAAGACAAGTACTATACAATCTCACATGTGAAATCTAAAAACAAATAAACTCACAAAGACAAAGAAAAAAAATGGTGGTTGCAAGAAGCAAAGGGTAGGGAGTGAGCAAAGTGGGTGAAGGTGGTCAAAAGATACAAATTTCCGGTAATCAAATAAGTCCTGGGGATGTATGTACATCATGATGACTCTAGTTAACGATACCATATTGCGTACTGGGAAGTCGCTAAGAGAGTAAATCTTAGCAGTTCACATCACAAGAAAAAAATGTAACTACGTACAGAAACAGGTAGCATAGTAGAAGGGATCTTTGTGATGACATGGCAGCTTCTTGGGTCACACTGCTGCAGTCCAGACTGGTGGCTCTATCTGTCCCACCTAAATGCGCTCCCCCTGTCTGGACGGATTACGCTCAGTCTTCTGAAACTACTTGACGATGTGTTCTGGGGTGGGTTTATTTTCATTCATTGCGCCGGACATTCAGGAGTAACTCATGTCCTGCAATCTTGGGAAGTTTTCCTGAATTATTTAGTTCATGGATATTCTTTCTTTCATTTTCTCTACGGTCCCTTCCCGGAAATCCTATGAATTGAATACTAGACCTTCTAAATTGCTCTTACAATTTTTTTCCTCTTTACCTTCCATCTCTTTGCCTATTTCCTGAAACACTTTCTCAACTTAATATTCCTACTTAACATTTCTGTAGAATTTTCATTTCTGCGGTCATGTTTTTACTTTCTAACTTTTTGTTTTCTGAATTCCATATACAGATAGTCTACTGTTATGTAGATAATATATATGCTAATGTACATTTTTTTCCTCTTTTTTTTTCTCTCCACGGATGCAATTCTCATCTCTTTGAAAACTTTTGGGAAGATTTTCTCTTTCTGCAGTTTCTGTTCCTTTGCTGTTTCTTGTTTATCTGTTTAGGTTTCTATCTTCTGTGTTAAAAGTTTTCCTACGAAGTCTGGTAGATCTTGGCAATCTGCTCATCATCAAAAATTGGGGGATAAGAACCTGATGGTTGTTAAGAGACTCTTAATACAGAGGACAAACTGAAGGTTGATGGGGGGCGGAGAAGAGGTGGAAACGGGTGAAGGGCATTGAGAAGGGCATTTGTTGGGATGAGCACTGGGTGTTGTATATAAGCGATGAGTCATGGGAATCTACTCCCCAAACCGAGAGCACACTGTTTACACTGTATGCTAGCCAACTTGACAATCACTTAAAAAAAACTGAGGGTTGTAAATGGACATAAACATCCTAAAACTGGATAGTGGTAGTGATTATACAACTCTGTAAATACACTAGAATCTATTGAATTGTACATGTTTCATGGGTGAATTTGTAGTATGTACATTATATCTGAATAATTTTTTTTTTTTAAAGCTAATAGGAAGCTCTGAGTACATGAGTGAAGCTTGATGACTGTAGGACATAGGTTTTTCAGCCTTGGGGCTACTGACATTTTGCACCTGATAATCCCTTGTTGTGGGGTGGGAGGTGGGGACTGTCCAGTGCACTGTCAGATGTTTAGCAGGACCACTGATATCTTCCCAGCAGATGCCAGAGGGACATACACCTACCATCAAGCAGCGACACCAAAAATGTCTCCAGACATGGCCAAATGGCCCCTGGGGAGGAAAAATTGCCCCACCCCCACCCCCACTGAGAAACATCATGTGCTATTTGTTGGTAATTAAAGCGCTATTTGTTGGGCTTCCCAACAAATATGAAAATACGAAATAGGAAATATGAAAATAGCTTTTAAACTATTTTCTCAGGAAAGAATTACTCAGAGTCTCCAGCACATTATCTTACAATCTCCTGCTGCAAAATAGAAATCTCAGATGCCAGAATTCTGGGAGCCAGCTGGGGGGAAATGGCTCAGGATGTGAAGCTTTCCTATCAGTCACTTAATCCTTTTATTTCAATACGGTACCCACGCTCTTGCCGGTGCCAGGAGCCTCCCCGAGCAGAAACAGCTTTCCGCGTAACAGACCTCTGGGCCTCTGCAAAGAGGAGAGAGGGGCAGTTAGTGGCAACGGGTGGGGAAGGGGTTCTAAGACTTTCACTTTTCCTGTTAAGAGCTGCTCTTTTATCCTTAGTTGTAGATGAACTTGGTGCTGCTAGTTTGTAAATCTTTTCAGGATACAGAAACGCAACATGGATTCATTTTCAATTTCCCTTTCTTTTTTTTTTCTTTTCTTTTCCTTCTTTCTTTCTTTCCTTCTTTTTCTCCCTTCCTCCCTCCCTCCACCCCTCCGTTCCTTCCTTCCTTCCTTCCTTCCTTCCTTCCTTCCTTCCTTCCTTCCTTCCTTTCCTTCAGATCTAATTATCTTCATTAAGCAATGCATGAATCTGGCAGCATCCCATTTAGTAAACAGAAAGGAGCTCCAAGTTTTCAGCTTTTCTTATTGCCAACTTGGAATTTAGCCTTTTTGGAGACTTTTGTAAATTTCCACTGGTCTGCTTCAGTTTCCAAAATTTCACAACTGTTTTTGATTTTTTTCCCCTATTCTCCTGGTACTAGAGGTTTGTCATTTAAAATAATTCCCTTTAGGGGCGCCTGGGTGCTTCAGTCCAACTTCGGATCAGGTCACGATCTTACACAGTTTGTGGGTTCGAGCCCCGCGTCGGGCTCTGTGCTGACAGCTCAGAGCCTGGAGTCTGCTTCAGATTCTGTGTCTCCCTCTCTCTCTGACTCTCCCCTGTTCACGCTGTCTTGTCTGTCTGTCTCTCTGTCTCTCTCAGAAATAAATAAAACATTAAAAAAAATTTTTTAAATAAATAAAGTAATTCCCTTTATGGGTCAAGTATTAGACTTTTTTTTTTTAATGTTTATTTTCTTTTTTATTTTTGAGAGAGAGACAGAGTATGAGCGGGGGAGGGGCAGAGAGAGAGAGAGAGGGAGATGCAGAATCTGAAGCAGGCTCCAGGCTCTGAGCTGTCAGCACAGAGCCTGATGAGGGCCTTTGAACTCACGAACCTCAAGATCACGACCTGGGCCAAAGTCGGAAGCTTAACCGACTGAGTCTCCCAGGTGCACCTTGAGTATCAGACTCTTGATCTCAGCTCAGGTCTTGATCTCAAGGTCTTGAGTTCAAGCCCCAGGTTGGGCTCTTTCCTGAGTGTGAAGCCTACTTGAAAAAAAAATTCCCTTTCACAATTTAGTGGATTTTGTGAGAATGCAGAACTATATGCATGTGGCCACACTATCGTACATTCCCGCCAGCCATGTTTGAGAGCTCCAATTTCTCCCTCTCTTTGCTAACACTTGTAATTGTCTGCTCACCCTAGGGGGATGAAGTTGTATCTTTTTTAAATTTTGATTCCCATATATCTGATGGCTAAACAATGTCAAGCCTCTTCTCATGTGCTTCTTAGCCATTTGTATACTTTCTTTAGAGAACTGTCTATTCTAATCTGCCCATTTTACAACTGGGCTTCAGTTTCCATTGGCTGGGTTGTAAGAATCCCTTCTGTATTCTGATACTAGGTCTTTATCAGATCCATGATTTGCAAATATTTCCCCCAGTTCTGTGGGTTATCTTCACTTTCTCGAAGGTATCCTCTGAAGAACTAAAGATTTTCATTTGGATGAAGTCTAGTTTATTTTTTCTTTACATTTTTGCCAAAGATCACAAAGATCTGTCCCCATGTTTTCTTCTAAGAGGTTTATGGTTTTATTTCTTACGTTTTGGTCTGTCTATTCTGAGTTAACTTTTGTGTGTGGCGTAGGGAAAGGGTGCAACTTTATTCTTACGGATATAAACATGTAGCTGTTCTGAATATCCTTTTCCCCGTTGAATTGTCTTTGCACGCTTTTCAAAGACCAACTGACATTAAGTGTAGGATTTCTTTTTAAATTTTCATTCCTGTTCCATTGATCTCTATGCCTATCCTAACTCCTATGCTACACTGTCTTGAAGTTTTGAAATTAGGAAATGTAAGTCCTCCAACTTTGTTCCTTCAAAAATCATTTGCCTATTCCAGATCCTTGCATTTCTATATGAACCTTGGGAGTCAGTTGTCAATTTCTGCAAAGAAGCCCGCTGTTGTTGTTTTTTTTTTAAATATAGTTTATTTATTTTTGAGACAGAGAGACAGACAAAGCGTGAGCGGGGGAGGGACAGAGAGGGAGACACAGAATCTGAAACCGGCTCCAGGCTCTGAGCTGCCTCACTGGGGTTTTGATAAGAACTGCACTGAATCTGTAGGTCAATTTGGGGAGTCTTGCCATTTATTTAGATCTTTCCTTAATTTCTTTCAATGATGTTTTGTAGTTTGCAGTGAACAAGTTTTACACGTCTTTTCTAAAATATATTTCTCAGTATTTTGTTTAATGATGCTGTTATAAAATTGTGCTCTTAATTTCATTTACTGATCATTTCTGCTTGTGTATAGAAATATAATTGCTTTTTCCATATTGCACTTGCATTCTGCAGTCTTGCTAAAATTGTTTATTACTTTTAATAGTTGGTTTTTTTTTTTTTTAGCAAATTTCTTAGGATTTTCTATTTATAAGATCATGTCATCTGCAAATAGTTTTTCTTCTTGCTCCCCAACCTGGATACCTTTTTCTCCTTTTCTGGCCTTATTATCCTGAATAGAACTTGCAGAACAATGTTCAATAAAAGTGCCAAGCACGAACATCCTGGTCTTGTCTTAGAAAATATTCAGTCTTTAGCTATTAAGTATGATGTTAGTTGTTGGTATTTTATAGACGCCCTTTATCAGGTGGAGATAGTTCTCTTCTATCCCTACACTTTTCAGTTGTTTGCTTTTCAATCATGAAAGGGTGTTGGATTTCATGAAATGTTTTTTTCTGCATCTATTGAGATACTTTTATGGCTCCCCCCACCCCCTTTTTTCTGTTAATAGTACATTGATTGTTTCTTGTATGTTGAACTAATTTTGTAATCCTGGGATAAATCCAACTTGGTCATGGTGCATAATCTCTTTCATATGTGGTTAGATTCAGTTTGCTAGCAATCTGTTGAAAAATTTTGCATTTTATAGTCATACAGGTTATCAATTGGCAGGTTCCTTGTGGTGTCTTCGGCTTTTGTATCAGGATAATACTGGACTCATAAAACACAATGGGGACTATTTCCTCTTCCATTTTTGGATGAGTATGTGATGGATAAGTACTCTTTTTTCCCCTCCTGTAGAGAGACCACCTCACCCAGGGATCTTATATTTATTGTTGTTGTTGTTAGTAATTTAATCTTGATAATTTATTATACTCCTTATTTTATTATAGTCTTTTTTTTCAAAAATTTTAATTTTTATTTTTGAAAGAGAGAGAGAGAGCACAGTGGGGTAGTGGCAGGGAGAGGGAGACACAGAATCTGAAGCAGGCTCCAGGCTCTGAGCTGTCAGCACAAACGCGGGGCTCGAACCCACAAACCGTGAGACAATGACCTGAGCTGAAGTCGGACACTTAAAACAGTTGAGCCACCCAGGTGCCCCTCTATTTTTTTTCTTGATTGTTTCACCAGTTTGTGCGCTAGAATTTGTCATTTCATCCAGCTTTATCTAATTTATTGGCATACAATTATTCATAATGTTCCCTTATGATCCTTTTTGTTTCTGGAAGGAGGGTAGGAATGTCCCCTTTCATTTTTGAATCTAGTAACTTGATGCTTCTGTTTTTTTACTGACCAGTCTAGCTGTAGGTTCATCAATTTTGTTGGTCTTTTAAAAGAACTACCTTTTTGATGTGAGATCTTTTCTTTTCTTTTTTAAAGTAGACTCTCCGCCCAGCATGAAGCCCAATGCAGGGCTGGAACTCACAACCTGAACTGAGATCAAGAGCCCAAGGATCAAGGCTCCTGAGTGACTAAGTCAGTTGAGCATCTGGGTCTTGATTTCGGCTCAGGTCATGATCCCAGGCCGGGATCAAGGGATGGAGCCCTGTGGCAGGCTCCATGCTGATGGATCTTGCTTGGGATTCTCTCATCCCTCGGCCACCCTCTCCTTTCTCACTCTTTCTCTTTCTAAAGAGAGAGGAGAAATGGAGAGGGAGAGGGAGAGAGGGAGAGGGAGAGAGGGAGAGGGAGAGAGGGAGAGGGAGAGGGAGAGAGAGAGGGAGAGAGAGAGGGAGAGAGAGAGGGAGAGAGAAGACACTCAACTGACTGAGGCACCCAGGTGCACTGAGATTTTTTTTTTTAGAAATTTATACTTATAAATTTCCTTTTATGCATCATTTTGGCTGCATCACCTATGTTTTGGAATGTTGTATATTTGTTTTCATTCATCTCAAAATATTTTCAACTTTGAGATTTCTAGGATTCATTGGTTATTTAGGAGTGTGTTAACTTCTACATATCTGTGAATATCCACACTTTGTAACTGACTTCAAACTTCATTCCACTGTGGCTGGAGAACATACCTTGTATAATTACTTCTTTCAAAATTTGACTTGTTCCATGGTCTACTTGGAGAATGCTCGTGTGTACCTTAGAAGAATCTTTTTTTCCCCCCTTTTGCTATTATTCAGTGATGTGTTCACCAAATGCTTTCTTAGGTCTAGTTGTTTTATCCCGTCATTCCAATCTCGCTTCCTTGTTGACGGTTTGCCTACTCGTTCTATTGTTATTCAAAGTGGGATGTTGAAGTCTCCAACCATTATCGTTATTTTTCCTTTCGATTTTGTTACTTTTTACTGCATGTATTTTATGGCTCTGGTGTTAAGTGCCTATGTGTTATATTTTTCTGATAGAATGAGCCTTAAGTCATTACAAAATGTTCTCATTCATTTCTAGCAACATTTGTTTGTTTTAGAGCTTACCTTTTAGGAGTATAGCCACTTGAGTTTTCTTATATTTACTGTTTACATGATATATTGTAGATATATCATGCACATATATGACACCGTCTAAGTAATGCATATATATCTAAATAATTCACATTAACATACATAAATTATTTAGATTATAATCAATGCAGGCGTGTCAGATCAGCGGAGACACTATATACTAAAAAAACGCTGGGACACTGCATAACAATTAACGCACCAAATATTTAAAAAAAAGTACACATGTACAGAATTTGGGCGTGAAAAGATTTTTCTGTGGAAAAATATCAGAAACTTAAACATGAGAAAATGGACTATCAATACGACCACATAAAAATGTATAGCTTGCACACATTTAAAAAAAAAAAACAAAATTCACAGGCAGATTGAGAAAAATATTTACCACTTGTATAACAGGTATTGCAGAAAGAACAAGAACAGTTAATGCACAGACTACAAATGGCCTTATGAAGAGATATGAGACTTTATATTACTAATAATCAAAGAAATATGAGCTATCAAGTTGACAAAGATTAAAAGATGTTCTAATACCCAGGGTTGCTAAAGAGACATTGGGAAGGAAGTAATTTTACTGTCTGTTCTTGGGTCAGAAAATGGTAACAGTCCGACTGGTCTTAAAATTCAAACATAACTATTTCATGCATAGGTATTTATTCTAATAAAAAAATCATAAGTATATGAGAAGACTTAACTATAAATGTATCATTATTTAAATAGTCCCAAACTGAAAAACATCTCAATGCTCAAAAATTGGGCATTAAATAAGCTATGTCCCATCTATATAGTGGAATGAGAAAGTCCTTAAAAATGTTGTGGAAGATTCTTTAATGATGTGGAAAAATTATCATGACATAATAAACGAAAAAAAGTTACACAATGGTACGTACAGTATAACTCCATTCTTATTAAAATAATATATAATATGTATATGCAAAGAAAAATGACCCAAAGCTTAACAGTTTTATCTCTGAGCTTTTAACAGTGTGGGAGTTTTGGTTTACTTTGTGCTTCCCCAACTCCTCCTCCCCAACCTCCCACCCCCCCCAAATTTTCTAGAATAGGTAGGTCTTAGTTTTTAGTAAGAAAAAGGAAGAATAATTTAAAAATTCATCAAGATGTTATTTTTGCCTATTAATTTGGCAAAGATTACTTCAAAAAGACAATACACAGTATTGGTAAGATTTTGGGGTGAGCATGCACAAAATGTATGCTGCTGTGATAGTATAAATTGCTACTAATGGTATCATTAAAAACTTGGCAACACAAATCAAAATCCTTAAGAACAGAGGAAGTATTTTCACTTCTGGGGATTAAGGAAGTCATAGGGATGGATGCAAAAGATGCATTTATAAATTCGAATGTCCATTTTTAAGTACATGGTTAAATTCCATCTGTATGAGACAATACTACGTATCAAACATCACAACGCAGGGCACTTACTGACACAGGTCAGTATATTAAGGGCAGACAGTAAATATTACGTCCCATATAATATTGATTTAATATGAAAGTGTGTAAGTTTCCTAGGGCTACCGTAACAAATTACCACAAACGGGGTGGCTTCAAACAACAGGAATTTATTCTCCCACAATTCAGGCCAGAAGTCCCAAATCCAGGTGTTGGCCGGGTCACTTCCTTCTGGAAGCTCTGAAGGAAGATCTGTTCCATGCTGCTCTCTTGGCTTCTATGGTGGCTGACAATCCTTGTTGGTCCTTGGCCGGTAGCTGTGTCACTGCAGTCTCTGCTTGTTGTCTTCTGACCTTCTTCCCTTTCTCTCTGTGTCCTCTCCTCTTCTTACAAGGAACCAGTCATTGGATTTAGGGCCCACCTTATTCTAGCATAACTGCATCTTAACTAATTACATCTGCCAGGACCCTATTTCCAGATAAGGTCACATTCTGAGGTTTGGGCTTGACATAAATTTTTCTTGGACACAATTCAACCCACTACATGTATGTAACATACATATTAAACACATTGGGCATCTATATGAACAGTATTTATCTTGGGGTGGGTTTATGATGATTTAAATAGTTTTCTTTGTGCTTTCCTGCATTTTAGAATAAATAGCTTATGTACTGGAGTTGTATTTACGTAGAGACTAAGTTCTAAATCTGTTAAGGTGAACATTACTTGTAGTCAACAATCACTCTCTCCTATAGCTCACAAAATACAGAACGTATCATTTTGTACATAGCGTATGGTCTCTCAGAAACGTCTAACATAGCCAGCCAATTCTTCCTCTAGCACTGTGTAGATTGCTGTTCCTCTGGGTGAGCACTAGAGGAAGCAGTTGGCTTGTGTTTACATGCTACATTGTACAGAAAAGAAAAAGAAAGGTTTTCTAAGCATGAAAGTATAGTTGAATGGGTTTCAAGTTAAATGAGTATATGATGAGACTCTACTGTTCTACTTCTCTAATTAGAGGGAAACTAAATTTCTTTCATGTTTATAAAAACACCAAAAACAATCGTGATGAATTAGGAAAGACTCTTCAGATCAAGGGAAAGAAAAATAATTACTGATTTCCAAAATGTATTCCTTTAAGGTTAGGTATATCGCTGAGTCTTTCTGGATTTTTTTTTAAAGGTTAGGGGAAGGAAATAATGATATTGTAGATATGATTATAACCAACTTCTGCTTTTTAAAAATTCTTCCAAAGCATTCTTTCCTTTTAAAGGTTTAGGACTACAGTTTCTTTTATAACTAGATTAAGATCAATTATATATAAAAGTCAATTTAAAAAAAAGGAGTATTGTCATGTACAGAGGCTGACATCATGGGTAGTCAAAGAATATGTTTAATAAAAAATAATTAAACTTCCATTTGCTCTATAGAACATCATAGAAAGTAATTTAATAAATTACAAATGACTTTTTAAGACGTTTGCTCAACTACAGAAAGCAAATTCAGACTACACAAAACACAACTGGTAAATATTGCAAATGTCCAAAAGAAAAATTGGACTAAGACTTGAATCATAACCTGAAACAAGGGCTATAAATACAAGGCAATAACAGCTATAATTCTTTTAGTAACTACCGACACAAACTCGGATATCCTTCCAACTGCAACTTTAGTATTATGTAATTCTACGGATTTCTTTTCCTTATAACCCTTAACTTTACACAACCATATATGCATTTGTTTTAAGCTGAGAGCTGGACAACTTTTCCCCAATCAATACTAAATAGAAGTGCCTTGAAACCCAAGAGAACGTTGAAAGTTAGTATTAATGCTTTGAAAACTGCAAATTGCCTTATTACGTAGAAAGAGAATCACTAAGATGTTAACCAAATTCATTTGACCGTAATTAGGAAAATACTTTATCTCATAAATTTGATATAAATTAGAATTTTAGTGACAAGATCTAGGGTTTTTTTTTTTCTTTTCTTTTTTTAAAATTGGGGAACGAAAGGAATAAAGATCATGTGGGTAGAACTAGAGGGAGAGAGGGGGAAGTGTGGATGCTGTTGAAATACTTTCACCGGCAAACTAGGCTGACTGTGTTTGAGAAACTTTGGCTATCTCATAGGTGTATTCTAGTTAAACAAAAGTGCAATACTGCAAAGGGAAGATACTAAATATGTAATATATCATTTTCATGATGAAGAATTACTACCCACTTCTCCTGGATGGGCATTAGAGTGACTATTGCTAAGACATTGCATAAAGGACTATCAATTCAAAGTACTATTTTGGGAAAAATACAAAAATCAATACAATCCCAATGGAACTTATATGATTTTGTAAATACATGTAACACTGTCTCTCTAACAAGGAGTTAGTTATTTTACATACAGAGACATAATTTACTGGTAAAGACCTTGGAAAATCCAATATAATTGCTGGGCTCATGACAAAACAACAGAGTTTTATCAAAACGTACTGAAAGTTACTTTTTTCCTGTGGGAGAGAAGTGGGGTACTTTCCCCCCCTAAATTTATCCCCTCACAAACGTTATCACTGATTTATTCAAGTACCAGAAAATGCTAACGTCTTTCTCTCCTTAGGAAGTAAATGATATTTTATGTCCAATTCAGTTCCAATTGTCTTAAATGTAGATGAAGGTGAATCTGGACCTCTCCATCTTGTCGGAATTAATAGCAGCTTTAGCAGGAGAAACTGTATCACAAATCAAATGTCAGACAAATTTTCCATGAGAAAGGGTTCTAAGAAATTGATCAGAAGCCTTGGGCTTCATTTTTGTGGTTTACGGGTATAACTTGTACATATTTTTTGAGAGTATTCAAAGTGCATATTCTAAATGGGCCAACTCAGTATATTTAATATAAACTGATAACCCAACACTGATTCCGGGCAACATTTCATCTGCTTCTACCTAGAAACTCAAAATGAATTCAGGCTATTCTGCATATTACTTTACCACTATCCTCTGTTAAGTTTGCAATCTTTCCATGACATAAAACACAAATAGAAATCTACACAAAGAAAGCAAACGGACAATTTCTTTGACATGAAGTATGCTGTGTTGAAAGTTCTTTTCAGTGGCATGTCATGAGTTTGCCTTTTCTGAACCCTGGAAACAGACATTACTCATCTGAGACAGAATTATTTCTGAGAGGAGGCCCAACGTGGAAAAAGTAAACCTAAGTATGTCTAGAGGGTGCCAAAGTCACATGACACAGGATTATTTGATGACTTGATTTTACCGACAGCAGAGTTAAGCTCGGGAAAAAAGCAAGTCACAGTTCTTGCCAGATTAACATGATATATAGGATGTGTTTAAAAAACCCCTGAAAACAAGTATAGAATTAGAAACGAATGTAAACTTCCTAAACTAACTCAGCTGAGGTAACAGGTAGCCAGTTAAATTGGCTGATTGGGAAACTTATTTCTTCTTGAAAACACACTTGTACCTGAATTGGAAGCATCAGCAGTGCATCACAACACGAGAGCATTTTCATGTAATTAAAGCAATGGATGGTGATGTAGATTCTACAGCTTTCATGACATTCATTAGCTGCCCAAATTATTGCTGAGTTTTGATCTGTAAATTATAGGTGTCAAGGAGGCTGTAAAACTATATTCAAATTAAATCAGTAATATGCATAAAGTATTCTGTGTTCACTGCAAATATATTAAATATACAACTCTTATTGAGCATCATTTTCATAAAATTAACCCCCAACAAAATTATAATGCCTTTTGTTGTAATTTTACACCTTTATGTATTTGATAGTACATACGAGTTCAGGAACTTAGGAATCTTAAGAAATAATACATGCAAAACGTCTCTGAAAGCAGTTTGCACTTCTAAACAAATAACTGAAATGTTCGGTCAGTAAGTTATTGATGCACTCAACACTGGGGTATTTACAATTAATAATTAAAGAAAAAAAATCCAAAATCGGTTCATAACTTAAGTGCAGTCTGGGAATCAGTCTTCGTTACTAGAATCTGAATCCTCAGATGACGACGACGTACTCTCAGATCCAGACGAAGCATCGGCTTTCTCTGAACCCTCGTCTGTGCTGTTCTCATTGAGAGGACTGGGTTCAGTTCCCCCTTTGTCTTCCTGATCTCTAACTCTGGAATCTTCCTCCTTGACTTCTGTGGACTTAGATGAGCCTAAGTCACTGTTTTTGTTTTTCTGTACATCAAAAGTATTGGACTGGGACAAAGTTGGAATATGAAGATTAAGGCCTGGAGTGAGAAGCATCCCTGGATAGAGTATATTGGAGAGGAGGAGTGGGTTAAGAGCTAACGGGCTGGCAGCTGCAGCTGTATTTAACGCAGCAGTCGAAGACGTCGAAGGAGAACTGGACACAGAGTTTTCTCCCCCATTCTCTGAATTTTGACTCTCTGTCCTTTCTGTTTTTCCTTCTAGCTCCTTAGGGTCATTTCCCTTTTTATCCTCTGTTCCAGATTCAGGAGGCTTTGTCAGGAGCCCCCCCATGCCCAACAGATTTGGTAACCCAGCCATTCCTGACAGCAGCATGGGGAACATGGCGGCCACGTTTTTAGCTTCTCCTCCAGAAGAGAGGCCGGCAGGCATTCCCATCAGCCCTGCGGTCACTTGCAGCGACTGCAAGTTTTGTAGGTTTTGCTGTAAGGCCTGAAGAGTTGTGAGATCCACCCCTGGAAGTAATCCATTGGCTGACAAAGGATTGCCTGAAACGCCGCTGGCAGTTGTAGCCGCCGCTGCCGCTGCCGCCGCCGCCGTCGTGGCCTTCGCAATTCCACTTTTGGGCCGCCGCCCCCGCCTGCTGACCTCCTCTCTCACAACAGGACCAGTGAGAATACGCTCATACATACTTTCTGGAAGAAACCCCTACAAAAAAAATCAGCAACAACAGCTATATTAATATAGCTATCAAATTAAAATCCATAATTATTCAGAAACTTAGTCTGTGCTGATATAACAGAATAACTTATGAAAGACATAGCCTAATTTCACGTAATAAGTAGTGGCCTGAAATAGTTCTTTCACTTCTCCGTTTTTATCCTAGGGCAAGAGAGCAGGAGGAGGCCTCTAGCTTTCTTCCATACTGTGAAGCATACGTTTGGACAACGATTCTGGAAAAGAGAAGGTCCACGGGCATTTTTTCATGAGGGTTACTTCCAAACCTGTACATGTCTCACATCACCAGTGACTCTAAAAGACTAAGAAGGAAGTGCCTCTCTCTCAATCTAGAAGAACGATAAGGACAGAGAAAGTAAGTAAAAGGTTAAACGAGAGGATTCATGTGAACCTTCTGTCACTTGGGGAATAAGGGAGAGAGAGAGAGCCACACTGAAAAAGATACTCAAGTGATTTTCCTGTGACTCTCTGGGCTTAGAAACTCCTAGAAGTCATAGAAGTTGAGAATCTCCAGACCAGCACTGTCTAATAGAAACGTAAGCCACATAATGTAATTTAAAATTTTCTAGTAAATGCATGTATTTAAAAAGGTAAAATAGAAATAGGTGACATTAGGGGTGCCTGAGTGGTTCAGTTAGTTAAGAATCCTACTCTTCGTATCGACTCAGGTCATGACCTCATAGTTCGTGAGATCAAGCCCCGCATCAGGCTCTGTGCTGACAGTGCAGAGCCTGTTTGGGATTCCCTCTCTCCCTCTCTCTCCGCCCCTCCCCTGCTTATTCTCATTCTCTCATTCTCTCTCTATCCTCATCTCTCTCTCTCTGTCTCTCTCTCAAAATAAATAAACATTAGAAACAGGTGATATTTTTTGTAATATAGTCTATTTAACAAAATTTAACCAGTATGGTTTCATTTCAATATGTAATATATGAAAATAAAGATATTTTATATTTTCTATTTTTTCCAAACTGTCTTTAAAATCCTGAACTAGGGTGGGGGAATGGGCAAAATGGGTGAAGAGGAGTGGGAGACACAGACTCCAGTTATGGAATGAATAAGTCATGGGAATAAAAGGCACATTATAAGGAATAGCCAGTGATGTTGTGATAGCATTGTATGGTGACAGGGCAGCTGCACTTTCTGTAGGCACAGCATAATGTATTAACGTGTCAACTCACTAAGTTGTACACTTGAAATTAATGTAACATTGTGTGTCAATTATACTAAAAAAACAATTCCAAACCAGTGTTTTACACTCATCACACACTCTATTTCAGGCTAGCTACACTCCAGATGCTCAATTGCCACACATGCTTGGTGACAACCATTTGTGACAGTGCAGCTCTAGACAGCAATTTCAAAGACACTTGGGGCACTACTTTTAAATTGTGTTTTCAATTGATCAACTTATTTGTTTTCTTTACAAAAGCATCAGGGTTCACTGCAGAAAATAAGACAACAAAAAAATACAAAGAAAAAAATCATCCATAGTTTCACCATTCAGAGATAACCATTGCTAATGTTTCAGGATGTGTTGTGCATATGTACAGATTCTACCATTCTCCCTGCTTCTGTTTCTATAATAAATAGAATCATAATAAACACAGTTTTATAGGCTGCCATTTTCATTTGGACACCTGTAGAAATAATAGCTATTCTTTACTCAGCATTTGCCATATGGTTAGGCTTTGCTTTTCCAAGAGCTTAATTACTACCTCATTTGACATATTGTGACTTTTTACTCCCTTGTCATTAGATGTTCTTCTAAGATACAATTACTTAAAATATTTATTTATTTTTGAGAGAAGACACATGAGCAGGGGAGGGGCAGAGAAAGGGAGAGAGACTCCAAAGCAGACTCCACACTGTTTGAGCCCAACACAGGGCTCAAATTCATGAACTGTGAGATCATGACATGAGCAGAAATCAAGAGTTGGATGTTTAACCAACTGAGCCACCCAGGTGCCTTCATACAGTTTTTAAAATAGTTGTGCAAAGGGACATCCAGGTGGCTCAGTCAGTTAGGTGTCTGACTCCTGATTTCAGCTCAGGTCATGATCTTGTGGTTCATGAGCTCAAGCCCCATGTCAGGCTCTATTCTGACAATGTGGAGTCTGCCTAGGATTCTTCTTCCCTTACTCTGCCCTTCTTCCGCTCACCCTCTCTCTCTGTCTCAAATAATAAACAAACTTAAAAAAATTAAAATAGTTGCATAGTTTTCCAATATGTGGATGGATCATTAACATATTCCAATTTTTTACTACTATACTATGACGAATATACTTAAATATTTCTTTCCTCACATCTTTGAGGCATTGCTCAAATAGTTATTTAAAACAAACAAACAAACAAAACAAAAAAACAAATAGCTATCTTAGAGGTTAAAATGAAAACAGATCAGCCTATATTGATTCTACATTCTAACTCAACAAGCGTCTGAGACATTTGTAACCTGTACTGCAAAATAAAAACTGAACTAGGGGCGCCTAGGTGGCTCAGTCAGTTAAGTGTCTGGCTTCAGCTCAGGTCATGATCTCACGGTTTGTGGGTTCGAGCCCCGCGTTGGGCTCTGTGGTGACAGCCAGCTCAGAGCTGGAGCCTGCTTCGGATTCTGTGTCTCCCTCTCTCTCTCTCTGACCCTCCCCTGCTTATGCTGTCTCTCTCTCTCTCTCTCAAAAATAAAGAACATTAAAAAAAATTTTTTTTAAAAACCGTGAACTAAACAACACTGTCACAGATTCATGAAGCATTTCTTTAATTCTTGACTTAAAACTTAATCTCTGATATAATTAAGTGGCATCTAACTTTCCTTTTTGAGTATAGTTGACACACTGTGTTACATTAATGTCAGGTGTAAAACTTAGTGAGGTGACACGTTTACACATCATGTGTGCTCACGGAAAGTGCAGCTGGCGTCTGTCCTGTTACCGTATCACTCACTGTGAACCTTAGGCTGTGCCTTTTATTCCGGTGACGTAGTCATTCTGTGACTGGGAGCCTGTACTTCCTGCACCCCTTTGTCTATTTTGCCCATCCCTCCACCCACCTCCCCTCTGTATTTAAAGATCTAATTCTGCTTTTTGTTCTGTTTTATTTTTGACTATTTTTTTTAGATTCCACTTATGAATGGTATCATATCGTAGTTGTCTTTCTCAGTTTGACTAAACAGCAATTTGATCTAATTTTCGAGATGATGCCTGAGTTAGTGTGTGAACTACTCACAGACTGCTTAACAACATCTCCCCATTCAGGAGCAACTCCATATTCTGAATTTTCTTTCAGGAATCGACATAAGTCTTTCAAAGGGGGAGCAAATGCACCTCCAACCTGTGAATGAAAAGAAGACTGTTAGATACTTAAAAAAAACACTACTAAATATGAAGACATTTCTTGCTTTTATTCTGTGCTGTACAGAGTTTATTTCTTGAACCACCTTTGACAATCTTTACTAAGAAGGACTACCACAGGCCAGAAGTACTATGAATATATCATATAGACATGTGGCAATGTAAATTTTAAATGCTTTAGGTAAAGTGATGAGAACAGTAAAATGAATAGCCACCATCTACTGTGCACTTACTATGCTGAATAGGTGATATCATCTAGTTAAGAGCATATATACCCTTT
Source organism: Hyaena hyaena (assembly GCF_003009895.1). NCBI lineage: Eukaryota > Metazoa > Chordata > Mammalia > Carnivora > Hyaenidae > Hyaena > Hyaena hyaena. The sequence continues at coordinate 2,183,350 of NW_024080639.1, forward strand.
GGAGTCAGACTTACCAGCTATGTGAAACTAGGGCAAACCAATAAATCCCTGTGAGCCTCAGCTTTCTGATCTGTAAAATGGGGATAACAATACTTCCCTCATAGGGTTTTATCACAATAAAAATGAGAAAATGCATGTGCTTTAGCACCGCATCTGGCATATAATACATATGTTATTCATATTAAATGCCAAGTACACTAAGGATTTTAAGTACGTCATTTATCTTAGTTCTCAGTATATCCTCTGAGACAATATTATTTCTGTTTTTCAAGAAGGAATTAAGCCCCAGAGAAGTTGTATAAATTGCTTAAAGCTAGAGCAAGTGTTGGGGTCAGCTTTCAAACTTGGGTCTCAAAAACTCATGCTCTTGGGGCGCCTGGGTGACTCAGTCGATTAAGTGGCCGACTTCGGCTCAGGTCATGATCTCGCGGTCTGTGAGTTCGAGCTCCACGTCAGGCTCTGTGCTGACAGTTCAGAGCCTGGAGCCCATTTCATATTCTGTGTCTCCTTCTCTCTCTGTTCCTCTCCCACTCAAGCTCTGTCTCTCTCTGTCTCAAAAATAACTAAACATTAAAAATTAAAAAAAAACCAAACACCTCACGTTCTTATCTGTTGTGCAAATTGAAACCCTAAAGTATAAAAAGTATATATAACTTTCGACCATGAGAAGTGATACAACCAAGAAGTCATAATATGAAAAAATTTAAAAACTATATATAATTAGTATGAAATGAAAGCAAAACGATTTGGATCTATCAACTTCATACTCCTTTTGGAGCCTAAAGATACTTCATAATTCCTTTTCCCATACATCTCTGGAAGAATAAATGCTATCTCCTGAGAGACACAGGCAGGAGTTTAATGCGGTCAGGTGGAAGACCTGCGTGCATTCTTTTCTAGCGATTCCTACAGTCTTTACTGAGTCTCGGGAGTTTCTGTTCTGGTCCCCTTCTTGTCACCTCCTTCATTATGCTCCAATTTAAATGGAGGCCCTCGGGGTGGTTTATGGGGATTTAGCAGGTAGATTCTCTTCAATCCTGTACTATGGAGACTCAGAACAATAACTAACAACAAATTAATGAACAGGTCTCTGATCAGGTTACATTTAAAAATAAAATTAGTAGCGTTTAATGCCTAACAAGTAAAATACACAATTGTTCCATTTCCTTAAAACTGGCTAAGACAAATTTATCCATAGCTAGTATTGCTAATTTTTGTTTTAAGATGAAGCGCAAAGATTTGGAACATAATCTACATAAGCACAAAATTAAGTAAAATGCTACCAAGATGTCATCTTGTTCTTTCCCTAATGCACCCATGACATCATTTTAAAGTACTAACAAAAGCTGAATAAGCTGTCCCTACAAAACTGGGGAAAGATCAGTGTTAATTTTCATGAGCTGGCACACGCAACAATATTAAAACAATTGCTAAGTTAATTCACGAGTGAAGGAGCTCAATGAAAAATTTGTTGTTCTTATTCTGAGGCTGTCCGTTTCTTTCTTTATTTTGTTGCGTGCTCATCCGCATACAAAACAGAATACAAATACCAGAGCTGTAAGATTACAAAAGGACTCACATGGGTTCTATCATTCATGCTGTGAGTTGAAAGAGGCATCTACCAATCCAAACGTAAACAAATACAATTTGGGGAAACAAATGTTGAGCCGCATTTGGTTTAGAATTAGAATCTGGAAAAACCTGACTCTTGCCATTCATCAGTGGACAAAGCACTAAGATAAACACAGCAGGGCCCTTATTCTATAAGGGACCTTTGTTCAAGACATTTTGTTTTCATCTACCAGAAAATTATGCCATGTTGATTTTATTTATTTATCAAGTTTTAAAAATTACTTTATTTCTTAAATTTACAACCAAGGCAGTTAGCATATAGTGCGATAATGATTTCTGGGGTAGAATCCAGTGATTTGTCCCCTACATATAACAGCCAGTGCTCATCTCAGCACTATGCTGAATTTAAAGGAGCAGGACACTTTATGGCCATCTGACAGGGAACGACAGTAATAAATATAAATCTACGATGGCTGTGACGAGAACGGTACCCCTTCCATCAGAGTTCCCCAACCCGTGCACCGCAGACACTGTGGGCTGGTGTTGGAAGGCTGGCATCTGCACCGGAGAACGGTTAGCAGCATCCTGGCCTCCACCTGCTAGATGCCAACAGCTGCCAACAGCCTCCCTCCCTTGCTTGCCACCGGCCCACCTCCCAAGGTGTGGCTACCGAAGATGTCTCCAGACATGGCCAAGTGTCTCTGGAAGACAGACCCGCCCTCTGTGAGAGCCACTGCTTCGGATGTGCTGCCCCCGTGCAGTGTCATGCTGCTTAGGCTCAGGCACATGAAGTGACTTGTTTATTTCATTCCCTAGCTTAGCCAGAGACGTGGCATTGAAATGAGACTGCACAAAGCTACAGTCCATATCTTGTCTGACAAATCTGCTGGTTAAAAACAGAACGCTTCAAGATCCTTGTGCACGGGCCATCCTGATCTTCTCTGCATTGTTCCAGTTTCAGCCTATGTGCTGCCCAAGTGAGCACAATAAATCTGCTAGTTTTAATCCATTTCCCAGTCTGTTAGGAAATTCTGCATAATGAAATAGGGTTCTAGAGATCCCCTAAACATTGAATCAATATAAAGGATTAACCACAAATATATAAATACCTTTCTGGCATTTCTTCTGTTAATCAGCTGGACACGTTCTTCTCCAGTAAGACTATTAACATCAAGTTTATTAGGGTTTCTGCAACGATGCCTTTTTTGTTTGGGTCTCCCCTCATGGAGCTGCATTCTCTAAAATATATAACCAAAGAAATAGCTTTAAAACCGTGCAAACATTACAAAAGAGCTGATCCAAGAAACTTATTCCTGTAATACTGCATAATACATTAGATATCTATATCTAACAATGGAGAATTTGCCCTTTAGTTACACTTTAAAAACACTTAAACTTTAAATATTGTTATATTTAATACAGCTGACCCTTGAAGAACATGGGGTTAAGGGTGCTCGCACAGGCACAAGTCCTCATATCTTGAATACCCCAAAACTTAACTGCTAATAGCCTACTATTGACCAGAGGCCTTACTGGTCACAATAACACAAATAGTTGATTAACATCTATTTGTATGTTATATGTATTATATCCTGTAGCCTTACCAGAAAATAAGCTCAAGAGGGGTGCCTAGGTGGCTCAGTCGGTTAAGCGTCCGACTTCGGCTCAGGTCATGATCTCATAGTTCATGGGTTTGAGCCCCGCATCAGGCTCTGTGCTGACAGCTCAGAGCCTGGAGCCTGCTTCGGATTCTGTGTCTCCCTCTCTCTCTGACCCTCCCCTGCTCACGCTGTCTCTATCTCTTTCTCTCAAAAATAAATAAAGCAATAAAAAAAAAAATAAGCTCCAGAAAAGAAAATGTTATTAAGAAAATCAAAATGAAGAAAAAATACATTCTCCATACTGTACTGTAAAAAGCCCACGTCTAAGGGGACACACACAATTCAAACCTTGTTGTTATTTGAGGGTCAAATGTGTAATAAAATATTAAATAAGACTTAAAAGGTTACCGATAATGCTGATGCAGCCTCCTGGAAATTGTACAGTTCTTTTTCTCCTGCTGTTTTACCTGAAACATCAGATTTTTTTCTGTGCTGACACAATCTGCATTTGTGCTGGTTGTGGCTCTTCTCTCTCTTCATCTAATAGTTTTTCTTATCTCTTCACAAGTAATCTCACAATGCTAAAAGCCATTTTTATTTTGTGAGTGGGAATCGAGGTTTGGAGAGGTTACCTTCGTCAAGGCCACGCAGCTAGCAAGTGGCAGGATCTGGCAATAAAACTCTGCATCAGGCCACGCTGCTGACGTCTACAGTTTAGCAATGCAGGGCCTGATGTTTATAGCTGTTTTGGGCCGACGAGAGCATGGCAAGAGACGAATGCTCACACTTTTCTGCAAGGTATACCGGTCCCGTCACAGCCTGGACCTAAATTCACCTTTTCTGTCTAGTTACTACGGCCCCACTCAGTCCCTCACACACCCTGAAATGTGAAGCTAGCCACTGTTTTATGAACGCGCCTCACAACCCTAACCTCTTTCAACTCTTCATAACTGTTTTATAATGCCTAGAATAGCCTTCTCTGTGTTAACCTGGTCAAAGCTACTTATTCTTTATCATCCATCAGTCATGTATGTCAGCTCTATCTTCTTTCCATATTTCCGCAGACACTTTGCCTAGGCAGAGTCATTCCTATTCCTTTTATCTGCTTCCACGGTACTCTATACGTACCCGTTATTATATATCTGTATCTATCATGTTATAATTATTTAGCTCTAGAGGTATCCCAGGAGAGCGTGAGAACCAAAAAATCATTAACGTGAAGCATCCTTCAGAGATCAAACTAATGATTATCTTGTATTCTTTATCACAACAATGCTGCTTTTAAAAATGTTTTAAAGTCTTAATAATAGTATGTAATGTTATCTAGAACATTATGATAAAAAGTTTAAAGTTTAAGTTTAAAAACTTAAAGATTCCTTTGCAGTGATGAAAGACAAATAGGTGAGTCCTTTACAAACTACAGTTTACATGCCACAAGGGCAAGAACTTGATATTGTTCATAGTTTTATCCTCCATCCTTTTTAAGAGGGGCCAACACACAGTAGTTACTCAATAAATGTTTGTTGCCTAGATAAATGTTGTTTTCTAACATGTTAAGTTACCGGGTTAAACTAATGATTCTCATTATTGTTGGAATTGCAGTATCATTCTAAGATCACCCATCATATTTATTAAAAACCCCTCCCCTCATAATTATAAGAGCTTTATTTGGCTTAAAACAATTTTTTAAAATTTATTTTTCAGAGAGAGAGAGAGAGAGAGAGAGAGAGAGAGAACACATGTGAGTGGGGAGAGGGAGAGAAAAAGAACCTCAAGCAGGCTCCACACTCAGTGAGGAGCCTGACGTGGGGCTCGATCCCACTGCCCTGGGATCATGAACTGAGCTGAAATCAAGAGTTGGATGCTCAGTGGACCGAACCACCCAGGTGTCCCTATCTGGTTTTTTAAAAATCAAAAGTAATTAAAATTTATTTGAGAATGAGTGGTATCCTTTGAGAAAACCAAGAATATGAATGGCATGTGAAAGCCAAGAACGAGGCACTCAGGTTATTTCCTGGGGTCAATAGTAGCAATGTAGAATTCTAGACTACGTACATAATACAGACCAAAGACCGCTGTAGGGACTGGGGCTTTTGTAGTTCCTTTTCATGAAATAAATAATGAGCAATTTTTTTTCTGTTAAGAAAATTTTATCTTTAAAATAAAAGACAACTTTATCTCTATATAGAATTTTTTAGTGTTTTTTTAAAATGTTTTTTTTTTTAATTTATTTCTAGGAGAGAGAGAGAGAGAGAGACAGCATGAGCAGGGGAGGGTCAGAGAGAGAGGGAGATACAGACTCCGAAATAGGCTCCAGGCTCTGAGCTGGCAGTCAGCACAGAGCCCGACGCGGGGCTCGAACGCACGAACCGCGAGATCATGTCCTGAGTGAAAGTCGGACGCTTAACCGACTAAGCAACCCGGGCGCCCCTAGAATTTTTTAGTCTTTAAAAGACTTTCAGTTTTTAATCACTGGCTCAAGGAATATTTATAGAAAGCTAGATACTATTCTATGTATCAGGAATTATGTACTAAAGAAGTCCTGGGGATACTAAGGTAAACCTTAAGAGGCTTACAGAGTACTAAGGCAGCTTCACTGGGTTATTCATTTAATCTTCATAATGAAGGCGGATATAATAGGTCTGCCAGCTTCACTGTATAGAGGATCTGACAGAAATTTTAGTAATCAGCATCTGACAGTAAAATATTGCAAAATGAAATAACAGATGTCAAGGAGTAAGAAAAGCCATATGCCTATAAGATAGTGAGCACAAAGTATTTCAGGGGATGTAAAAATGCAAATGAAATATAACAATTCTCACTTTGATTAATATAAACTCAATGTACGTCTGGAGAGCCACAACAGCTATATTGTTACAGCCTGCAGAAGAGCTTAAAGGTAGTAGCTTGGATACTGGATTTAAAACTGTATACCTTGAAATATTTACTTAAAATTTTAGTATTTTAAGTACTTTATCTAAAAATGTTACAACAATGCTATTCTGATAAAGGTGTCATGAGTGTTAAATGAGATAATATACGTTAAGTGCTAATTACAATGCCAGGTACACAGCTAAGTCTCAATAAATGTTTAATATGATCATTAGTATTTTCTAAAAAAAATATTTATTTTGAGAGAGAGCACAGGTATGTGTGAGTGGGGGAGGGGCAGGAAGAGAGGGGGGGAGAGAGAGAATTCCAAGTAGGTTCCATGCTGTCAACACAGAGCCTGACATGGGGCTTGATCTTAAGAACTGTAAGGTCATGACCTGAGCCAAAATCAGGAGTTGGATGCTTAACTGACTGAGCAATTCAGGCACCCCTAATATCATTAGTATTTTACTTTATTTTTATTATTTCTTAATGATTATTTATTCTTGAGAGAAAGAGGGAGAGAGACAAAGACAGAGTATGAGAGGGGGAGGGGCAAAAAGATGGGGAGACAGAATCTGAAGCAGGCTCCAGGCTCCAAGCAGTCAGCACAGAGCTTGACACGGGGCTCGAACTCATAAACTGTAAGATCATGACCTGAGCTGAAGTCGGACACTTAACTGACTGAGCCACCCAGGCACCACTGATCATTAGTATTTTAAAATAAACTCCTTGAGGAAAAGGATTGGAAATTTTATCCATTTACAATCTTCAGGTCTTACATAGTACTCTGTATATTGGAGGTGATTTTTACTATTAAGCACAGAATGGAAAAATGGTAAATGCCACTGATGAGAAAAATGGTAATTACTTTTTTCTGTTAGCTTTCCTAAATCTTGGGCAGAACGCGTATTTACATAAGTAGGTAAAAATTTATGCTTCATCAGTATAGATATGATAAGTCCCAGAAATAAAATTAATACCAAGAGTCATAAGGCATCACCTACAGGAATAAAAGCTCCTAAATCTTCCACATAACCTGGGTGCTCCTTAAGCCACTTTTCCAAATCTTTCCTCTTTGGCGCATCGTCGCCTGCAAGTCTTGTCCCATCTTTAAGGTTAATAACTGGAACCGGACTTTCTGTATCCGGAGGTCCTTGAGGCTGAGTGTAGGACAGTGCTGGGTTTATCCCTGTAGAAATCTGGGAGCTGGTTAGGCCTACAGTTACCTGCAGAAAAACACCAAATGGAAATTTTATTTCTGTGCTTTATCATTCGATTTTTGGTCCAAGGAAGCAAATCTTTTATTTTTTTTTATGTTTTTACAAATAGTTTATTGTCAAATTAGTTTCCACATAACACTCAGTGCTCATCCCCACAAGTGTCCTCCTCCATGCCCATCTCCCTCTCCCCCCCACATCCATCAGTCCTCAGTTTTTGTCAGCATTCAAGAGTCTCTCATGGTTTGCCTCTCTCCCTTTCCCCCACCATTTCCGCCCTTCTTCTCCCCCTTGGTCCTCCGTCAAGTTCCTCCTAATCCTCCTATACGTGCACACATATGATATTTGTCCTTCTCTGCCTGACTTATTTCGCTCAGCATAACACCCTCAAGGTCCATCCATGTTGCTACACATGGCCAGATTTCATTGTTTCTCATTGCCATGTAGTATTCCATGGTATAGATAAACCACATCTTGATCCATTCATCTGTTGATGGACACTTCGGCTCTTTCCATGTTTTAGCTATTGTGGAGAGTGCTGCTATGGACATTGGGGTACATGTGCTCCTATGCATCAGCACTCCTGTATCCCTTGGGCAAATTCCTATTGCTGGGTCATAAGGGAGTTCTATTGTTAGTTTCCTGAGGAACCTCCACACTGTTTTCCAGAGGGGCTGTACCAGTTTACATTCCCACCAACAGTGTAGGAGGGTGCCCGTTTCTCCACATCCTCGCCAGCATCTAGAGTTCTCTGACTGAAGCAAATCTTTTTGAAGAGGAAAAAAGTAAGTTGTTTAAAATTCTTCTAAACTTTTCAAATTTAAAATTTTCATGGATCTTGGGCAGTGGTGGGTTCCTTTGAGATAGAATCCAAAAGTATAATCTAATTTCCTAGTTAATATTTTTATGCTATAAAACATTCATAGAAGAGCAAGTACGTATATTTACTAGGACTGAATTGTGGACTCAAGGATCAGTAGTTTTTACTTACGTGATTAGGTGGTTTATTTCTGTTAAAAAACAGGATGTCAACACCTTCTACATTCTTCCTCCTTCCTCGCCTTTTTTTGACTATCGGCTGGTTGTCTAATCTAACTCCATTGGCACCAAGGGTTGACTGAATGGAAGTACCTAATCAAATTTTAAAAAAATGCAAAACAGTGATCAAAATCTAGATGTTAAGCAAATTAAAAGCAATAATTTTTCTAAATACATGGAAGTGTTCATTTTTATTTTATACCACCCCTATTCCTCATTTGAAAGTTTGGAAAACTATAATCAACTTTTTGACTTGTCTCTTCAAATTCCTCCCCCCTCCCCGAAACTCACACATCTTGTCTTCCTCTCCTTTTTAGAGGAGGAAGTATGTCTTTCTCATGGATAAGACAAACCCTTCTTTCTTCTTTACACGCTTTAATTCCTACGTTTTCTGAAAGCTTGTTTTATCAGTCTACTTTCTTGTGCCAAAATACCCTATTCTACATTAGATTCTTTTCCTCAACTTAAAAACATGGCCTAACTCAAACAACACATAAACCTCTTTCAGCTTTTTATAAATTCCAAAACTTTTGAAAGGCTAGCATTTGTGTGGTTTTTTACACAACCAACTCATTCCTCAGCTTCCCACAGTCGATTCCTGTGCCGGCCTTTGTAAGGATTTTTAAAATCTCCACTGACCTTTTAGTTGCCAAGTTAAGCTGACCTTTATCATTCCACATTTCAGTAGACTCTCAATAAAAATGTCTGCAAGCGGTATGAATTAAAGTTCTACGCATTCAGCCATTTTCCAATAAATATTGATCAAATAGTTTGTACGTAGGTACAAGGTCTTATGATGGTTCAAACAGGAGTTAAACATGGTTTCTGTTCTCAAAAGGTATGTAATCTAGAACTCTCCTTAAAATATTATTAAGGATGAGATGTTTGTTCAAAATAATTCACAGCTTATAGTAAGAAATGCATTTTCAATCAATTCAAGGAAAATTTTTAGAGGAAGTCCAGTGTATCCCTGAATAAGGGGCTGCCCTTTGGCTGTACAACCTTATGGAAGCCGTTTACTTTCATCACATCTCAGTTTCAAAAAGGCACCTTAAGTCATATGGTAAGGAACTGCTAGTTACAATGACTAAAGGCAGGTCTGCCTATAAAAGCACACTAGGAAACTAACATGACTTTCATTAAAATGAAAAGCTTTCATTATTCATAGTGAATTCCATTATAACCAGACTACAAATATTATAAAAGATTTGAAAATACTTTCACTATAGCACATTTTACTTATTTATTTTTTTAAAGGTTTATTTATTTTTATTTATTTATTTTAAGAGAGAGAGAGAGAGAGAGAGAGCGCACGCAAGCAGGAAAGGGGCATAGCAAGGGAGGGACAGAGGATCTGAAGCAGGCTCTGCAGATAGCAATGAGCCTTATGCAGGGCTTGAACCCAAGAGCCTTGAGATCATGACCTGAACTGATGTTAGACACTCAACTGACTGAGCCAACCAGGTGCCTGTAACACATTTTAGCTATAATAATAAAAAAACTTTCCCAAAGTACCATTTTTAAAGTACTATTCTTTTTTATAGGAACTTCTCGTAAGTTTCTATTGTGTTTTTTTTTCTTAACTTTATTTATTTTAAGAGAGAGAGAAAGCATGAGCAAGGGATGGGGCAGAAAGAGAGAGAGAGAAAAAGAGAGAGAGGATCCCAACCACGCTCCGTGACATCAGTGCAGAGCCTAATGCAAGGCTTGAACTCACAAACTGTGAGATCATGACCTGAGCCAAAATCAAGAGTCAGAAGCTCAACTGACTGAGCCACCCAGGTGCCACATGACTTCCTATTTTAATATGAATGAAATACCTTATAATCAGCCCTTTACCTGCAGGACCCCAACCCTCAATACCTGCCCCAGGTCAGTTTTTACGTTGTCTATGATCCAGGTTCACCTTCTCTAAGCAGGCTCTGATTTCATAAAATATCTCTCCAGTAGGAATTTACACATACCAGCTAGGTCAATCTTATCACAAAACCATACTATCAAGTCTCTGGTTCATGCTATTTCCTGCTCCTCTTGCACCTCTCCCACGAAAGCCACTTTCCAGAAAGACCATTATCTAATGTTCCCCTTATACATCCTTTTCAATTCTACCTCTTCCAGAGGACTTTGCCTAAGTTTCTAGACAGCAGTGACTTCCCTCTTCTCTGGTAATTGATTAACTATAATGTGTTGTTTTGTTAATGTATTGTGTAACATTTAAAAATTTTTAGGGGCACCTGGGAGGCTCAGTCGGTTAAGTGTCCGACTTCAGCTCAGGTCATGATCTCATGGCTCGTCAGTTCAAGCCCTGTGTAGGGCTCAGTGCTAACAGTTAGCTCAGAGCCTGTAGCCTGCTTCAGATTCTGTGTCTCCCTCTCTCTTTGCCCCACCCCTGCTCACGCTGTCTCAATCTCTCTCTCTCTCTCTCTCAGAAATAAATAAAATAAATAAATAATAAAAATTTTAAATATGTATTTATATTTGAGACAGAGAGACAAAGTACAAGAGGGGGTGGGGCAGAGAGAGAGGGAGACACAGAATCCAAAGCAGGTTCCAGGCTCTGAGCTGTCAGCACAGAGGCCAGCACCAGGCTTGAACCCATGAACCGGGAGATCATGACCTGATCGGAAGTCAGACACTTAACCGACTGAGCCACACAGGCACCCCAATGTCTTACTTATATTTTAACATGTAGGTCTTAGTCTACCAAGCAACTGAAAGGTAGACAGTGTCTATATTTCTTTTTTACCTTCCCTTTAGTACTATTTCCAGTATGATATAAAAAAGTACTTAATATAATTATCTCTGGAAAAACAACTGCATATGAACCTAAGTGTACATTTATAAACATATCCTATTTGGCAATTCATCAACATACTCTATTTGGCCAGTTAAATACTACTGTGATGCCCTTCTCTTTCTTAAAAAAACCAAGCTATCATGATTTATTTTTGAGGGTGATTTTTATAAACATTACTGATTTATGCTAGAATCCAAAATGGAAAAGTTAACTTAATCTCCTTTATAAAGTCTGTATTGCCTTTATTGTAGATGTAATTATAACACTATTAAAAATAGCTTCTTTCTGCTGAAAGTCTACTACGTGCCATACACTGAATAAGGATTAACAAGTGTTTTCTTAAATCACTGAAAACAACAAAATCATAGATGTATTAATATTATTATTTTTTCATTAAAATTGTTTTTGAGAGAGAGAGAGCACACTCATGTGAGAGAGAGTGGGGAGGGGCAGAGGGCCAGAGAGAATCTTAAGCAGGCTCATGCTCAGCACGAGGCCCAATGCGGGCTTGATTCCACAACCACGAGGTCATGACCTAAGCAGTAATCAAGAGTCGGGTGCTCAACCAACTGAGCCACCCGGCTGCCCCGGCACAGAAGCAATACTAAGCCTGTTTTGTAAATGAGCTCAGAAACATTAAGTTACTGGCCTAATGTCACAGCTGGCAAATGACAGGATGAAAGTGGAGGTTGTTCGGCTCCGTCACCATCCTCTGTTCACTATTCCAGGTAGTTTCTGGAATAGGCTCTTTGGTTTTGTCTTATTGTAATTTATGCTACTTTACTATCTTTTTCACTAATTAAATTACATTACAACCTGCATCTTTATTGGAAACTTTCAGATAAAATTCTGAGGGACCCATATGAATGTAAAAAGGGCCTAGGCTTTGGAATACTAAGAATTATAAATAATAGCACTTATTCTGCATCTAATTTTAAAACCTGTGAGGTACCTAATTTTAAGATTGGTTTAGCATCTAATTATGTACCAGACTCCATATTAGCCACTCTACATATATTATTTAGCTCACCCAACAACTCTTTCCTACCCCAACCCTTCATTTCATAAACAAGGGAATAAATTATTAAGAGATGTTCTAAGAGTTGAATAGTAAGGCAAATCTAGATTTTACATTTTTAATTCTTTTTTTTTTTTAATATTTTTATTTATTTCTAGGAGAGAGAGAGAGAGACAGCATGAGCAGGGGAGGGTCAGAGAGAGAGGGAGTCACAGACTGAAACAGGCTCCAGGCTCTGAGCTGGCAGTCAGCACAGAGTCCGACGCGGGGCTCGAACCCACGAACTGCGAGATCATGACCTAAGCGAAAGTCGGACGCTTAACCGACTAAGCCACCTAGGCGCCCCTACATTTTTAATTCTTAAGATGGATGAGATACAATGCTTAGATGGTAACTCTGTAGGTTTAATGTCTGAGGCTTTTTAATATTTTGCATAGCTGCAGATTAGTGTCACAATTACTATTTATACTATTAAAAATAGTACTTACCAAAGTAACCTTTAAGTAACCTTAAAGGTGAAGACTGTACAACGTTCAGCTGCAATAGCAATAAAATGTTCAGATGATCTTAGTGTCAATCCCATTTTGTGGTGGAGTTACCAAAGTACAAGAAATAGTATTTCTTTTTTTTTAAAATTTTAAATGTTTTTTTAAAAAATTATTTCTGAGAGAGAGCATGAGCAGGGGAGGGTCAGAGAGAGAGGGAGACACAGAATCTGAAACAGGCTCCAGGCTCTGAGCTAGCTGTCAGCACAGAGCCCGATGCGGGTCTTGAACCCATGAACTGTGAGATCATGACATGAGCTGAAGTCGGACACTTAAGTGACTGAGCCAGCTAGGTGCCCCAAGAAATGGTATTTCTAAACCCCACTTAGGTTAGTCAAAAGAACCCACAGCTTATCTTCCCCATTTGTTCCCATTTTTTTCTAGAAACACAGAGCTCCTTTAATACACTATTCTTAATGAAAAGCAGTTTGGGGACTGGTACTTCAGTAGTAGAAGCATTGCTGATTCACATTTGAACTGCAGTCTGTACCTTTGTGAAAGTCCAGCAACTAGAGAATTACAACGAGTGGTTAAGGAATCTGTAAGGGGCCGAAGTAATACTGACGGTATTAACTTTTAATTTAATTATGGTTTATAATTAAAAAGTTGTGACAGCAGCAATTGGGAATAGCAATCCATTTAACACTTATAACACAGCATTATTTTCCCAAATCGTAGGAGTCCCACACGCTGTGCTCACACACAACAGGATTCTGACATGTTTCCCAATCCTGCATGGTAGCCAGGTCTAGTAGAATACCGAAACAGGGCCCTCAGCCTTCTCCAAAGGGTAGATGTAATGGAAACCCAAGTCATCAATCTGCTTTAATTGAAAACCTGCATTTTGTAAAGACTCAGCTGATCATGAGTAAAATTCTCAATTTTTGATACTGCACTTTAAAAGGGATACAGATAAATTAAAGCACACTAGACCAAGATCAATAAAGCAAAATGAAACAAAACTTCTTACAGACCTCAGTGCCTACAGAGCACACAGCATGTGACATCAACTTGGTATCTAATAAATACTCTTAATTCAAACTGTTAAAAGGTTAGAAGAGATACAGTCCCAAGAGGAGGAAGTATGATCACTGCTTTCAAAATGTTAAGATGATCATGCAAACACAGGAATAGGTTAATTCTCAGATGCCTTTATATTTTTCCTAATTTAAAAAAAATTAAGTTTACTTATTTATTTTGAGAGACAAAGTGGGGAGGAGAAGACAGAGTGGGAGAGAGAGAATCCCAAGCAGGCTCCACGCTGTCAGCACAGAGCCTGATGTGGGGCTTGAACCCACGAACTGTGAGATCATGACCTAAAGTGAGATTAAGAGTCAAATGCTTAATGGACTGAGCCATCCAGGTGCCCCAAACTTTATTTTTTAAAAAATATTTATTTATGAGAGAGAGAGAGAGAGAGCACACAAGCGTGCTCACCAGGGGAGGAGGGGCAGAGAGAGAGGGAGAGAGAGAATCTTAAGCAGATTCTACATCTAGTACAGAGTCCGCTGCGTGGCTTGATCTCACAAACTGCGAGATCAAGACCTGAGCTAAAACCAAGAGTCAGACGCTCAACCATCTGAGCCTGCCTGGCACCCCTGTGATGGCTTTAAAGACAGAATTTCAATCACTCAGAAAGAACAATTGCAAGCAAAATTTGCTTCCAAGTAAGAAGGAATTTTGTGATAATTAGAGCTGCCCAGTAATATAAATGGCTGTTGAAGGTACTAACAATCTTTTTTCTGTAAATATTCCAACAGAATGAAAGATTATCTTTCAGGGATTGGTCATGATATTTCCTGTACCCCAAAGACAACTGGAGTGCACTATCTCGAAAGTCTTTCTAAAACTTCTCATTTTAACCTCCTCTACAAATCACCATTCATTTGTGATTTAGGTGTTTGCTTCTGAATTCATAATTTGCTTTTATATTGAAAAGTTGTTTGAGCTTTTATCTGCATAAAGTGACTCGACAGAATATTTCCACCCAAATATTTAAATCCCCAAAACCAAACTGCACCCTGCTTTAAAACGTCAGTTTAAAAGCCTCAACAGGTTTTTAAGAACTAAAATTATATTGATTAACTTACAGACTTAAAAGAGACCCTGGCATTAGAGGATGCATGACTTTTTTTAGAAGAATAAATACAAGAGGATTTGGAAAAGGTGGCAGGAGTATTTCCTGCTGCAGCAATTATTATGACCATATTCACCTGACACCGGCACGGATTTGGGGAAGTTGGCGAGGCTGGTCTCTGACGCGCTCTGCAGGTCCCGAAGCCGAGCGAGGTACTGCTGCTGCCCCAGGGCACTGTCTTCACTGTCGAACGGTCTTTTCTGAGCAAGGCCTTGCTTCTGAAATGTCAACTTCAAACCACCTTCCTGTTAACAAACACCATTATTAAGAAAGAAATGATTAGAAAAATAACTCATTTCAGGTTATTAAGAGAATTTTCTTAGAAAAAGTGAAGTAAAAACGCTGAAAAGTTAATCATCTTTGTATTCAGAAATGAACTAAAGAAAAAGAACATCAATCGATTTCTATATGTTTTCTATTTTAAATGAAAAAAATAACCAAGTACTACATACACTTTTCTGAGCAAAACAAAGTTTTTCATGTGACTAGTACATTGGAAAACTATCAGCTTGAGATATCCTTCTCTATGTACATTATTCAGATGACATTTTAGAGGACGTTACCCACGTATTAGACAATGAATAATCAATTTAGCTTCAAAAATCACACTGAAAAATGAAATGTTACCAAGAACAGGGCATGCTAAATGTTTAAAAGAGAAAGTGCACTGACATACCATTTAAATATTATATAAAAGAACCAAAACAATTAGAATTTGTCAGACTGTTTAAGAAAGCATTCTTGATTGGCAGGACTATTTTCAGAAGTATAGGTAGAGAAACATATTTAATGATGATCCTTCTAGTAGGATATTCAAGTCTAATAACCTGGATATCAAAAAGAAAACAATCCAAATACCAGAAAACAAGTATGTGAAGGAAGTAAGAGTGAGAGCAGGCAGCCACTTGCAGAAAAAGCATGCTGCACACGCAATCGCAATCGGGTCCTAGGGCAATAAAAATAAACATACGTCTTTGATTTTCACTGTAAACTCCTTTTCTCGTACATGCTTCTTCACCTTTGACATCTGTGTTGACTGATCATGTTCTTCTTTAACACCAGAGCCAGGGGGAGTGGATACACTGGGTTCGCTGTACTCTGTAGCTGCACCAGGACTGTCCAGCAGTTTTGTGGTATAGAAAGAGGCCACTGTGTTGGCATCGTAACTTCTTCTAGCAGAAGGCCACTTCCCTTTCAGAACTGTTTGACAGATACTGTCCAGCCGGTTGATCATCACACGATCCTGGAAAAGCATGCAACATCAAAGTGTGATTTCAATAATCAGGCCAGACTTTTGGAGATAAAATGGCTCAGGGCCTCAATGGATTTAACCTTGGTACAACATGTGTGCATTTGGTATGTGTACGTATTCTCACATACATACATAATTCTATAAGCATTAAAGTACAAATTGTCATTGGAGTCCAAAAATATATGATAGAAATAGTCTTCTTAATTTCATTTATTTTTTAAAGTAGGTTTCACGCCCAATACGGGGCTTGAAACCACAACCCCAAGACCAGAGCAGAGATCAAGAGTTGGATGCTTAACCCACTGAGTCACCCAGGCGCCTCAGCCTTCTGTTACTTTCATAATTATACAAGTAATATAATTCAAACAATTCAGAAGTAGGTAACAGTAGAGTTCTCCACTCCCTCATTAAACAACCTCACTCCTAACGGTAAGACTCTTATACTAGTCTAGCCACATACTGAAAGAATTGTATTGATCCAATCTGAACTTCTACCACTGAAAGTACATGTACTTAAATGAACTTTTTAAAAAATGGTTGTTTTAATTTACTTTTGAGAGAGAGAGAGGCAAAGAGAGAGAGAATGCCAAGCAGGCTCCATGCTGTCCATGCAGGGCCTGATGCAGGGTTGCATCTCATGAAGTGTGAGATCATGACCTGAGCCAAAACCAAGAGTCAGATGCTTAACTGACTGAGTCAGCCAGGTGCCCCAAATGAACTTATTTTTTTGAAGTCATAAACGGCTACGGTAAATTTCTTCAAGGAGACTCAGTTCAAAGCATCTATTCTAAATAAGCCCTTGAATGCTGTATGTGAATGTTAGCATCCATGATCTCTTATTCTAAACATTCTAAGGTTATGTTGAGAAATATACACATTCAAGTACACCTATTTACTTGATCACGGTAGTTGATACTTTTGATACTAACACCAAAATGCCATCCTATGTTTTATAGTGGCCTATTTTTCCACATAGTAAGAGTATCTACCATGAAAGCAACATAGAGAAATACTCAAAAAATGACCTGTTCTAGCAAGACACTATTCATTTACCTTTGGCCAATATGAGGCTGCTAGCATGTATCCTCCTTGCAAGATGTAAGCGGACTCTGGGGTCCCATTGTTCATCTGGAAACTATCTTGGGTCTCATCCTGGGTAGTGCTCAGTGACGCAACACTTTCCTCATCGTAGGCTTTCACGTGAGGGGTGCCTTCTGCTAAGAACAATTATAACTGTTTTTAAAAAGATCGCATAAAACAATTTTATATATACTTTTCAAATCTTACATAATTATTCAAAGGGAAAAGTTACAAGTAAAAACAAATGGTAAAAAAGGAAAAAAAAATCCACCTAGAATACAATAAAGTATGCCTTGTTTAAAAAAATTAGCACAAAAGCAAAATAAGTGGCATTTTGAGGGGGAAGGGTTAACAAAACATCCCTTTCTGCATGGGAATCTGACCCTCAGTTAACCCTGTAGGGTCTGCCTCCCTGTAAACATATAAACGCCAGAATGATAAGGGCATTTGGACTGACGGGACCGTAAAAACCCGAGGAGCACACGGAAATCCTCTTGGGAGGGGCCTGTCCTGGCGGCTGCCCTGAAACTCAGGCCCCCGAGGTCGTTACAGGAGACGCTGGTCTCTGCAGGATCTGAGGCGCCTTAGGCCGGACTGGCTCTTGCACCCGCTCACCGTCCAGCATTGCCTGGCACCTGCACTGCAGGCTGCAGCAAGGACGCCTACGGGAGAGGGCCACCTGACACTCCTCTGCAGACAACTAGTTCCTGTGTCGCACTGTCCACTCGGAACCCCTTGGCAGTAGGGCCTATGATACTCTTGCTGGTCTGACTGCTTCATCTAGGACTCTTGGTGGCTGTCACAGAATATGACCTTGATTTGTTCACTGATCAGCATGTTCAGAAAAAATGGAACACTAAGTTGAAGGCGATCACGAAGAAATACCTTACTGTGTAAAATGTCTAATTTCTGTCTGATTAGCCCATTTTGCAATGCCTTGAATATCGAATAGGGACTGTGTACCATTAACACTTGTTTCCTTTTTGGTAGTGCTTCTCTATGAAAATCTGTACATATAAAACCGGGTTAACACTTGTAAAACGTGCTTAAATTACGTGAACCGAATTCTTTTTCATTTTCCCTTGAAATGTCTGAAAAGAGCAAAAGCATTTTATGCATATACCTCGCTTTGGGACTTCTTCTTCTTCACTGTCACTTTCTTCTGATGAAGATGAAGAGGAGGATGATGAGGAAGAGGATGAGGATGAGGATGAAGACGATGCTGAAGAACAGGAGGAGGATGAAGAGGAACTAGAGCCTGATCGAGAGTCGGAACAAGAGGAGGAGGAAGACGAGGAAGAAGATGATCTGGAAGAACAGGATGATCTCTCAGAATCAGAGTCAGACTCAGAACTAGATTCGGATCCTCTTTTGTGGACTCGCTGTTTCTTAGAAGCTGGGTTTGGAGTTAGGGGTTCTGTTCTGGCTGCAACCATGCGTCTGTCTGTTTCACCTTTTCCACCAGATTTCTGGTCTCCAGTGGCCTGCGGTAAAACACCGTTCTTTGGACTTACAGGCTCAGACTTTATTAGTGTCCTGGTTTCCTCAGAAGACATAGATTCTTCTTCAGAAGACTGAGGCTCCTCTTTAAGATTTTCACTTTTAACTTTCATATCCTCTAGAATAATACCTTTAGCATCTAGGAGCCTAGGTAGAGAGGTAAGAGGAGAAGCAGAAAGTGCTACTTGATATTGCTGTAAAAGTGGGGTAGAAGTCCTTGAAGAAGCCATCTTACTTTGACTGTAGTTCCTTTGAGCTGCCATAAAGGAGAGTTCAGGATCACGAAGAATGTGATAGTCTGTTCGGCTCACCCCATGTTTAGCAGCTCCAATGAGCAAGTCCCTGTCATGAGGGCCACATTCCCACCAGACTGGCAAGTCTGGATTTGGATGGCAAAGCTTCAAGCGTTCAAACAACTGTGGATGTCGGAGGGCCTGTTCCCGTACTTTCCTTAGAAGTTCAATGCGATACAAAGTCCTGGAAGCACGTTCTTCTGTGATTGGCTGGATAAAAATATTTGGATCCACCAATTCTATGTTAAAACGAGAATAAAAACATTAAGCTCAGAAACACTTTATTACAGATTTAAACAAATAATGCAACTTCTAAAATGTAACTCTACTTGATATCATGGTGTAGTTCCCAGAATTTCTTTTTAATATTTTTAAATGAGGAAAAACATAAATTTTTAAAAGAAGTACCAAAATCCATCCATACATACAGTGGATCTTCTGAAAGTAGGGAAAACATGACATTTTGGGGAAATATGATAATGTAACTAAGAATTTACTTTTAAGAAATTCCCTATGAGCTGTCCTTTACTAACCTGTCTTTTTTTTAAAAAAAATTTTTAAATGTTTGTTTTTGAGAGACACAGCACGAGTGGGGGAAGGGTAGACAGAGAGAAGGAGACACAGAACCTAAACAGGCTCCAGGCTCTGAGCTGTCAGCACAGAGCCAGATGCGGGGCTCGAACCTGGGAACAGCGAGGTCATAACCTAGGCTGAAGTTGGACGCTTAACTGATTGAGCCACCCAGGCACCCCACTATTCTGTGTCTTGGAAGATAAAAACACTTACTTGAACTCATTTATAAATACACATTAAAACCTTTAAATCATACCCGATAAACAAACAGAAGTTCTCATATTTCTAGCCGCAACAAGGAAATTCAGGGCATTGCAGTGAACTCACAGGAACACCAAAGGCTTTCTTAAAATTTGAGGGAAATGCAGGAACACTGTTAAACGCTATGTGAAGCAATGGCTTGATCTGGTTCAGTTTCAACATTAGATCTTGCTATATTCCCTTTGATGCGGTTTTATCTTTGTGGGCAGAGATACTGACAGTTCAAAAAAACATAGGGGCTTGTAGAAATAATGCGGGACCCACTTAAAGAAGCTCATAATGGCCTAATTTAGAACAATTTGAGTATCAAAATAGAGCATTGGGTTCTAACCTACAGAGTAAAATAAATATGAGTCCATTCTGATAGGAATACATAAATAATTGATTAGCAGATGAAATGGAAACAACAGTTTTTGCTTGCAGCAGAATTCCACAGTAAAAGCTGTTACACCCAGGGATCTATGCATGCATACTAATGTCAATGTGTGGAAGCTTGAGGAGAAACAGGATTTGTGTGTCTCAAAGTATCTCCTCAAGATATCTGTTGACTGCAGGGGAAAAGACAGCAATTTTACATGGGAGAAACACAGCAAAAACTAGCATAACCCAGCAATCAAGGGCAACACCATCAGTGTTGGCTATATTGACATCATGAACCCATGATATGTTCTGAGAGGGACACATCATTTCTCTTGACCTCTTGACAAAAATGCATAACCTCAATGCAATAAAATGAAAACCTAAGAGAAATCCAAATTGAGGGATTTGTGGCAAAATAACCCACTGATATTTTTCAAATGTGTCAGGGCCATAGAAGACGAGAGAAACTGAGGGTCTGTTACAGACTGTAGGAAGCTAAGGGGAAAGACCAGCTAACTACAATGTGGGACCCTGGAACACAAAAGTCCATCAGTGGACAAACCAGTGAGATCTGACTAGGTATTAGTTAATAGCATTGTACTGTTAGGTTCCTAGTCTGATAATTATACCATAATTTGTCATGTAAGATTTTAACATTAGGGGAGGCAAAGAGAGAGGTATATGGAAATGGAGTTCAGAATAAAAAGTTAAAAAAGAAAAAGGACCACGCAAACATCAATGTGGAACAGGAAACAAGAGTGGCGTACCCAGCCCACCTCCAGCCAGGATCTGAGAGTTAGACAGTGCCTGACAGGCATATACATCTCATTAAGGAGTAACTGCGGTTATTTAAGAGAGAAAAGTAGTATTTTCTCTTCCAATATTATGTTTTCAAACAATTACTAGATTGTTGGAAACTAATACTTGTTAAGTTGTTTGGATCTAATTATTCATTAAACAGAACTACTGGCCTCAGGTGCTATAAAAAATTACTGAGACAGTAAGGGCTCTACGAACTGAGGAAGTTTGGAAAACTGATCTAAGTAAAACTTCACTCAAATTTCTAACAAGAAAACTACGTTTTCAATCATTATTTAGTAATTAACCCTTTCCTTTTTAAAACTGGAGTCAAAGTGGTTAATTTATTCACCACATTTTATATTGCTTTTGGGAATTATGAAAAGAAAGAAAAGAAAGAAATGAGGGCTTCTTAAAAACCATAAATAATAGAAGACACAATACTTTGCTCTATCTCTTTAAACCCATGGAGAGTTTCTCAAAAGGCCTGTAAGTAGACTACTCCTGAATTATCTGGTATTTGGGTAATCAAGGGACAAGCTACTCTATTCAGTAAACTGACAAGAGATCTGTTAGGACATAAAATCAAAACAAACAAACAAATCCACACTAAATTTATGTTTTGATTAGCCATTTATATTTTTACTATGAAATAGGAGTAGGAAGCCACTGGGTTTAGCAGTCAGAGATCATACTCAACAAAGAATGGAGATAGCTGTTTAAAATAGCATGATTGAGAGGAATTGCTGCCAGAATGAGCTGTTTCTCTGGGCTTCAAAGATGATGAAAGTCGCCCTTCTGGGTGAATCTGCCGTGCCTGGGCTGAGCACTAGCACCTCTGATTGTTTGCTTATTTATTTTTAAGGCTCTGGGTGATTTTTTTTCCTACTAAAACTCTTTGAAATGTCTTTAGAGCGGAGGCCTCTTTCTCTGCAAAATTATTCATTGACAAAGCCCTCTAAAACAGTTCCTTTAAGATGGACTAAAACTCGGGGCGCCTGGGTGGCTCAGTTGGTTAAGCGTCTGACTTTGGCTCAGGTCATGATCTCACCGTTGGTGGGTTCGAGCCCCATGTTGGGCTCTGTGCTGACAGCCAGTTCAGAGCCTGGAGCCTGTTTCAGATTCTGTATCTCCCTCTCTCTCTGATCCTCCCCTACTCACGCTGTCTGTCTGTCTGTCGGTCTCTCTCAGAAATAAATAAAACATTAAAAAAAATTAAAGAAAAAAAAAGATGGGAATAAAACTATAGGTTAGTTCTATCTACCAGAAGCTACCATCTATCTTCTGCCTCCCTCTGATCATCAATCTAATATTGAATAAGCATTGACTATTCCTCAAAACTCAAGGTGTAACCTTATTCTCCTTTGATCTCATTATAAAAAGCGGGATTAACAAACAGAGGGAATCTCTGAATATAGTTAACTGAGAATTTTGAAAAATAACTGATGTGTTGAATTAGACAGTATTAAAATTAAAACATTTGGAAATTTCAAAATTTTAGTGATTTTTGCTTCTTTGACCAAAACCAGGAAGAAAAAAATTTTATACTTACCATCTTTGGAAGGAAGACGACAAACCCTCCGACACATAGACATGAATGCATATAAATACTTCTCCAAACTATCATCAGTTTTCTTATGCAGCCTAGCCATAGCTCTAAATTTTGTCCAGTCGAATTGGCCTCTGTCAGGATCAAATACCACTCCAAATGTAGACACAACTCTATAAAAGTCAGCTTCTTCTCTTCTTGTCCATCTATTTTGAGTCAGATTAAAGAAAGCGCCACATTCATCATTAAAACAAATATTTATTAACGCTCAATATAATGACTCTAATAAAATTTAAAACATTTCAAGCACCTAACACTTTAAAGGATTAAATGCAAGGGTACTGCCTTGCAAATACATGCTAGTTGACTCGTCTGTCCAACCATGGTTCCCTTCCTTCAGAAAAGAATAGTTTTCTGCACATCTGCTATGTAAGAAAATATGCAGGGGATGTAAGATTATGTGAGACATGATGACCCTACCTTTAAGGAAATGATGAAACATTTCAAACATATTTCTGGTGTAAGGTGGTATGCTATAGTTGAATGTGTTCTAGGAAGCAAGGATCTTAGGAGAGTGCGGAAGACAGGAGGTCCAGTTCAGACTTGAGTGATCAAGAAAGCATCACAGAAGTAAGTGGCTTTTAAGAAGGAACAAGACTAAGATCAGGTAGGGAATTCTAAGAAGCGGGCACAGTATAAGCAAAGTAGGAAGTAATCTACATTTTGGGGAGATGATGAGCATTCCAGTTTGAGAAGGATATGGCTCATATTGGGGGCAGGAGGAGATAGGATGGGGGTCATACTATGAAACACTCCACATGCCTGGCTAAAAATACTCTCTATTCAGTTGAGAGCTCCTTCAGAGGGTAATATTACACTCACCTACCACAGATCTCCAGTCTAACTTATAGACACTTTTAAGTTAACCCTGGTTAACTTAAGGAATTGTGTGAATGAGAAAGAGTGTATGAAACCTTTGAAAAACATCAACAGGCCATTTTTATCATACCGCTACATTAAGGAGATTCATGTAATAATGTTGCAAAAACAGCCTGGGAAACCAATAAAATCTTATAAACCTTACACCTGGGTGGTAAAAGTAGGCACAGAACAGGAAGGATGAATTAGAAAACTACACAGAACACACAAAAATAGAATTTACAACATACGAAGGCAAGACAGAGAAAGGAAAAATGTCCTTACAACATCTTATATTAGTGTGATAATGAGTAATTTATTTGGATAAGTGCTCTATGAGTGCAGGAACAGAGTACTGTGAGCTGGCCTATTTGAGAAAAAAAATTAATACAAGAGATAGGACAGGTATTGAGTTCTAAAGGATGGGCTAGGCATGGGCTAAAGAGGAGGAAGAAAAGTGTCCCAGATGGTAGGAACAACACAAGCCAGGGTACCGTGTCAAGAATATGTAGGATATTATGGCTAATATGAGGGTATAGTACTGGATAGAATTAGAAATGCATGCTGACATCTAAACTGAAGAACCTCTTAGACTGAGGCTTAAGAACTTAAACTTTATATTTACAGTAAGTAAGGAGCCATTGAATACATGAGAAAACTAGTATTTTAGGAAGATCAATCCAGATCTGACAGACCAAGGGAAAATGTATGTGGTAGGTTAAAGACGGCCATAAATTCTTTGCCAATCTTCCCATGGAGAGGTGCACTCACTTTCCCTTTCCCTTTCAGCTTGGTTGGCCCTGTGACTTTTTTGACCCATAGAAAGTAGCAGAAGTGACACTCTGTAATTGCTGAGGCTGGGCCTTAAGAAATCCCCAGCATCTATTGCCTTGGTCACTGGGAATGCTCTCCTCATTCGAGCTCCCAGCTGGGAGCCCAGCACCAATGGCCAGCCATGTGAGCGAGGCCACTTCCTACCTTCTGGCCATCTCAGCACTCCTGCCAATAACACGGGAAGCAGAAGAACCACCTGGTCAACCCACAGAATCATGAGAAATAAAAAATTGATGTTTCAGTCACCACATTTTGGGGTGAGCTATTATGCAGCTGTACATAACTAAAACAGTGTATTTACAGACGTAGTAGTGTCGGAAGAAGACTATGTCTAGGACACTGAAAATCTTGTTTCAGATGAATTAAATTCTGGTTATGATGGATGTGATGCAAATAATACAAAAGAACAATGATATATTTTCCAGAGAACATCTGAGGATCCAGGTTTAACAAGGAGGCCAGGCTATTGCTAAACATCACTATTCTTTTCAGTGTACTCTATCCCCTTTAAGAAGTTTAAGCTTTTGGGAGAAGGGCATGTCCATCTTCTTAACAAAGTCTTTTGCAAAAAGGTAGACTATTTTTTTCTCCTTTGATATCAGTGGTTGCAAGGGTTCATCTTTTGTATAAAGCAGAAAAGGACTTGTCTTCCATACACTTACATATTTCATAAATGTCAATGTAAAAATGAGGTAGAATGGGGGCGCCTGGGTGGCTCAGTCAGTTAAGCATCCGACTTCGGCTCAGGTCATGATCTCCCGGTTCGTGGGTTCGAGCCCCGCATTGGGCTCTGTGCTGACAGCCAGCTCAGAGCCTGGAGCCTGTTTCAGATTCTGTATCTCCCTCTCTCTCTGACCCTTCCCTGCTCACGCTGTCTCTCTCTCTCTCTCTCTCAGAAATGAATAAAACATTAAATAAAATTTTTTTTAAAATAAGGTAGAATGGACTTTCATATAATATAAATGTGTGCTTTATTAAGAATTTAATTCTCGAGTTTGCTCTGTAACTTCATTTTTTTAATACCTCACCTCACTGTTCATAAGCATGACAAAATAATGATTAAATATGAAGAATGGCTAGGAACAATCAGATGCAATTATCTTTATCTGTTTGACATATTTGTGTGCATGCATACAGCACTTTGCTTGGCCAACTTCTCTAACTATATGTGTTTCACAAAGTGAGATAATCATACTCTAACAGCTTCAGAATGAAAAACTACATTTAGATACTAATATTAAAAATTCAGTGCTATTGTCTTACCTCTGCTGTCTTTCTATCTTGGCTGCCATTTTAGGATTAAGAGTGGCTTCTTCATAAAGAGGCTGCATGACAGTGGCAGGCACTGAGAACGTGGGCTGTATCTGTTGGATTTGTCTGTTTTTATTAGTACGCTGATATGCAGTGATGAGACGCCTCAAACGTGTGGTTAAAGCTGATTGAGTTGGCCAATAAATTTTATCACCTTCCATCAGCTGACCATCTATATTTAAAGAAACTCATGTCAATAATAAAAAAAAACCAACAACAAAAAAATCAAAACAACCCCGCCTGCCCCCCCAAACTAAACAGATAATGAAATGAAGCTCACAAAAACAGCAAACTTTCCTTACTTAAAATAGGTATTTTTTCAATCTCATTATGTGGGGAAAAAACCCACACAAGCCAACCTCTCATAAAAAAAAAAAAAAAAAAGTTTTCTTTTAACTACAGCTCTAAAACCATTACAACAAACTTTTACAGCAGCTCAAAGAAAGTAGGTCACAGTGGAATAAAGAACCACAATATTATCTTCTGAACTTTGCTTGCAGAGAAAATACAACTCTGGCATTTCCAAGTCTAATATGTTTTACTGCCTGGCAAATACTCAAATGCCTAATTTTAATGAATCAAAAGTCAAACTAAAATCTTTGAGAAGTTGAGTATGGTCGATACCTTTAAGTAAAGCCTTTTTCTGTATTAAATCTATCTCAATGTATGTGAGAAACAAAATATTTTAAAGGTCATTAGTAAGGAATGTATATTATAAAAAATTCCTTATGACAATGCTGTCACTTTTATGCTTCTGTTCACCTAATAAAGTGCAGGACCTAGCTCTCTGTTTTCAGGGAATAATCTTATAATTACATACACCATAATTAAGCAGTAATCGTTCATGCTAAGCAAATACTACTCCTTCTTTCCTAGTCAAACTATGAAAAGCTGAGGCCCTATTCCACCTGGGTGCCAGCTGGGAGTGAGTGTACTCTTGTTACAGTATTGTTTCTTTCTTGATAATCAGAAGGAAGTAGAAGCAAGACTCTGCAAAGGAAGGCTTTGTAGAAAAGGGGTGTGAGAAAGAATGGATCCTAATGTGCATATGTAACTAATAAGTTGTTGGATGGGTTACTGAATTAACACTTTAATGATGAAATCTCCTACACAAGTTTAATAATCTAACCATAAAATCATCAAAGCTTTGATTCCATAAAAGTTTTGTGAGTCACTGCATAAATACTTGCAACTAAAACTACTGTTAAATTTCCAATCAACTAGTATGTCTTATAATGATTACAAGTGTCTTCAATCAAAATTTCATATACATCTAAAACATCATAAGAGTGTAATAGTTTATGGATTTCATGGTATCATGAGAATGTGAATTTCCAATAATACTAAGTAAAGAGATAAATGCAATGTACCTCCATCTGCTATAACAAGATCTCCTGGTGAAGAAACATCATCCTTTTAAAAGAAAACAGAAATTTGTCACAGGGAAATTGGGTCAAGATACATTAAAGAAGAAAAGAGAATCAGATTTCTTAATATAGTAATAGGAGAACTTTTTCCAATAGAATTTTAATGATTAATTTATCAAAAAAATTTTAATTTCTTGCTCTAAATTCCCAATCTTTTGCACTTCTCTATTGCCTTTTACACTTTAGGCCAGTTATTTTCCACTGAAATTTTCCTCTTCTGGGACCACTTTTTAGCCTAGTTGCTTTTCCTCCACTCCTCCTCTAACTGTAAATATGCCCTAGGTTTTATTGTTAACATGTTTATTTTCATTCTATATACCAACTTCCACAATTTAATCATCCTCATATTTGATTATTAGCTGGAAAATCTTTTCTCTTTCAGCCTTGAACAGTTTGCTTGTGGCATACATCTAATCTTTATCTGTCAACAGAGGGTCTCCAATTAGATATTCCAACATTACAGTAAACATATTCATAACTTTGGCGGTTTTATTCCAATGACTACTATTTTTTAAGTTTATTTTTATTGATTGATTGATTGATTGATTGATTGAGAAAGGATCCCAAGCAGGCTCTGTGCTGTCAGTGCAGAGCCTGACACAGGGCTTGATCTCATGACTGTAAGGTCATGACCTGAGCTGAGATCGAGTCGTAGGGTTAACCAACTGAGCCACACAGGTACCCCGATTTTTATCTTTTTAAAGTTTATTTAAGTCATGCCTGCACTCAATGTGGGGCTTGAACTCTCGGCCCTAAGATGAAGAGTTGCATGCTCTTCCAACTGAGTCAGTCGGGTGCTACCGAAGACTATTTTCTATTATTGTTTTAGGAAAGCCTAATGTTAGAATTTGTCATTCTTTTGCAAGTGGGTCTTTTTACTCTGGTTGCTTTTAAACATGTTCTCTTTTTGGAATATCTGCAATTTCACTAGGATGTTTTTTGGAGTGGATTTAATTTTATTTATCCTGCCAAGATTCACTTCATTTCTTGAACCTCAGGATTCATGTCTTTCATTAAGTCTGAAAAATTCTCAGCTGGTTTCTCTCTTAAAATGGGTCTTCTCCATTATGCTCTCTGGCCGCTCCTTCTGGAATACCTATCGGACATATACCAGACATCATCATGCTATCTTCCTTGTCTCTAAAAGAGGTTTTCATATTGATTTATTGACTCTCAGTCCTAAGTTCATTGCCTCTCATACCTTTTACTGGCTCTAAGAAAATGGATCGGGCCTCTTTAAATACTATGTTTTGCCAGCGAGCATGATGTCAAGCTTTGTCAGTAGTGGCAGCCAAAGAGACACTGTAGGAGGAAAAGTGTTTTACTTCTTTGCTTGGGGTAAGCTCCTCCCCGTGCTCACCTCAGCAGTTCAAGCAGCTTCTTTAACCACCTGTTGGGCCAGGAGCTTTCCCTAGCAACCCCACCCTTGGGTGGTTCTGTAGGGAAATGCCTCCAGTGAGACACGGCCCCTAGGAAAAGCTCCCTTGGCCACCCTGGAGGGTAGACCTCCAGCAAGTTCCTGAGGGTGGATCTCCAGCAAGTTACACTGGCCAGCGAGGCATCACAGCAACTGTTTTGCCTTCCAATGCGGGTGTGGCCACACCCTCCCCAAAGAGTCGGGACCTCAGCCCTGCTGGACGGAGCCCTCTTCTTGGGTGCTCTGTGTCAGCCGTCAGAAGAGTAGCTAATCCTCCATTCTGCAGAGTTCTCTTTACTTATCAGCCAAGCTCTCACTACTTTAGTGCCCCGATTACAGTCAATAATTCTGTAAACTCTCCCTGTTCAATTTACTATGTGGTTTCTCTCTCCTGATCATGCTACACTGTGGATCCTTTCCTCATACCTGTTTTCTGGGTAATGTCTTCTCTCAAGATCTGGGTCTAATCTGCCTCTCCAATACAATGTTTAACCTAAAATTTATTTAGTTTTAACTTTTAATAACTGTATTCTCCACTTCTAAAGTTTCACATCATTCTTTTTCCATATGTCCCTATTCTTTTAAAATCAGATCCATCTTATTTTGTTCTTGGGTCTTTCTCTAATGTCTTTAACCATTTTTTTTTTTTTTTGTCTTTAACCATTTAAAAAATTACTTATTCTCTATTTTAACAGATCTGTATCAGAAGTTCTTAGAGGTCTAATCTTGCTCTTTGTTGTATTTGTTAACATTCACTCCTGGTAAATTGTTCCTCATATATTTAAAATTTTTGGATTTTGACCTCATTTCATGGACAGCTTCTTCAGGACCAAGTGTAGTCTACACTGAAGCTGTTTCTTCCAGAATTCTTTTCTTTTATGTTTCTACTAGGTACCGCAGGAGTATTACCAGCTTGGGATTCTTCTATGTCACATTTTCAGCTCCAGAGTCCCTGGATCATGCAGGTGACGTAAAAGAAATCAAACCATAAGCTCAAGAGAAAGCAGGCCTATGGCTATGAATTCTCAGGGGAAACAATTTTTTCCCCTACCCAGAGCTCGCACTGAGCTAAATTTCCTTGCTGTTTCTTGGTGTTGTTTGTGAGACGGTGCTTTCCTCTGTGGGTTTTCGTTCTATACAGGATTTCCATTCTCACTGCCACACTCTGGCCCAACTCTCTCTTGTCCTCATACAGCCATAAGTATCCAAGCCCCTTGGCCACAAAGACCAGCATGCAGGTACCGCACCATCTAGTCCTTTACCCGTGCCCTTGTTAAGTATTACAGAATTCCTCATCCTTTTTAACCCCACTTCCCCACTCCACAGACTATTTTCTGTATTTTCACCCAACTCTGCTTCTGTGTTTTGACTTTCTATAAGCAGAACATATAACTATGTTTTCACAGCTCAGAATTCCTCTCTGCTCTACCTTCGACTTTAAACCCTTTACATGGGTACAGTTTCTTTCTGTTGCTACGTACTTTTAGTATCTACTTCTCACTCTGCTTTGGGATTTCTGCCCCAACACCATGCTGCTTAGTTCCTAGCAGTGCAGCATGGGGGCATGCTCCACTTCATGCACATGTCCACACCAGCCTCCGGCTCGGCTAGAAGGGAGATCTGGCAAATTCTGAATGATTATTTGTGGTGTCTGTTAACCTAAGTGGATCACTAACTTAGCTGATGTTCTGCAGAACAGAATTAGGTATAAGGAAAACATGAAGGAAGAATACACAAAAGAAAAAGCGACCAAAAGCAAACCATGGAGTGACCAGAATTGAGGATTTAAAATAGGATCCAAAGCATACCTCCATGTCATCTTTAAAGATAGCTGGGGCAGGTTTGTATTCCGGGTCTTCCACATCCCTGTGAAAATGCCAACAGATGCCACAGTTACTGTACTGGACTTAAAGTTCTCTTGACAGGGCAAATGGGAGTCTCGCTGGAAGGGCTTTTTAGTGTGTTTTCAGACTGAAATTTCTGTTCTTTGCCTGAGGAGTCGAAGCCACAGCATGAAGATGGTTCTATGGCAAGTCGGAAGAAAGCTACCGTTTAACTGACTCTTACTACCAAGTTCACATTTAAATGTGGTAATATTAACCTCAACAAAGTCACTTATTTTTCTCTTTTGGTAAGAAAACAAAGATAGTAAAGGCCTTTATTACAGTTCACAAGAACAACATCAAATTTCTCTTCAACTGTAATATTCTTAGTTGTCTTCCCTCTTGTGCCCTCAGAATTTTATGGCCTTAATGGCCACGACCATTAAGAATGGAAAAATGAAGGACTCATCACAAGAATGGGTATGAAGCAGGTCCAGCCTCTTCCTTGATCATACTGTTGGATAAGCACTAAGTGATCAGAGTATCATTAGCTCTTTTAGATTGTAAATTCCAATTCTCTTACCACTGCATTATTTAAAGATACACATCACTGACAGACTATGTGATGCTGACAGAGATACATGGAGAAATCAGGACTCTGAAGCACACATACCCGTCCATATAATCATTTGCCCTCTGTTCTGCAGCAACTGCTTTCTCATCAGGTTTTCCCACTCTTTCCAAGAAGCATAATGCTGGGTCTGCACGAATAGTGTTATATTTTTCATAACCTGGAGGGATCATCAATTATGAAAGTAAACAGGATAAAAGAAAAATGTATAAATATAAGCACTCCACACATTTATGGTGGATAATGTTCCTGGACTAAAGGGGCAATATATTAAAATGATATATATTAAGCATGTCTTCTAGAAATAATCACAAATTACATGATCTGGGATATGTATATTTTAAAAATTGGATTAAATTTATTAGTTAAAATGAAAAAGAGGAAAACTGATCATACACAACACACCTAACCTAAGAACTCTTCCTGAGGGGAGGTTATGTGAGACTTCTGTCCAGGAGTGGCAGGCCACTTATGCCACCCTTTCATGAAGAAGTGTAGGGACTGACAGACATAATTTGGTAGTGTGTGCTTTACATGGTATTTATAATAACACACATGTTACTGGAATGAAGCTGTAGGTGGAAATCATTAAACTGACAACTAGTTCAATTACACTATACACAGAAGACTCTACCTACCTTACTTCTCACTTACCATGTTTAAAAACTCCAATAAGGAGTGACTTATCAGCATCAAAATCCCACCATTCAGCAGGAACTTCTGAGTGGTCTGGCTCTGGGACCCAAACATCAATGTCACTTTAAAAAAGAAATCAGGATAGGGCACTATGAATGATTACAAAGAAGTTAAAGAGGAGGCAAAACTTTACCTAGCTTGTAAACAGCATTATGGCTTTTAAGAAAAAGACGTTAAGATCTTATTTCATTAATCTTTTTGTTTTTGACAATTACCACTGATTAAAATTACAAAATTCCACAACATCAACAAAGTTACCGTAAAATGAATTAATATTCTTAAGCTCAACAGAAGAAAAGTTTCAGTAGGTTTACTTTACTCTTAATGAAGCATATTCTTTCCACTGATTTCCTTTAGATATAAACAAAATGTTTTATGGGAAGGTAGAATCTTATGTCAGCAAACAGCGGACAAAAATCAGCTGGTTCAAATATTTCATTTTGCACACCAGCAGACTTAGGCCCTAGAAGGGTAAATTAATCACTTTAGTCTGTAAAGCAACTGTATCTCTTCTAGACTGCTATTGGTAAGAAAATCCCACTGAAAAATTAAGCATAGGTTATAAGTAAAGGAAAATGGCAAGTTTTTTTTTTTTTTAACTTTTTACTTATTTTGAAATAGCGAGAGAGAGAGAGAGGAGGGGCAAAGAGAAAGAGAATCCCACGTACGCTCCAAGCTGACAGCACAGAGCCCGATGTGGGGCTCGAACCCATGAACTGCAAGATCATGGCCTGAGACTAATTTCAGAGTTGGACACTTAACTGACTGAGCCACCCAGGTCCCCCTACTTTTTATATTTACTCATAAGACTTAGAAGCCTTTTGTTTTTATGGCCATTGTCCTTTATTTCCACTATATTAGTGGTTAAATATTGGGTTCTTGAAGACTAGCCTGGAAACATATTGACCATTTATCAGTTTCTTTCTTTCTTTCCTTCTTTTTTTTTTTAATTTCTGTTTTTAATGTTTTATTTATTTCTGAGAGAGAGAGAGCGTGAGCAGGGGAGAGTCAGAGAGAGAGGGAGATGCAGAATCCGAAACAGGCTCCAAGCTCCAAGCTAGCTGTCAGCACAGAGCCTGACCCGGGGCTCCAATCCACGAACCGTGAGATCATGACCTGAGCCAAAGTCAGACGCTCAAGTGACTGAGTCACCCAGGCACCCCTCAGTTTCTTTCTTTCTAAGTTTATTTATGTATTTTATGAAAGAGAGAGAGACAGCAAGAGAGGGGCAGAGAGAGAATCCCGAGCAGGCTCCATGCTGTCAGCTCATAGCTCGACATAGGGCTTGATCTCAAGAACTGTGAGATGATGACCTGAGCCAAAATCAAGAGTTGGACACTTGACCGGGTGAACCACCCTGGAGCCCCTATCAATTTATTTCTATATGAAAACCAACTTACATATGGACTTTTGCTACACAACTTAGTTGTAAGTAGGAAACTCCTCATTTTGAAAAATCTATCTGTATAGGCCCTAGTTAATTAACTTATGAAATTTTGGTGCTGAGACAAGATGAAATTCTACTTTGTTTTCATTATGTTTTATTATATCTCTGATTCTTTGAAAACTGAGAATTCACGAATGCCAAACAGGGAAATTCTCAACTAGAATATTTGATTTCCTAATATAATTTATCCTATCCAATCTCTATCTTCTTTGTGGAATAAAATAGAAGAATGATGTGTGTGTGTGTGTGTGTGTGTGTGTGTGTGTGTGTGTGAAAATTAATGACATTTATTCACTAATTCTTGTCAGACATTAGTTATAGGTCAGGCTAAAGGAGACGATGGCTTGAATCACACTGGTAAAGAAGTAAACATTTCAGTCTTTCCACGCATGGCAGATTTTCCTTTTTAGCATGGTGTACGTGTTACTCACAAAAGGTTTCTGAGGGAGTAATAATTTCACATGTTACGCAAAGGAAATTAGGTTTACAAAATTAAAAATGCTCTCTAGTAGTTGTTTCATACTAATGAAAACAGCCATATTGCCACTGCATTCATTATGGACTTAATAGTTTTTAGTACTTTATTATACTGTCACTTCTTAGGCATGATACTTATATATAGTATAAAAACAGCACTTTGAATGTTTTAATCAAATTGTGAATCAAAAACGTGCCATTTTCTGGGTTGCTTGGGTGGTTCAGTCACTAAGGATCTGACTCCAGCATCTGACATGATCTCACAGTTTGTGAGTTTGCGTCCTGTGTTGGGCTCTCTGTCAGCGCGGAGCCCACTTTGGATCCTCTGTCCCCCTCTCTCTTTGCCCCTCCCCCACTCATGCTCTGGCTCTCTCTCAAAAATAAATCATTTTTAAAACACCATGACAAATGGACAGGAAATTACTTTCTATTTTTCATACATGTTTGCCAGCAGAAAAAGGCTTTTAACCCAAGGAATACACAGAAAAGGATGGAGACCTTTATCTAGATTCTTAAAGGAAATTAACTGCACTTAAATAACACTATTACCTCTAATTTTTCTTAAAAACAGAAGGTCTGAAATCACAGTATTTTCCAGCTTAATCAAGAAAAATAGAGAAAGAATGATTTTCCTGTGATATGGTAAAAGTTGAAAAAATGATGAGGAAAAATACAGTTAAAGAAGATATTTATTTTTGATTGATTTCCTGACTAGGACTGAAGAAAGCATGAGAACCAAAAGATGAAGGCAAGAAGAAAATAAGAGGGTCAGGTAGTTCCCCTCACCAACCATCAGGTGGCACTCTAAGCTCAGAACACTGCGATTAGCATTGGAGGTGGAAAGATTTCCTACTTGTAAAGAGCACATACCTACCCTGTGTTCCACTGTAAGTGACAAATGCATGTTAAGTGTTTGTTAACTGCTAGGGAAAGGAATAGGATAAGGTGCATGTGCTGCTGTTGTTGATTTCTGTTTTTAAAGATTCAGTTCAGGAGCTGTCTCCTGCATAAAGCTGCCTTTAACTTCCCCAGGTCAGATTGCTCTTTCAAAATATATTTAAACAGCACTTGTTCAGTGCCAATAATAGCAATGATAAGGCAGACACTCCCTGCCTTCATGAAGGTACCCCTGCAATACTGCATGAGGAGTGGTGTGCCAGGGAACTCCGGGTACGTGCTTGACCTGGAGGCTGTGCTGACGCCAGCTGAGCAGGAAGGGCAGGGAGAATGGAGGAAAGGAGGGAAAGGGAATGTTCCAGCAAGACTGCAAATGGCTGGCGGTGTTAGTAATCATGGCGCCTATAAGAAGCGTGGACCTGAAGTTCAGAAGAGAGGTGTGAACTGGAGACATCTGGAAGACCTTGGTACAGAAACAAAAACTGATGGGGCATCTGGCTAGCTCAGTTGGAAGAGTGTGTGACTCTTGACCTTGGGGTCATGAGTCTGGGCCCCACATGGGATATACAGATTAATTAAATAAATAAAACTTTTTAAAAAAGATAAAAAAATCTTGACACCGCAGAAGAAAGACAGCATCCTAGAAAAGTAGAGGACAAGAAGACAGGGCCTATGAGGAGACATTTACGAGACATGGTGAAGAGGAGGCTGCAAAGCAAGAAGCAGAAAGAAGCTAAAAAGAACATGTATCGGTGAATGCTACTGCAGACACACTTTAAGGCAGCAGTGGTCAAGCAAGGTGAAGTAAGACAAACACTAGGGTATAGCTGTGCGCTCAGCAGCAGCTTACCGGTGGAGCAGGGGGTGGGCAGAAGAGAGGGGTGGAAGCTGAGCTGTGGTGGGTGCGTAGTAAATGGGAGAGCAGAAAAAGGAGACACAGACACAGAAGCCTGTGAAATCAAGGAGAGTGATAATACAGTAGCCTGAGGAGACACAGGTCCAAAAGCGCTGTGTGTGTTTGTGTGTGTCTATGCTGATGTAAATATGTTAACATTCAAATGAGAAGTCGGGGTCAGGGGAGATTAATGAAAGAAGACACTGTAGGGGTAATTCACAGATCGTAGTTTCTCCATAAGTGGAGGCCAAGGGAAAAGAGGGGTCACTGAGGCAACAAATATGTATTGGGTGTTACCATGTCCCAGATACTAGGGGCTGTGAAAAGATGATCAATAAGATAGATAGCATGTTTAACCTTCAAGCAGCTTCAACTGTAATGGGAAGAGAAAGACATACAAGTAAACATAACTTTAATAGTAATAGGCATTATGAATGAGATAAAATAAAGTTACAAAGGAGTGAGTGACTGGTAGGCTGCTTTAGCTAGGGAGGCCAGGGCAGGCCTATCTGAGGAGGTAAAACTTGAATTGAGGCCTGAATGATCTCAAGAGACAGTTCTGGGAAAGATGAGGTGTAAGAGTGTACCAGGAGGCACAGCACGGAATGAGCTCAACATGCTGGAGAAACAGAAACACCAGCGTGGCTGCAGCACTGTGCGTGAGGGACAGAGTGAGGGTCACAAATTATGTAGAGCCACAGGGAATGTGGATTTTATTCTAACAGAAATGAGATGCATCTGGAAGGTTTGAAGGAAAGGAGCACCATGGCCTGATTTGCTTTAAAAAGATCATTCTGGTTGCTGTGTAAAGGTCAGCTTGTAGAGGAAGAGGCAAAAGTGGAGGCCGAGAGATGCAATTAGGAGGCCACTGCAAAAGTCTAAACATGGTGTAACGGTGGCTTGCACATGTGGTGTCAGTGCTCAGAATTGGGCCTGTTCTGTACTTTGTGGAGCCCACAGGTCTTCCTGTAGGGCTTGAGGGGAAGACAGGAATCAAGAATGTCCCCTCAGCAACTGGCAGGTACATTTAGTAAGATGGGGAAGACTTGTATGTGGGAAGCTTGGAGGGAAAGGGATGGAGACAGATTTGGAGAGCTAGGCAAAGTTTTAGATGTCAATTAGACCTTCAAGCGACAGTGTTAGGAGGCAGCTATCTCAGCTCAGAGCTCAGAGGAGAGGTCTGGTATGAATAGCTAAGTTTGAGAGTCATCTAACTGTAGATCAGGTTTGGTATGACGAGGCAACAGCAGTTTACTGAAGGAGAGTAGAGACAAGCAAGAGAGATGAGGGCAGAGTTCTTGGTCAGTCCAATGTAAGAGCAAAGGAAAATGAAGAGGAAAAGACCAATGAGGAAAAAGGACAGTCGGGGAGTATAGTTGCATGAATGCCTGCAGAAGACAGCATTACAAAAAAAAAAAAAAATTACAGAAGAGAGCATTTCAGGAAGAGGGGAGAAGTAGAATAAGAAACCAAGAGCCCAGGGGGTTGGACAGATCATATGTGGACATAAAAGTCTGTTACCATTCTTCTACTGCGTTAGGAGAGAAGAACAAAGAATGAGCACAGGAAGGCTAAGTTTTATATTTGGTGGCAGGAAGCTTGCTGCTGCTATAGCTGTTATTGTTCTTTTATCATTATTATTATTATTATTAATATTGCTTTTAGTGAGAGCCAGATGATGATGATGATGATGATGATGATGATGGTGATGATGATGATGATTGATATTGCTATTAGTGACAGAGCCAGATTGAGACTAACAGGAAAGGCAACAAACTGGTAAGGGTGAATTCCGTAAATTTGATAGAATTTTCTTCTTGTGAACTTCACTGAGTAAGTGGCCATTTTGATGTATAGCTTTCTGGTCATATAATTTTTGCCTTATTATGTTATTGAAAATATCAACAGGTTACTTAATTAATTTACCTTGCATCAACTCCATCAAATACTTTCTGACACTCATTTCCAATGACTTCTTGCTTCAGATAATACAGCATTCTTACACGAAGCAAAACCCTAAAATGAGGGAAAGAATATCAAAAGACACAAAGATATTAATCTTAAAAGAAAATTAATCCATGAGGTTAAAATTGGAAAAGGATTTGTATACAGAATTTTTATAATTAAATAATAATTGCTTCTGATTAAATAAATCTCATTACTACCATATATATAAAATAGGTTTCTCCAAAATCTTCACAATCATCATTATTTAATATCCAAGTAAGATATAATGAAATCATTTGGAGGCCAGTTTTATTTCTCTCTCTGTTGATGAAAACTGTGACACAAGAGGTACCATGATTTGCTGAAGGATACCCTGTAAGATTAAGATTAGGATTGGTCCTAGACCACACTGTCTGGGTACTCAAAATCAGCATGCGTTAAGATTTTTAATAAATTCAGATATATAAACTTTTAAAGAGTTGTGTTAAAAATAACCTACTACCTACTTATTACAGTGGTGTTTTATATGTTTTTTATATCCTTCATCTTGAAGTAGCTGTTCAGGATTATATTTTCGAAGCCATTCTGCTTTCTGTATATCAAATGAGCTTGTTTGAGTCTTTACTTTCTTCCCTTTTCGACCCCTGGGGACAGGGGCTGACAGGCCTGTTAAAATGAGAAGGACACATGAAATCCAGGGTAATTTGTAGAAAGACTTGCAATTTGAAAGATTTTTTTCTAATACAAGAAATTTCTGGAGACTTTCAGAGGTCTGTGCAGGCTATATAGAGATCTTTGAAATATAATGGTAACAATACTGACCCATTGCAAGGTAAGTTAACATGATTGCACACACATATTAAAAGGTGCCCCCAAACACCCAACAATTCTGTATCTGAAATTAATCACTGTGATTTCCATTTTATTGTAAAACACATTATTTTTTCCAAATGTAAAAACTGAAAGCTGAAGCCTGTACCTCCACTTTACTTTAAGCTTCTCTAGTCACAAAATAGTAAGTTTTGGCCTCTTGATTTTCAAAACTGCATTAGGTTTAAAAAATTTTTTTAACGTTTTATTTATTTCTGAGAGAGAGAGAGAGAGAAGAGAGACAGACAGACAGACAGCATGAGCATGGGAGGGCCAGAGAGAGAGGAAGACATAGAATCAGAAGCAGGCTCCAGGCTCTGAGTGGTCAGCACAGAGCCCGATGCGAGGCTCGAACACACAAACCGTGTGATCATGACCTGAGCTGAAGTCGGATGCTTAACCAGCTGAACCACCCCAGGTGCCCCTAAAACTGCATTAGGTTTAATCACTGTGGATTCTTGTTTAAGAGAGCTAAATTCACTTTATTTGATACTTTTATTGTGAAATCTTCCTTCCTTCCTTCCTTCTTTTACTGTTTTATCTTTAAGTAATCCCTACACCCAATGTGGGGCTCAAACTTACAACTCCAAGATCAAAAGTCACATGCTCTCCTGACTGAGCCAGCCAAGCACCCCTGAAATATTTCAAAAATACAAAATGTATTCCTACTCTTAACCTTAGCATATTTCGTCTGTGTTTTATTAAAGGAAATAAATATGCATAGTTGAAGTCCAATTCACTCCTTCCTTCCCAGAGATAATCACTACCCTGAATTTGTCTTTTTATTCCATGCGTGTTTGTATTCATAGGTTGGAGAAATATTTAAGTTTTCAGACATTGTATTACACATGCAATTCTGCAAATTATTGATTACTTTGGTTATTTTTTTGAGATTTACAATTGTTGATTCACAAGGCTGTAATTTATCCATTTTGGCTGCTATTAAAAATCTATTGTACGACCATCGCTGCACATATGCCACCACCTATTAATCTTTAATGATGCTTGAGTTGCTTCACTTACAGTTTTTAACAATTACTAACAATACAGTTTTGATTTCTTTCAATTCCTATCTCACATATCTTTTCCTTGCTCTCTTCTACCAGCCAAGAACCTCACCACAATGATAAACAGAAGCAGGATGTGAACCTGTCCATTTCTTCTTACAATTTTGTCAATTTTGCCTTTATATTTTGAGACTGTTTGGTGTATAAAGTTCATAATTGTTGTATCTTCTTTTATGGATCAGTCATTTTTATTACTGTGTAGTGTCTCTTTTTGATCCTAATTAATGCCCACCATCTTAAATTGCTATTTTTTCTATGTTAATACTGTCCTATATTCTGGAGTCCACTCCAGTCATATTGATTTGGAAACTAACCAGGGCA
The DNA here is from genome assembly GCF_003009895.1 of Hyaena hyaena. Taxonomy (NCBI): domain Eukaryota; kingdom Metazoa; phylum Chordata; class Mammalia; order Carnivora; family Hyaenidae; genus Hyaena; species Hyaena hyaena. The sequence goes on from NW_024080639.1 coordinate 2,222,793, forward strand.
TAATTAAAAACATACATACTTATTTTTCCTAATAAAATCCATAGATATTCTATATAAACTTCTCCTTAACAAAACTGTCTCAGATTTCACTGCATAATCCTATTTGTGTTTTCACTTTTGCTACATGCTAATTAATATTACACGAGATCTGTTGTGCCTGACTATTTCTTCTACAGCACCTTATTCTTCTTCCAAAATCACAGTACATCTGAAGTATCTTTAAAGATATTAAGGCTGGTTCAAAAAAGTTGTCTTTTCCTTGCATAGTCCTTATTTACTCCGAGTTCATTTAGTTGGTTTGTTTTCCGTCTGCACCTCTCCTGTTGGAAACTTTCCTCAGATGTCTGATATCCTTGGTTGTTTGCTCATATTTGAGACAGACCAAAAAGTTGACAGATGGTCTGACTGGACTCACTGAAGGGCAATCTGCTGTTACCGTTCATATCGTGAGGTTCTGCCCTGATCAGACTCAGTCATCTCTACCACCATTGTGGGGCTCAAACTCACGAACCTGAGATCAAGAGCTGCACGCACCTTTGACTAGGCCAGCCAGATGCCCCCCCTTTTAAAGTTTACTTATGTATTTAAGTAAACTCTACCCTCAAGGTGGGGCTTATAAAAGATAAAGCCTCCTTTTTAAAAATGACCATTATCAGCCCTAAGAAATGCAAATAATACTTGATACTTAAATTTACTGTTATCTAACAAATATAATTGAAAAAAATCCCCTGGGTTGTTTGTTTCAACCAGGGACGAAATAAGGCCCCCACAAGGCAAGTGGTTGAGGACTCTCAAATCTCTTAGGTCACAGCTGGGTTTTCAATCTCGCTCTGTTGGTACTTCAAACTGCACAGTTCTTTGTGTGGAGCTGTCTGTGTCCTCGCAGCCTCTGCCTACTAGATGCTAGTGACATGCTCAAAGCCCTGCATGGTGGCAGGACTGGGCACAGACCATGTCTGGTTGAGAACCACTGGTTTTGGATAGCTTCTCTACCCGCCTGACCCCCCTTTGTTGAAGAAACGAGGACATCTGCCTATAGAATTTATTAAGTGTAATGCTTTAAAATTTTTTTCCTCTTTACTGACATGTAAGTGGAGCTTCAAGGAAAGGTGAAATTACGTTTGTGTCCATCTTCCATCCTTACCAGAAGTCAGCTCTGCATGGTACTGATTCTACTGCCTCCTCCTAAGACAGTGTCCAGTGACCAGCCTAATCCAAAACAGGTGCTTTCTGTTCCCCATCTCAGAACCAGTTTATTTACCTCACAGTACTCATCACATTCTGTCAGTATTTATCTCCTTTCTTACTATGTCTGTCTACCTGGCCGGAATGAAAAGTTCATGAGCTCAGGGATCTTGTTTCTTCTTATCTTCCCAGTACCTTGCACGAGAAGCACATAGTAGGAACTATAACAGGTATGTGTTAATTAAATAGAACCAAATCGTAACATAACTTTCAGGGCATCGTAATCTTTTTTGTCTTTATGGAAAATTCAATTACTTTATGATGTGAAAAAATTATTTTGTGTAGAAAAGAATGTTCTATTAGAAAGGATGTGGGAGAAAAAGGGACTTCTATGTACCTCTGATAGAAATGTAAATTGGCATAGTCATATCTGATACCAAATTAAAGAATTTATGAAAACTTAAAATGTATGTATCAGTGTTTCCAAACTTTAATATACATACTTTAATTGCTAAGGAACTTGTTAAAATGCAGATTCTGATTTACTAAGTCTGAGGCCTAAGATTTCGTACTTCTAAGAAGCTCCCAAGAGATGCTGATGCTATTAATCCCTAGACCACGTTGTAGGTATGAAGATGTACACACACTACCCCTCAACAGTTCCATTTCATGGTATTTATTTTAGTGAAAGATTTATTCACATGCAGAAGGATCTTCACTGAAACTTGTTTTTTCATTCTCTACAACGAGAAATGGCCTAAGTGCCTGCCCATCATTAAAAGCAGGTGCTAAATCAACTAAAGAACAGCCACAGTATGAACTACTAAAAGGGAGTTTTAAAAATGAGACAGATCTACATGAACACCGATGGGAAGACTTCTTAGACAACCTGCGAACTGACCCATGTTGGATTAACAACCAAATTGCATGTAAACCTGTATGTGAAACCCAACCAAACTGGTAACACTGGTATTTTCTAAGTTGGAACTTGAATTGAGTGTGAAGCTTAAGGGTTCATTAGTGCACTCTATAGTGCTTCAACACTTCATAGCGTACTACGGTAAGTGCTACCTATAAAACTAAAAGAGTAAATGTCATAAGAACGTTCTTACCTAGATGATTTTGTAGCTCCCGGGTCTGCCCATCTTCCGTTGGAGTAATGAGATCCCATATGAAGCCTTTAATCTTCTCATCTCCTCGGTAGTGAACAAGGCAATATGCTAAGAGGGCTCGGCAAATTATTTCTACATCGTGCTCATTCAGCTGCCTTTTAAAACGGCCATGGGACAGAATCTCTCTCCATCGGCCCCATCTAGTTAAAAAGGTAAACTTACATTAATACTGAGTCAAGTTCTAGAGAAAAACAGAACTTATGGATAAAAGGCCTGAAAACTACAAAAAAAACATTTGTCAAGAATAGGATTTACCTAATAAAGTTTATTCCCTGGGAGTAAAATGCCGACCATGGTATAGTGATTCAAGTGTATCTGATTCAATAATGGATAACAAGACTATCCATTTTTATATTACTAAATATGCAAATCTCAAAAAAACAAGGAATTTGACTTCAGTGATACATTTATAATTTAAAACTTAAGGATATTCTATTATTCTGCTACTAAATATATGTTAAACATATAAATAAAGGTATTTTAAATCTATTTAAATTTTTATTGATTCTAACAAGATGAAAAAATACACTAGAATACAGTGTACATTTTCTGTAACTTTATATAAACAGACTATTAACAAGAAACATTAAAAATAATATTTTACCCATAAACTAGAAGATTCTTCTCTACTCTAAAGCATTCAGTTCTCCCATAGCCATTGGAACGATCACAGGGTCTCCGGAGTTTGGGCTTTTCATCTCCTTCGCTTTCGGCTTCAGATAATTCAGCCAATTCATCTTTTGTGGCACTAAAGGGTCTTGTTTGCTTCCTAATTCTTGGAGTGTCAATTACCAAGCTGTTCTGTAAAATTGTTAACAGCTATTACTTGAAGGTCTTTTTATTAATTTGCTTACAACAGTGTTTTACATCTTCACCTTTCAAATTGTACAAACAATAAAATAACTGTCAGAAAAAGAAATTACTAACAATTTTACCCACCTACCAGATCAACTTAAAAATTTTTATATTCCTTTAAAATCCTTATTACCATACACATATAATACTGTGACATCACAGTCATAGGATGAAAAGATTTTGGTATTTGGCTTTATCATTAATATGAAAGTTACTGTGTTATGCTTCTATACTAACCATAATATAGTTTTAAACTATATTTATGCATCTTAGTTTTCTTTACCTAATTCATAGTTTAGATTGTTTATAATCTTTTTTTAAAAGTAGGCTTCACATGCAGCGTGGAGCCCAAAGAGGGGCTTGAACTCACAACCCTAAGATCAAGACCTGGGTTGAGATCAAGAGTTAGATGCTTAATAGGCTGAGCCACCCAGGCACCCTAGTTTTCAATTTTTAAAATATATAATGCTAAAGTAAGTCTTTGTAATCCAAGCTTATCCTAATGATAAATTCAAAAAAGGGAAATATCTAGAAATGCAAATACTGGTCAAGGATTTAAATATTTTATAGATCCAAAAACATGTTTTAGTCCTTTCCAAAAGAGTTATATTAATACACAAAAAGCAAAATAAATAAGTGTATAAACAACCTCACCATGTTCAATTCAGTGTAACTCATTCAAAACAACTTACTGACATGCTTTTTACCTTTAATGAAAAATTTCTAAGTTAGGAAGATATACCTGGAGAATATGTAAAAAGTCTTTTTCTCCTTCAATTTTACCCACCAATTTTAGAATTCATCAATGGGTCTCATCTGCTACAATTACTACTGTGGCAGATTTATGGTAGAACTCTTCTCTTCTTCCTTCTATATTTGTTAATTGGCCTTTTACAGTAAGAAAGAGTAGTCCTTTTGCCCCACCCCAGCTTCTTTAAAAACAAAACAAAAAAAACTCTATATTTTTTGAGCAAATTTTCAAGTCTTTTGCCCATAATCTTTTGAGTTTTTGATGTATTTTTGATCACCTTATATGAGCTTTCATATAACAACAGTTCTGACTTTCATATACACTTCTGCTACAAATAAGCCTCACCAGCCTGACTGCCCTTTTATTTTCCATTAAGTACTTTTTAGTCTTATGTATTTAAATATGCCAATCATTTCCTTTGTGATTTCTAATTTAGAATGTTTTCACACCAAATATTTGATAAAACAGAAAACTAGTTTTTCCATTTTCATGCTTTCATTCAAAGAATTAAAAACATTTTTATCACAAGCTGGAGTTGACTTGGTATACAGTATGTCATTATAATGTTCCTCCCAATGCCAACTCCATTTCCTAGTCATGATTATTATATAATGCCTTTTCCTCTAATATTCTTTCTTTCTTAAAAAAATTTTTTTAATGTTTATTTATTTTTAAGAGAGAGAGTATGAGCGGGGGAGGAGCAGAGAGAGAGTGGGAGACACAGAATCTGAAGCAGGCTCCAGGCTCCGAGGTGTCAGCACAGAGCCCAATGTGGGGCTTGAACTCACAATGGCAAGATCATGACATGAGCTAAAGTCAGCTGCTTAACCAACTGAGCCACTCAGGCACCCCTCTAATATTATTTCTTTATTAAAACTTCTAATTTGATTTTTTTCTGTTATTTTATTCTTGCTCTTTATATCTTTTTCTCAGTAAAATGCTGCTTTAATTATGGTTCCTTTATAATACATTATGTTTTAACAGATAGTAAATAATGCTAGTTTGCCTTCTTGTATTTCATTTTAGAAAAACCATTTTAAATGTCTTTTTCAAAGCACAGAAAAGAAAATGTAATCATATGAGTATTAAATGAGCACATGCTTATATAAGTTTATTCATAAAGTGCTTAACTCCTCCAGGTAATATACAAGGCCCTATAATGGGAGCCATATCTATGGTCTCTGACCTTGCCTATCACCTCCACACTGCCTGCATTCTGCCACATCATTTCTATTCTGGAATACACAGAGCTTATTTCCACCAATGGCTCACTGCCATTCCCTGTTCCTAGAAAGATTTTCCTCATGTCTTTACACTGTTGGCTCTTTCTGGTCATTCAATCTCAGCACAATTGAGAGTGACCTCCCTTGACTACTTTGCTTAACGCTGTCTCTACACCTCCCAGCATTCTCTGCCATCTTTTATTTTCTTCCCTCTCTGAAATCACCTTACGTATTTGTTTACTTTTGTCTCATCTACCCAAATTCATAAGTTCTGTAAAAGCATGTGCTCTGTCTTGGGCACACTGCCCCTACTGTGAGAATGGCACTTGACTCATAAGTGTGCTCCAGTAGGACCAAGCATAAATGCATGAGTGTCTGTGGATCCCCAATACAGACTTTTGAAAAATCACAAACAAGTATTACACTATAAGCACTGTTCTATATCTCCCTCTCTTTCAAAATTTAACTGTCTTGGAGCTCTTTCTATATCACTAGTACATAGGGATGATTATTTTTACTTATTGCATTAGACAGTAACATGCACTAATCCTCTATCATAAGAGGTTTAATTAGTTTAGAAGTTTTTTCTTAAACAAAAAGTGTGGCAGTGAGCATCACTGTACTATATTATCATTCATATGGTCATGAATCATATAATCATACCTGTATGATTATTGCTGTAAGACAGGTTCCTAAAAGTGCATTTAAAATAAATAAACATTTAATATTCTTGACAATTCGTTTTTCCAGGGGAACTTTAGATATTGTTTGGTTATATGAAAAAATTGTTAACATTTTGATTTGGGTTGCTTTTCTATGTTTATAAACTTTTTGTTTTTAATTTTTTAAGAATGTTTTTATTTATTTTTGAGAGACAGAGCACACATGGGGGAGGGGCTGAGAGAGAGAGGGAGACACAGAATCTGAAGCAGGCTCTAGGCTCGGAGCTGTCAGCAAAGAGCCTGATGCAGGGATCGAGCTCATGAACCGTGAGATCATGATCTGAGCCAAAATCAGAAACTCAACCAACTAAGCCACCCAGGTGCCCCTATGTTTATAAACTGTTAAAATGCTTAAAGTATATCGTTTTCTTGCCAACTGACAAATCTCTTAATTAAATTTGATAATTTACTGAAATCATACACATCTGTCAACAGGTATACTCCTAAGTAGTTTGTATCTTTTTTCCCTACTGTGAATATATATTTTCTTCTGTTATATTTTTCTACTTTTGTTAGTACCAATATTCAGGAAGGCTAAATGGTGTATTTATCTTCTATCCAGTTAATTCATTAAACTCATTTATTTTTTTTAATGTTTATTTTATTTATTTCAAGAGAGAGAGAGAGAGAGACCAAGTGAGCAGGGGAGGGGCAGAAAGAATCCCAAGCAGGCTCCATGTTATCAGCGCAGAGCCAGACATGAGGTTTGATCTCATGAACCATGAGATCATGACTTGGGCTGAAATCAAGAGTTGGAGGCTTAACTGACTAAGCCATCCAGTTGCCCCTAATTTTAATGATTAAAAGAATCCACTGCTTCAAGATTCCCACTGCCTTTTTATTTTTATTTATTTTTTAATGATTATTTATATTTGAGACAGCTCAAGTGGGAAACGGGCACAGAGGATTTGAAGTGGGCTCTGAGCTGACAGGCTGACAGCAGCAAGCCTGATGTAGCTCAAACTCAGGAACTGTGAGATCATGACCCAAGCCCAAGTGAGACGCTCAACCAACTGAGCCACCCAGGTACCTCTCCATTGCCTCTTTAGACATATAAACATGCCATATGTAAACAATGGCATGTTTATAAATATCATTTCAAATTTACTTGTTTGTTTCATATACAATTATATATATTTCTGAAATATGTGTGTATGGCTATGGTGTTATTTCTCATTGTAAAGTTTTACATTTTAAAAGACTATCTGGGGGCGCCTGGGTGGCTTAGTCGGTTAAGCGTCCGACTTTCGCTCAGGTCATGATCTCGCGGTTCGTGGGTTCGAGCCCCGCGTCGGGCTCTGTGCTGACTGCCAGCTTGGAGCCTGGAGCCTGTTTCAGTCTGTGACTCCCTCTCTCTCTGACCCTTCCCTGCTCATGCTGTCTCTCTCTCTCTCTCCTAGAAATAAATAAAAATATTTAAAAAAAAAAAAAGACTATCTGTTAAAATAGATCCCATGCATCAATGCTTAATACGTAATTCTTTTAATCATTTAGCAGTTATCTTCATAATAATGCTGAGAAACATTGATTCCTATACAATAATTAGACAGGTGTTTTATGAAGTAAACAGTTATGTTATTATCAGTTCTGCAAATTGTAGTTTAGCTTTTCGGCCCTTTCTTAGCTCTAAGGAAAGTTAAAAAAGAAACAGTTTTGCCACTTTCTTGACTGCTTTTGTTTTCTCCTTTTATGTCTGACTGGATCATCATTAATGGGAGTGGACTCCAAAGAAACAAGGTTAAAGAGCAAAATAAACATAACTGATGATTTGAAGACATTTTAAAAGTTAAAAAACACATTGAAATATTAAGAATATAAGTATCCAAACTTAATTTATCCTTGTATTACAACCAATCATGATAGATACCAGAGGTATTAAATTGAAGCAGTGTCTGACTCAATATATGATCATTCTAATACTTTACATCAATTTATTTATGAAGATAAATTTACTTCAGTAAGTACACAGTTGAATACCTTACAGTATTATAATAATAATAGCAAAGTATCCCAAGAAGTAATTTTTGAAAGGGAAAGAAATACTTACTCTGCCACTGATGGCATCTATATCTATTTCTGCCTTTTTAGCCCATTTTTGCCAGAAGTTAGGATCATCTAAGGAAATATCTGTCCGGTTTCCAGATGCCACAAAACTTGCCTGAAATACATAATGGCAGTTTTTCAAAATGTTTTGAAGTTTAGAGGAAAATCTATCAAAATATATTTGAAACAATATCTCCTCACATTTACTGGAGATAGAATTTGAATTCAGCATACACACATACATTCAAAAGATATTCCAAATGTGACGGTCTGCAACATAGCACAGCGTCTGCTCACATCAAAAGGCTGACTGCCAACATAGGCTGGGGTTTTTAGGAAAGGATTAAGTAAGTTATTACTGTTGTTTAACTCAAGCTTTTGGTAAGTAAGGATCAAATCTCTTTGGTCAAGAAACTACACAGGACAGACATATGCTTTCTAGAAATACTACGTGAATATTAAGAAACTAGGTTAGAACAAGAATTTCTAACCTGCTTGCCCTATACAGCTAATTTTCTGGTATACTCCTACTTTATTCCTATCATATTTTTAAAGAGACAGGTCTCCTAAAGAAAATGCGATACAGGACATGAGAAATTAAAAAAAAATCAGTCTGTCTTTACATTAAAAACATTTTTCCTTACCACAACAATACTGCATAGTCATTGTAAAAATTTAAAAGATTACAGAAGAACAAAAGAAAATATAGATGATTTACTCTCTTAAATATTGTATAAATCAAGTTTAGTTGGAACAAACTTTAGATATTGCAGCTCAGCACTGTCACTTACAAACTAATAACCATTATTTGAAACTTAAGTTCCTGAAAATAGACATGCCACTTCAAAGAAAGCCAGGAAAGTGCTTTATAAAATGAAATAAGCAGTAAAGATACATGATGCTTTAAAAAAGAAAAGAGCCTAAAAGGCATGAGAACACTTAAAACAGTTAAAGGGAAGAATATAGTCACACTTTTTTCAAAAGAATATGATTGGTAAATGGCTTAAAGTAATGCCTAATTATCTGGGATATAATCAAATGATAAAAATCTTCATTAAAAAATCCATCGTGATGGCATTTTAAAAGGCAGAAAATTGCACATTAAAGAGATAATAAACCAGCTATAAGCAAACAAACCATTTATGACACTGAAGGTTAAGTTTGGAAGTCTGAAAGTTTGATGAGTGGAAAACTGATAATATGAAGGAATCACTGTAAATTTGATTTTTGAATGTAATGATAAGTATTGTGGCTATGTTAAAGAAATCATTATATACAGGGGCGGCTAGGTGGCTCAGTCGGTTAAGCATCCAACTTCAGCTCAGGTCGTGATCTCATGATTTGTGAGTTCAAGCCCTGCATTGGGCTCTATGCTGACAGCTCAGAGCCTGGAGCCTGCTTCAGATTCTGTATCTCCCTCCCCCTCTGTCCTTCACCTCCTCATGCTGTGTCTCTGTCTCTCTCTCAAAAATAAACACTAAAAAATTTAATAATAAAAAAGAAATCTTCATATATATTATACATATGCCTGCACATATGCTATCTGGGATTTCCTTTAAAATAATATGAAGGAGGGGCGCCTGGGTGGCTTAGTCGGTTGAGCGTCCGACTTTCGCTTAGGTCATGATCTCGCGGTTCGTGGGTTCGAGCCCCGCATCGGGCTCTGTGCTGACTGCCAGCTCAGAGCCTGGAGCCTGTTTCAGTCTGTGACTCCCTCTCTCTCTGACCTTCCCCTGCTCACGCTCTCTCTCTCTCCTAGAAATAAAATAAAACATTAAAAAAAAAATAAAAATAAAAAAAATAAATAAAATAATATGAAGGATGGATAAGGTAATGATGAAGCAAATTTGGCATGAGTTGATAATTCTTAAGGCTGAGGGATAAATCTACAGGTTTTATTATACTACTAGTAGTCTATATTTGTAGTTTGAATCTTTAGACTGTGTCTAACAAATGAATTAGAAACAAAATTAAAATCCTAAATGCCTCTTGTGAACTTAAAAGATTCTGTTCATGACAATGCTTACCAAATATTAAGCACATTCATTCCATCAAACATTCTTTTGAGGCTGGGTTATTAAAATGCTTGTATATAATAAGTGTTGAAATATTATAAATGTTTAAAACGTACATTCTGCTGGCATATTTATGAAATGGAAGTGATGGAAATAAAGGTTTTAATGAAATGAATTTAAATTTCATTTTTTTTTGCTTGCTCTAAAACTATAGCTTTGTAGGCCCTAAATGTAATTACGACGGTCCTTATAAGAGAAAGAAGAGGAAAAGGCTATGTGGCAACAGAAGCAGAGATGGAGTAACATGGTCACAAGCAGGGAATGCAGGCACTCAAAAAAGCTGGAAGAGAAAACAGACTCTCCTCTGGAGCTTCCAGGGGAGACCAGCCTTACTGATACCTGGAGCTGTAGCAGCTAAGACTCATTTTGGACATCTGACATCCAGAACTATAAGAGAATAAATGTGTGTTGTGATTTGTCACAGCGGCAACAGGAAATAATACAGTGAGATGCCTCTTCTTGATAAACCACATATTATAAAAATTCATATCCAACCTAAAACAGCAAACACTAACTAACCTGATAAAATGAAAAGGAGTAGCCATCATCATCTGCATAAGAAGTGTTTGATGAGAAGCAAAGTAGTATGATTGAGTAGAAGGAAGAGATATCTAAGTCTGCTCAAGTAATTCTTAAACTTCTACTTGTTAATTAATTCAGAAATGAATTTCTCATAACTGAGCGCATAGGCTATCTATACTTTCAAATCTTCATTAATCTAGATTCATCTACTTCCAGGAACACTGAAAGGTTCACTGAAGTTCTTAGGGTTTTATTTTGTGCTATACAGTTCCACTGAAAACATGCTTCTTGAGATTTAACAAGGCTAGCAAACGATCATCTGCTTTACATGGACATTTGACATGAAAAGCCATTAAGTATGAAAAGCCATTAAAGGTTAACAGCTAGATTTTTGAAACATATAAGATTATGGTTGCTAATCTTATAAAAGTTCTGTGTTACTGTGGATAATCACTTTTATTCTGCTACCAGATCACTGTTGATAATTAAAATAATTTACCTGGAAGAAACTATACTTCGCAACTAAGCAGCTTTTGTTATATTTGTTATAAGAAAAATGATAAATGTATTTTTCAAATAAAATTTAAAAATATTTCTAAATAACTTTAGATGCTATTGTTGAATGACACAGAGCCTATTTTCAAGATGACTTCCAAAATTCTGAAGGATTTTAACAAATTAATGCCTACAGAAATAAAATGCCTGTTGCAGAAGATGTTCAAGTAAAGGCTTACGTATTAATTCCAAATGTTAAATCTTAACATTCTTATTCCTCCAAAAATATTTTTCCTACAATGACCTCCTCTAGTCACTAAACCCATTTATTATTTACAAGAGCAGACATTTCAAATGCTGAAATGGCCATCTTCCTACATCAGAAAGTAGCAGAAAAGATAGTGGGTGCCCAGAAGGGCCCTTACAAACAAGCAATCCACTGAAGCTTGATACAGACTGTTTTTGTAAGTTAAGCAATTCAAAGTCTTGTTCTATACCAGAAAATTAAAAAATCCGACTAGAATATTTTCTATTTCTAGGATCTATCTGATTGCCCTTATGAAAATTATCTCAAAATTAAGTTCAGGTGATATAAACACTTATATTTTAGTTACCAATAATGAGTTACCAATAATGAGTTTTATTGGATGGATACGTAGGAAGTCTAAATATACAGTCTCATTATACACTCTGCTCTCTCTCTCTATATATATATATATCTTTTTTAAAAAAAAATTCTTTGATAATGCAAAGAAATGGATTGGAATTACTCCATTTATCCAAACCACTAAGAATAACTGAGCACAGAGGAAGTCTTTGGAAATTCCAGGAAAAAGTATAAAATACTATTAACTTTGCACCTCTGGTGCCTCTACATACTGGTGCCATATTCTAATATGCCAACTGTCCACTACACAGTGGCATTCCCACACAACTGTGGAAACAAACGAATTCTAGGACAACTACAGGCAAATTCTCTGGACTCACTCAGCTACTGAAGTACCTTTTCAGGTGGCTCTCTTTTTCAAATACAAGTTACTACAGGTCTGAGAATTTCAAATAAAAATTTAAAGGCTTAAGTATTTCACATTCTTAGAGCACAAGTGGTTATGACTAGAGTATACCTGAGTAAAATAATTCTTATCTGGCACTTTATTGTAAAGTAGAAGAGTAGAAAAGGTCAAGATTATTATGCTCTTGCTTTTTTTAAAAAAAATATTTGTTTTCACACACACACACACACACACAGAATCTGAAGCAGGCTCCAGGCTCTAAGCTTTCAGCACAGAGCCCGATGCAGGGCTTGAACTCACAGACCACAAGATCATGATCTGAGCCAAAGTCGGAAGCTTAACCAACTGAGCCACCCAAATGATCCTATGCTCTTGTCTTTAAAGAGGACTTCCTCGGGGCGCCTGGGTGGCTTAGTCGGTTAAACGTCAGACTTTCACTTAGGTCATGACCTCGCGGTTTGTGGCTTCGAGCCCCGCGTCGGGCTCTGTGCTAACTGCCAGCTCGGAGCCTGGAGCCTGTTTCAGAGTCTGTGACTCCCCCTCTCTCTGACCCTCCCCTGCTCACGCTGTCTCTCTCTCTCTCTCTCTCCTAGAAATAAATAAAGCATTAAAAAAAAAAATTTAAAGAGGACTTCCTCTTGGGAGTCTAGAAAGACTCCCAAAGGTCAACTGTCCAAGGTCACTCAGCTTATGAGTCAGAATTCAAACTCTGGCATTCTGGCTTTCCATGATGACTCTCATTAGCATGGTAAACGAGGAAGTCTGGGAATCACCTATGGTCGTTAAATGCTTTACATATGCCTACATTAACTAAAAACCAAAACAACTTTAAGAAGAATATCCCTAGGCATAGAATAACCAACAATGGTGATTTCTGTAGTAGCTGTACGCAGTGCATTGACAACTTAGTAGCGCCAAGGAACCCTGAGTAAATAAGATTTCTCAGGAAAGAAGCCAAAACCATGGTACATCTACCCAATCATGAGCAGTTGTAGTTCTCAGCCTTATACTTCTGCACTGTTCCTTTTGTTTCCACAGTACTACTTTGGATTTATTCTTTGTCAACTCTCAAATCTCTACCTGTATCCTAAGCAACTCTCCTGGACACCTCCTCTTGGATCCCCTGTAAAGGCCACAAATACAACAGCCCCAGTATTTTGTTTTCTCCACATAAACTTCTCTTTCATTCTCTATCTTACTTAATGATAACCATGACCTTTCTAGTTACTTGAGCCAGAGATCAAGTCCTTTTTGATTCCCTCTTCCATACTTTTCCAACTGGTCATCAACTCCTGTTGATTCAAGTGGCACTCCACTACCCTAGTTCACCCATCATTGTATCCTATATAATCCTCTTATCTGGTATCCCTGCCTTTAGTTTTTCTCCTTTCAAACTCAATCTCTACACTGCTGCTCACGTTAAATTTCTAAACTGCATTCATTTTGTCCATTTTCTGCTTGAAGGGATTAAAAAGCTTTTTAACTGCCTTAGGATCAAGTTCAAATTCCTCAAAATGGAACTTTTTCAGTCCTTCATAATTTGGGTCTAACCTCCCTAATCCCTTCATTTTCATCTCCATTTAATTTATCCCGTGCATCTATACATGCCTATGCATAGTCCCTGAAATCTTCCTTGCAGTTTAGCAACACAGGATCCATTTCTTGTGAGGCTCTCTGTAACATGATGAAATCCACACTTCCTTCAATACCCAGGTGTTATTTTCTCTGCAAAGGCTTTCCTGATTCTCTGGCTCTTCCATTTTATGCAATATTAATCATTTTCTTCTTTACTTTTTCAGCAACTAGAACCCTTTCATTTTAGTATTCCCAGCATTTAGCAAAGTATCTGACACAGGATTTCATTAATTTGCTGAAGGAATCAAGAGAAAAATTTTCATTTGAAGACTGATATTACTTTGGAAATAGTCTCTATACTACCTGCTGTAACACAGAGCTCTCCATAAAGATAAAGAAAGACTTCTGGGTTGAAAGTGGAGACGGGGGTACAGAAAGGGAGTACAGGAGAAAGGGGAAAGCCTGTATGAATCAGTGCAGGTGACACAGAATATTGCAATAATAAACTTTCAGATGAATACAAGATATAGATATACCATGTCTCTTTCTTAAAAAAAAGGGGGGGAGGTAAGTCTAGGAATTTAGTAAACTTATGAAATATTTTCCCCAAATAAGGTGGTTATTAACACTTCCTTTCCAGACACAAATTTCATTTTCCCCTCCCCAAATTAGATTTAAGTATTTAAGATGAAATTTGAAATCCTTTCTCTTCTTTAAGTACTTTAAATTACTGTCAGTTAATATAAGATGATTTAACCTCCTAGACTATTAACTATTACATCTTGCTCTGACTTTGACATAGATGTTCTTTAATTTCTAAATCTGATTTTAAGTGTTCTTTTTTTTTTAAATATTTTTATTTATTTCTAGGAGAGGGAGAGAGAGACAGCGTGAGCAGGGGAGGGTCAGAGACAGAGGGAGATAAAGACTCTGAAACAGGCTCCAGGCTCTGAGCTGGCAGTCAGCACAGAGCCCGATGCGGGGCTCGAACCCACAAACCGCAAGATCATGACCTAAGGGAAAGTTGGACGCTTAACCGACTAAGCCAACCAGGCGCCCCTGATTTTAAGTGTTCTACTCTGATTAATACATAGAACTATTCCTGGTTATTACACTTACTCCAGTATATGTGAAATTTGATATGAGAGATCAGAAAAAAAAAGAAGGAAAAGAATATTTTACCTACTTCTTAAACATTAAGTAGGTACTCTGCAAATGATTAGCAGAGAAGAGTGGAAGTTTTCTTAGTAGTAAACATAACTGGTCTTGTTACAAACTATCACTCACTGTTACCTTGGCAAATGTTGACCCACGTCCTTCAGACTCAATTGTAATAGTTTTTGTACGACGTAGTAAAATCTGATCGATATCCTCCTCACAGAATTTAGAGCCTTCATCTTCCTCCTCCATAATAGCACCATAAGCACCTCTTCGAAGCAGGTCTTCTATTTCCTTTTTGGAAAGCTGCTGAATCTAAAGTGAAAATAATTTTGGTAACAGTATTATTTTGAAATTCATAAAATGAGAAAGCATCCCTAAAAAACTTCAAAGTACAAAGAGTCATGTTTAAATTGTATTTGGGTTTACAGTATACAAAAGAGAGAATTCTCGGAAAGAATACATTGAAATTGTTGACTTTTGCTTATTATCTTTAAAGTAAGATTTGCCATGTGCCTATAATAACTTCAGTTACATCAAAGCATATGGGGCAGGTAACATCTCTAGGTTATTTTTAGTAGTAGGATTCTACAATTGTCACAAGCATAAGATATGAGACAATAATCTTGAGGTGAAAAAAGAAATGCCAAAAACATCACTTATAACAAAACAAAGCTAATGCAGTAGTCTGATACTGAAAAAAAATGTGAAAAACTACTTATAGAAATGATGCAGAAATATTCACAAAATCTGTATTTCTATGCCAATATTCTGTGTCACCTGCACTGATTCATACAGGCTTTCTTGTTTCCCCTTTACTTCCTTCCTACCTTTGCAAAGACTTTCTACCTTGCAAACATATTCTCAGAGTTCACAAGCCCTGCAGCAATATAGACAGAAAAGGATTCACAAGCATTAACTAAATATGAGTCTATCCTGAAATGCCCCCTTACATAAAGGCATCTATTCAGTGTTCAGGATGGATCAGAATAAAATGATACACGACCTAAATTTCAAATTAAAAGCAAATAGGAACATAAAAACTCCAAGTAAAAAGAACATATACATACACCACCAACATTACTTTCTCTTCCGCTCATGCTCTGTAACACAGCCTTATCTAGACCCAGTTTCAGACTGGCTCGGTCAAACATCTCTCTCTCGTATGAGTTACGAGTTACTAGTCGGTAGACTTTAACTGCTTTATTCTGACCGATTCTGTGGCAACGAGCTTGGGCCTATTAAAAAAAAAAGGAAGAAAAGTTATAGATTCAATTTATCTTACAAAATAGCACAAAAGGCATTACACAAAAGGCACTGAACAAGAGAGTATCTCGATGGAATACAAAAGTATGGAAGAATTTTCAGAAACTCTTGTTATTGCATTAGTTATATCCTTTTTCTAGAAATAAAGGTAGTGCTTGCTAAAATGAGAAAGGATTCCACAGTCAGCAGTAAGTTAAAGCTTAAGCTTATATTTCAGAGCATATAAATCCATGAAGAATTATTGTTTTTTATTTTTCCAAATGTTTATTTTGAGGGGTGGGCAAAGAGGGCAAGAGAATCCCAAGTAGGCTCCGTGCTGAAAGCCCAATATGGGGCTTGATTTTACAAACCATGAGATCATGACCTGAGCCAGAATCAAGAGTCAGGTGCTTAAATGACTGAGCCACCCAGGCACCCCAAGAATTCTTGCTTTTTAAGCAGGGTATCATCAATATAATTGTAGACAGTAACATAAGCTCTATGAACAGATTATTTTTACTTGCTAGCAACTGAAGGTTTAAATTTAAAATCTAACCCTAAATTTCTCAATTTTTTCCCTACTACCTTATTAACAAACTTTTCAATACACTTTAGTTAAGCTGGGTACTTTGGAAGGGGATAAAAACTTAAGGTGAATACCTCTGGAGATGTAAGTTTTACTTAAACAAAGAAAGAATTACTAAAAAAATTTTTTTTATGTTTATTTTATTTTTGAGAGACAGAGAGAAACAGGGCACAAATGGGGGAGGGGGAGAGAAAGAATGAGACACAGAATCTGAAGCAGGCTCCAGGCTCTGAGCTGTCAGTATAGAGCCCGAAGCGGGGCTCAAACCCACAAACTGCGATATCATTCCTGAGCCGAAGTCAGATGCTCAACTGACTGAGCCACCCAGGCACCCCAAAAAGAATTATTTAATATATGGACATGTTGAAAGTAGAGACATTAGAGATTACATAAGAGCTTCATATTTTTTTTAATGTTTTATTCATTTCTGAGAGAAAGAGAGAGTGTGAGCAGGGGAGGGTCAGAGAGAGAGGGAGATACAGAACCTGAAACAGGCTCCAGGCTCTGAGCTGGCTGTCAGCATAGGGCCCAACGTGGGGCTTGAACCCACAAACTGTGAAATCATGACATAAGCCGAAGTAGGATGGCCAACCAACTGAGCCACCCAGGCGCCCCAAGAGCTTTATCTTTTATCTTCAAGTCCTATTAAACTTAAAATTTTATTTTGAGAGGCAGAGAGTATGCACATTACCAGGGGACAGGCAGAGAGAGAGAATCTTAAGCAGGCTCCACGATATCAGCAGACAGCCTGATGCAGGGCTCGATCTTATGAACTGTGAGACTATGACCTGAGCCTCAATCAAGAGTCAGACACTTCACCGACTGAGTCCACCCAGATGCCCCTAAACTTAAAATCTATGTAATAAATTTAGACTCTAAAGTTTCCACAGAATAAATGGTTTTTCTCCCAAATTATTAATCACCTTTCCATTACCTTCAGAAGACTAAATCATAAATTGCAGCTTTACAATTTATAGGTGGGACTGATGTTATACTCTTTGTTGACATCTTTATTCTCTCATGCTCTTTAGAACTCAGAATTCTGAGTCAAAAACCTTGGTCCAGATCTAGTGAAAGTATAAGAGGCCAAATTTTTCATTAGCCTATAAAGATTAGATCTACGTAAGTAGGAAAAACCAAGTTAGAGGGAGAAGTTAGGGAATCTGATGTAGTTTTTCCAGTTCTTCCTCAGGTTCTGTAATGTGATTTCATGATTTGATGTTAGATTAACTTTTAGAACATCACATGCACTGTAGATAATTTTAGGTATAAATATGTATCTGCAAGGCAAATAATTATGGTTTGGGTTTATCCTACAGATTGTTAAACTACATCTTATGGACCAAATCTGGCCTGCCAACTAAGAATGGCTTTTACACTTAAAAAAATTTTTTTTAATGTTTGTTTATTTTTGAAAGAAAGAGAGAGTACAAGTGGGAGAGGGGCAGAGAGAGAGGGAGACAGGATCTGAAGCAGGCTTCAGGCTTGGAGCTGTCGGCACAGAGCCTGACATGGGGCTCAAACTCCCAAACCATGAGATAATGACCTGAGCCAAAGTCGGACACTCAATCGACTAAACCACCCAGGTGCCCTGGCTTTTACACTTTTAAACAACTATAAAAACAAACAACAAAGAATGGGTGGCAGAGACCTTATTTGGCGCACAAAAAGCCCAAAATATTTTCGAAATGGCCTTCTACAGAAAGAGTTAGTCCCATCTATTAATTCTGGATCTTTGATATTTTGAACTAGATTACATATAGTTACACAAATGGAGCTGTTAAAATCTTATTTTTTAGTAGGCCAGGTTTATTCTCAGTAACAATTTATTGTATTTAGAATTATAATTACCTAAAGCAATAGTATTAATTGCAATACAATAAAGACTACCAAGAAGAGAAAAATATCTCTTATGTTCTCATATCTTTCCTAGATGCTTATCTTCTGCATACTCTGATGCTATTTGATCACTCTATTAATATTCCTGTTTCTTTGAGATTCAAGTATTGTCTTAACTTACACGTACACCTTAATTCTGTATAGAATTTCCTAAAAAGGCATCGCCTATTAGATCTTAATTCTATGCATACTACATTATATGAAGATTGAGAAGGTGAAATTAGGATAAGTGCTTACTTTTCAGAAACTAAGATTCTGAGATTTTTATTTATTGCAAAGAAGTTATTGTTAAAGCTCTCTCAAATTTACATAATAGGCTCAAACAAATACTGTACTCAAGCAGGTAAACCTAATTAGAAGATACATAATCTAAATAAATGTATTTAATCATTAAATTCAAATTAAGATCATTTAACTTATTTTCTTAGGGAAACCTACATAATAGTTTATCCAGATAAAAACACAAGAGGTGGGGGGCACCTGGGTGGCTCAGTCGGTTAAGCATCCGACTTCAGCTCAGGTCATGATCTCACGGTTCATGCGTTCGGGCCCCGCATGGGCCTCTGTGCTGAGGAATAGCTCAGAGCCCGGAGCCTGTTTCAGATTCTGTGCCTCCCTCTCTCTCTGACCCTCCCCTGCTCACGCTGTCTCTATCTCAAAAATAAATAAAACATTAAAAAAAAACACACACAAGAGGTGGAATATTAAGAATAGTTATAGGAATCAAAAAAGAAATTTATTTATTTAATCTATTTTATTTTTGAAAGAGAGAGAGAAAGAGAGTATGGAGGGGCAAAGGGGGAGGGAGAGAGAGAATGCTAAGCAGGCTCTGCACTGTCAGCACAGAGTGCGATGCACCTCTGAAATTCACAAACCGTAAGATCATTACCGAACTGAAACCAAGAGTTGGATGCTTAACCGACTGAGTCAGCCAGGTGCCCCTCTAAAAAGAAATTTAATTCTCTGAGCCAAGAAATGTATTTTACCTGTAGGTCATTCTGGGGGTTCCAATCAGAATCAAAAATTATACACGTGTCAGCAGCAGTTAAGTTGATGCCCAACCCACCAGCTCGGGTGCACAGAAGGAAAACAAATCGATCTGAGTCAGGTTTACTAAATCGATCTATAGCAGCTTGTCGCAGATTCCCTCTGACTCTTCCATCAATTCGCTCATATAAATATCTATCAAATGAAATGGCATAAATTTAATTAGATGAATATAATGAAAATAAAGATACATTCTATCAAATGTAAAGTCAGTTTTCCTGTGACATTAATTTACCATAAAATCAATAAGCAATATCACCCCAACCAGTTTCTATGGTTTTTTAACTCTTGGTGTTGGTGGTAGGGAGAAAATATAAAGCATTCTAAAGATAAAAAATCTTTGCATTCTTGATGTATAGGTAAAATACCATCATATCATTTTCAGTAGCTGGAATTTAAAAAAACATGAAAAACTACTTTGCTGATCTCATTATAATAAATGATTTTTTTACAAGAATCAAAGACTTTCATAGAACCTCAAGAAATCTACCGATGTTTCTCTGTCTCAATCATGTTATTCTCTCGAGATATACTTGACCACAGCTACATATCTATCAAGGGCAAACTATAATGCTAATTCTTTTTCTTCCCCAACTTTTTAAACAAGTCTGCTTATTAAAAGGATCTGAAAATAGTAATACAACTTTCAACGACATTTAACAAATTTCCAAGATATTAACAATATGAAACATTAAGACTTTGCTTCAAAAAATTCAAAGTTTTCTGGGTCATTCCAAATCATGCTGTAGAATGCTAATTCTTTAGAGTCATTACTATTACTGTTAAGGAACTAACTTTTAACTTTTTATCTTTCCTCATTTACATAAAATTCAGAAACTCATAGACACCATTAAAATTAGAATACACTAAATTTTAGGAACTAGGAGAGGAATACACACATTTGCCACACCTGTTCTGGTTCAACGCACCTCTTTACACAAATAATTTACTAGAGTCTCGGAGCTCACTTTTGTCTCTGAACATGGGGCCTATGAAATGGGGGTGTGGCTTCTGGGAACAAGACTTGTGACATTAAAGAAATTTGGGGTTTTCCATGAGATTCATCTTTATCTTATATAGTTCTTTGTGTAAGAAGATAAAGAAAATGTAAGAAGAGCTATTCTTAGGAATACTGCACCTTTATCTTCTATAAAGTTGAGAATAATACACATTTTGGAAGCAGACTAAAGGAGTGGAACCCTGAAACTTAAAATAGAACTAGAAATAATATAAGAAATAAAAATGAACTACAGAATTTCTGATAATCTAAACTAGTATAGGCCTTTACTTATCTATAAGGGTCAAAATTCGCTGAACTAAAATCTACAGCTGCATCTGCAGATTCCCTTTTATGGAAATATGTCAGTATCTGACTGGACCATGCATGTTCTGAGAACATATCCTACAATAAATATCCTTTTTATCTAAATACTGATTAGACAATATTTAAGATTTATTGTCATGCACCAAAAGAACACAAAACTCCACATTAAACAAATGAAGAAGGATTAAAGCACGGACAAGTGTCATATGGTAAATGGCAAGAGTGAAAGTGCAGCAAGTTCAGGTTCTAACTACAATGAAAGATCTGGAAAGGTGTTGAACCATGTTTTTTTTAATTTTTGAAGAGGGTTATAAGCCCATTTAAAGAGTCATTACTACAAGATCCACAAATCAAGTAAAATGTACACTAAAAAGCCATTCCTAGGAAAACAGACATCCATCAATTAACAAAGTTCACTTAATCAGTCTCCTTAGCCCTGCCTACCATGGGCAGCATACATAGAAGAGCATGTGACACATAACCTTAAGGAATCCTTACTCACAAATTAAATGGATTCTTACCTAGAAAAAGAGAAAGATGTGAGTAAAGCTGGATTACAGTACAGTGACACCAAGTCCTTAGCGGCATATATGGAGTGTAATTCATAGTATAATTCAGTGGCTGAGTCACATGCCTTACCTTTTATGAATGAGATAGTCCTCCAGGATGTCAAGGCAGCGTACCATCTGAGAGAAGATGAGCACTTTGTGACCTCCGGCTTTCATTTTGGGAAGCAATTTATCTATAAGGACCAATTTACCAGCAGACTGGATCATTGCTTGAAGATGAAAATCAGAAGCAGCTGGATTATACGTATCCCTAAATTCTCCAAGTATTTTCTCCTCAGCACCTGTCAAAGACACGTAAGAAGACAGCATCAGTGCACAAATGCAGGCAGCTCCCGGTTGCTTTCTTTTAAAAACAAATCAAAATTAGTGCTCCTCTGTGCTTTTGTAACACATTAAACTTTTCTGATGAGAGGTAGACTGTTTTTATTAGTATTATTTATGTTTGTGACTAAACATCCACCAACACCAGACTATAATTTCATTGAAGATATGGGCAATGTCTTAAAGCATCTTATTATCTGTCCAGAGCCCTGGCAAACGCCTTATACAAATTTATGTTTCCTAAATATTTAATGAATGCTATTAGGGAAAGAATTAATGAAAATATGGTCCTAATAGTAGGTGAGTAAACATATTTTTTTAAACAAACATCTATTATTTAAATACTGACAGGACAATGATCATCACAGAGGGTGATCGCAATTAATCTGGATGTGTCTGTGGGTGTCCTCATGGTCATGAAAACAAAGACAATTAAAAGGGAAGTCAAGTTATAGGTCTTTGTGATGCATTCTTCCTCCAGAGAGTCTCAGCACTATTATAGGCTCTCTGCCTGTCTGGTCATTAAAGAATAACAGGACTGAAAAAGAGTTCATTACAGGGCTAAAAAGCCACATGTCTTAGATAAGGATGGGATTATATTCCTAGGAGTAAGCGAAAAGATTTACAGAGAGAATGTTAGTAGAGAACCTAATAAGACTTTAAAAAGGAACAGGATTACAGCACAAAAACTGAGACACTAACTGGAGACCTGGACTGCAAAGAGACCAGGAAGAAGAAAAATGTAAATCCAGAGGCCCAAAAGTAGGCTGTGCTGTCTCTGCCCACAAGGAGGATTCTACTGCAGGGGAAATTCCAGTCCACAGTAGACCAAAGGCAAGTCCTGCCCCTGCAACCTCACATGTGATCATGGGGCAGCCAGATGCTCAAACACCAGAGTGGTGCGTCACTGCCTTTCCTTGTAATAGCCACTGCTACTGTTGGTTGTTGTTGTTGCTGTTGTTTATTCATGAGCACTTGTTCAAAGAAATAGTATTTGCTTGTAATCCTTTATAGCTACCTTTGATAAGATATGGATGATTGCAGCACTTCCTGAGCTCCATCATGGTATTGACCAAGTTAGGCACATTGGTCTGCCCTGCTCCTTTGGATAAAAAGGAGAAGTTCTTCTCCAAAATAGCCCGATAGTATTTCTTTTGAATGTTAGTAAGTTCCACTTCAATGATCGTTTCTTCCTTTGGTGCCAGCTTCTTCTCCACATCTTCTTTCAATCGCCTCAACATCATAGGTTTCAGGATAGCCTGAAGTTTTTGCACCTGTATAAGAAAATGATGAAAAGATACATAGCGTATATGCGCATTTAGTTACAAATACATATACACGATCACAGTGATAAGAGATTTGATGCATCTGTTTACAAAGACCAAGGAGGATACCTGTTCTTCTGTCTTGAGGTCCCCAAATTCTTGCATAAATGTTGATTCAGAAGGAAACCTTAAAGGTTCTAGAAAGTGAAGAAGACTGAATAGTTCTTCAACTGTATTTTGGAGAGGCGTGCCAGTCAAAAGCACCTTGTGTTCCTACATGAAGCAAGAAGAATTCATGTCACATACCACAGTACTAAAATTATATGAAAGCTGACACAGGTTATCAAATATTCAGTGTTTTTCAAAAGCAAGTATCTTTTCCAACCATAATTTTTAAGAGTAAACTCAAAATACATCGCTACTCACAAATCTTCACTAATTTACTTTCTCAATTGGCTTTTGAAAAACTATTATCATTCTCGTAATACTTCTCTCTGCAGGTTATTTTTACTTATTCATGCTTTAAAAGAAAAGTTCTAAATAATTAAGAAGCATATTTTAGATTTTCTCAAAGAACTAGACCTTTCAAGTACAAAGAAAGTATTTGTTTCTTCTGTACTCAACCATTCTTGGTATGGTGATTTGTACACAAAATGGTTCTCATTCTTTGTAATGTGGCTAATCATCACTTGACTTCACAGAAATACAATTCTCAGATCATTAAGGCTACAATGCAACAATATGAAGAGCTGACTGGAACATGCTTCTAAACTAGAGTTGCATTACAAATTAAACATAATAGTAAGAGGAAACAGACAAGGTATTCCTTTCTTTTTTTTCTTTTTTTTTTTAAATATTTTTATTTATTTCTAGGAGAGAGAGAGAGACAGCGTGAACAGGGGAGGGTCAGAGAGAGAGGGAGACACAGACTGTGAAACAGGCTCCAGGCTCTGAGCTGGCAGTCAGCACAGAGCCCGACGCGGGGCTCGAACCCACAAACCGCGAGATCATGACCTAAGCGAAAGTCGGACGCTTAACCGACTAAGCCACCCAGGCGCCCCAGACAAGGTATTTCTAATGATAGTATGAATTATCTTTTAAAATTTGATTTGACAGTATCTCTAAAATTCCCAAGCTAAATATTTGTATGTGTACCTGTATATCTGCATAAGCATGTATATGGCAGTAAATGTTCCGTCTAGAAAGACACACACTAATCTATAAATACTGGAGCAGGAAGTGGAACTACAGGGTGGGTATCAATGGGGATTAAAAAGGAGGACTTCAATGCTTTCTTGTATGTAGTTTTGCATACTGGAGTTATTTGTTCAGGGGTCCATGTACTAATTATGTGAAGTTAATGAAATGAAAATGTTAAAAAAATGCAAAAGACTCAGATTTGAAATAAGCAAACACACTAGCAAGAAGATGACTTTTAAAAATCCCATTTATTAATTATAACCAACATATGCTAAGCATGTGAAATTTTGTTCCTTAGTAATTAAACCAAAACAGGAAACATAAAAAAACCTCAGCACAGACCGAAATCAGATATACCCATACTTTAAAATTGAAAAAGGAGTACGTTTAGCGTTAGTTCTCTTCCTCTGCATTTCACTAATTAGCTAGGAAACTGAATGAAGTCAAAATAATGATAAGTTACTTACCAGATTCATGAGCTTCAGACCTTCAAGAAGTTTACAATTTTTATTTTTTAACCTATGTGCTTCATCAATAATCACACAACGCCATTCAATTGCATTAAGCTCTCCACAGCCACCAAGAATCATTTCAAAAGTGGTGATGATGGCTTGGAATCTGTAAGCTCCTCGAATGATACGCCCCTAGAAATTTATTATCAAATACAGTAATTTGCTAGAATGTCTTCATCACAATTTTTAATTCCTGTCAAATTGCATACAAACACATCTAAAGACATCTGCTACAAAACATTTTCCACTGAAATTTTTATATATGCATATATTTTCTTTAAATGAGGTTTAGCATTAAAACTGTATTAGTGTTTTCAAGAATAATAAAAAATGTATACCAACACAATGATTTAATTTATAATTATATTCAAATAAGTATTCCCTGATAAAATGTTTTATAGTTTTTAAGAGTTATAGTAATAATTTTAGATCAAGAAAGAAATGGCCATTACAAAACTGGCCAGTAAAATTTCAATTTGAGTGTTTATTGTTTACAGCCATGCATTCACACATCAATGGCAAATAAATAGTTGACATCAAAATTAACCACCTGAGTTGTTCATTCAGCAAATATTTATTGAGTGTCTATGTGCCAGACCTTGTTCTAGATGCTGGAGATATGGCAGTAAATAAAATACAAATAATTATCCAAGTGGAACTTACATTCCAATTATTCAAATGCCACATAGCCATTAAGAAAAAAAAATTTTTTTTTTAAGTTAGGAAGTACTAAGGGCTGTGAAATAAAACTGGGATAAAGAGTAAGTATGGGATCAGAGGTGACCACTATAATGTTATGAATTGGCTGGGAGGCCATTACTAAGAAGTGACATTTGAGCAAAGTCCTGAAGATGAGGGAGAAACCCAGGTGATACCCAGAGGTCTAGTGGAGAAAGCATTCTTGGAAGGAGTAGCCAAGTGTGAAGGCCCTCATATGGGAGTATCTTTGGCCGTCTTCACATAATAGTAAGAATGCCGAGTGGTTGAAACCCATTGAGTGTGGAGGGGATGAAGCTGTACTCAGACTTGAAAGTGTACTAAGGACTTAGTTCTTTCTCTGAGCAAGAAGCTATTGGAGGGTTTTGGGACAAGAAGTGCCATGGTTTGACATATATTTTAAAAGAATAGTTTTGGCTTCTGTGGTAAAAAATAGTCTGAAAGAGGCTAAGGACAGATGATAGAGACCATTTAAGGGAAAAAATAGTCTGAAAGAGGCCAAGGACAGATCATAGAGACAGTTAAGGGACTGCCATATTAATCCAAGCAAGAGAGCATCATTGGAAGTCATGAGAAATATTCAGTTCTAGATGTATTTTGAAGGGAGAGCCCACAGGGTTTGCTAAAGGATAGGTATAAAATGAGATAAAAAGAGTATTCAAGCTTAACTGCAGAATTTTTTAGCTTGAACAACCAGAAGGTGGTGCTACTATTTACTACAAAGAGAAAATTCAGGATTTTGGACATGTTATATTTGAGACAACTACTAGATATCCAAGTGGAATAGTTGAACAGGCATTTGGATAGGACTCTGGAATTCAGGAAAGAGGAGAGAGTTCGTGATAAGATTTGGGAGTTTCTAGCAGTATAGATGGGATTCAAGTTGTAGGACTGAATGGAACCTCTGATGGAATGAGTATGGATATGTAAGTATCTGAAGACAGAGCTCTGGGTCACCCCCAAGTTCAGATAGGGAAGATAAAAAGGAACCAATAAAAGGGGCTTGAGAAAGAATGGGTGATGATATAGGACAGTACAATATCCTGGAAGCCAAGTCAAGGGAATATTTAAATGGGACTGAAAACTAAAAACTATCAACTGAAAACTATTAGGGATCAGGAGAAATGAAGGGTTAAGAAAGATTGTATATTCTGATTTTTTTTTTAATTTTTTTTTTTTTATATTTTATTTATTTCTAGGAGAGAGAGAGACAGCGTGAACAGGGGAGGGTCAGAGAGAGGGAGTCACAGACTGAAACAGGCTCCAGGCTCTGAGCTGGCAGTCAGCACAGAGCCCGACGCGGGGCTCGAACCCACGAACCGTGAGATCATGACCTAAGCGAAAGTCGGACGCTTAACCGACTAAGCCACCCAGGCGCCCCTGTATATTCTGATTTAGAGTTTAATTCCTACTATTGAAATATATCATGGCCATCAAATTGATCCAGTAGATTATTATTAGAACAGGGGTAAAGTTTAAGGCCATGGCATTTATACAGCTCTAACAACCTGGGATAGAATGCTTTCAGTTAAAGGGAAACACAATGTTTAAGAATAAGAGCTTTTGAGTCTAAGTAACCTGGGTTTATTAATCCTAGTTTTGCTGGGATTTTGGAGAAAACTATATAACTTCTTTCTACCTCAGTTTCCTCATTTATAAATGGGGCTAATGTTATTACCTATTTACAAGGTAGGCATTACAAATAGTAAGTGAAATACTGTATCTAAAATGTAAGGCATACTGCCTGGCACATGATAAATACTCAATAAATGTTTGTGATTATTAGTGTTCTTATCTCTGTTACTTTTTTCAGGGTAAGTCAGAAAATGTTAGCATAATTTTATTACTACTATGATGTCAAGCTATTAAATAAGTCGAAAAAGCAGAAGGTACGTATTCAATTAATTTATGTTAAAATATACCTGAAAGAGTTAGCTCAAAGTTTAATCTGTATTTAAAGCACAATTCTATTTATTTCATTTTTAAAGGAAACATTTTTACCTTTTAAAATTTTCAACGTGTTAGAAAGTATTCTTCTAGAACGTATAACATTTACAACAAAAATATAATATTTAACATATTCTATTCAGTTTATAACACATCAAGAATCTTTTAGCGTTTTTGGTTATCATGTTTATATCAAGTTTATATGAGACATATATTAAAATTATAACCGTGTTAAACATCTTTAAACTCCTAAAATTTTAATTATACCTTCTCTATATATATTCTATGATACCATACACCTCTTAAATTCTACAAATGTATGATTGGGAAGAATAAAACACTATAGAAGGAAATCAAACTATAATCCAACTGAAATGTCATAGGCTTGAAAGGTACAAAGGTGACAGTTTCAATAAAACTGAGGAATAACTAAGGGGTTAAACAGATGCTTAATTTCATAGGAAATGTAATTGTTTCAACCATAAAAGTAAGAGGGACAATGAGGTTGAAGGAACTAAATCAATTCATCCATTCTCAGCCTCCAATAGGTAGAAAATCTGTTACAATTGGGAAGAAAAGCAGTAGAAAGCTGGGTGCATTACCTTACTTCAACCTGCATCATATCCCTTGACCGGGCTATATGTTATAATGATTCTTATAAAATAAAAGAATTAGTGAAAGAAAAATAAAATGTTAAGGTGCTACTGAGGCAGAGTTTGAGGCAATAAACCTATTCCAATTAAAAAGTATAATTTTGTGTGAACTGTGTTTTTATTGACTTTATTATTTCTTAATAAAATTCTTAATCTAAAAGAGTCCTATTACCACTCAGAACTGCAACTAGCACGTAATGCTTTCTAGACTGAACTTTCTGCTAGAAAATTCTTTATTATGATATCATCTCTTAATTTTATGTTGTGTGTATTTAGTTGAAAAATAAGAAGTCTCCTGTTAAAGAATAAGAGACCAAAGTAAAACAGAAAATGTGCCTTTAGGATTCAGGGGGAGAAAAAAGCCACCAAACCGCCAGAGTACTGGAATAACCAATCCAAAGGGGAAAAAGATATAGAGGTGTGCTTGTATCTGCATACAAAACAAACAAGCCACACTTTAAAATATGTCTAAAAATCAAAATCCTTTGAACATGAAAGAGAACCTATGGTTTCATATGAATAAGCATATAAACCCACTGTGTTCACTGAAGATTTAAATTCTTAAAATGGAGGGAAAAAACTGGAGGATGATCAAAGAGACAGATATAATTCTAAAAATAAATTTAATATGCATTTAAAAGCAATTAGGAAAATAACTATTCTAGTTGAAGAATTAGGGCTATAATCAAATTTAGTACATTTGTATAAATCAGCACACTTTATAGTGAACTAGAACATGAACCTAATTCCTTGTCATTGTTCTCTTCAGCTACTAAAATTTACTGGAAAATAGATAGGGCAAATAAAAAGACTGAACTAAGATGTTGGTAGGCAAATAAAATCCATCCTAAATTTGAAAATAATGAATGTGTAGTAATTAGCTTTTTCAAACCTGACCTTTCAAACAACGAACAAAATCACCAGCAACACACCTGTGAGTCCCTGAAGTACATCTCATATTGCTGTATCATCTGTCTGCTAATCAGGCTCCCATGATAAACCACAACATTAATATCAGTCCATGTACGGAATTCTCTCTCCCAGTTTGCAATAGTAGAAAGTGGAGCAATAATCAGGAAAGGTCCTCTTATACCAGTCAGAAGGATTTCGTAGAGGAATGTAATTGATTGAATGGTTTTGCCAAGACCCATTTCATCTGCTAAAATGCAGTTTCGTCTGAAATAAACAAATATATCGTCCATATATACATTGGGTTTTTCTGTACACTACAATGTTCTTAAAGATAAATATACAAAAATGAGCAAAGATCAAGTTAAAATACTTGCATCTGTAAAAACATAAAAGTTGCTAAAATACATATCATTATTTATATATATAAAATTATAATCTTATTATAATCCTGAAGAGGGAAAACTAGATTTTTGTAGCTCCAAAATAAAGATATCACCTGTTAGAGGTATCATTTTGTCAAAGGATGAAATGGCAAGAGGAAGGCAAACTACATATAGAATTTTTTCAGGAAGCAACTATTAAATACCTTCTATATCTCAGGGACAGTATGAGAAGATGGGATACAAAAGAAATAGAACATGTTCTCTGCCTTCCAGGGGCTTATATCTATCAAAGAAGCAGACATGCAAATAAATAAATAAATAGTCATGCAATGTGCTATCATAGAAGCACAAATACAGCACTGATTTTCAACTTGGGCTATGCATTAGAAGAACGTAAAAGCCTGAAAGAAACACAGATACCCAGGGCTTTCCTTCTACACATTATGATTCAATGTGAATGGAGTAGGATAAAAGCACCTACAATTTTTTTTTTTTTAATATTTTTTATTTATTTCTAGGAGAGAGACAGACAGACAGACAGACAGCGTGAGCAGGGGAGGGTCAGAGAGAGAGGGAGTCACAGACTCCGAAAGAGGCTCCAGGCTCTGAGCTGGCAGTCAGCACAGAGCCCGACGCGGGGCTCGAACCCACGAACCGCGAGATCATGACCTAAGTGAAAGTCGGACGCTTAACCGACTAAGCCACCCAGGCGCCCCATTTTTTTTTGAAAAAAGTTCTACAGATGATGGTAATATATGGCCAGTTGCGAATCATCAGAGTGAAGTTTATTAAGAAGCTCAGAAGAGTAAGGGTCCAACTCTGGCAAAAAGAGATGGTAGAAGAGATCCCTTTCAGAGAGGAGGTTAGTAACAGGTAGGATTTTGCCAGAGAGCACAGCCAAGGAGTAGAGGTATGAAGAACAAGATCAACTGGGAGACTACAAATATGATTTTGAGATGAGGGTAAAACAAGGAGGGTATTACTAAGATATGAAGAGGTCATACATAAAGAAGGTTAGACATCATTGTGTTATACAATGGGAGTCAGTGAAAAGTTTTAAAGAAACATGATGAGACTGGGTTTGTATTTTGAAGTTTACTCAGGTTCTGCTGTGGTTATTCGAAGGTGAGGTGACTAGAAGCTGGGACACTAATTGGCGAAGTACTGTAATAATGCAGGAAACAATGGTGGCCACTTGGACTAAGGGAGGGGGGGACAAAGAGGAGAGAAAGTTAATTAAGATTTGGAATGATTTGGACTTAGTGGCCAAACCAGATATACATGGTGTTGGATGACAGCCAGATTTGAGTCTGGGTGACTAAACGAATTGCATTATTAGTATTATTATTTTTTAAGTGGGCTCCATGCCCAACATGGGGCATGAACTCATAATCCTGAGATCAAGAGTTGCATGCTCTACTGACTGAGCTGGCCAGGTGCCCATGAATCATGTTATTCTTAACTGAAATACAAAATATGGAGGAAGAATAAGTTTGGTATGGAGGAATCAGGAAATGATACGGTTAATTTTGAATTTTGTGTTTAAAGAGTTGGTGAGATAGACTTTAAGGATAACAAGAGGCAAACAGAAATAAGGGCTTGGAGTGAGTTCAAGGCCTTAGTTAGAGATAGAGATAGGAGACCATTAGGATGTTGTTGATAAGTGAAGGCACAGGGAGGGTGTGGAGAACAAACCTGTACTAGCAGAGAACAAAAGAGGAACTTCAGGAAGAAAAGCAACACTGAAAGGGTAGGCAGAAGAAGGAAAACCAGCAGACCTGAAAGTCACAGGGTCTGGACAGAGTCACACTATGGAAGCTGCTGGGGGCAAAAATGGGGGAAAGTTTAGAGAAGGAGCAACTAACACCCACAGCAGCAAGGACACAGTAAATTAGGGCTAAAAAGTACCCCGCGGATTGGGAAACAGAGCATTACAAACATAGAAAATCAAATCCAAACAACAGGTTTAAAGAGAGCTAGAGATGAGGAAATGGGAAGAGTCTGTATGGGCTGTTCTTCCTAGAAATTACAAAGAGGGCTCAAGGCAGCCAGACAGGGAAACAGAGCCAAGAAGAGAAGGTTTATCTTTTTCTTTCTTGTATTTCTATGACAGGTTAAACCCAGATTTGTTGGCAGAGTGAAGGGACAGCACTAGTCTTGAGAGGGCTTGAAGATGTGGGAGTGGGGGGAGAGTGGACAGAAGTGAGGTCCTGAGAAAACTGGGTAAGCTGCATGTCAAGAACGAAGGTGGCAGCCTGAGCCTTTGTCCTGGGGAGGCACCTTTTAACTTCCGGGACATGAGGACCAGGTAAGAAAAGCTACGAAGCGAGCCTCGAGCCTGACTGTGGAGGCGGGCCGGGCTCCTCTGTGGAGCAGTCACACAGGGGAGGAGGGCCGGGCTGTGACAGAGGGCCTGAGGGAAGTGCTGAAAGTTTAAAACAAGCAATGGAGCACATGGGGAAAGGTACTGATGCGGGAATACAAGTAAACCAACATTCTGTTAACTATTTTCCCTGGAAGGTTCTCTTGGGAAAAATGATAGTCAATATTTAGAAAATATAAACTGGAAGAAAGAGTGCTGTGAGAGGTAACAGGTCACCCCTAACTCCATGTAACTATGTCTCATGACTCCCCATTATCCCATTACTCCCCACAACTCAGAAGAACCAAGTGAGGAGTAAGAACACAGAAGAATGATTCTGAATAAAAGCATCATCAAATTTTTGCTATTATTACTACTAATAATGCTTTGTTTGCTCTTTTGTATACGCCACCACACTTTATCAATCATGGGTCCGTTTTTCACTTCTTTTGCAATTATCTTTTCCTCTCAGTAAAAAAGTGAGATAACATTCCACAGCATTTTGAACAACTTGGAAAATAATTAAAGGGGCAAATTTATTACTAGGTTCTTATATTTTGATATCTTTTCTTTTTTTTTTTTAAAGTAGGCTCGATGCACAGCGTGGGGCTTGAACTCATGACCCTGAGACTGAGAGAGTTGCATGCTCCACTGACTGAGCGACCCAGGCGCCCCTTATATTTTGATTTCTACTCCTCATCAATTGTGGACAATCTGCTTCTTTGAAGACTTAAACAACAGACCTACCTAATTCTTACTGATATAACTGCTCACACTTTACTAATCAGATTCAATTTCTGGCAGACAGCAGTATAAACTGATAAAGAGAAAAATATTCTGTAACATAACAGATGTTTTTGTGACAGTAAGAAAGGTATTTCAAATTTTATTATTAATCATCTTAATTAATCATCTGATTGGCGTACCTTTAAAGGAAAGAGCTGAAGTCAAAATCCTAAATTATAACTTACCTAATTTCCTGAGGTATTCTCACGTTCAATTATAAAAATTCCATGAAAGTAACAATATAGCAACATCAGCACTTAGCTTATATAACATATTTTGACACATATAATAAAACAACACACTAAATTTTCTTCTATTAAGATATACTACATACCTATTGTACCAATTGAATAAGAGCCAGTTGAGTCCTTCCAGTTGATATTCCCTGAGTTGATTGCCATTTTTATAGTCCCTGGATTGATCAATTTTTTTCCAAATATTAGCAGGAGGACGATCCTTTGTAGAGAAACAAAGAAGGATGTATTTCAGAATTTTTTAATCTTCCATATATCTCATACATGGTAAAAGTATTGCTTTTAATTATAGAAACATAACATTATATGGTGTTATGACAAAATTTTACAAATATCTAAAGATGAAATTAGTTCTGCACAAACTCTTCCACAAAAATGAAGAAGGCAGCATATGTCAACTCATTCCATGAAGCCCTGATACTAAAATCAATGATATTACAAAA
Organism: Hyaena hyaena; assembly: GCF_003009895.1. Taxonomy (NCBI): domain Eukaryota; kingdom Metazoa; phylum Chordata; class Mammalia; order Carnivora; family Hyaenidae; genus Hyaena; species Hyaena hyaena. The sequence goes on from NW_024080639.1 coordinate 2,256,007, forward strand.
ACTCACTACAAATAACCTAATGAATACAGAAGCAAAAATTCACAACACAATTTTAACAAACGGGATCCAATACTGAAAAGGATCATGACCAAGTGAATTTTTCCAAGGAATGGAAGGTAGTTTAAATTTAAAAATTAATCAATGTTGATCGACAGACTAAAAACAAAAATAGGTAATCTCAAAAGATGTGGAAAAGGGATTTAAAAAGCCCAACACTTATTCCTGATAAAAATACTAATTAAAGTTTGAATAGATGGGAACTTCCTCATCTGATAAGGTACATCTAAGAAAAGAGCCAAAGTTAACATCATACTTAATGGTTAAAGACTGAATGCTTTCTCCTTAAGACTGGAAAAAGGTAAGCATGTCCACTGTCCCCACTTTTATTCAACACTGTACTACAGGTTCTAACATGTGCAATCAATTAAAAGAAATAAGGCATTAAGATTAGAAATGAAGAGGTAAAACTAAATTCATAGAAGACATGATTTGTCTATGGACAAATCCTATGGAATCTACAACAAAGTTAAACTAAAAAGTGATTTTATTAGCAAGATTGCATGATATAAGATCAATATACAGAAAAATATATCCTACCATTGTAGAAACAATTATAAACACATTAAAAAATACCATCGTAGGACAATATCCAAAATATGCACTATTTAGGAAGATATATCACAAAAGTCATGTAAGACTGGTATATTTAAAACTATAAAACACTGCTGAGAGAAATTAAATTATGAAAGAAGATGTATATAAACAGACTCTCAGAGACTGAGACTCAACATTGTTGTTAATTCCTTCCAACTGTAAAACAGATTCAATCTAACTCAACCAAAATCCCAGTAATGTTTCTGTAGAAATTGACATGCTGATTCTAAAACCACATGTAAATATAAAAGACCAGAAATATCCCAAACACCCTGAGAATTAATAAAGTTGGAGGATTTATATAATGATTTCAAGATTTGTAAAAGTTAAAGAATCAAGACTGGGTAGAACTGGTGTAAAGATAACAAATAGATCAGTGGAACAGGACACAGCATTCAAAAATACACCCACATGTATTAAATCCATTGACTTTTGACAAAGTAGGACAGGCAACTTAGTGGACTAAAGATACTTATCCCCCCCCCCCCCCAATTGATGCTAAAACAACAGGATACCCATAGCAAAAAATGAGCTTTGATCTGTACATGTACTATATACAAAAATTAACTAAAAATTCATCATAGACCTACCAATCCCTATCAAAATAACACTAGCATTCTTGACAGAGCTAGAACAAACAATTCTAAAATTTGTATGGAAACTGAAAAGACCCCGAATAGCCAAAGCAATCTGGAAAAAGAAAACCAAAGCTGAAGGCATCACAATCCTGGACTTCAAGCTATATTACAAAGCTGTAATCATCAAGACAGTATGGTACTGGCATAAAAACAGACACTTAGAACAAAGGAACAGAATACAGAACCCAGAAATGGACCCACAAATGTATGGCCAACTAATCTTTGGCAAAGCAGGAAAGAATATCCAATGGAATAAAGACAGTCTCTTCAGCAAATGGTGCTGGGAAAACTGGACAGCGACATGCAGAACAATGAAACTGGACCACTTTCTAACATCACACACAAAAATAAACTCAAAATGGATGAAAGACTTAAATGTAAGGCAGGAAGCCATCAAAATCCAAGAGGAGAAAGCAGGCAAACGCCTTTGACCTCAGCCACAGAAACGTCTTACTCACCACATCTCTGGAGGCAAGGGAAACAAAAGCAAAAATGAACTATTGGGATCTCATCAGAATAAAAACTTCTGCACAGCGAAGGAAACAATTAGCAAAACTAAAAGAAAACTGACAGAATGAGAGAAGATATTTGCAAATGATTTATCAGATAAAGGGTTAGTATCCAAAATCTATAAAGAACTTCTCAAACTCAACACCCAAAAAACAAGTAATCCAGGGAAGAAATGGGCAAAAGACATGAGTAGACATTTCTACAAAGAAAACATCCCAGATGGCCAACCGACACATGAAAAAATGCTCAATATCATTCTTCATCAGGGAAATACGAATCAAAACCACAATGAGATACCAACTCACACGTCAGAATGGCTATATTAACAACTCAGGCAACAACAGAAGTTGGCGAGGATGCAGAGAAAGTATCTCTTTTGCACTGCTTGTGGGAATGCAAATTGGTGCAGTCACTCTGGAAAAAAGTATGGAGGTTCCTCAAAAAATTAAAAATAGAACTACTCTATGACCAGGCAATTGTACTACTAGGTGTCTATCCAAGGGATACAGGTGTGCTGTTTCAAAGGGACACATGCACCCCGATGTTTAGAACAGCACTATTGACAATAGCCAAAGTATGGAAAGAGCCCACATGTCCATCGACAGATGAATGGATAAAGAAGATGTGGTGTGTGTATATATATATATAGATAGATAGATAGATATACAATGGAGTATTACTCAGCAATCAAAAAGAATGAAACTTTGCCATTTGCAACTATGTGGATGGAACTAGAGGGTATGATGCTAAGCGAAATTAGTCAGAGAAAGACAAATATCATGATTTCACTCATATGAGGACTTTAAGGTACAAAACAGATGAACATGAGGGAAAGGAAGCAAAAATAATATAAAAACAGGGAAGGGAAGAAAACATAAATGTACACTAAATGTAGAGAACAGAGGGTTGCTAGAGGGGCTGTGGGGGCGGGATGTGCTAAATGGGTGAGGGGCACTAAGGAATCTACTCCTGAAATCACTGTTGCACTAAATGTGAACTTGGATGTAATTAAAAAAAAATAATTATATAAAAAAATTTGTCGTAGACCTAAATGTTACCTAAAACTAAATAAAAAAACTTCTAGCAAAGATTTCTTAGATATAATACCAAAAGTAGGGATCCATAAGGAAAAGACAGATGAACTGGACTTAAACAAAATTAGGAACTTTTTCTCTTTTATAGACATTGTTAAGACAGTGAAAAGACAAGCCACAGACTTGGAGCAAAAATTTATAAATCATGATAAAGGACTTACATTTAGAACATATAAATCATTCTTAGAGCTAAATAATAAGAAAGCAAACAAGTCAATGAAAAATAGGCAAAATACTTAAATAGGCACTTTATTGAAGAAGATACACTAATGAAAAATAAGCACATGAAAATATTCTAAACAACATTAATCATTAGGAAATGCATATAAAACCACAATGTCATACCATTATATACATATTAGAATAGCTAAGATTAAAAAGACTGTCCATACCAAGTGTTGACAAGGACGTAAAGCAATTAGAACTCTTATACAATGCTGTGGGGAATGTATTATGGTATGACCAATTGGGAAAAAGTTTGGCAGTCTCTTAAAAAATTAAACAGAATGCCTAACTAATGACCCAGCCGTTTTACTCATGGTTATTTATTGAAGAGACATGAAAGCTCATGTCTAGACAAAGACTTGTATACTAAGGTTTATAATAACTTATTTCTAATAGCCAATACAAGTATTCATCAAAAGATGAATGGATAAACAAATTGGGGGCTATGACAGCAAATACTACTCAGTAATGCAAAGGAATGAATGATAAATACATGCAATAACATGAATCTTAAATGCTATATGAAAGGAGCCACACAAAAAAGAACAGTATACTGTCTATATGAAAATACAGAACATTTAAAGTAACGGATAGTGATATAAGGAAGGTAGGTAATTGCCTACAGGAGAATGGGGGAGTAGGGGAAGGAAGATTTTGGCAGGAGGGATTACAAAGGGGCATGAGAATATGGGAGTAATGGACAGTTCATTATCTTGAGTATAGTGACAGTTTTAGACATCAAAACTTACCCAACCGTACACTTCATATATGCAATTTATTATATGTTGCTTCAAACTCAATGAAACTGTCTTTTAAAAAGATGATGTAGCTGAGTCTGGTTCAAGATGGTGGCAGAGGCGGAATCTGAACTCAACTTCTCCCACATACACCCTAAATCTACAGCTACATATGTAACAATGTCCTCTGACAGCAACCCCACAACTAGCTGAGTAACTCCTACACATCGGGCAAATGAGAAAAAAACAGGTATGACAAGCTGAGACACAATCTCACCATAATCCCGGTCTCTTGTGTAGTGACCCATAATCAAGAAGGAACTTACAACTCTCAGCTCCTCCCTGAGAAGCAAATGGTTTAAATCCCACATATTGGCAACCCAAATTTTAAGATCTGAACCTGAGATGAGCCCCCAAAACATCCAGCTTTGAAACCTCACAGGGTTTGCATCCATGAAACCTACAAGGCTATACAGCTGGCCTGAGAGACTCTTCTTCAGGAGTTCATGTGGACTCACCGGGTAACACCCCAGGGCTACTGCAGAGGTGACCGACTGAAAAGGATGATGTATATCGAATTTTAACTCATATTTTAATTCTAACACACATCTCTATACCACCTTTGATATTCATGGTACAACATTTTCCTTTCAGAAAAAATCTAGAAGCATAACACTATGCAAAAAAAAAAATCATTTACATATATACTTCAGTCACGCTTTTCCAATATATTTTTTCTTCCCTAGTAATAAAAAGCTCTGTCATGAATTTATTCTGGATAGCCAAGACATGAACTTTTTTAAGATTGCTGGTTGGTTGGAGAGAGTTTTAGCCCCAAACTAGTAGGATCTAGGTCTCAGGAGGAAAAATACGTTTCTGAGAAACAAACACAAGGTTTCCTATGGTGTCCCACTTGCAAATGAGAGTATACTGTTCCTAACCAACAAAATGACACCTCTAAAAATTGCCAGGATGGTCAGGGTCAGCATATGGTAACTGTGAATGAAAAACAAAATGGGCTACCAGTAATCTGAAAACAGCTGGCTATTAAAGCTCTGCTGTAACTAAATACAATCAGGGTTTACTGAAGAAAATATTTCTTAAATGGTATCCAGTGAACTTAAATTTCCAGAATCTCTAAAAATTCTTTATGTTTTTTATATGTTGTTTTATGTATTTACCAAGGACTAAGGCAATGTTTTTTGCAGTCATGTGCATCAAATACATCTTTTAAATTTTTTTTTTTAACTGTTTTATTTATTTCTGAGACAGAGAGAGAGACAGCGTGAGCCGGGGAGGGTCAGAGAGAGAGGGAGACACAGAATCTGAGACAGGCTCCAGGGTCTGAGCTGGCAGTCAGCACAGAGCCCGATGCGGGGCTCGAACCCACGAACTGTGAGATCATGACCTGAGCTGAAATCGAACACTTAACTGACTGAGCCACCCAGGAGGCCCCAAAATCATCTTTTTTAAAAACACTTTTGCCTGGGGTCTGCTCTCAGATATTCTGATTCTGAAGCCAGGAAATAGAAAACCAGGCACCTCGAATTTTTAAAAAGTTCCCAAGTGATTCTGATATGTACAACTGACTGAGAATCACTGATTGATGAGGCTAAAAACTAGGTTACCACTGAGGTACAGTCCCCGAATCCAAAAAGAAAATCTTTCCCTTCCATTACATCTCTTGACCCACACCTCCCTTAACTAGGTAACACTTTTGCTTCTCCATACAAGGGAAGGCATTCTGAAGTCAAAGGAATAGGGGTTAGGCAGCTGTTCTCTTGGTAAAAGATGATGGATATTACTGAGAGATAAATTAAAAAGAACAAAGTTATTATAAATATATGATCTAGTCTATGAACAATTAATTTATTTCCTACTCTTAATGTCACATCTCTACATTTTTCACAGCAGACTTCTTTGCTGTGATGCTAAGGGAAAAGAGATCTGCTCCTGCCTTTCCATGTATCAATTCCCTCTTCAGTGAGGTAAGAGATTTGTATGACCAAATTACATTTGGAAGAGGACAGGACAAAATATTTAATAAAATCATAATACGTCCCATTGTGAACTTCTTTTGGTTAGCCCCAAAACTGGATTCACAAGACAATAATCCTATGTTTTAGGGTTGAAAGTAAACAATTTTAGGAATTAAAAGTAAAAACATCATATAATTATTAGCAATACCACAACTTGGCAGAGCCTTCTAGAATTCTAGTTCCTGTACTAGAAAAGTCAATAACCTATTCAAGTTTTTTTATGTTTTGACCAGGGAAGAGATATTCATGTAGTCACTAAAGGAAAAAAAAACCAATATACTTAAAGGTTCTTTAAAAATTTTTTTAATGTTTATTTATTTTTGAGAGAGAGAGAGACAGACAGACAGACAGACAGAACATGAGTGGGGAGGGGCAGAGAGAGAGGGAGACACAGAACCTGAAGCAGGCTGCAGGCTCTGAGCCATCAGCACAGAGCCCAACGCAGGGCTCGAACCCACAAACCCTGAGATCATGACCTGAGCCACCCAGATGCCCCAACAGGTTCTTTTAAAATAAAGCTATTATTGAAGGAGATGAACTATTTAGTTATAGAGAATTAACTGGTTTATAGAAAAGAAGGCAAAGGTGACTGTAATAAGGCTTTTTCCTTAATTACATATAGAGAGATTACCTAGAGCTGAAACAGATACATTTTTTTTTTTAAGTTTATTTACTTTGAGAGACAGAGAGAGAGACTGTATATGTGTGTAAGCAGGGGAGGGGCAGAGAGAGAGAAAGAGAGAACTCTGCATGACCTGTACAGAGCCTGACACGGGGCTCCATCTCATCAATCGTGAGATCATGACCTAGGCCGAAATCAAGAGTCCAACGCTTAACTGACTGAGCCACCCAGGCGCCACTGAAATTGATATTTTTGTTATATTTTTTTATTAAGTTTATGTATTTGAGAGAGAGAGAGAGCGAGAGAGCGAGCGAGTGGGGGAAGGAGAGAGAGAGAATCCCAAGCATGCTCCCCACTGCCAGTGTGGAGTCCAATGCAAGGCTCAAACTCACAAACCCTAGGAGATTATGATCCGAGCTGAAATCAAGAGTGGGACACATAACTGACTTAGCCACCCAGGAGCCCCTATTCTTGATATTTTTATAAATGGCCTGAGAGAAAAAGTAGTGGGACATTCTTAAATTCAGATATGGGCAGAAGCATTTGCAACTTTCCTGGAGGGAAATCTGAAGAAATGTTCATCGAAATTATAAATGCACATATGCTCTGACCAAGTGATTATACTTCTGATTTGTCTTACAGACATTTGCACAAGGGGCTCAATGTTCAATGTTCACATTGTTTATGACAGCCCCAAACTGGAATACCCAGTTTTTAGAGGAATAAATTAACATACATAAGATAGTATGTATTAATTTTTAGAATACAGTATTCACAGTATGCCAAAAACAAAATTACAAATGCAGAGATTACATTAAATCCATTGAACAGAGAAGTGTTATGATTTTATGAAGTTGTCCAAGACATGCGGCTCTTACCAAATGTCTTGTGTCAGGCCTGGAAGCTTGTAACTGTTCAAACTCTTCTATTTTTGCGACATCTACATCTTCTTTTAGTTCCCAAGTACTATCTTCATATGGTAAAGAGCACCACTTTACTAAGTAGTAAATAACAGGCTGTAAAAGAATGTTTTCATTTTACCATTTTGAAAAAGAGTAGCTAGAAACAGTCTGAATATACTAACCCTCCATCCATAAAAACTAAGGAACCATTTTTCAGTGTTTTTAGGCCATTACTTTTTTAAAAACAGCAGGTTTTAACATTTGAAAAGTGTTAGGTTTTGTGTTTTTTTTTTAATTAAATATTTACCTCACCAGTATCTTTATCTTCACAAAAAGAGACTTCTAACACTCTGTCTACTTCAACGTAGTCTGGGTTAAATGGTTCCTCTTCCATCTATAATTAAAAAGTAACTTGATCAATATTTGACAAAGAAGTAGAAAGTTAAAAGCGTTATAAGCACAATTTAACTAGCTATTTTCTATAGAACAAACGTAAGTTTGATTTTGATTAAGTTTTCAGTGAATGGGATACTTCCCTTTTAATTTCCAAAAGACATCTAAGATATCTGTATTATGATCACCATGTTATATATAAATAAAACCAACCAAAAAACATTAAAAAATAAGGTACCTCAGATAAGTAGCTTACTCTAGAAGACACATTCTTTAAAATTTTCTGAAAAGGGTCTCTGTACCTTTCTTTTGCCACTTTCCTCAGGTCTACATGTTGGGGGCCAACCACCTCACCTGCAGGCTCATCTCTCAGTTGTATCAAACATTCTTGACCTACTGATGATTCCTGGGCTCAGGACCCAATTACATAAGTGAATGCAGACTCTACCTGAGTGACCTCAAAGTGCACTCATCTACTCTTCAACCTCTGTATGCTACTTTCCCCTACTTTCCTACTGGGTTAATGGTAACACAGTACTCCCTCCACCCCTAATTCCCAATTACACAAATTAGACATGAAGTCACCTCAGATTCTTTCTCCTTTTTTTAATCTCCCACATCTCCTGAGTCATCAATTCTTACAGATTCTGCCTTTAGCTACAACTCAGATGGGTTCCTCCTTCCTCATTCTCCCTGCTTCATCACTTCTTACTTGGACCTTGACAACCTCCTAACTAGTCCTCAACTACCTTCTTGCTTCCCTTTAATCCATTTTCACACTGACCCTGGGGTGATCCTTCTCAAATATAAATCTTACCCATGGCTCCCTTGCTTCAAATCCTTCAGTGACCCTCCCTTGTTTGGGGATCAGGCCCACATTGGTTTGTGTGGAATGAACAGGATCCTACCTTTTCCTCCAGCCTCATCTCCTACTGCTTGGCCAGCTGTACCCCAGATTTCATGCTCCCGAAGTACAAAAACACAGGCTTTTCAAACTCCATGTTATGGCGAACCTCCATGTTTTTATACTCCTTCTTCTCTCTTCTGAATAGTTTCTTGTTCCTTCTCTTGTCTGCCTGGCTGTTTCCTATTCATTCCTGAATGCCTTACTTTCAATAGCCCTTCTCGGCTATCTTTGCTGCCTCTCTTCCTCTGCTTAACCTCTAAATACTGTAGTGCTCCATGGTTCTGTCTTTAGTTCTCTTCACTGTCTCAAATCCTTCCTGAATGATAGTATCATCTCGGGATCTCTTGGTAACAAAGAGCACTGCCCAACATCAGAATGGGAATGAGGTACTTTAAGACAATCTGCATAGTTCCAATTTATGTTGTACCTGAGTCAAGTGAGAAAAATTAGTCTTTAAGAAAAATTAAAAGATTATTAATTCAGTACTTCTAAAATCTTTAGCTCATTAGAAATTTCTGTATTAGAGTGAGGAGGTGAAAAATTTTTGACCTCCCAGCATCCATAAACTGAGTAGGTCATTAGAATCATCAAATTTTTAAAGTAGACTTTATAATTACAAAGGAAGTAACAATAACTTCATGGTGAAAAAATCTGCCAGATACCAGCATAATCTAGTGATTACAGTTAACACCACCAGTAATGGGGCAAATGGGTATCGTGCACCTCCCGATATGGCTTCTTGAGAACAGGCTACAGGATCATTTCTGTGCTGGGTCTTATTATTTTAATTCCAGTGTAGTTACCATACAATATTAGATTAGTTTCAGGTGTACAATATCGTGATGTTCTTTTAAAAAATGCATGACTTGAATCCTGAGGCAGCATCAGACAACAGCAAATTTAGGTACATTCTACAAAATAAACTACCTATACTCTTTTTTTTTTTTTCCTTTAGAGAGAGAGTACGAGAGCAAGAGTGAATGCACACTAGTGGGGGAGAGGGGCAAAGGAAAGAAAAGAATCCTAAGCAGGCTCCATGCTCAGTGCAGAGTCGAATGTGGGGCTGGATCCCACAACGCTGGGATCATGACCTGAGCCGAAATCAACTGACTGAGCCACTCAGGTGCCCTCATCTATACTCTTAAAAAATGTCCAAGTAATGAAAAACAAAGAAAGACCAATTCAAAGAGACATGACAACACAATTCAACATATGATGCTGGACTGGATTCTGGACCAGTTTAACAAACACGAAAACACATTTTTTACTATAAAAATAGTGGAGCAATTAGTGAAATATGAGTAAGATTCGCAGACGAGCTAATACTACATCAATGTTAATTATACTATCATGAAACAGAATTTTTGAAAAATTAAATACCGACGTGTTTGCAACTTGCTTTCAAATGGTTTACGAAAAAAGGAATGCACATGGGAGAGAGGCGGAGACGGAGGCAGAGGGAGAAGGAATGTGCATGAAAACCAAACATTGTAAAGTATTAACATTTAGGGAATCTTGTTAGAATATATGTGGGAAAATAAAATGTTCAGCATAAGGAATAGAGTCAATGGTGCTGTGATGGTAACGGACGGTAGCTACACTTGTGGTGAACACAGTGTAACACAGACTAGTGGAATCACTGTCACACCTGAAAGTAATATAACACCGTGTGCCAACTATACTTCAATTATAAAGACACAGATACAGATGCAGATATATATGCATGTGAATTCATTGTACTATTTCTGCAACTTAAGATTTTTCAAAATAGAAGCTCTAAAAAAATCTTCAAATTAAAATGTTAATGAAAAATTAGATGGATCTAAAACTGCTCTAAAATAAGCCTATTCAAAGAACAAAGTAAAAAAATTTAGAGTGGAAAAGGACATCAACTAACAGGTGAGACCTTTCAAATGAATTATTCCTATGATGTTTTGTTCGTACACACACAAACCTGGCATAGAAAATATGCAACATATTTCATGGACTAAAAAATCTTAAGTTTCTATTTATTTGCTACATGACCATTTCCATTACTTGAATAACTGCTGATAAAATTCTTTCAGACATTAACCCACTCATATTCAACTCTTAAGTATTCAAATACATGTGAATTTAAAAATACAAGAAAAAAGTAAAGATAAAATAAAATAAAAACAGAAGAGTTATCTGACACTGAATTATCAGTGTTCCTGCTGCAGCTAGTTTCCAAGCTAAATTTGGGAAGAGAAAATTACGTAGATGGCATTTGTATTCAAATATCAAACTTGGAAGCCTAAGAATTAAAATGAATAAGACTTAAATTGTTGATAAATAACACTACAGGCGTTCAGAGTTCAACACATAATAGTTTCATTGATTTCCTTTTCTTACGTCTGCAAAAAAATGTGCTCTTTGTGCTTGTCTCAGTTTGAATCGTTTGATTTTCTGCTGGATCCTTTTATCTTTCAAAAGCTGCTGTTCTGTGGCCCACTCACAGTGAAGATAGGAGCTAAAAAATTTTATAAAAGCAACACATTAGAATGACATAGAAAACCATGTTTTGGGGGGCTTTTTTAGACTTATTTTTAATCACAGCATCCAATACAAAATACTCAACTTTACGAATAGGTAGCTCATTATTTCATTTAGTGTCAACAGAGTCCGTACAATTTCTAAAATAAAGCCACTGTGATCACTATATCCTGAGAAGACTAGTATAAACGTGTACAATTTGCCACACAGGAAAGAATGGTAAACCAAGTCATCGGGGCAACGAGTTGTGATTTATCAGTTACTTCTTCACTGTTTTAGCTCTGTTATGATCAGAAAGCTAACTGATTTTGAAACCAATGTAATTTTATTTAAAACATTTTCTTTCACCTAAGTCTAGGAAAAAGTGGAATAAAATCTGAAAAGTTCAACAATATAACAAGTAACGTCTATAATTTGTAAAAGAGTATTTTATAAAGATTCGTTTTGATGTTAATAATTAGTGTTTTCCGGGGGAAAAATTCACTTAAATTTTAACATAAAGGGGTTACAGCCTTTTAAGGTTATGCACTAATAAAACCCTTTAAATGCAGGTAAAATAAAAATAATAATTTAACTTAATATATTTAAATATGTTAATTTATAGTTAAATCAGCATTTTCTATTATTTTTCTAACTCAGATACTTACTAATTCTTGTATTTTACAAAAAATTCTTCTGTGTCAATCATTACTCCAGGTGATACCTAAGGAAATAAAATCAACACTTAGGACTGTAATGCTCAGGCTGTGTAATGTAAAGTGTGCAATGTAATGTGCGATTACTTACTTCCTTTTTTATAATTCTAGAAGACAGGATTTTATCCACGATTGCAGCATCTTCTTCACTTGGATTCTCCTATGGGACAGAGGAAAGAGAATACAATGTCACATTCTAAGAACTCCTTTTGTTGCCACTTTGAAGGTTTACGAACACACTAAAATCCAGCAAATGTTTATTTAGCACAAGTGCCAGGCGCAGCGTTAAATGATAGGAATACGAAAAGGGAAAAACATCACTGCTGTTATTGTCCTAGACGTCATCTGTATCGCCATCACGGGAAACACACTGTGCTTAATGGGCTCAGTGTCATCACCAGCGCTTTACACACACATTGACTAATCTAACCCGCACGAGCACATGACAAAGTAGGGGCCGTTACTGTCTCCACTGTACAGATCAGGAATCTCAGGCACAGAACAGAAGTGCTTGCCCAACGTGTCAGATCACTCAGGTGGTAGGTGGGTGGCTGGGTCACAACCCAGACAAGGAAGATGGCAAGAATACACAGAGAGGAAGGTGCCCACACAAAGACTCAGAGTGCACCCATGTTTGTAACGCCGGAGGAGTCAGTGCTTGTAAAGAAGTAGCATGAGGTAAGGCCAAAAAAAAAAGCCACACAAAGGGCTTTGTATGCTGGGCTAAAAATGCATCATTATATCTGGGGGAGCTATTAGAGGAGGTTTTAGTAGAAAAGTACTATGATCAGGCCTGTAATTTAGAAATATTCTGCAGAAAGGACAGCATTTGGAGGCATTTCAGAAACACATATTTAGGGGGTGAAAAATATGGTGATAAAGTGGATGAAGAAACAAAGGAAGAAAACAGAAAGGATGAACCCCTAGGTTTCTGATCTGAATAATTAATGGTTCCTTTAATTACAACATGGAATCCAGGAGGAAAAGTTGGAGCAGGTTTTAGTAGGAAAGATAATGGGAGTATTTTGAAGAATGTATGTTGGCTCCAAATGATTTGTAGTTATAATCCCAGTTCTGTCTTACCACAAATAACTGTAAAGGCTGTTCACCAGGTAAAGGAACTGAATTCTTTTTTATTTTCATAGATCCTTTGATCTCTTCTTCAGATTGTTTCCCTTCTGTGTCTTCTGCATATTTTTTTCTTTTAATTTGACGATTTGATCTTCTTTTCTGTAATGAACCATAAGGATCATATTTATATGATAGATTTTAAAGGAAAGACTTAAAAGTAATTACTCCTAGTGTGGCAATTTTGTACATTATATTTTTGAAATTGTCTTTAACATCCATCTTTTCTCATTTTTCCTTTTAATTAAAGAAAGATTATAATTGGCCCTTTGCCACAGACTTAGAATCTTGTTCTACTTCCTAAAGTTTCAAGTAACAGTCATACCTTTATTACTTTTCTTTAGAAATTATTAGGATTAAAAATTTTTTTATTTAACTACTTCACACCTTGGGCAAAATATATTTTATTAGTAATACCTTTATTACTTTATTACTTCTCTTTAGAAACTATTGTTAAGAAGAGTAAAGACATATTTTATTTAGCTATTTCACACTTTGGACAACACATATATTAAAGTGTTAATACTTTTACAGCTTTTGCTCCAAACCTAAAAAGTGCATCAGATATATACTGGTTAAATAATTAATCGGGGACATAAAATTAGAACAAGATATTAAATCATTTTTACCATAAAACCCATGAATTTCTGTTTAAAACAGAATAAAAACATTTAAAAGAAATACATAAAATAATCCAGTAAATCTACCAAATAATTAAATGTATATGAAAGAGAAACCAGTGTTTTACTAACTTTACTAGCTTCCCTTAAAAAATAAAGAACACTTCAAAAGCAGAAGTAAGCCTTCTGAAAAGTACTACATTTTAAAATAATCTAAGTGATTTAAAATCAGGTATAATACACACGGCTTTACTTACCTCCCTAAATATCTAATATTTGATGTTCCCCACTATAAAATCAAAATCTCCACACTGGCTTGAAAATTTCAAAGGACTTAGGTTTGCTTTTTCCCCCACATCCCTAAAATCTCATGGGTGGAGGCATCTCAGCCAACTTTTCTATTTCTCAGGGTTTGGTAAATCTACCTTTTCTTCCTTTCTCCATGCCATTTTCTATATTTAGTAACTCCTGTGACATTCCCCCACAGTATAACCAGCAAAATGACCCATGCATTCTCCTTTTGGTTTCTGCCAATATGCTCAATTTGATAGGCCTTTCCTATTTCCACAGCCATTACAAAAGTGTCTCAATCAGTGTAGCAGGCTGAGGACAAACTGTTATCTGCATTCAAAAAACTGCAGTGGCCTTAAATGTGCCTCTGCCTCTTTCTCTCAAGTTGTGGAATACTGAGAGAAAGAAAGGCACTGACATGGTGAGTTAGGGGAGGTTAGTAGATAACCTCATGACTCATTTAGGATGGGTCACCATCTCCTGGTGACATGAAGATATTTACCTTTTCAAAACTCAAGGTGATACTTTTATTAATATGGGAGACAGGAAGGTGGCATAGAAAAGTGATAATAAAAGGAACTTCTAGAAACCCAAATCTTCCCACATCCTATTTTGAAAAAAAATTATCATTATTCGAGGGAGAAATTCTATGGATCTCTAACCTAACACTAGATTGAAGGAATATTTAGAGTTCTACGACAGGTATCACACAGTTCTGAATACTCAAGGATAGCTTAAGTTAATAAACCAACAGTGACATTTATTATTCTAACAATAGCATGTATCACCAATGTTATGTCTCAGTGGGCACAAATCTTCTAAAGAGTGAAGTTTAAGAATAGTTCAGTATACTTGTAGAAGATTCCATTTGATGTTTTCAGCATTAAAGTTTCTTTTCTGGTCAGTGAGGTATCTCTTGGAACTTTGAAATGCCTCATTTAGGTCTTTAGAAAATTGTAAATGAGTGGCCTGAAAGAATCCTTTGCACCAACAAAAGTGTATATTTAGGTGATTCTTCACAAGATAAAATGAGAGCCACGTTAACTAAGCTGCATACTCATCCTGTGAAGACTTTACCAGTCTAAAGGATGACTTAAAAAGTGTGAGTTATATGATTACAGTTGGAATATTATAAAATTATTATAGATACTATAAGATTATAGCCGGAATCATTACAGAAGAATAAATTATATTAGAATAAATTATATTCTACTAGAGAAGATAGCTACACATCAGGCCAAGTCAAATGAGGGGCCGCTCTCAACAAATTATCTTTCTCTGTCATGTAATATCTCTACTACCTTAAAAATACAAAAACTAATTTGGTGTACTTGTCTGGCTTTATTTCTTTATAATGTTTTCAAAGCACAATTTAAAATGGTAACAAATTCTTTCTTTGAATTTTTTTTCTAGCTTTTTCTTCTTAGAGGCTTCAACAGATCAAATTACAACACTTTACATAAGAAGTCAGAAATAGGCTTTTAAACAACTAATACATCATTCCAATAACGTTACTTGTTTCCTATAATAATCCTAACATCATGTGCTGTATGGGCTTTTTAAAAATATGAAGTCTGCAAATATAGTCAGACTACCGAAGTACTCTATATGAAGATTAAAGGTAAAAAACTTAAATATCACATTAAGATTTTTATTCCAACTGACTCCAAACCTAAAACCTAAATTAGTTTTTATGCCTTCAAATCTTGACAGTCCACTGTGGGTAAAGGCTACATGGCCCTTTCCATCATTCATATAATGGTACATTTAAACATATCAATAATATAGATTTATTATCACTTATTAGAAACTATTTCTTTCCTTCCCCACTGATATTTTTGTGTTAAAGCAACACAGCAAACTATAGTGAAAGGTATGGAAGAAATGCGCATGTTAACCTATTCTACCATTTCATTGTTTGGTGATTGATAACCATACTGGAAAAATGGCCAGCAGTATTCTAGCAAAAATTCAGCTGAATTTTCTCAGGTTAAATAAGTTAATGTAAGTTTGCCTAGGTTAAGGATAACATGTGAAGAAAACGCCAGGCCATATAGTATCAGGAGCTTCAGTCTCTGCCCTTACCTCAACTCTTGCAGCAGCCCAGGAGCCTTGAGCCACTACTCTCCCATTGGATAAGAAGCTGCATAAGGAAGAAGAAAGGCCATTCAGGGGCTTTCTGGCCCCATAATTCAACAACTGCCACCACCCATACGGCCTAGAGTCGTACTTTAATTATTAGAGAGCAGAGGGTGGCCTGAATTATTATGACCTTCGCTACATATATACTTTTTAACTTCACAAGGTTATTTTGAATATCCACCTATTCAAAAAAAAAAAAAAAAGGCAAAATGCACAGTATTTTTGTCCACATTAGGGGATTTTTAGTAAAATTGGTTATCTTTTCTTTGACAGAAGCAGACTAATGGAATTATCTCTAGGAATGATTCAATCCATTTGCTCTATCATTGTATGTGATTCTCAAAATTAGTATCTCTGTCATTAAGTTCACTCAAAAGCACTCTGTAAGTACAGGGTAATATCACTAGATATTTCTCCATGCTAAAAGCCATCAGGGACTTTGGACTGTTATTTAACCTCTCTGGGCTTTGGTTTCATTATCTGAAAAATGAAGGGTTTTGAGAGGATATGTAAGTTCCCTCCCAGATCTAGCATTCTATGGTAATACTACTAGGAGCACGTTTTAATAATGCAGTCTTAAAGTTCTACCATGTAATAAAATATAGCTTCACTACTAGAGTATAAATAACCATAAAGCAGTTTTATGCTATCTAATTCTACCAGTGCTTCATTTCTTGGAAAAAAAAATGTAATACTCACTTGAGGGTCTTCCTCTTTGAGTGTGTGCCGAGGCATTTGCTCTGTGTCAGATATTTCATCTGAAGACTCATTCTTTCTTTTTTGTTTCTTACCCAATGTAATAATGAGTTTGCTGTTTCAAGAGGAAAAGAATCAACAGTAAGAACTCTTTTGCCTTTTTCTATTTTTGGTCATATTAAGATTGGCATGATAAACTTTTTTCCATTTTGTATCACATGAATGTTCAACCAAAGATGATAACTATCATGAAATCCATAATGACATTTTCAAGACAAGAACTATATTCTAGTGGAACAAACACAAACCAATAATACAGTTAACATACTTGTAAGTATAGAAAGGCAACCATGTTTTATCACTTGTTTCTCAGGCTCAAAATCGTTTTTCATGGGAAAAATGTCAGATGATAGAACTGTACTTAATAATTAAAATAATCCATTTATTATCTTGTAGGTTTGGAATGAGGGTTCTTTTTCCCCCCATCTACCTCTTACTAAATTCAAACTCCACTTAATGTCCTTCCCTAGAAGTCTCTACTACTTTTTACCCTAATTTCTCCCCTACACAAACACTTTAACAAGGAATTGTTCTTTCATTATTTCACTCATGTAAAGGCTTATCTTAGCTGTACTGTATGTTCCTAAAACGTTAAAAACTCTTCTTTTATATTGTCTTTTTTTTTTTAATTTTTAAAAATGTTTTATTTATTTCTGAGAGAGAGAGAGACAGAGAGAGACAGAGAGAGAGAGAGAGAAATAGAGAGGCAGCGTGAGCAGGGGAGGGTCAGAGAGAGATGAAGGTACAGAATCTGAAGCAGGCTCCAGGCTCTGAGCTAGCTGTCAGCACAGAGCCCCATGCGGGGCTTGAACCCACAAACTGTGAGATCATGACCTGAGCCAAAGTTGGATGCCTAACCGATTGAGCCACCCAGGTGCCCCTCTTCTTTTATATTTTCACAGTTTGCCTGTCTCTCTCTCAGACATACGTGTATATGCGTATATTAATATTTATACACACCCATCAAATACAAATGTTTAAAATGAAAATGTATTTTCAACTTTTTTTTCTTGATCAGAAGTATAGAAATTACAGAGCTCCCACATTTCCTTATTTCTGTTTCCACAGATGAGAGGGCATGATTTTTAAAGCACTATACTAACCACAAACCATGCTAATTGCTTATCAAGGAAATTGTATTTTAGATATCCTTATTTCCAAACAGAGAAAACTTCCCAAAATACTTTCAAGTGTGATATATCAGAAACATAGAAGAATTTTCTTCAACAATTATTTACTAACGTGGGAGAACTTAGAGGTTAAAACCACACACTTTGAAATCATAGCATCATAGATTTTAAACCTAATTCCACCATTTACCTATCTGTAAGACACCTGGCAAATTACTTGATCTCTTTTAGCCTTAGTTTCCTTGCCTGGAAAATAGGGGTATTCTAATAACTACTTCTACTGTTGTTGAGATTTAAGTGGGATAATGCATATGAGCTAATCTAAGCAAAGTCCTGATACAGTAATTTCTGAACTAACCTCTAATTATTATATGCCAGGTGCTCCTAGGTTCTAGGATTTGAAGATAAAGCGGACACAGTTCCTAACATTAAAGTATCACTGGTTAGAATATGAACACAGTTAAGAGGCAAAAGTGGAAGTTAACTCCGGATATAATGTGAACACAAAAGAAGAAGTGCTTATGTCTACTGAAGAGTAAAGGAGGAATACAGAAAAGGTAAAGTTTGAGACAGGAAATGAATAATAAAAGGGAGTTTAATTAGTAGTGAAAGAAGAGGGAAGGTACATTCCAAGTAGGGGGGATGTTACAGAAGAATGAGAGAAATGTGCAGAGATAAGGTCATGTCAGAAATACACTAAGTACTGCAGCACCTGGGTGGCTTAGTCGGGTAAGCACGGACTCTTGATTTTGGCTCAGGGCATGATCTCATGGTTCGTGAGTATGAGCCCTGATGTCTGCTGTCAGCACGGAGCCCACTTCCAATACTCTGTTCCCTTCTCTCTCTGCCCTGTGCCGCTCAGACGCGCAAGTGTGCGCGCTCTCACTCTCAAAAATAAAATAAACACTAAAAAACAAAAAATACACAGAGCAGTGCAGGAGGAGGAAACAGAGATGATCATCTAGGCAGAGTGAATCAAAGATCCTTGTATGACATGTAAGGAGTTAATACTTTGGGTTAAGGGCAGCTTTTAAGCTCCACAGGGCAGGAATTGAAAACGGAATCTAAATCTATCTGTCTTGTTTACCACTGACAACAAATGGCTCTGAGATACTCTGAATAAATGAAAAAAAACTAATAAAGCAATTGTAAGGTATGAGAATTTTATACCAATAGGTTCTAGGGATTTAATAATATAGCATGATGATCCTAGTTAAATGCAATACTTCACTGTATATTTGAAAATTGCAGAGTGAATCTTAAAAGTTCTTATCATAAGAAAAAAATTTGTCACGGGTAAGGGGATGGGTATTAGCTACACTTACTGTGGTAACAGGTTTATAATGTGTACATATGTCAAATCATTATGCCGTACACCTTAAACGAATACAATGCCACATATCAATCATTTCTGTAAAATTGGTGGCAAAAGGAATTTCCAATGAGAGCAATGCAACTCAAAGAAGTAAAATGCAAGGCAGGGAAAGGAGCAATCTGGCAAATGACAGGTCAAGTGAGAGATGGAGAGAGCAACGCAGGGCTATGGCCATATGGATGAAGAGGTGAAGAAAGGCACAATTTTATTATGAAGGCAGAATTGAGAGATGTGGTCACTGACTGGTTGCCTAGATGCAAGAAAATTCTAGAGTTATTCTCAGATTACTCTTGTACTGTATTGCACGATTACCACCTTCAACAGGAGAAGGATGGCTCTAACTTGGTATGTCACCTGCACTCTTCTGACGATGTGAAGAAAGCGAATGAGAGGTCCAAACACAGCTTATGTTGGAACTAGGAAATCAGAGAGGGTTCAAAAAGATATTCTGAAAAAATATGAAGGAAGCAGCTGTGTTTATATTTCATTCCCTCTCACAGCTTTCACTGGTCAAGTCTTCCCCTGTCTGGTGCTGTTTCCTTACGTTGGTTTACCTCCTAAAATACAACTCTCTCTTGAGGTCATGTCTGCTATTAGATACCCCATGATCCCGTTCTTCCTCCCACTCATCCGCACTTCCTAACAAGTCGTCTACACGGACGGTTTCATTTTCAGTCCTCAACCTGCCATTATCTGAACTGTTGGAACTACTTTTCATTTTCAAAGCTTCCACTTATCCAGCATTTATGGAGCTGGTCACTGCTGACTTTTGCACGCATTCTCTCATTTGATGTTTGTACAATTCCAAGAGGCAAATACTAGCATTTTATAAAAGGAAGTGGAGGCTTAGCAAAAAAATGTGTTCCAAGTCACACCTACAGTAAGGATAAAGATAAACATGAAGCATGCCTCATTCCAAAGCTTAAAATCCTAATGTCTGAGGCCACAAAGGACCTTTGTAATGCCAAACCCAAAGGGAATTTTTAATGTTTTATCTAATAACGCATAACGAATCAGTTTTTCCTTTTCTGTATCCTTGGCTCTGAGACACAATGCTCTCCTGGTTCTTGCTAAACTTCCTTTGCTCCTCTTCCTCCATCTATTCTTAGTATTGTTAGTTTTCAGCATGATTCAGTCCTTGACAACTCTTTTCTATCCGTCCTGTAAACTTTGGTATTTCTCAAACTAGGGTCTTCAGCCTCCTTTTCTATTGACAGGCCCTGAGAGATGAAATCTATTCATAAAAACAACTGTTTCTTAGATATGTCCACACAGATATCCCACTGATAGCACAATCTCAAAATGCTCCACAATCTCAAAATGCTCCAAATACAACCCCTCACTTTCCCCAAACCTAACAGTCTACTAAGTGAAGTTCAGAAAAGCACATGCATCAAAAGAAAACAGGTTGGTGAATTTTCTCAAATGAACATGAATGTGTAACCAGCTTCTAGATCAAGAAACAAGACATTATTGGGGCACCTGGTTGCTCAGTCAGTTAAGTGTCTGACTTTGGCTCAGGTCATGATCTCACAGTTGTGGGTTCGAGCCCTGCGCTGGGCTCTGTGCTGACAGTGTGGAGCCTGGAGCCTATTTCGGATTCTATGTCTCCCTCTCTCTGTCCCTCCTCCACTCATGCTCTGTCTCTGTCTCTCTCTCTTCCAAAAATGAATAAATATTTTAAAAATTAAAAAAAAATAAACAAGACATTATTAGTTTCCCAGAAGTCTCCTCTGGTTCCTCCTCTTCCAGTAAAAACCTTCTCCAAAGGCTAAGCCTGATGTTTTCTGGGATTACACAATACAGCCTAAGACACTTAGGCAGTTGATCTTCAGTGGCAGGGTCAGGGATAACTGTAAGTAAATCAGGTAGTAGAAATACACGTTTGAGTACTCTCCCATTTGCTATACATCTCCAAACCTAAATGTATGTTTTAGACTAGTCTGTATATGAGGCCAAAACTAGTAAAAAGGAAATTTAGCTACTTAAATAACAATTTCCCATGAGATGCAAACTAAGGCCTGTTAATACCCTTCAATATGTTGCATAAAAAGGCATTTTCTCAATGTTGGGTAAGCTAACCGAATGCATCTTCTGATGCAGGTTGCTTAAAAACTCAAATCTATAAGGTCACTTAAAAAATCAAATCCCAAAAGTAAAAAAAAATCAATGAAATCAGAAGCAGAGATACTTAAATATTTTGTATTTATGCCTTACAATGAAGAGGTTATCCTGTTCCTCTGTGGTAGTATAAGGTAATGAAATGAAATCTCTCTCAGGACAGTGTACCAGGCTGCTTAAACATTAGTTTTATAGGTAAGTATTGCCTAAATCTCTATAAAAGAAATACTAATAACTGTTGCCAGATCAACCTTAGACATTCACCCTCTGTGGTGGAGGAGGGTAAGTCAGATAAAAACATCTCCCATAATACCTTGGATAAGCCTTCATTATATTATTTTTAAAATGCTCTTTAATAAAAATTTTTTAATATGTATTCATTTTTGAGAGTCAGAGCTTGAGTGGGGGAGGGGCAGCGAGGGAGGCAGAATCCAAAGCAGGTTCCAGGCTCCAAGCTGTCAGCACAGAGCCTGATGTGGGGCTCGAACCCATGAACTGTGAAATCATGACCTGAGCCGAACTTGGACACTTAACTGACTGAGCCACACAGGTGCCCCTACTTGAAAAATGTTCTTCAAAACAAAACAGGGCCTTTTAAATTTTATTTTCCATATATTCTCTATTTTCTTCCAATGTTGTACTACAGGCCTGGAATAGGCATCTTTTTTCACGAACTCATTAACCATTCTTAATCCAAGCAAAAATTTGTTTAAATCCTAATTTTATAAGAGATCTTTCAGATATATTAGTGATCTACAAACCTTTCAAAGTTCAAAATATTCACACATACCCTTTCTGTTCAAAAACGGTGCATTTCCATGGTAGGAAACAAGTTGATTCTAAAACATTAAGTCATGCCTGACTGACATATTTCTGAGTAAAAAATACAGATATATTTTAAGACTTAAAAACTAGGGTTACTTATACAGAACACTGATTCTTGGAAATAATGAAGTCAAATTGGTTTGTTGTAAAGTTCTGAAACAGTTATATAGGTGATACTACAAAGGGGAACAAAAATTAGGTTGGTATTAATGAGTAATTTCTAAACGTGTGAGGCAGACTTCATTAGAAGGCTGTCTGTTAAAAATAAAGATTCCTAATCAGAAAACCTGAGACAAACCCAAACTGAGAGACATTCTATAAATTCACTGGCCAGTGTGCTTTACAGGCGAAAACACCATAAAAGACAAAGACTGAGGAACTGTCCTGAATTGGAGGAGGTGTAAGGTGGGAGGACCACACAATGAAACGTAGGTTCCCGGCCAAAACAAACGGAACTGACAAATTTGACACAAGGTCTCTAAGTTAACAGAATCGTGTAAGTGTGTGTGTGTGTTTTCTGTGTTTGACAATCGTGCTTTGGTTACATAAGACGTTAACATTTGAGGAAGCTGGGTGAAGAGTCTAAAGGACTTCTGACCTACTTTTGCAAGTCTGATATTAGTTCAAAATAAACAGTTAAAAAAAATTACTGATCTGTAGGTCCCAACCCTCAAGATTCTGATGCAGGAACCCTGAAGAGATTCTGACATGCCACCAGGTTTGGGAACCACTGGTTCAGCTACTGTCACAGAAAACTCTAAGAACAAATATTCAGGATAATAAAACTATTTTATATTCATAAAGCATTTAAAATACCAACGTGCTTTTGCCTGTAATATCTCAGTGGATCCTGAGAAAAACTCTGACATAGATAAGGTATCAGTCCTACAATACTAATAGGGAAACTTCAGCTCCAAAAGGTGAAATAAACAGCCCAGGTCCCAAGTTTAGTAAAAGACAATAAAGGTCTCTTTATTCCTGGTCTACTTTTTCGAACACATCTTACTGATTTTAAAATAAAATGACATTACACTTCAGTCAGTCAATAAATACTTAATTTCAATAAATATGCATAGTTTAATGCATACAGAGAAATATGAAACTATTACTGTCATTTTGTAATTAAGGTTAAAATTTATCTTATTTTCAAACAACCAGAAATCTCTACTGCCCATATAATGACAAATGATTGCCATAAATATTATGTGAGGGAAATCAGATGATCCAAAAGTAGAAAAAATAAAATGAAATCAGATAAATAAAATACCCAATTACCGAAGAGCGTTCCATTCCTCCATCATGGATCAGAAAGACCCTACTGTATGAATTCTAAAATAAGACTGGATTATAAATGAAACTAAAATTTCATTATAGATACATTCTTCATATAAACTGACAGTCTGCTATTCTTAGAAATATCACCAAAGTAAAGTGCCAAATACAGAATATATTAATAATAAAGGCTTTTTGCAAGTTTTTTTTTTTAACATTAAAGGAATCTGTTATCAGTGTTAGCAAATTGTAGCAACAGATATTCAGGCAAGTGAAAGAACTAAATATCAAAACATTGCTTGTTTCAGACAGCAAAGGGCAATTTCAAACTAAGTATAAATTTGAAATGTTAATTCATTTGATAAGTATAGGCACTAGAAAACCTCAGTGTTTATACTTGACATCTATATTTGATTTTCAGATGTAATTTATGCACTCATCTGAATCCTGCCCACATGTTTATTAGCAGAGGCTGGGTAACAAGCTGCATTCTACACAGTGTCAATCTGTAATTGCCCCCTGCTGATTCTCTCTTTGCAATAATTGGACAAACAATGAATCTTCCCCAATTAGTCCATTTGTTGTAATTAAAGCATCCAATTCATCATAAGTGAAGGAAACAAGCAAAAATACTATTTCACATTATAATGCTGAAAGGCACTGCGGCTACTTTTAAGGTCATAAAATATAAACTTTTTTTTTAAAAGAAACACTTATAATCTGGTGAAATTTCTCAAATTTAAGGGTCAAGTCACGATGCCAGCTTAAACTCCTTTGGGAAAAATAAGTTTTAAAAGGTTTCTTTATTTTAGTTAAGCCTTAAATTTGTGAAAGTAACATTGCATACTCTTGGTAACTTGGACTTCCTGTTTAAGGACAGATATGATTTTTTTCAAAAAGCTGAATTCACTGAATTGTTTCATACAGTTACTAAGGATATAAGTATTAGCTAAGTATTAATCACAGTCAATATGCTTATCAGCATAGTTTCTTATTCTTAAAAAATACTTTGTTTTTTAACAAGAAAATGTGAACGTCTGGGTGGCTCAGTTGGTTAAGCATCTGACTCATGACTTTGGCTCAGGTCATGAGCTCATGGTTCATGAGACCAAGCCCTGCGTCCAGCTCTGCACTGACAACATGGAGTCTCTTTGGAATTCTGTCTCTCTCTCCCTGCCCTTACCCCACTCACCTAAGCACACTCACTCTCAAAATTATTATTTTGAAAAAATATTATTTCTCAAAATAAATAAACTTAAATAAAAAAGAAAGTATTGTTTATGCTAAAAAAATATTGACAGAGTAGGAGCATTAAATCAAAAACTTTACTTCAGTCATTCTAAGATACATATTTTTCCCACATACTAACATCTACTGAAATCAAGATTCATTTAATAATCAAATATATGCCATAGTTTTAACTTGCCTTTTTTTCCTTTCTTACTGACACACAAAATAATGGTGTATCTTATAACCGATGACATCTTAGATCCAATGAAATACATACAACACACTGTTTGCTAATAAAAGACCTTAGTAAGGTCTTACATTTTACGTAAAAGTATACTTCTTAAAAATGGAACTGTAAATCTTCATTAAATTCATAATAACAAATAATGTATGCTGTATCAATTCTTTCTGCAGATGAATGTTTCAGATTTTCATGGAGTTTAAGTTTAGATCTAAGGAGTGAAATCAATAAAACATTTTACCTGCTTGGCATTTAAAAATTATGGAATTTCTATGGACTACTAATGGTATATGATTAATAATTAAAAATACATAATAAATGTACACCATACATTTTTCAAAGTTTTTAAATCATATGCCCAGAAACAATAATTAATACATTTATATTTTATTCAAACAGATATTAAATTGTTCTATTTTGAATAAATTCAATCAGAGTCTTGTCATTTTATTAATAACATGGACTATAAAGTCATAATTCTCAATTTCTGATGATTCCTTGTATTTTTTCCTCAGATTTTGTTTGTTCATTTTTCCCCATATATTTTGTTATTTAGATATAAATATATCTCTACAGCATGCATATGGACAAACCTACATTTAGTTTTGTTCACAAAACACATACATACATATATGTGTATATATATGATGTTAGGTAATTAACAAATTTTATTTCCCCTCTTCCTTCTTGGGGTTTCAAACAAACTACAGCTAAAAACAGGCACAACATAATTTCAAATTTTAATTATGTTTGTTTTCCTTTACAACATGACATCCTTAATTTCTACTTGAATTTGATAAATATTTCCTAATTTAGATGTTTACTGCTTTAACTAAAGAGAAAGGCTATTTCCAGCACCCGATATCTAGCCATACAGAAAAAATAATTATGGATTACACAAAAAAGAAAACAGAAAGTTTAATCATGAAGAACTACTACTGATTAAATTTATGGGGACACAAAACATTGTTAAGTATCAAAATCTATCTATGTGAATTGAATAATCTGTAGTACAAGGAAGTATTCTAGCTGGCAACATGGAAACATAATTTAAATGTCAAAATTACAAGCCATAAATTTTAAAATGCTCCAATCAAATCATGTGGTATTCTTTTTTAATGTTTTAAAAGGTATTTATTACACAGACAGTGAGTGCACGGTAAATCGAGAGAAAGAGAAAGAGAGAGAGAGGGAGGGAGAGGGAGGGAGGGAGGGAGGGAGGGAGAGAGAGAGAGAGAGAGAGAGAGAGAGAGAATATCTTAAGCAGGCTTCATGCTCAGGGCAGAGCCTGTCAAGGGCCTTGATCCCTGACCCTGAGATCATGACCTATGCCAAAACCGAGACTTGAATGCTCAACTGATTAAGCCACCCAGGTGCCCCAAATTATGTGATATTCTACTACACAATCTCAAATCACAAATAGAGCCCTAAGAAAATTCTACTTGAAGTCTTAGAATGAATTTATTTTATAATTTAACTTTCTACTATTACTAAGCTATTCTTGTGGTTTCAGCGAAGGATTAGTTTGCCATTTCTGTTTTTGATTTATCAAATCAAATTCAACCATTTGGTACCATTTGATATTTAACCTTTCACTCATTCATCCATTGGACAAAATTCATTCCACTCCTTTCATGGAGCATCTATTATGCGCCTAGTGTTAGTAAAAAAAAAAAAAAAAAAAATCTGCTATTCTACATGAAAGGGAGCTTGTTAGAACCTGACTGCCAAGATCATAAACAACATTAAAGCAGAAAAAGTTTGTTTCCTGCCCTACCTCACTCTTTATTTTACACCTGCCATTTCCATTTCAACTCACACCCTTCCACATAATAGTGGGCAACTCTTTCAAACTCAAGGTATATTTCGAACAAAATTTACTTCTCCTGAAATGCTACTCTAGCTACTTGATAAACAGAAGAAGCAGGCTCATGAAAAAAGCCATTAATAAGTTAACCTATTACCTCTCTTAAAAATTAGTAACTGTTTTCGTTTGTCTGTTTGATTTTCTTTTTTAAGTATATGTGCTACTGAATTGCGCAGCCTCCGCTTGATTTTTTAACTGGTCTTATTTAGGAACAGAGCCTTAATGGAAAGAGAATCTAGGCAGGTAAGTGAAAGTTTAGGCTTGAAAGAAGGGGCGTGGCTCATGGTCACAGGCTTCTCCCAAAATAGCTACATGCTATTTACATTTTCAGAAAACAATAATGGCTAACATTTATTTAATTCCAGGTACTGCTCCATATGCTTTAAATGTTACTAAATTATTTCATCCTCAAAATAACACCATGAATCAAGTACTATCATTATCCCCTTTTCACACAAGAGGAAACTAAAGCTTGGACCTGTCCAGGGTCACACTGCTTGTAGGGGACAAAACTGGGATTTGTACAAATGTTCCTGACTCCAAAGTCAAAGCACTTAATCAAATTTGCACACTGTGTGGCAGCCTAACTCACAGAGGTGTAAAGATTAAATGAGACTCTACAAAAGTGCTCTGAAAAGGATACATTTTCCTTGTATTAAAATATTAATCCACAAAAGTAGCAGAAATAATGAAAAGGTTTCAAGCACCCTAGCAAGCAAGGAGAAGCAATACAATGACACGTATGGGACAAATAAACACCAATTCTGACTATATGTCAACCATAACTCACTGTTTACAAATTTAGTTACTCTAAAAATTTCTATTTTACACTGCTGGTGGTTAAGCTCCAGCATACATTCCCCCTTCAACTTCATCTGGTATCTATCATTTGATATTAGCAACAGCACATTTCTCAAATAGAAAAATAAAACTTTCACAAGAAAATATCTAATATACCATGAAATACTGTTAATTAAAATTATGCAACTAAACTATTTAAATGATGACTTCACACAGAAATTAAAAACTGGGCATATTCAAAATTTAAATATAGCAGCTTACTGGAAAGCACACTAGTGAAAATATTTCAGCTCACTAGTACAGGTAAGCTCCCATTTTACTTACTTGGCTGCAACTTATAAATTCCTCTATCAGAAGGATGTTCTTATATTCTCAACAAGTTTTTCTCCAGCAACTACTCAGTGTCTTGCCACATATTTATCTTTTCAGTACAATTCTCAACTATTTTCTCAAGAATGCAATCTCTAAAAACAATTACTAAGTTGATCAACGCTGTACAGTATTAAAATCATTTGTTATAATAATCTCTAACAAAAATATAAATACCATAGGATAAGTCAAACATTCTACTGTGATATGTTACTACCCCCTACTACATTCACATTTTTCAAAAATCCATGTTTCTCTATTATAATTATTTCTAATTTCCTCTTATATACATTGTTTCTCTTGAACCAGATTTAATTCTTGTATCTTTTGCCTCTAGCTATTCCCTCCCAAATGTAAAGTTACTGTAACTTTTGAAGTTTCTTTCCCAGTTTCTCTTGGTTTGTACATTATTTTCTTAATGCCCTTCCAAACAGTACACCACTTTGCCCATGTCTCTGTGTAAGTTACAACTGGAAAACTTTAATTATACTAACTCTTCATGCATTAAACGATTAAATATAAGATTTCCTATTTAAACAAGACATAATGTTGAAAAAATCAGATACTTTTATGCAAAACCATTAAACATAAAAGGAGTAGAAACTTAACTTCCAAATTTCATTTTAGCTGTCTGCAAATAAAATGCAAACTCACAAATATTAATTACTGCTCTAGGGCAGGAGAGCCCATGTTATTTATGGTTTAGATGGAAAGGCATCAAGACATAACACTATAATTCAGTGTGGAGACTGCATTTAAAATGCTGAGACTTAATTTGTCTTACAAATTTGTGTCAGTTCTCAGCATCTATATAGTGTATCAGTAATTTCCTAAGCAAATGAAGATTTTCATAATAAACAAATTCTTTACTGTGTACTCTTTTGTGTGGGGGAAAAAAAGAAAGCAGATTAAACACTTTATCTAAAATTAAACACTTTATCTAAAATTTCACATAAAGCCTTAAAAATGACCAAATATTTCTGCAAAAATAACTCCAAAAGGTTGGGCTTGGGTTATTTTCACCCTTTCACGCAAAAATTGCATATAATACATATACTAACATTTATTATATTTTATTTTTTTTAATGTATTAGGTAAGCCGTCAAATAAAAACACTAAGTGTTTATGTACCCTCCTAGAGCAATTCCTTGTCCTTATAATTCTCTTGGAGCATTAATCCTCACCTGGCCTCTTTATTACATAAAGTAAATCAGAGAGATAGTGAGGGAGTAAATCAGGGAGAACTGACATCTGCTCATCACTGATTTTACAGTCTTGGTTTTCTGGCCATTCCATTT
This sequence comes from Hyaena hyaena, assembly GCF_003009895.1. Lineage (NCBI taxonomy): Eukaryota > Metazoa > Chordata > Mammalia > Carnivora > Hyaenidae > Hyaena > Hyaena hyaena. The sequence continues at coordinate 2,285,403 of NW_024080639.1, forward strand.
AGTCCAAAGTTGTGGTTTTTTGAGAAAACGCTGTATTTCATTTTTCCAAACTATAAGGTGCCCAATGAAGTACAACTAAGAGGTAAAGAAACCTGATAAAAAAAAAATTTCAATGCGCTTCCTATAAAGAAAGAGAATTTAAAACTGGCACTGCAATGGGTTTGATTTTCCTTTTTCTATTCAATGTATGCAATGTTCTCCTATAACTTCCTTTTACTAATATTAACGTATAGAAAGCTTTGTTTACAGAATAGTAAAACGCAGAAAATCTTGGATTATTGTCCAATTCATTCAAAAAGGAAATAAGCTACACATAGTAACTAACAAGTCAAAACTTCAAAGTAGGAGGAAAATACATCACACGCAAATCAAAAGTAAAAGATGAGACAGACTGCACTTTGACAAAAAAAAAAATTCAAAGGGAGTAAATTGATTTTGAAACCAACTTACCCAATTTTTGTCTTCTCTTTCAACTTAGAACAAGTTTTTGTTTTTTTGCTCTCTTTGTCCTTTGGCTTGGATTTCATCCGTCTACCTTTCTTTTCCTCCTTTCCTTCAACTGAAGCACTGGGAAAGTTCTCAGGACTCATTACTCGTGGAATATTACGTTCCCCACGCTCCTTTGCTTTTGCTATGGCCTCTGATATTATCCGATTAGCCTTTTCTTGCTTGCTTTCTGATTCCACCTTTTTTCTCTGTTTCTTCTCAGACATGACCCTCACCTGGGTATTCTGCAACTTAGTGTATGTCCCAGAGCCGTCACTCTTCTTGGAAGATGGAGGCTGGAGAAATCAGAATACTTTTTACACAACATATCAAAGTACAGCTAAACAATTTAACATAAATATCTGGACACTGAAAGTTATGCTTAATGAAGTAAAATACCTGAGCCAACACGTGAGTGCTACAAACAAATGTAAAATTGTAACATTTTGCTGATCTACAAATTAGTGTAGGTATATAAACAAAGCTCAACTACTGCTTTTAAAAATGGTTAAAGAAGGATAATGTGGATTCACTGCTATTTTCACAGCATTCTTGATTAGTTAGCTGATTCAAATTTTGTCCTCCAAATATTCTGTGCGTTTGAAATAAAACTCTTTTCTTTCCTTTTCACTCCAGAACTCTGAAAATTATTAATAAATTTAAGATAGCAATTTTGATTTAGAATAGCTAGCCCTTATAGTTTATTATTATTTTTAGAAATACAAAGCTTCTCTGCTTTACAAGAAATAAGAACTGGAACCTGAAATCATTTAAATCATTTTTTTAATGTGCAATCTATGCAGCAACATAGCTAGTTAGTAAACAGACATTCCCATACTTAAAATTAGAGAAAGTTTTAGTTTTTCCGTGAAAGAGTTAAGTGTGGATTTTTTTCTTCTCTCTCTATATCATAATAATTTTGCTCAAGCAATTCTGGGAAAAAACCTCAAGTTTTACAGTTTTACGTTAAAATTATTAATATTTTAGCAATATCACAGGAAGCAGATCAACAGCATTTTAAAAAGACGATCTTCTTCAAACACACATTCATCCACATATACTTAGATCACAGTTTTGTTATGTTCTTACCCGTAAACATGCCTCTGACTACAGCAAAGGAAAAAACCACCAGGAATTTCCAAACACATTTTCATGCTGATTCCAGTGGGCTTCACTGGATATCTTTTCTATACCTGCCTCATCAAAGGTTTCATAGCAGTGCTGCAGCACTGGGAAAGGAAGGAGGGCTTAGAATGCTCACTAAAATGCCACCTTAAGGCCTACAGGCTATAACAAATAACCAAGACTCGAGAAAACAGCAACAAGCTCAAGATGGCGATGCAGTACGACTCCCGCAGCAGCAGCCAGTAATAAGGAAGGTTATTCAATCCCATTAGCCTTTTAGCCCAAAGAACCCCTCCTCCTCCCACTCATTCAGGCTTTCACTTACCCTTCCTCTTGGCCTCTTCACTGAAGACATTTTTGGCGTCAGACAAAGGCTTGCCCTCTGCTTTTTCACCACCCCAGGCAGTGCTCAAGAAAAAAGCATTGAAAGAAGATTCCTAAATGGCCTATTTAGCAAGCTGCAACCAAGAGATGCACAACCCTCCACAAACACACATTGTGATTTATCAACACATTTCTGCCTTGGCAAGTTTATATCCACTGTTCATCCTATTTAGATATGAAAAAGGCTGTAAACCCCTCCTAAAAAGCTGAATTTCCTCAATAGCTGTAAGCAGATAGCCAGATTCCAACAAAGCACAGAAAGAAATGAATGCACAAAGCATCAAAATGCATCAGCATGAATATTAGAGATGTCGTTAAAAATACTGACTCCTTCTGCGGAAGTAGGCCAGCAGATGGTGCTACCAGTTATTATTCCATTAGACTCTGCAATTTAACCCCCAATGGACTGTTCTTCCCTCCATGTAACACATTAACTCTCGCGCTGCCATTTCCTGCAGTAAAGTTTTAGAAAATATACGTAAAAGCTGATTTTAAAAGATCATCTGAAAACTCAAACTGTGGCGAAGTGGCTTTCTGCAGCTATCAATGATAAAAGAGAATCGAATGCAACTTTTACTGGAGAAAAATACTTTTCTCCAGGACACCATAAAATACTGAAGTAGGAGAACAGCTAAAGACGAGCAAGGGTTAAAGAGCAGGTCATGCAAATGAACACATAACAAGTGACTTCTCGTTAAGAAATTAGGTAAGTTCTCTCAGAATTCTTCTAACAAAAAGCTAACACTGTGGTTTTAAAAACAGACAAATGAAGCTATTTTCATTTAAATACTAAAGAGAAGTTTAAGATTTTGAAAAGAACACACAAGAGCTGCCTATATGCCCACAGAGAGCAAACAACACCTCAAGTTTTTCCTTATTTAAACCTGGAAAAATATGTTAACGTATATTCCTAACATCAAAAACACATAAAACATTCCTGACCTTTACTCTTCATGTTCTATTTTAACTGAACTGCTGAGTTTTTCAGATTAAATTTTGGTTTTAGTCCCTTGCTAAAAATAAATAACAAGTCTTCCTGAATTTCGGCACTAGAGCTTCTCTTTCTATAAAAAAACTGAGGCTGTTTTAATAAGCAATGCCCTTAAATACCTAAAACACAATTTTCACTGCTTTAAAATTCAAGTTTACTTCTTTCACTAATACCGTTTTTTTCAGTCGGCCTTGGCAAATTATCTGATATTTCTTTCAAAGAACGATTTTTGGGTTTTACCCCCCCTTTTAAATGGAAGGTCTCAACATGGAGCAAAATTATATGACCAATCTCCAAGAGAGACAAATTGGAAAGCAGGAGAGGAAGTTAAGTTTGGAGAACCACGAGCGGCAAGGAGTCGATCACAGACTGCCCTGAGGGGTCCTCTACATAAAAATCGCAAAGACCACCAGTAAGGCTTATCACTTAGTGAGTGCTTACTAAGTGCTAGGCACTGCTCTAAGCATTTTTCACAACTAACAACTAATTTGATCCTCAACAATAGTAGTGTAATAGTGATAACAGAGAGTAGAGGAGTAGCAAATGATAAATATACTCAGAGCAGTATTGCAAAAAGTTAGAATAACCCTGAGAGCAAGCAAGAAAAATCATAATGATAACAGTAAGAGCTAACTAACACTTATTTAATCCTTACTGTGTTCCCAGCACTAGTCTTCATATTACATACAAAGTAACTCAATTTAGCTTTGAAAGCACCCTGTGAGACATGTACTTATAGCTGAGGATACTGAGGCATGAAGAAACAACTCCCCCCAGATCACACAGCTGCTGACTGATACAGCAGGGATTAAAAGGCAAAGAGCCTCATGAAAACCATACTCTTAACCACCGTATGATATCATATGTGGTTCAAATATCATAATTTACACAGGTTAATCTGAATATAAAAGAAACCAAGTGACTTTCTCAAAATTCACAGACACTAGCAATAAAGCAAGGATGAAATTAAATTTTTTTCCAGTGCCTTTTCCAAGATGTAGAAATCAACCAGATATGGGTGGGTGAAGACCAGGAAGGATCACTGCTTGGTTCCTAGACCAAGGCAAGGTACAAGAAGGTAAAAGAAATAGGAAATATAGTCAAGAAAGGATGTGTAGATAGATGTGTGTGTTAAGTTCAAAAGCTCTGGTAACTGAAAGTTTGAGACTGGATCCTCAGAGAGGGCAGGGTTGGAAAAGATGATGTAGATTCTCTTGCTGTTTTCTATCAATATTCTTAACTCACTGACACTATCCTCAGAATCAAAGATGCTTTCCAAAATATATCACTACTCCCATTAAAGTTTTTCAATAGATTCTATTCCTTGACTCAAAATCCCAATTGTTTCACTATAAATCTCAACAGTAGACAGTAATAGAGAAATCCATGGTCATATGTTTCTTCTGCTATTAGAATACAGTATTTTAAAATATTTCCACAGAACCTCAATTATTGAGGTGTTAAGTAGCAGAACATTTTTAATGTAGGTCATTTCCCAATTCTCACATATACACAAACATACAAAAGGGTAGTTGACGTGCTTTTTTCAATGTTATACAGTCTTCCTCTTTTCCCTTATATAAGCACTCATCAAATTCTGTCAAGTCCACTTAATTGTATTTTGTTCTATTTTCCTCCTCATCCCAACAGTTTACTTGTATCAATTTCCCACTTGTTATGGTTACACTGTAGTTATACAGAAAAATATCTTCCTTATCTTTGGTGATGATGAAACATTAAGTCTGCAATCTACACTCCTATTGCTTACAAAGTCAAAGAATTCTTTGTATTTCACTTATGATTTTCCTGTTTGTCATAGTTTCAAAATATTTTTTTACACAAGTTGTTTCAAAATCTAAAATAAAGGCCAAGATCATGCTCCCAAAAAATCTGTATGGTAAACAAAACATACAGAAACATACATACAAAAAAAACATATAAAAACAAGGAACATACATTAATATCATATCTAAACGTTTATAAGACGAAGTCATAGCAAAACATAAAGATGATCTCATATGTCATACATTATGTTGATAGCAACTGAAAGGAATAGATGGAAGATCCTGTATATCATATTTCAATACCAGGGAAATGCAAGGATTTATGGTATGAGTGTCCTTTAAACCACAGGTCATTACCTAATAGCAACTCGTGATATAAATTTAGTGGGTCGAGACGAGCACTAAAAAAAAGAAAAAAAAAGAAAGGAAAGAAATAAAAAGAGTGAAAAAGTATGGCATCTAGCCTTTATGAATGCTACATGTTACAAAATAAAAAAGTTTTCATACCACCTGTTACATCTTTTTTCTTTCATGAGAGAAAGAAGCAAAGGGATTTCTTGGTGAAATTAGAGGTATTAAAATCTGAGGGGGGAGTCAGATCTCTCCTCTCTTGTTGGAGTGATTTTCCCAAATACCCCATTCACATTCCAATAGGAATTTGTCCATTTCAAATATTTTAGTTGCATATACATAATTTAGATTATTGAATTACCAGTGTGTAGGTGTAAGTGGAAATTATAAATTTCCAAAAAGAAGGGGAGAACTCACACGGCCACGATACATGTACTACAGAACACAGGCTCCCCTACTGGAGAAAATATATTTCTATTTCAAACAGGGTCTCAAATAATAAAACAGATTCAATTCCTTACTCAGAATAAAACACAGAACAAGGAATTTTAACAACACAGGTAAAACTGTATTATAATTAAAAATCTTCCAACCTTTCTCAGGAGAGGGGACAGGTTTCAGAAAGCGGGGTCGAGGCGGATGGAGGTTCCAATGGAAGATTATATAAAATAGAACCTATATAGCAAGTATTGAGCAAAACTTAATGTTATTGCCTAGAGACACAATGTAGAAATAACAGAAGAAAGAAAACCAACAGGGACACCTCAAAACACCAAGTTCAGGGAGCTAGCAGATGAGGAGGAGGAGTCAATGAAGGAAAACAACAAGAAAGGTAAGTAGTGTTCTGGAAGCCTAGAGATCTTGAGATAAAAATTCTGCAGTCAAGGGGCACTTGGGGTAGCTCAGTTGGTTAAGCATCCAACTCTTTTTTTTTTTTTTTTAATGTTTATTTATTTTTGAGAGAGAGATAGAGTGCAAACTAGGGAGGGGCAGAGAGAGTGGGGGACACAGAATCTGAAGCAGGCTCCAGGCTCTTTGCTGTCAACACAGAGCCCAATACAGGGCTCGAACCCATGAACTGCGAGATCATGACCTAAGCTGAAGTTGGATGCTTAACTGACTGACTGAGCCACCCAGGCACCTCAAGCATCCAACTCTTGATTTCAGCTCAGGTCATGACCTCATGGTTTGTGAGTTCAAGCTCCATGTTGGGCTATGCGCTGACAGCACAGAACCTGCCTAGGATTCTCTCTCTCCTCTTCTCTCTTTGCCCCTCATCCCCTCTCTCAAAATAAATAAACATTAAAGAAATTCTGCTGTCAAATGTAAAGTATAATATAGTAATTTAATATTATAAAAATAAGTCTTTTTCTGAGTTTTACCCTTAAATCTCTGTTTTCAGAGTTTTTGATGGAAGTGAAGCAATTAATTTACTTTGCTTTCCTCACATCTGTGAAGTGCCACGTTCACAAACTAAAGAAGGCCTACTCTTATCTTATGACTTGTATTAGTACCTAGGTTTCTACTTTTAGCTAACCACACATTTTTTTTCTTAGTGTGATAAATCTTGAATTTTACATTGAAAAGGTAATACTGTTAAAAAAAAATACTGCTTTTAATCATCCATATAGCAATTCAGGCAAATAGTACATATTCATGGAAGTTATATTTTTCTAAATAAAAATTCGTTTTATGACTTACAGGAAACACAGAGTGAGAGGGACACATTAGAGGATATATTGGGGGTATAATGAGCAAAATCCAGACTGTGGGAAATTCTACAGACAAATGACTGTCTCCTCTACAAAGGAACAAAATGAAGGGGAACCACAAATTTAAAAGGGATTTAAGGAGGTGCCTGGGTGGTTCAGTCGGTTAAGCATCCGACTTCGGCTCAGGTCATGATCTCATGGTTCATGAGTTTGAGCCCCACATCGGGCTCTGTGCTGACAGCTGGGAGTCTGGAGCCTGCTTTGATTTCTGTGTCTCCCTCTTTCTCTCTGCTGCCCCTACCCATCGTATTCTCTTTCTCAAAAATAAACATTAAAAAATTTTTTTAAATAAATAAAAGAGATTTAAGACTAAATGATGAGAGAGAAAAACAGACACTTAAACTACGTATCAGCCAAATGTAATGAGTAGCCCTTGTTTTGAAAGTGACCTAAAAAAATCAATTATAAGAATGTTTATTATAGTAGGAAATTTTAACTTTGACCAGATATTTGATTATGAAGAAATTATAAAAGGTTTTTTAGGTGGGAAATTGATTTTGCAGTGGTGTTTTATTTTTCTTTTTTAAAAACGTTTATTATTTACTTTGAGAGAGAGAATGAGTGAGTGAGCAGGGGAGGGGCAGAGAGAGAGAGAGAGAGAAAGAGAGAGAGAATCCCAAGCAAGCTCCACACTTTCAGCACAAAGCTTCATATGGGGCTTGAACCCATGAAACTGTGAGACCATAATCTGAGCAGAAACCAAGCTCAACTGACTGAGCCATTTAGGTGCCCTTGTGGTGGTGTTTTAAAGACAAAAAAAAATGTGTCGTTTAGATAAATAAGTTGAAATATTTATAGATGAAGTGATATGATTAAGATATGCTTCAAAATAATCTGTGTAGGAGGTGGGAATGATAATTAAAGGATCATAGAGATGAAACACTGCTTATAAAATGATGGCCACTGTAGCTGGGTGATGTATACTCTACTTTGGTGCACACTTGAAATGTTATATAATAAAGAAATCTAAAAAATTATAGTCTAGTCAGGGAATAACAAGTAGTGTGGCATAACAAGAAAAGGAGGTACACGTAGAAGAGTCAAAAACAACAAGGACTGAAAGGTAATGGGTTAATCATCAAAAATGTTATCAGTTAATGCTAAAATATCCGGACTTTGTCTTTATGCTGAAGGAATGAGGGAATCAATAAATGATTACATACAGAGAAGTAAGGGGATTCAAGTTTTAGATTTAGGGTCACTAAGTGGTTTCAAAAAAAATACCTGAATACTTGATGAAAAAGTCTATTTATGAAAAGTTATTTATAAAAAGGCCATTCATGATATGAACACAAGTAATATTGATAAAATTGATAAAAATACCTTTTATTTTATATTAGTGTGTATTCCTTTTTCAATGCTGTATTGTTTAAAAGTTCATCTCTTGCGGGGCACCTGGGTGGCTCTGTCAATGAAGCATCTGACTTTTGATTTCACTCAAGCCATGATTTCATGGTTCATGAGATTGAGTCCCCCGTTGGGCTCTGCGCGGACAGCATGGAGCCTGCTTAGGATTCTCTCCCCATCTCTCTCTGCCCTCCTCTGCTCATGCTTTCTCTCTCTCAAAATATTTAAATAAACTTAAAAAAAAAAAAGAGTTCATCGCTTGCTTCCAGATAAATCAAAAGTATATTTTAAAAACCTCACAAAGTTGACTACTTTCTTAACATTAAATATACTAAATTCATCAGTCTATAAATTAGCTATGACACTAGAAGCTATTCTCAACATACTGTTGTGATTAAGGCATTGGCTCTGGAGTCAGCCAGACCTGAGTTCTAGTCGCAGTTTCTTCATTTACTTGGGCCTCTGCTTCCTCCTCTGTATAACAGAGATATAGCACTATCCACCTTGTGATACCAGGACTGTAGTGAGATCTAATGGATAATGGGCTTACTATGGTGCCTTGCAAACAAACACTCAACGAGACATCTGGTGTTACTCTTGTTACTGCTAAAATGAGAGACTGTGCCCAACTCAGCGCATCAATCATATCCGAGTATATGATGTCAGTACATCTTATTACTTACTAGAGAAACTGCTTCCATTCCTTGGTTAAAGTGGTATCTACCATGATTCTCTACTATAAACCTCTCCCTTTAGAATTAATACGTATTTTATGAGACTACACATATGTCTTGTTTCTCATATACATTTGCCAAGTAATTTTAACATGCGGTGATGGTTCCTGCCTGTAACAATTATTATGGTATTTGTCTAATGCAAATTTTCTATTGTTATTATTCCTCCCACATTTTCAATTGGAATTCTGCTATAAATAAAAGCGGTCTCTTTTCTCTATTTTTTCATTCAATTATTTATACAGATAGTATGTAGTATACTATACATTGTATAGACTCATGGACATTTATTTTATTCTAAGGATTATAATCTGGTACTATGATTATTTATTTGTTGTTCAAATTGTCCCAGCTTTGGCCATTTAGAGTATATTTGGCCACTTCCAGACAATTCAAAACATCACACCAATAAAAAAAATTAAAATATTATATATAAATATCACTTTGGTAAATAATACTAACTTCCCATAGCACCTTTTCTAAAATGCTTCTTAGGGGAATAAGTTTTCTTTTTAATATTTATTTATGTTTGAGAGAGAGAGAGAGACAGAGAGAAAGAGAGAGAGAGAGAGAGAAAGCGGGGGAGGGGCAGAGAGAGAGGGACACACAGAATTCAAAGCAGACTCCAGGCTCTGAGCTGTCAGCACAGAGCCCAATATGGGGCTTGAACCCACCAACTGTGAGATCATAACCTGAGCTGAAGTTGGACATTTAAATGACTGAGCCACCCAGGCATCCCAAGAAAAAATTTTTTGAAGACCTCTTGAATATGTTAATTCACAAACCATTTTCTAGGCCAAAAGTTTCCTTAATTTCTGATGTATTTTCTTTTTTATTTAAAAAAATTTTTTAACGTTTTATTTATTTCTAAGAGAGAGAGACAGCGTGAGCAGGGGAGGGTCAGAGAGAGAGGGAGACACAGAATCCAAAGCAGGCTCCAGGCTCTGAGCTGTCAGCACAGAGCCCGACATGGGGCTCGAACCATGAAACGTGAGATCATGACCTGAGCTGAAGTCGGCTGCCCAACCGACTGCAACTGAGCCACCCAGGCGCCCCTCTGATGTATTTTCTTATTTCATTTCACAATATTCCTAAGTGGGTAAAAATAAAACCAAATGTTATTTCTAACTTTGCAGACGAAAGAGGTCAGGCACAGATGAGACACGAACCTGTCTGACACACTGACACAACAGTAGAGTTCAACTTGTTTAAAGAACAAAATCATTTTCCTAAGTATTGCCAGTGCCTACCATTCCTATAGGTGGACTATGGACCCAAAGTTCATAAAGCATTAAGTTCATGATACTCTATTAGGAATCAGTAACCTTTCCAAGTCGCCATCATTGGGTTTTCTCCCAGACTAAGAGAGAAGTTGGAGTGTGGCAATGGCACTGTGACAAAACTCAACGGTGAAGTGCACTCTGACAGCCTCGGCAGGTCCTGATAAAGTGGAAGGGCAGCGTGTAAGCAAACTGACCAAGCAGTTGCATAATTGGCTTGGTATCACAAGCCATCACACTCTTAATTCTCTTGGCAGTGTTTCCAAATGAAGTAATAAATACGAAGGAAAAAACCTCTTTCAAGTCTTTTAAAGGAAGCAATGAGAATCAGTTAGGTTGAAAGACAACTTATTTTTTGTATACAATGCATTATGAAAAGCTAATTTTAATTTTCAGAATTCTGAGAAAATTTCTAAAAAACTGTTAGAATACTCAAGTGATTATTAACAAACATAAATCACGTTAAGGGGAGGGGAACATAAATACATTTGCAAGAAGACAAAATGAGGCATGTAACCTTGATATGCAGTTGTAGGCAAAAGAAATATAATTTTATTAGATGCTGAAGAGTAACCATATGTAAAAAGTCAAAAGCATTTTAAAAATCACAAAGCATATGAAATTGTGTCATATTAAGATTTCATCTTGCAGAATGCAAAGACAATAGTGAGGGAAACTGCATTCCTGGATGCAATTCTAACCACAAGAAAAAAATTACTTGTGGAAGCAGAAGTGATGAGAACCATATACGCATGCCCTTTTGGTGTCTATGACAGTCTAAGCATGGCAGTTGTGTGTCATTGGCTTTATAAAGATAGAACTTGTAAAGTTAAAGGGAAAAAAAAGTATCATCATATGACCAGAAATTAAAAAAGGATGGACAAATCAGTAAGGTAGGAAATGTAGTACCTTGAGTCAGGACTTAAAAAACAAAATTTACAATGAGAAATGATTCTAGCAGGGAGGGAAACTGTCTCCAACAGCACTGGTTGTAGCCATACAGGTTTCAAAGAGGCAGAGCACAAAAGACAGAATTAGTAACAGCATGAGAGGCGTTGACCTGTAAGAACAGTGCTGTGAAGGGCACCGTGATTTAAGGTTTGATAAATGACTAAGGGCAATTAAAAATGCTCTGCTGACTGTTTTGGAACAGCTAGGATCTTGAGGGTACAGTGTGTGAGGGGTGGGATGGAGGGGAAAGGAAGGGTAGAGAACGAGCAGAAAGATGACAGAGGACATCATTAAGATGGGGAAGGGTGTAACCCTGATGTTGAGTCTGAACTTGGTGCAGTCATGCTACATTTCTTTTAAGAATAGAAAGAAGCAAACCTAATCCTGTCAGGCGAGCCCGTCCAAAATTTATCAAATAGATTCTATTTCCTCAGTTTGCTTTAAACCCCTCCAAATGAGTATTTTCAGTTTAAATTTGTGAACTGGTGCCATCCAGTCAATCTCCTGGGTTCCTATTGGCATTTCATTTCAGCTTGATCTCTCTTCAGCCACCCTACCATTAGTTCTTAATTAGCCTCCCTGTTAGCACATCCCCAAAAATACTGATTAAAAAAAATCTTATGAGGCTGAATCCATAAGTGGGCATGCTTGCACACATACACAAAACAACTATTTACATAAAAAATAAGTGGTACATGCCTTAACAGCAGCTCATGTGAAAAATACCAGGGAATTTTAGCTCACTGTAAGCTAAATGAGTGTACGGCGTTATGTGCTTGCCAAAAAAGCAAATTCAATCTCAGACTGCACAAACAGAAATGTGGTATAATGAACAAGATAATTACAGTATACTCTAGTTTCACCAAGAGAAGTGTATTCCGTCTTGGGTTTAAGAGGAACATGAGATAGATCACTCATACAAGACACATTATTTGAGTCCATACTACCTGCCAGACATTGTTATATGTGCTGGGAATAAAAGAGTAAATAAACAAGATAACGTTCCTGCTCTAATACAGCTAAGATTTTAGAGAAGGAGTGAAGAAAATAGGAAAAAACATCAGGTGAAGGTAAAGGCTATGTTACGCAGGGAATGAAAATAAGATGATGTGATTCAAAGTGGTAGGGTGACGATTTTAGAATGGACTCAAGAAAGGTGTAAGTGAGGAGGCTATTTATAGTGAAATCTGAATGAAAAGAAAGACTAGCCAAAGAAAGATTGGAGTTAAAGATGAATCAGAAATCACCTTAAGCAGGCTGAGAAATTAGCTATAATCCAAAATAAACATACTGGTTTTATGTCCTCGTAAGTTTCCCTACTGAATAACATTTGCACCGGCCATACTATACTTCCCCGTTTGTTCATCTAGAAACTATCCCATGAAAATGAGCACTCTTGCACCTCAATTCCTCTTTAGATCTGAACAGATCCTGTTCAGGTTCTACATTTTAAAGCTGATTCCTCCAGTAATGAGCCAGGACTATTCTCTATGATCTCACTAAGACAGTATTTTTGAACTATGAGCTGAGATCTCATTTCGACCCATTAATTCAGTAGATAGTCATTAGCATTCTTTATAAGCGAAGTAGAACAGAGCTTTGTAAAATGTTTGTTACATCTTAATACACACTCACCACTACAAATATATATTCACAAACATTTTATAAACAGATACTTCTCTACTGGGTCTCAGTCAAAAAAGCTTGAAAAACACTGTTAAAAGAGGTTAACAAATGCTTCAATTTCATTTCATAGGAAAATTCAACCCAGACTCCTATTTTGACCTACCCTATCTGGGAGGTGTTAGCTAACTGAATGCAAGAAACAAAATCCTAAACTTACACTAGGAAGTAAGCTCTATAGAACTACGAGTATCTCCATAAATACCTGGAGACCAACGCACTATATATCACACAGAATTTTAAAAAATTGATAAATGAATGGATGAGTAAAGGTTGAATTAAATTCCAAAAAGCTTATTTTTCTAACAGTAAGTATGCTTGTAAAGTAAATGCTTGCCTAAAGAGAGGTTTGGCCTCTGCCCTCAGCTTCTGGGAGTTAACTTATGTCATACCTGATAGGAATGTCTTTGTTTAAGGCCAGGAGCTGGCCATCTTCGATCATATGGTGAGGTTGGCCATACCGGAAAGACCAATCACATGATTTAGGGTGAGGGGCTGTGAGTCATCTACTATTAGTTAACCTGGAGGCTGAGATCAACCATGTGAGCAATCAATCATGTCTACTTAATGGAGCTCCAATAAAAACTCTGACACTGAGGTTCAGGGGAGTTTCTCTCGTAGACAATACTCTCTGCCTAAAATCACACATTAGTGTTGGGACCCGATTCCATGGGGAAAGCTTTGTGTTCGAAACCATCCAGGACTGCTCTCTGTGTCTCTGTGGCTAATTCTAACCTGTAATCTACCCCATAATAAACCATAACCACAAGTATAATAGCTTTCAGTGAGTTCTGTGAGTACTGCTAACATATTATTAAAACTAAGGGTAGCTTTGGGAACCCCCAGAATTTGCAGTTAGTGTCAGAAGAGAGGACAGTTTGGGGACTGTGTTAATGTCGCCATGTGATTAACTCCCGAGTAATACTATTCAATGAAAATAAAAGGTGTGATGAGAAAGTAAAGAGATCTTGATCTGAAAAGTATCTTCAAATGTTAGTTCAAATTAAAAAGAGTTTCAAAATATTTGTAAGACTCATAAAAGAATGAAAACTAAGATTGGTAATGATTCCATTCTACCAAAGGCTTATCTATAGGAAACCTGAACTGAGAAAACGATTTCCCTAAATATTCCTATACAAAAGCCTCAAAAAAAAAAAAAAAATCTGTACACAGCAAAACACGCATGTAGCCAGAAACTGGGTAAAGGATACACTGGATCTCCCTATATTATTTTTTTTACAACTGAAAGCAAATCTGAAATTATCTTAAAATAAAAAATATAATTTATAAAAAAGAGAGCTTAGGCCTTTCCTAAGCTCAGAGACCCTCTCTTGCTGGCCTTGAAGAAATGAGCTGCAATGGGGTCTACACCAAAGGAATGAATTCTGCCAACAACCCTGGGAGCCTAGAAAAGAACCCTGAGTCACAGGTTGACATCACCGCCCCAATGCGCATGTTGGTTACAGTTTTGTGAGACCCTAAGCAGAGCACCCACATAAGCTGTGCTCAGCCACTTGATATAGAAAACTATGAGATAATAAATGGGTGCTGTTTTAAGCCACTAAATGTGTGGCTAATTTGTAACTAGACAGCACAACTAAAACATTCATATACCCCACGACTGAACAATTTCACTCCCAGATACATACTCAGGATAAACACATATAAAGTTTAATAACCAACAAAACTGATCTATGAGTTCTAGGTCAGAATGGTCAGAAGCGGGAGAGCAAGTAATGACTGGAAGGAGGTCTGGGGAGGCTTCTAGGATCGTGATAATTGTTCTGTTTCTTGATCTGGATGTTGGTGACATAGAGGATGTTTACTCTCTGAAAATCCATCAAACCATTCACTTATAAACTGTGTTTCTGTATATATGTCATATTTCAATAAAGTTTACACTAAAAATTATAACTCAAGTTTAAGACTATTATTTAATCTTATTATCATTGATCTGAGTAAACAACAATTCGTTACATGTAGATATTTAAATAAACTATAATGATGTCTTGATACAAAAGACATTAATTTTCTCTGTCATATTAACATGGTATTTCAGAAGGTTTTATTCAGAAAGAAAACAGTAAAAGAGAAATACAGTATTATGCATTTCTTCCAATATCTTCCACAAAATGCTAAGAGTCCTGAGAGTTACTTTGATCAATGTTATTGGTGATAAGAAATTTGGGACTGGGGCAAAGGAAGCTCTTTAAGATGCACAATCAAGGGGCCTATCGGTGGCTTTGTTAGTTAAGTGTCCAACTTGATTTTGGCTCAGGTCATAATCCCAGGGTTGTGGGATCAAGCCTTGCATTGGACTCCATGCTGAACATGGAACTTGCTTAAGTTTCATTCTCTCTCCCCCTCTACCCTTCCCCTCCCCTGTTTGCATGCTCTTTCTCTCTAAAATAAACAAACAAAACCCCACAATCAAAACATGGACAGAAAAACGAGAGTGCTGTAGCCTATATTCACTTTTAGGTTATTATGTTTCTGAATAACATAATCATTACCTCTCTCTCCAGTTATATGTCTAATTTTGTTATACTGTATATTTCAGCAATACTTAACTTTCAGTTTTTAAAAACTTGTTATACCAATAACTTTGAATTTATTGTTCTAGTCTCGTGTGTCCTTTCTCTAAAAGGTAGCCTAGGAAATGTCCATTTAAAGCTCAGTGGAGATATCACTTCCTTTTTACAATACGTCATTTTACTGCTATACCTGCCAAAGTATACTGTAGTCACTTACAAATAGAGGTCATATTATTTTTTTAACATATACTTTTTTTTAATTACAAAAATTTTTAAATATAATTTATTGTCAATTCGGCTAACATACAGTATGTAAAGTGTGCTCTTGGTTTTTGGGGTAGATTCCCATGGTTCATCGCAATAAAGGTCATATTCAATTTGTATTTCTGAAACTTTGTCACTGTTTGATACAGTTCCATCATCTGTACAAGAGTAATCATATATCTAACCTAACAGAATTAGGCTGCTATGAATTTAAATGGGACAATTCAAATAAAGGATCTTAGAATAGTACTGGACATCTATAAAGCATTCAGTAAATGTTAGTGTTAATTATTATGATGAAGAGTAACAGTCTTTTTATAAAGAATTCTCAAAACTCCGTAACATGAAAACAAATCTTTTTTTTTTTTTTTTAATATTTTTATTTATTTCTAGGAGAGAGAGAGACAGCGTGAGCAGGGGAGGGTCAGAGAAAGAGGGAGTCACAGACTGAAGCAGGCTCCAGGCTCTGAGCTGGCAGTCAGCACAGAGCCCGACGTGGGGCTCGAACCCACGAACCGCGAGATCATGACCTAAGCGAAAGTCGGACGCTTAACCGACTAAGCCACCCAGGCGCCCCAACAAATATTTCTTTAAATGGGCAAACATTTTAAGCACTTTACCAAAGATGAGAAACAAATGGCAAGTAAAAATTAAGAAAAGACTTAGCAATACTAAGTGGTGAAGAGAACTTGGAGCACCTGAAACTCTTTTTCACACTGCAAGTGGGAATGCAATATAGTATTGGCATTTTGGAAAACTAGTTGCTTTTTACAAAGGTAAATTTATATGATCCCAGCAATCCCACTCTGATATATTTACCCAAGAGAAATGAAATCATTTAGTAATACAAAAACCTATACACAAATGTTTGTAGAGCCTTTATTTTAATTGCCAAAATCTGAAAACAACCCAAGTGTCCTTTAACTGGTGAATGCATTCGCTATCTTTGCTACATCCATATGATGAAATGCTATTTAGTAACACGAAAGAACACACTACCCCTTACATGCAACAAAGAATACATTATGCTAAGTGGAAGAAGCCAGACTAAAGAGGCAAGGTGCCATTATTCCATGTATACAATACTCTCAAAAATGCAAAACTGCAAAGAAAGAAAAATTAATCACTGGTTGCCAGAGTCTGGGGTTGGAGGAAAGACTGACTGCAAAGAAGCATGAGAGAATATTTGCGGGGAGATTACAAAATTCTCTATCTTGACTGTGGTGTGGTTTTGCATGATGCACTCATTTGTCAAAACTCCTAGAACTGTATACTAATAAAGGTGAATTTTACAAGATGTAAATTATATCTCAATAAACCTGCATAAAAAAAGACTTATGTTCTCTAGGCTTCAATTTACATATTAAGAGGCTAATAGACTAGACCTCTAAATCTAGGTTAAAGTCTTAAGATTCCTTTCTCCTAATCCCAGTAGCTGTCCTTGAAGCCTGTTTCCGGTGACTGTTATCTGTCTCTAAATAGTGCCTACTCTTAGATCTCTGGATGCTATTTTCTCACTCATCTGCTTTCAGGAGCCTGTGACATGTGGTTTGACCTCCTAAATACCACACAACTGCCTAATTAGATTTCATTTGGTAAACTACTGCTGGATCTTACAATTCCTACCTCATTCCTCCTCTCCTGTCCTAAACACATGCCATACACACATATGCACGCAGGGACTCACACCTCTTTTCCAGGATGGCCGATTGTACAAACTTCAACGGACTCTTCATAAAAGACGATATGCACTTCTGGCCAATAAGCCCATGAAAAGATGCTCAATATCATTATCCATTAGGAAAATACAAATTAAAACAATGAGATACAGTACACAGCCAATCAATTGATTAAAATTAAAAAGACTGACAATACCAAAGATGGAAGAGGAGGAGAATCTGGATCTCCTAGTTAGGAATGTATGGTGTAGCTGGTTTTGAAAGCAGTTTGGTAATTTGTTATGAAGTTAAACATGTATATAACATAGGACCCATTATCTTAGTATATACCTCAAAAGATATGAAAACTTGTATGCAAAATAACTGAACTTGAATGTGCACGGAAGCTTTATTCATAGAGCCAAAAACTAGCAATAACTCACATGTTTATCAATAGGTAAATGGACAACTGTAGTATAGCCATACAGTGGACTGCCAGTCATAAAAAGGACCAAACCACTGGCTCACACAATAATATAACTGAATCACAAATGCATTATACTGAGTAAAAGAAGCCAGACTCAAAGGCTCTATGATTTCATCATTCTCAAAACAGCAAAAATATAAGGGTAAAAATCAGTGGGTGTCAGCAGCTGGTGACTAGGGGAGGGGTTGCTACAAAATAGGTTAAAGGAATTTGGGAGGGACATGGAATTATTCTGTAACTTGATGAGTGGTGGTGGTTACTCCACCTACATAATATATTTGTCAGAACTATGCACTAAAAATAATGACGTCTTTTTTTTTTTAACATTTATTAATTTTTGAGAGACAGAGTGTGAGTGGGGGGAGGGACAGAGAGAGAGGGAGACACAGAATCTGAACCAGGCTCCAGGCTCTGAGCTGTCAGCACTCAAGGAACCACAAGATCATGATTTGAGCTGAAGTCAGCTGCTTAACTGACTGAGCCACCCAGTCACCCCAAGAATGACTTTTTTTAAATATTTAAATTATATCTCAAAAAAAATCACACTAACATAGGTAGATCTCACAAATATTATGCAGAGTGAAAAATGTCAGACACAAGGGCACACACCAATATGGTTCCATTTATATACAATCTAGAACAGGCAAAACCTATCTATGGCGACAGAAAAGTAAGTGCCTGGGGCCAGGGATGACAGGGTTACTGCCTGCAAAGGGGAAAAAAGAGACTTTTGGGGGTTATGGAAATGTTCTTTACCTTGATTGTGGTAGTGATGATATAGGT
This sequence comes from Hyaena hyaena, assembly GCF_003009895.1. Taxonomy (NCBI): domain Eukaryota; kingdom Metazoa; phylum Chordata; class Mammalia; order Carnivora; family Hyaenidae; genus Hyaena; species Hyaena hyaena. Next base: position 2,304,017 of record NW_024080639.1, read on the forward strand.
ATATATGCTTGTTGAAACATATCAAGTTATACTCAAAATGGGTATATTTTTTTGTACGTAAATTATACCTTAATAAAATTAATTTTAAAATGTACTTACCAAGTGAACATAAATGAAACAGGATTAATTTTACCTTCATTTATCTATTTAATAATTCCTCTTCCTTTATTAGTTTTAATTAATTGCTTCACTACAAATGAAAATTTGATTATAATATTCTAATTTCTATAATTTATGCTCGTCTACTGGTGTGTGATAGATAACCAATTTAGAAAATAGTTGGTACATAAAGGTAATATATTCAACAACAGACTCTCTGGGGAACAGCAAGAAATATGAGATTGAATGCTATCCACAAAAAAGTTGATATTCTCTTATTGTAGAAACTATACACAGTAACACTTTATGTATGAGAAAAGGAAGCAGAACAATAATTAGATGTTTGGGGGAACAGCTAAATCAGTAAGAATCACAAAGGAAAAGGACACTTGGGTCTGTGCTCTAGGAATAAGTTAATTTTTTTTAATATTTATTTTTTGAGAGAGAGTGTGAGTGGGGGAGGGGTGGGTGGTGGGGGGAAAAGATGATCCAAAGAAGGCTGTAAGCTGACAGCAAGGGCCCGATGTGGGGCTTGATCCCACAAACCACGAGGTCATGACCTGAGCTGAAGTCAGATGCTTAGACAGAGCCACCCAGGAGCCCCAGAATAAGTTAATTTTTATAATGAAAAGATAATGAGAAGATGGTCAAAGGAGGGAGCTCAGCATGAGCAAAGGCATAACAAGTGAAATAAGATTTGCACAGAGCATCATTCCACAAACTATACTCCAAGAAACATAAAATGTTAAAACAGTCATATTCATATAAGATTCTGAGATGCTGCCTTGTATTTTCCCCTTCTTTTTTTCTTTAAAAGAGTGTTTTATTTATTTATTTTTTAATGTTTTTTATTTATAAAAAAGAGAGAGAGAGACAGCGTGAGCAGGGGAGGGTCAGAGAGAGAGGGAGTCACAGACTGAAACAGGCTCCAGGCTCTGAGCTGGCAGTCAGCACAGAGCCCGACGCGGGGCTCGAACCCACGAACCGCGAGATCATGACCTAAGCGAAAGTCGGACGCTTAACCGACTAAGCCACCCAGGCGCCCCTGTATTTTCCCCTTCTTGAAGCATTATAATAAAGTTTAATTTAGTAAAAGATTACTCTGAGAAGTCCATAGAAAGCCCGTAGTAATTAACCTTGAATACATTCAGTGGGCAAAATCATGAAAACACTTTAGATTCTCAGGGTAGACAACAACAACCGTTTTATATATTTTAAAAGCCTTTTTTAAATTATAAAATGTTTTTAAAAGTTGAGAAGGAAATTAGGTTTGCCCCACCCATTTCCACCCTCTGAGACAGAAAAGCCATATTATATTATAAACTGCTATAATCTTTAGCAGCAATTAACGGATTTCATCAGTGGTTCATCCATATTGGAAGGAACCCTGAAGAATGGGTTCGGGGACCCATGTGTACCAGAAATTTGCTGATTGTATTCTGATTGTGTGTGTGTGTGTGTGTGTGTGTGTGTGTGTGCGCGCTCACAGGGGAGGAGGAAGTATAAACCACAGTTCAACATGGCAGTTTGAGAAGACGCAAGAGGATTTTAAAGAAGAGGGTAAGGGAATGAAAAATTTAATATTAAAGTATATCCCTATAATACAAATACAAAAATAACAAAATATAACTCACAATACATCTTCAGCATTAATTTTTAATCTATTTTATTAATCCTAAATATTTAAAGAAAAATGAATTTAGGGGCACCTGGGTGGTTCAGTCAGTTAAGCGACCAACTCTTGATTTTGGCTCAGGTCATGATCTCATGGTTTGTGAGACCGAGCTCCATGTCAGGCTCTGCGCTGACAACACAGAGCCTGCTTGGGATTTTCTCTTGCCCTCTCTCTCTGCCCCTCTCCTGCTCTCTCTCTCTCTCTCTCTGAAAATAAAAAAAATAAACTTAAAAATTTTTAAAAAAAGAAAAATGAATTTATTTTTATACCTTCCTTTCCTATTCATCATCCTGTAACACATGGAATAAACTGTAGCATCTACACTTGCATTATACTCTGGCAAAGGCTGTAAAAGACATTTGCTAATCGTTCAGTTTAATGCAATCTTCCAGGGTAACCTGGGTGGTTCAGTTGGTTAAACATCTGACTTGGGCTCAGGTCATGATCTCGTAGTTCATGAGTTAGAGCTCCACATTTGGCTGTCTGCTATAAGCATGGAGCCTGATTCAGATCCTTTGTCTCCCTCTCTGCCTCTCTCTCTCTCAAAAATAAACAAACATTAAAAAAATAATGCAATCTTCCAAGATGACCTATTAAAACCAAAAACATTTTCAAAAAGGAAACACTGGTATAAATAATGAATTCAAAGTACAGATCATTATCTCTTATCAATATAGACACAAACATCCTCAAAAAATAATAGCCAATATGTATATATTAAATATACACATCATTAGCAAGTGAGATTCATCTAGGAATGCAAGGTATTTGAAAATCAAGTAATATAACATGGTATATCAATGGCATAAAGAATAAAAACCACAAGATCATCTTAAGTAATGTAGAAAAAAGCATTTGATGTTGAAGCTCAATATCTCTTTATAAATAAAAACACTAACAAACTAGGAATAGAAGGGAGCAACCACACCTGGTAGCAGACATATACAAAAAACTCACAGCCAATACCATACTTTATGGTAAAAGACTGAATATTTTCCCTAAGATCAGGACCAAGACAATGATATCTTCTCTTCCACTTCTACTCAACATTGTACTAATATTCTAGTTGGGCAATCAGGAAAGAAAAAGAAATAAAAAGCATACAGATTGGAAAGCAAGAAGCAACACTATCTGCAGAAGATAATACGTTTTACGTTTTAAAAAAACCTAAATAAATATTTGCAAATTGTATCTGATTAAAAGATTTATATCTACAATACATAAGGAATTCCTGTAACTCAATAATAAAATAACAACCCAATTTAAAAATGGGCAGAAGATCTGAACAGGCATTTCTCCAAAAGGAGAAATTTAAATAACCAATAAGCTCATGAAAAGATATTCATCTTTAGCCATCAGGGAAATGTAAATCAAAGCTCCACTGAAGTACCACTTCACAACCACTAAAGAGGCTATAACAAAAAAGACAGATAGTAAGTGTTGGCCAAGTATGGAGAAACTGGAACCCTCACACACTGCTGGTGGGAATGTAAAAAGGTGTAATTGCTTTGGAAAATAGTCTAAAAATTACTCAAAAGGTTAAACACAGAATTATGGTATGACCCAGCAATTCTTATTCCTAGACATATACCCAAGGGAAATGGAAACTTGCATGGATGTTTGTAGTAGCATTACTCATAATAGCCAAAAAGTGGAAACAACCCAACTATGCATCACTAAAGAATGGATAAACAAAATGTGGTACAGCCATACAACCGAGTATTTGGCAACAACGACAAAAGAATTACCTATATGGTAGATGATCTTTGAAAACATTATGCTAAATCAAAGAAGCCTATCACAAAGGACCACATTTTGTAAGACTCCATTTATTTCAAATGTCCAGCAAAGGCAAATCCATAACATAAGTTTGTGGCTGTCTAGAGCTTGTCTACCCACCTTAAACGGCAATACATGAATTACACGATGAGCCCCACCTCGATAGGGCTATGTTTTTTTTTTTAATAATGAATTCTATGGAAGTAAAACAACTTTACTCTCATTGCTTTCTTGAGGATTGCAAAGTTACACTGAGTTTACAGTTACTATTATAAAATATTGTTATAGTCATTTAAATAACCTTGTTTCTTTTTTCTAATGTATTTTACTTAATCACTTAAATACCAAGCAAGTCCTCTGCTAATGAAAAGAAACTATTTCCAGGACCTTTCTATATAACCTTTGTCTCAAATTAAAAGCTGCAACTTACTCAATTATATGGTAAAATGAAGTAAGACTGCACAAAACACCACGATTAATTTCTTCTGCATAAATATAGCATTATGTGTTTTCTCAGTTTCCCAAAAAGTAATCAGAAGCTTTCGATACTAGAATGCCATGTATCATATTCCTGGAAGTTAAGAATATTTATATTAACATTTAAAATACTCATTCTACCTTTTTCATCTTTTCAGCCTTCAAGAATATTTTCATCTTTCTTTTTTCTTTCATAACCGAAGATCTCAAGAGTAGTCTACAGATGATACCCTGATTTTCTTATCACTCACAAATTCCTTTTGATTTGGTTTCTGTTCCTCTATCCTTTTTCTACAAAAAGTCCTTTCTTCATGATCACCAATTACTTCTCTGAACCATTCAATAGTCTTTCATCTGTTTTTATCCTCTTCAGTATCTTAATTTTTCACATCGTGGCACATCACTTTTTCTATGGATTCAGAAACACTACAAAGCCTTAGACCTAATTATTCTAATTCTTTTTCTCTTCTTTTTTCCTTATGCCCCACAAATGCACGTTTCCCAAGATTCTGGCCCAAACTCTTTGTCTTCTCACTCTATACTTTCTACTTTAGTTATTTTATGATGTCCCATACCTTCAAACTATCTCTTTGTAGCAGAGACCTGCAAAATAAAAATCTTCTGAAGCCTAGTGTTACATTTTTCAATTCACTGTAGATCTCTTCACCTAAAGTAGTCTAACTGCCTCTGCTGTGTTCCACTTCATACCAGATTCATCTGGCATAGGTTTTATTGTGGGTTTTCCCTACCCAAAGTCTTCACTCCATTGGCATTCAAGGCCTTACACATGGCACCCATCTAACTTCCCAAATCATCTCACTGCTCTAAATACCATTCATTCATTAAAATATATTTCCCTTCCTTAAAAAATAACAATCTAGGCACAAATCACTACATACACACCTACAGATCTTTTAGTTCTATACATGTTTTAGTGAGTGATAAATGTAAGATTAAATAGAATAATCTGTAGAGTTTAGAAGACAGGCACACAAAAAATATTAACTAAGTATCACACTAAGCACTGCATGGATTAGTTTATTTTAATATTGAAAACAATCTTATGTGGTTGGTACCAATATTATCCACATTTTATAGATGAGGTAATGAAGTATAGAAAGATGGACAAACTTGCCCAAGGGTACATGGCATGTAAGTAGCAGAAAGAAGCTTTAAATTCAAAGCTAATCCAAAGCTGCTATTTTGTTTGTTAATGTTGAATTATACAATATTTCTAACATAGAGAAAATAAACTAACACCCATGCAATGAAATAGATAGTAATATTTGCCTTATTTAGTTTAAAGTTCTCTGTCTTCCTCTCCTGTCCATTCCCCTCCTTCTCCAGATGTTTATGGATATGTATCTCTGTGACAGAGCTACAAAAAAAATCTTGAAAAGATACATGATAAAGTGAGAACAGTGCTTTGCTCTGGGAACAGGGCTGAGGATTCCAATGGTTATCCATCATTTTTCATTCTTAAAAAGCAAACAAACAGATTTCAAACAAATGTGACATTTGTTAAACCTAGGTGGTGGGTTATAGGGATCTGTATAACGCTTCTATACTTTTATGGTTTTGCATAGCTAAGTTGTCTAAAAAGTACCAAAATATAGGTTAATGCTGATTCAAGGCTTAGTCTAGAAACTGGTATTTTTAAATGATACATCACTTTGATCCTAACAGCTGCAAAAAAAAAAAAAAAAAAAGGATTATATAGTAGGTGGACAGTTGTTAACTGCAGTGTTGAAAGGACTTGTGTTCACAGAACAAACAGAAAGTGAGCTAATATATACATTCTCACACATACACTATATTAATTTAAAAGATGTAATCTTACCAGGGATTTACAATTCCACATAGTAAATGCTAATGAAAAATAGGTCTTTTAATATATTTAATGCTTTATTTTTTTTTAAACTTTTTTTTTTAATGTTTTATTTATTTCTAGGAGAGAGAGAGCGTGAGCAGGGGAGGGTCAGAGAGAGAGGGAGTCACAGACTGAAACAGGCTCCGAGCTGGCAGTCAGCACAGAGCCCGACGCGGGGCCCGAACCCACGAACTGCGAGATCATGACCTAAGCAAAAGTCGGACGCTTAACCGACTAAGCCACCCAGGCGCCCCTATTTAATGCTTTATTAATATAGGGCACAAATGTATGAAATCTTATTTTAAATAATTATAAAAAATAAACTTATTTTCGCCCATTTAAATTAAGCCAGATTTCTTCTTCACAGCTGAAATCCCTATGTACATTTAAATAAGTATTGAAGACTGATTAATTCAGGGCTTTTCTAAAAATCAGAAATGTAAAAAGAATCTGGCTTACCTAAAATATAAGGAGCTTTAACTTTAAATATATTATGGAAATGACAACACAAACTGCATTAAACCCAAATGGCAAGTGCTTCTCAATCCTCCGCCGAGACAGCATCAGTTTCCAGGACAGGAGCCTGGGTACTTCAGTTGGTTAAGCGTCCAACTCCCCATTTTCGCTCAGGTCACGATCTCCGGTTCGTGGGACCAAGCCCCACGTAGGGCTTTACACTTATAGCATAGAGCCTGCTCTCTCTCTACCTCTCTCTCTGCTCCTCCCTCACTTGCTCTCTCTTTCTCAAACAAATAAACATTAAAAAATATTATCTTCTGAAGTTACAATAAATCAGCTAGTCAACAAGAGTAAAATGAACAACTGAAAACAAAGCCTTATGAATCCATTAAATTTTTCACAATAGCAAAAACTCTGATATAACGAAAGTAACAAATTTTAAATGATGGTGTATGTGCTTAATCATGCATAGTAAAATATTTGTTTCACTATTTAAAACTAGAGATACCACTCCTCAACAACTTTTTCAGGATCAACTAGAAGAATTAAATAGTGCTTTAGATGTTAATGCATCAAATATCATGCTGAGATATTAACCTTACTTTACAAATAGGAAAATTTTTTAAAGAAGCATTTCATTTTGCCTCCGCCATTAAGTCAATTTAATACTCAGAAGTATATCTGAGCTACTGTAAAAAAAATTAGTTTACACAGTACCTGAGCAAAAGAGATATCTTCCTTTAGTTTTAATCTTTTCTAATGTTTATCTTGCTCTGCTTATTCCTATAACTGTCATTCCAACTTTTACTTTAGTTTATTATAGGAATTATTACATGACAATAAGTACCATTCCTAAAAAAACATGTACATGACAAGTACAATTTACTTATATCCACCTTTAGCCAAAAAGTAAAATTCTAAAATAAGAAACTCGAGAAATTGTGGCTCTCATACTCATTAAAGATACCCATTTCATTAACCATATTATTATTAATAAAAATCAGAACGATACTGTTATGCCCTTAAGAAGTCCACAGTAGTGAAAACCAAATGTATCCCTTCTGCAGATTTCAACAGGTCTAGAGGCTTTCTCCCCACCAAAAGTACTGTCATCTATATTTCTCCTTAATATATCACTAGAACATTTTCCGATACATATCTCTCTCATTCTTCTCTCCCCTCAAGGTAAAATAAATCTAAGAGATCCTTAGCAACTCACTTGTCTTCCTCAAATTATGCAAATCCCTTTAATTTATCCCAATCTTAGCCAACATTTTCCCTGAAAGAAAAAGCAATTTAGAAAGAAAATTAAAACAATGGTAAGGAGGAGACTTCAAGAATTTCAGAGAGGAACTCGGTCATTTATAGACTCTTGCTCTTCAAAGGACATCCTGGCAATAAGAAAATACATGAAATCTGTATGTCAGGGGGCGCCTGGGTGGCTTAGTCGGTTAAGCGTCCGACTTTCGCTTAGGTCATGATCTCGCGGTTCGTGGGTTCGAGCCCCACGTAGGGCTCTGTGCTGACTGCCAGCTCAGAGCCTGGAGCCTGTTTCGGAGTCTGTGACTCCCTCTCTCTCTGACCCTCCCCTGCTCACACTGTCTCTCTCTCTCTCCTAGAAATAAAACATTAAAAAAAATTTAAAAAAAAATCTGTATGTCAGGTTTAGAAAAGTTTTTTAAATGACAAAACAATAAGAGTGGGTATATTTTTAACTCTCATATCATGATCAAAACTAGAGGGTTAAAATACTTCTTTGGAAAGATATTTTAAATGAAAATGATAAAAAAATTAAGTAGCTTGTCCTAACAACTGGAGAAACTTGAACATGAATTAGATTTCAGATGATATGTGAAATTATTAATTATCTTAGGTGTGATACTGATTGTGTAGAAGAATCTCCTCATTCTTAGGAGATGTATGAAGAAGTATGTAGAAATAAAGTCTCATGACTACAATTATACTTTCAAGTCATACAGCCAAAACCAACAAAATGTATGTACTCATTTCTAAATAAAAATGAAACAAATATGGCAAAATGTTAACAACTATTGAAGTGAAATCACTTATTTACTCTTCTTTCATTCATTCCCTTCATTTATTTGCTTCTCTGGATAGTAAATATTTTTAATTAAAAAAATCACCCCAGAAAATAGCTTTCCTGATTTACTGCTATACTAACAACTCACTGAATGGAAATACACGTTCCCAGAAGACAATTTCAATGTAGTCTGGAATCCCAAGAACATAGGTAGCTTGCTTTTAGGAAAAAAATTTAGAACAGTACAGTCATCTACAAACTCTTAAAAGTATTTCATAAATCAACAATATTTTAATTGATACAGAGCCCAACATACAGATAATGATTCCCACAGAGAGAAAACAATTCTCCTGGTCATAGACAACCTATCCACATCCCTCATTAATTTATCGGCTCTCACCAACGAACTTAACAAATCTAGGTCACTGCTCATGAAGAAAATGCCTTCCTTGAGATCGGGCAAGAGGGGTCCCTTCCTTGGGCAGTACCATTTAGAGGGTCTGGTTCCTCTGCACATCCCTCCTAAGGGCCAAAAAGATATATTACCCCTTCCCTCCTCAAAACATGCTCCGGGTATGCAGGAATTCTCTTCCTAAAACAGTCTCACACCTACTTGCAGAGCCTACCTCCATCTACTACCTAGGTCTGTTCTCTCAAGGAAATCCTTGTAGGGCAAGGGATATATATTGCCAGTCTGTGTATGCTTAGGACAAAGAGATGTGAAGAGGAAGGTAGAGCTTGTAGATGGAGGCTGAGAAGTCCACAAGTGTGTATGAAGCCCCTGGGACACACAGGATGAAACCTGGGTGGGAAAGAGAAGTAGAATGTTCCACTTCTGCCATGTTCTGGACATGGAACTTTAGAGTTCAAGAATTCTAAATTCAAATCAGTGCTTCTGTTTGTCAAGGAAGAAGGACAGAACCTATTTAACAGTTTATTGGCTTTATTTACAACTTTTAAATACTCTAACATACAATAATGAGAGCTTCTATTTGTACTTTTCCCCGGGACCCACAAATATTAGGGATATGCCTGGTTATGTAAGAAAAACAAGCAATAAAAAGGAAACAGGATCAGAGAATCTTTTGTAGATTGTACCACTAGAAAGCTCTGTAAACTTTACATCTGGGTCTCAGTTCTTACAACCGGAAACTTCTAAAAATTGATTCATGATTAAAAGTACTTTTAATTCTTAGGGCGCCTGGGTTGCTCAGTTGGTTGAGTGTCCAACTCTTTAATTTCAGCACAGGTCACAATCTCACAGTTTGTGGGATCAAGCCCCTTCTTGGGCTCTGTGCTGACAGCATGGAGACTGCTTGGGATTTTTCTCTCTCCCTCTCTGTCCCTCCTCCTCCCCTGCTTGTGCTCTCTCTCTTTCTCAAAGTAAGTTAAAAAAAAAAAAGGAAAGAAAGAAAACTACTTCTAGTTCCAAAAATTAAAAAAAAATCCTTAAAGTAAGGAATCATTATTAAACAACAAGCTGGCTTAACAATTTATGAAAGCACTTTCAAATTCATTGTCACATTTATTAATTCCAAATATATATGTTCATGTATTACAGACAAGAAAACTGTAGAGATGGTAACTTGCCTAAGACTCCTATGCTATTATGACAGGGCCAGAACTTGAACCCAGTCCTCCTGACTCTAAAATAAGTGCTTTCTCCACTTTATCAAAGAAACTAACATCTGAAAACCCACCTCCAAAAGATTTGCTGTCTGACACCAGAACTGACAGACAAATGGCTGATGCCAAGGACAAATATGAAAATGATCTTATTCCACTCCTTCAAAAATAGCTCATTTATCTGATGACAAAACTTCATGGCTTCTACTTTCTAGTATTATGCTTCAGTTCAGTAACATACAACCACATGCGTAACATTAAGAAAGCATTAAAAGCACGTGACATAAAGCAACAGGGTCAACAAGAGCATTTTTACAAAATAAAATATGGCAACACTTTGGAAATCAGATTATCTGGGAAAAAATAGTACTGAGCCATGCAGTATTATAATATTTAATGACTTAGCTTGAAAGTATATAAAATTATTTTGTAATCAATAATAATGTAAACTGTTAAAACAAAAATAGCAGATTATGTATTACAAAATCATAACTTCTTTATCTTTTCCCAGCATCTACTTTTCTCAAATCTGTGTTCAAGTCTTAGGTCTGTGATTTATGGACTATCCTAAGTCTAGTTTCCTCATTTATAAATTAAGTTGCCAGTATTAACATCATAAGATCATTGTGAAGATAAAATGTGATGACCTATGAAAAAACGTGATGCACCCACTGTGATGTCTGGTATAGAACAGGGGCTTACTAAGTAATTACTCAATAAAAATTTGTGTGTTTTTTTTTTAAAAACCACTGAATTTACTAAAATCAGTTAAATATGCATTATTGGGAAATATGAAACTAAGTTTTGGACAGTCAACTCTAAATCACTGCCTTCTAGATCATGAGATTACCCCTAGCATGAGAAGCAGAGAGAAAAGACTGAAGAGAAAAATAAGGATAGATACTCAAACAGCTTTTCATAACAAGATGTCATAAAGTCATAAACTGGGTCATTGTTAAATTTATTCTTTAGGGATGAGACTGGGTGGCTCAGTCGGTTAAGCATCTAACTCGGCCCAGGTCATGATCTCACAGTCTCTGAGTTCAGCCCCACATCAGGCTCTATGCTGACAGCTCAGAGCCTGGAGCCTGCTTCAGATTCTGTGTCTCCCTCTTTCTCTGTCCCTCCCTGGCTCATGCTCTGTGTGTGCGCGCGCTCTCTCTCTCTCACTCTCTCAAAAACAAAAAACAAAACAAAACAAAACAAACACATTAAATTCATCCTTTAAAGCAATATCTCTAATTGGCCTCATGACTTGTGGAAGGCAGAATAATGACCCCCAAAGATATCAATCTCCTAATCACCCAAATCTGTGAATACGTTAAGTTATGCTGCAAAAGAAAATTCAGACTGCAGGTGAAATTAAAGTTGACCTTGAAAGAGAGAGAGATTATACTAAATTGTTCAAGGGCCCAATGCAATCACAAGGGTCCTTATAAGTGGAAGAAAGAGGCAGATGATGGTCATACAATGAGAGAAGGACTCAACCAGCTGTTGCTGAAGGGGGCCACAAGCCATAGAATGTGGTTGGCCTCTATGCACTGGCAAAGGCAAGAAAATGGATCCTCTCCTACAGCTTCTAGGAAGGAATGTGGCCTTGTCAACACCTTGATTTTAGCCCAGTGAGACCCATTTTAGACTTCTGAGTTCCAGGACTATGAGATAATAAATTTATGTTGTTTGAAGACACCAAATTTGTGATAATTTGTTACAGCAACAATAAGAAACTGATACATGACTATATATTCCCAAACTCAAAGGCAACAGAGGCTCTGTATGACCCTGAGCAAGCTATTTAACAACTCTATGCTTCAAGCCTCTATCTGTAAAAAGAGTAGGTGATAAGATCTACCTCACAGAATTGTTTCAACGGTTAAATGAGACAATATGTGAAGCCATGAACATGACTATAACTGTTCCATACGTATTGGCTATTTGTTATTATTATTATTCACAAGTATACAAGTCTTCAAAGGAAAGTCTGTACATTTACCTTGATTTTCTAGGGCTCTGTCTAATCATGGGTATAGACAACAATTTATCTACAATGATGTTCATTATGCCATCCAAGAATAATACACTGGTGAAATTATGGCACTTCTACGTTATAAATTATTATGAAGTCATTAAAATAGGAGTGTAAGTCTTCCAATTAAGGCCAAGATGGAGTAATAGGAATTTACCATCACGTATGGAAAAACCAAAAAACCAGGCAAAATATATAAAACAATAGTTTTTAAACGATGGACATCAGGTAACACATAGAGTGATCCCTGAGAGAAGGGAAAGAGATGAGCTAAGATTGACTACTGTCTCAGCTTACTTCAAGGGGAGTGTTTCCAAGCTGCAAAACAGAGATAGGAGGCAGCCACATGAATCTTACAGCCTCCTTGAGTTGAGGGGACAGAGCTGGAAGTTGAGGAAAGCCAAGGCAGCTAGTATGCAGGGAAAGTTCTGGAGATGAGACAGCTTCACAGGGAAACACCTCTAGAGATCTTCATAAAGTCCCCTCTCAAGGTTTTAGGTGAGTACTGATTAGTGCTACTAGTTCGTGGAGAAACTACCCAAGGCCTAGTACAAACTACTTGAAAGCAGACTTCTCACTAGGGCCAAGAATAGTTCATCTTCCCAGAGTGGAAAATCTTGTATTTCACAAGGTACTGGACAGAGAAGGCTATTGTGTCAGTAGCGTGGGAAAATTAAAGATTGCTCTAGTCCAGCCTCACAAATCCTAAAAACAGATCTTATACAGAGAAGCCAATTTCTAAGTAACTACATCCTAGAACAAAATTCAAGAATATTTATAGGAATGTAAAACTTTCCATCATTTAACAAGGTAAGATGCAAAATGTCTGGCCTCCATTCAAAAATTATCAGGCATGCAAAGCAGAAGAAAACACAGACTACACTGAGGGAAAAAATCCATCAACAAAAGCAGACTCAGAAAGGACACTGATGATAGATGTAGTAGACAAGGATAGTAGCACAGCTATTATAATTATACTCCAAATGTTCAGTAAGTTTGAGGAAGGATTGAGCATGTTAAGCAGAGACGTGTAAAGCGTAAAATGAATAAAAATGAGATTTAAGAAACATACTGGATGGTGATTACACAACAGAAGTGTAGTGAACACATACTAATAAAAACTATCCCAAAACAGAACCACAAAATATGCAAACAAGGGGCACACGGGGGCTCAGCCAGTTAAGTGTCCAGCTCTTGATTTCAGCTGAGATCATGATCTAACAGTTTGTGGGTTTGAGTCCTGCACTGGGCTTGAGTCCTGCATCCCGCTCCGTACTGAGTGTGGAGCCTGCTTGAGATTCTCTCTCTCCCTCTCTGTCTGACCCCCTCCCCCACCCCCTTTCCCCCCGCTGTCTCAAATAAATAAACTTAAAAAAAAATCTAAAACGAAAGGCAGTTTTGGCTTAATTAGACACAGATTTTTTTTAATCATAAATCACACCTTTGTGCATACATAAGAAGGAAAGTGTAAGTGAAATAAATCAGTTGAGGTATTCCTAAAACTGCTTCAAATTCAGAGTCCTAAGCTTCATCAATTTCCCACTGAGAGTCATCAGTATCTAAGTTCATCCCCATAAAATTACCTTGGGTGCCATGAAAAATGCTGGTGATGAAGCATTTCCTAAAATAATTCATAATATGAAAAGCCAAGGCTGAGAGTCTCCCAAACATGGTTCTGTAATTATGCAAAGCTAATTTTCTTTGAATCGGGCTCCAGAAACATTGCCAGCACTTAGAACAAGAATTGCTTTCTACCAGGGAAAAGTGCCTTCTGCTCCTGTCTCCAGAATTTCCTTCCATCTGCTGCCTCCCTGACACTCTGAATGCATGTACAGGTAATTCTGACCACTTCACAACCACTGCCTCCTGAGAGAGATTATAAAATGCTATCAACTGAAAGATGCATCCCAGTTTCAGAGGTCTTCAAATATCAAAGATGTAAATCTTGTAGTAGATGAAATAAAATATTCTTATTAAAAAAAAAAAAGTGTGTCCTCATAAAGACTGTACACTAACGTTCATAGCACTTCTATTCATGATAATCCCAAACTAGAAGCAGTATCTTCTTCCAAAAGACAAGTGGATAAACAAATTGCAATATATCCATAGAAAGGAATACTGCTTAGGAATAAAAAACAAAATGAACTACTATACCTGTACCTACTGGATGAATCTCAAAGCAACTACACTGAATAAAAGAAACCAGAGAGTACACACTGTATTATTCCATGGATGTAAAATTCTAAAAAGTGCAAACTAATCTATAGTGACAGAAATCAGATCAGTAGTTGCCTTTGTGGGGTGGGGAGTGGGAAATGGAAGAAAGGAGCAACAGGAAACCGTTTAGGGTGATGAGTATGTTCATTACCCTGTGTTGACAGTTTCACTGGTATATATATATCAAAGTTTAGCAAAGTGTACACTTTTAAGTATGTTCAGTTCATTATATGTCAAATATATCTAAATAAAGCTGAACATTTGAAACAGAAAAAAAATAGGTAAACAGATACAGAACATAAGACTAAAAGCATACACACTGCATGTCAACTATACTTCAATTTTTTTTTTTAATGTTTTATTTATTTCTAGGAGAGAGAGAGAGAGACAGCGTGAGCAGGGGAGGGTCAGAGAGAGAGGGAGTCACAGACTGAAAGAGGCTCCAGGCTCTGAGCTGGCAGTCAGCACAGAGCCTGACGCGGGGCTTGAACCCACGAACCGCGAGATCATGACCTAAGCGAAAGTCGGACGCTTAACCGACTAAGCCACCCAGGCGCTTCAACTATACTTCAATTTTTAAAATGACTGAAAGCATAGATCCCCAAATATAAAAAAGGAATTATTTCTATTTGGTGTGATAAGGAGTGATTTTTCTTGCTTATGCTTTCTAAACTTTTTCTGAATATTTGCAAGGAACATGTTTACTACCGTAGTTGTCAAATGTCTAGATCTTTTCATATACTAGGCAGTCAGTAGATGCTTGAAATAAATCACTTTCATTAATAGATCTGAAATATTACAAATACCCAAAGGAGAAACACAAAGCTACATAAAGTAATATTTAGAATCCACCACCATTTTAGATTATTTATATATCTTGTCTAGGCATATACTGCTTACAATACATTATTCGAGAGGCTGGTTCATGTATATTTGTTATATGGGTCTTATCGCCCTCATGAGTTACAGAAAAGCAGAATGCCTACCATATGTCTTATATATGTCAAGTATTAAAAATATATTTGTTGGGGCGCCTGGGTGGCTCAGTTGGTTAAGCATCCGACTTCAGCTCACGTCATGATCTCATGGTTTGTGGGTTCGAGCCCCGCGTCAGGCTCTGTGCTGACAGCTCAGAGTCTGGAGCCTATTTCAGATTCTGTGTCTCCCTCTCTCTCTGCCCCTCCCCTGCTTGCACTCTGTGTGTATCGTGCTCTCTCTCTCAAAAATAAATAAATATTAAAAAATTAAAAAAATAAAAATATATTTGTTGAATTCATCAACAAATGAATATCTTACAGACAAAACTATCTTAAAATTATAACTGCATCAGTGCTTAGCACAAGGCATATTCTCAAAAGCACATACCAAGCACATACCTAAAGCACATACCAAGCAAAGACTACTTTTTATTTCACACACAGCATGGCATCATGCAAAATCATACAGGCTGACAAAGTACTTATGAAACTGAATAAAAAATTTCCAGAATTTGTTCATATAATCACAAGCTTCCAACATGAAACACAGCTCAGAAATTATACAATGGTACTCTGAGATGTTATGGCATTACACAGGGTTCACAAAGTAAATGAGCTCCTTAAAAAAAAAAAAAAAAAGGCTGATTCCACGTCTAACGGAAATTAAAAACACCTTCTTGCACCAGAAAGCAGAGAAATAATTAGACTGATAAGGACATGTTAAGAGGGCATGGAGTTGGCTTGAAAGGATTTCCACTGGCCAAATATTCAAAAATAATAATGACAATAGCTTATAACATGTTTAATGTTCTTTTGAATCCCTGGGTCCAACTCCTGATAAAAAAAAAAAAATTCCACTTTTTAATTTATTTATTAATTCCAAAGGGGGAAAAGGTACTTTTACTAAGTGATAAAACTCAACATCACCAATAATGGGACAAACTAACATCACGCCTCCTAATGGAATTCAATGGAATTACATAAAATCATCTGCAGCATTCTTACCAAAAAAATAATATTTAAGCTGTATTATGAAGAAACAATTAGATAAATACAGGCAACTGGCTTGGACTTTTTAAAAAATGTCAGCATCAGGAAAGAACAACAAAAAGCCCAGAAAACCTGTATTAGGTTAAAGGAGATTTAAGGACTAAATTAACATTTAATATTAACATATAACATTAACATTTAACCACTTAAATGCAATGTCTGGCTTTTTGACTCGGATCCTGGATTTTAAAACAAACATCTCTAAAGAACATTATGGGATAGCTTAAGAAATTTGAATTTGTCGGGGGCCGCCTGAGTGGCTCAGTCGGTTAAGCGTCCAGCTTCGGCTCTGGTCATGATCTCACGGTTCGTGGGTTTGAGCCCCGCATCGGGCTCTGTGCTGACAGCTAGCTCAGAGCCTGGAGCCTGCTTCAGATTCTGTGTCTCCCTCTCTCTCTGACCGTTCCCTGCTTACGCTGTGTCTCTCTCTCAGAAATAAATGAAAAACATTTTTTAAAAAGTTAAAAAAACAAAAAAGAAATTTGAATTTGTCAGGTAGGATGCCTGGCTGGCTCAGTTGGAGTGTGCAACTCTTGATCTCAGGGTTATGAGTTCGAGCCTCACTTTGGGTATAAAGATTACTTAAAAATAAAATCTTTTTAAAAAGAATTGAAATTTGGATTGCATAATATTTGTATAGGATTATATTGGATTATACATTATGATATTTATTGTTACTATCTGTTAATTTCTTGATTGTGATAAAAGTATACTTATAGGAGAATATACCTGATCTAAGTAGAGCTATGTTAAAATAACTGGGGGTGGGGGCATCTGGGTGGCTCAGTGGGTTGAGTGTCTGACTCTTGACTTCTGCTCAGGTTATGATCCCAGGGTCGTGGGACTGAGCCCTGCGTTGGACTCCATACTCTGCTTAGGATTCTGTCTCTCCCCTTCTCAGCAGCTCTCCCCTGCTCATGTACTCTCTCTAATATATATATATCACAAACTATTGCAAAACTCTTACAATTATATATATATTCACTGTTGATGAATTCAACAAATATACATATATATAACATATACATATATAAACTATCATGATATTTTTACTGGTGATACTAAGTTTTAACACTCATTAAAAGTACCTTTTATTAAAAATAAAAATAAGAAAGCAACTGTGGCAAAAATTAATAATTTATGCGTCTATGTCAATGGGGATATGCATGTTTATCATATAATTCTTTCATCTTTTCCACAAGCTTAAAATATTTTTCAAAATAAAAAGTTAAATAAAATGATATTTTCAAAATCAACAGTTGAAAGGCATTCATAATATTAACATTTCTAATATCATTTAAGCTGACCTGAACCCATTTTTGTTCTTGTAAAATAACAAAACACAGGCCTAGCCTTATAAGTATCTTCCTATTTTACATTTAGTACCTAGCATAGCAACTGACATATAAATAGCAGGTGCTCAAAGAACATGTGCTGTTTCTGCTAAGCAATTAGTAGTTGTTTGACTTTAGGCAGGTCGTTTCCCTTCCTGACCCTTCAAATACTTGATCTGCAAATTCTGGGAAATATTACTAACTTGCATACAACCACATTATTACCAAAAGACTCAAATAATGTTAACAAAACCATTTTCCAAAATACTGTGCAAATTTTATTACTATTTCTATCTTTATTCATACTCAATGTTTACTATTTTAATTTTTTAAAAATTACTTCTGAAAGTCTTACATTCATTTGAGGTATTTAGGAGAATAAAGCCCTGGAAAATTTGTCTAGCAGTATCACCTTATATTTCTCAGTAACTATTTCTTTTTTGAAAGAAAATGTAGTGTTCCAAGTTGAATACATAGCACAGTTGAATACATCACACAGCTTTGTTAGAGTTTTGCAATAGTTTGTGATAAATTTAAATAGATGAGAAACTCAAAAGAAGAGGTCCAGTTGCTTTCTTGGCTCTGACATTCACAAAAGCAACTGGACCTCTGACAGTTGTATAATATATGTTCATATATTATTATATGGATACAAAGAATCAAATAATGAGAGACTGCTAAGAAGTCATGAAACAAAGAGATAACCTAGAAACTGCAACTCCTCCTTTAAACAGGATAGGCCAAAAAAATGTATTTTTTATTTGTAAATCACTCATTCCAAAACATTTAGCTGGACAGCGAAGGGAAAGTGCTGGAAACCAATGTCAATCAAAACTGAATCAGAAATGAAAAGAGAACAACTCTGAAGTAATATAGATCAAATAGGAAAGTATGATTTTTCCAGTTTGAGTTCTTTGAAGGCAAAGGACCATATCCTTCATTTTTGCAACCTCACTACCCAGCATAATCTCATACACCTGGTGGTCACCTAGTAAACGTTGAATGAAAGCATTAAAAATGCAACATTTCCAAAACACACTTTTATAAAATTCAGTATACACAATTTATACCTACATTTTACAAATAACAATAAGGGTGTTTTTTTTTTAAGACTAAAGATGTATTTAAAACTTTGACACATTAAAAACTATATATACCAAATAAACAAAACCCCCCAAAAGTTAACTTATCTCTCAATTTGGAGACAATCAGTTATAACTGCATTTTATAACAACACACGAAATCTAAGTATGTGACTATTGTATGGTATCACTCTCATTTCTGAGTTTAAACTACAATATGAATCTGATAACTAGCTAGGAAGCAAATTTTTACTTCTCTAGCACTGTTTTTGGTTGTTTTTTTTTTGTATTTGAGAAGAGAAGAAAACCTTGTCCAGCTCGAAAATTCTATGAAATTCCATGAAACTGTCAAAGTAAACTTGTACTGCTTTCAGGCACACAAACATATTCATGCAGGAAAAAATCTTGCTTTAAAGACTGTCCTTCTTTCATAATTGGTAAGGTATTACTTACATCATAAATGTGCAAGGTATTATTTGTACAGTTGAGCATAGCAAATTACCAGATTTTATTTAACTGAAACTGCAATCCAAGCTTCCCAACAATGTGCTTACTATCCCTTTCCCTATATTACCCACACTACATTGTATTAAAATATTTCCTTAGTTTAAAATAATCTCAGCCGAATAAATGAAGAAACCTGATCACCCACAATATGTATTCCAAAACCACCGTGAATCCATGTCATCATAATAGGTATAAAGTTGGATGGCTCAGTAGCCCTAACACATTGCTTTCAATTTCAGACATTAATAACAAGTAAATGAGTAGTCCTAACCTATTTGGAAGTGCACCTCAATAATGAAATTAAATACAATAAAATTTTGTTAGACCTACTTTTAAGTTTGGCTTGGATCTCATGCTCTTCTCATACTGCACAAATCCACAAATTTCTCACCAACTGCTGCTGCCTCTTCCCCACCCCTGGAATTCACTTCCTGTTCACTTTTCACCCTTAAGTATGCATGTTAGAGGTCAACAGCCTTAAAGCTGCTGTTAATGATTGGAGTTTCTGTTACTCTGCTTTGTGGTAGGCACTGCAGAGCTCAACTCTTCTACTACAGTATGGTACACAGGTTAGTTATTAGAACTAGCTACTATTCCACAAATTTCTCCATTCAAATAGAATATTTTCATCCTGAACACATGACAGAAACGTCAAAGCCAAAACCTAGTTCACTTTAACTGGGGGGGGAAAGGACTAAAAGGGAAATTCCTAGACATAATTTCTATTCTGTGTTCTGGCTTAGACAAGAGGAATTCTGAAACTTATTATGAGCAATACCACACCAAATGCATAAACTCTGATCAAGAGAGGGATGGTGTTTTATAAGATTTTTAATTGGTTCAAGGAGACAATCTTAAAACTCCTTAATTTTTTCTCTTTTTGTCCAGAATATTGGAGTGACAAGTTTTTTTAATTACATTTATCTGTTGCTTTATTGACTTTAAAGTCACCACTAGGTGAAAAAAAACCTAGCAAAGAGCTCGGGATCCTCTGAGTGCAACGAAAATGAACATACAGCAAATCCCTTTAGTTTTACATAGGTTTTCCTCTCTTTTTTAAAAACAACTTTCTTTATACACAAAATTAGCTATGTTTCTGCTTAAGAAATGTCTTCCAACAGGTTTTTTCTACAGTGGGGATCCTTACTTAGGTGTAAGAATAACCATACTTGAATATACAAGATCTCCCTATAAAACTCTTCATCTCTTCCTAACATTCTACCACCGTCGCCCTCTGGGGGTGAGAGAGGGTGCCATATAATTAAAGATTTTCATGCTTAATAGAATACATTTCAACTATCTGGAAAATGTACTTATCTTTAATAAATTCCCTGACATTGCTGGATAGCAGGGAACTTGTCACATTGCTTTATCTTTCTTCATTATTTGTAATCACCACTCAGGAGCTAAACAGGCAACAATATGAATGATACGTGCTGCGATGAAGCCCAAAAACGATAACTGCAGAGTCTTAAGAGTGGAAAAGAACCCACCAATTTAGTCCATTTTACACCCACTACAGGAATTTTTTCTGTGACACATCTGAGCCGTTTTATTTACCTGTTTTCCTTCAAAGAGATTTCAAACTTCTTCCTCAGCATTACATGATCATCTGCTGCTCTGTGACTTTCACTTAGCAGGCCTAATTCTGACCTCCAACATTCTTTTTTTTTTTTTTTTTTAATTTTAAATGTTATTTATTTTTGAGAGAGAGAGAGACAGAGCACAAGCAGGGGAGGATCAGAGAGAGAGGGAGACACAGAATCTGAAGCAGCTCCAGGCTCTGAGCCATCAGCACAGAGCCTGACGTGGGGCTCAAACTCACAAACTGTGAGATCATGACCTGAGCTGAAGTCGGATGCTTAACCCGCTGAGCCACCCAGGTGCCCCTCCAACATTCTTTAAACACTTGAAGAAAGCAATCAGGTTTATCTTTGGAGCTTTGTTGTTGCCATCTTATTTATTATACAATTTTATAAAAAATGTCTTAGCACTCTTGGAAGCAATAGCTATTTTGGTTTACTTCTCTTTGTTTTAGCAGTGTTTTTCCCTTGGATAAACTATTTGCCAACGTGGCCAGAAAACAGGAGATGCATGCTCTTTTCCACTTAAAGATTCTAAAACAAGTTTCTGCCTCATCAGTAGATTTTTGAAAGGGGGAGGGGGTGAGTAGGGAAAAATCATTTCGTATATTATTATTACATATCACAACATACTAACATCCTCTGAAGGAATGGAAAAGTGGGTAAGACAACATGTAATGGAATCAAACTTGGTTTGAATCCAGTCTGGCCACTTGGGTATCTCCACACTAGCTGTGTGACTTGGGGTATATACTATTTAACTTCTCTGTATCTTAATTTCCTCCCACGGAAATTCACAGAAATAACTGTATCCAAATAAAAGGAGTGTGGTGAGGGATGATGTGTTAATAAATACTAAGTATTCAAAATAGTGCTTAGCACAAAGTAAGTGCTCTACATGTTAGTCATAATTTTTGCTACTGCTGCACATCTATTTTAAATTGAATTGTCATGGTTATATATGCAAGAAAAATATAAAGATATTTTAATTAAACATGATTCGGATTTTTCCAGTGCTCAATAACTTTATTTTTTACATGGTTCTTAGCAACCTTGTAATGGTAAACTATTCAGCATTCAAAATCATTTTCATAAAAACAGTTAATGACTTGAAAAATGTCTGCAACATAGTAATTTGGAAGGTGAAAAGAGCCATTTGCCAAAAAGCATGAACTATAATGACCTCAACTTTATTTCTTAAAATGCAAAAATAAAGGGGCGTCTGGGTGGCTTAGTCGGTTAAGCGTCCGACTTTCGCTTAGGTCATGATCTCACGGTTCGTGGGTTCGAGCCCCACGTAGGGCTCTGTGCTGACTGCCAGCTCAGAGCCTGGAGCCTGTTTCCGTCTGTGACTCCCTCTCTCTCTGATCCTCCCCTGCTCACGCTGTCTCTCTCTCTCTCTCTCCTAGAAATAAATAAAAAAAACATTTAAAAAAATTTTTTTAATAAATGCAAAAATATGAAAGTGAAGGACAGGGATGAGAGACAACAGATCTCAATGGAAACTCATACAGCAAAATGTCAACAATGGCCTCTTTGGTAATGGTATTACAAGTAACATTTTTTAAAAAATTTTAGTGTTTTAATGTTTTTAATACTTATTTCTTTTGGGGAGAGAGAGACAGTGTGTGTGTGTGTGAGCAGGGGAGGGGCAGAGAGAGAGAAAGAGAGAGACGTGGAATCTGAAGCATGCACCAGGCTCTGAGCTGTCAGCACAGAGTCCGACGTGGGGCTCAAACCCAAGAACCATGAGATAATGATCTGAGCCAAAGTCAGATGCTTAACTGACTAAGCCACCCAGGCGCCCCCCCAAGTAACTTAGTTTTAATTTGCTTGTTTTATATATTGTCCAATTTTTTAAAAACCACATATTAAATTTTTATCCAAAAATAAATCCATTGTTTTAAAATGTGTCCTACATAAGCTATTCAAACAGTTCTTTCTCTACTTTCTTTAAAAGCCTATAGGTAATGTAAGCTTCCCTATCCTTGGGAAGAAAATCAAATAAAAATGCAAGGTACTAAATAAAGTAATGAATTCATCACCATATGAGGCCAACAAGGAATTATGTGTAATTCTGAACATCCTAAAATTCTATTTTGTTTTGACTGCTTTTCAGTTATCCCACATATTTTACACGCCTATCAAACTTACACTAATTGAACTGATAACACTGAGAGATCACACATGTTACTTCTACTTTACAAAGCAGACAAAAATAAAAGATTTTCTGTTACAAAATAGCAAAAGGTGTTTGTCATAAGAGAGCAATGAAAAGTTTATAGTATGTTTTCCTCAAACTTCCTGTGCTCTAAAACTTACACAGAAAAATAAGCTAGTACTTTCTCTTATGTTTAGTGAGTACTTCTATTTAGGAACACTGGCTATGGCTTCTTACCTTTTTTCTTTTCTCATGGTAAAATTCTAGAGTCAATTATATAAGAAATGTTCTCAGCAATATTCACTGTTTGTTTGTTTTTTTAATTTTTTTTTAATGTTTTATTTATTTCTAGGAGAGAGAGAGACAGCGTGAGCAGGGGAGGGTCAGAGTGAGAGGGAGTCACAGACTGAAACAGGCTCCAGGCTCTGAGCTGGCAGTCAGCACAGAGCCCGACGCGGGGCTCGAACCCACGAACCGCGAGATCATGACCCGAGCGAAAGTCGGACGCTCAACCGACTAAGCCACCCAGGCGCCCCCAATATTCACTGTTTTTAATGACTGACATAGACTTCAGAGTACTTACTTCAAGACATTTGAAATTATCTCCACAACCACCCCACCTCAGGTGGGAAACAAGAAAAAGCAAGGCTTTGAAGTGTTCTTTATGCATCCAACACCCTTACTGGAGCCTTCTAGAATTCTCAATAGAGTGCCACTATGAATTTTCACACATTAGGTTAAAGAATATCTTGTTTCAGCTATAACAAAATGAATCTCATTTTTTTAAATTTGGATAAACCAAAAGTTATGCCAAAGAAGAGATTATTTTTTAATATCATAATATATATATACATTTAACAATGTTAATTTAGTCTGAAATGAAATTACTTGCAATTAAGAGAGACAGTTAAAAAAAAACTTAAAAGAAAAAAAATTTATTTCCAAAGAATCTGGGGGAAAGACCATAATAATGTAGGAAGAGCTACTCATTAATCAACATTTTTGCTATGTAGTAATCATAACCATGCAGAACATGCTGAAAATTACATAGATGAAAAAAACCTGTAAGCTCTGCCAACATTTATTAAAATTACACATATTAATCATTCAAATTTCACATATTTAGGATATGTGACCTATGATTCAGTGCATATAAAGCCTATCTACAACCTATAAAACTCAATCATAATAATCCTCTACCTTCTCTACCAAATCCACCCTTCGTCTTCACCCCCACAATCGACAACTACCAAGTATTATTCTTAACACTAACAAAAAGTAGGAAACTTGAGAAC
This sequence comes from Hyaena hyaena, assembly GCF_003009895.1. Classification (NCBI taxonomy): domain Eukaryota; kingdom Metazoa; phylum Chordata; class Mammalia; order Carnivora; family Hyaenidae; genus Hyaena; species Hyaena hyaena. The sequence goes on from NW_024080639.1 coordinate 2,328,275, forward strand.
AGCTTTTCAATAGGTCCAAACGGTTTTCCAAATGAACTGCCCTTTATCCAGTTTTGAACATCTAACATAAATAATAAGAAGTTAGCAAAATAAAACAAACTCGGGAACAAAAAGGTGAAAAGATTTAAACAAAGCCATATAAATGTATCAGTAGAGTAAGATGATTTATGAAGGTTGCTTAGGATGGATCTGAACAAAATTTCTCTGAGATAATACTATCTACATGTTAGCATAAGGAACTACTTTAGTTATTTCTAATTACGCTTTATTCATTCCAGATCTATAATTTCTTTCAAAGGCAGTAGAACACGTTTAGAAAAACATGAAATAAAAAAAATTAAAATGATGACATGGCTCCTAGAAAAATAAAAGTAAACAGTAAATAAATTCTGGGTGTCATAACTTCAAGTATACACTAAACAAAATGACTAGTCCAACTAGTCAGAAATGTAGCTATTAAGTAGGTAGATGACCCTAGGTTCAGGCAGCAGGGGTTTTTCCCAGGGTCCTTCTAAAGAAGATGCTTGATCCTCTTCCAGTAGAGGGAGCAAAATCATAATATTCTACTCAGGCCACGAAAGAAGAGGGAGGGCTTATGAGTGTCTTTTAAATATCTTAAAATCTATCTAAACATTTCAAAAAATGTACTGAAAATACCATTTGAAACCAATAAAATCAAGCTAAGGGAAAAGATATAAAGATTTTATCTTCTTCAAACACCTGGAGGCTTTGAAATGAATAAATGGTCCCTAAATGTTCAATTTCAAGTACTGTGATATATTACATTGTCCACCAAATCTCAGAGGTAACCAAGTACTGAAGCATTTTAGGAATCCTTAATTTAGCAAGATTTCAGACAAATGATAAAATATTACACTAAATTCCTTTTTATAATAAAAGCAACATGGTAACATGACAAAAACTATAGAAAACAAAGGAAAGTATAACTGCACTATCCTGAAACAGCCTATTTCAATATTTTTCTCATATGCATATTTTCATACTGCTATGAGAAAAAGCACAAGTATAAAAACCTTTAGGAAGTGCTTACTATATACTAAGTATAGTTCTAAATACTTTTACATATTATAATTTTTTTAGTCCTTACTGAAGTTCTACTAAGTAGATCCTGTTATTATTCCACATTTGAAAGGTAAAGCAAATGAGACACACAGAAATTATATAATTAGCTACAAATCACACAACTAGTAACAGTAGCTAAGATTCTAACCAAGGTAGTGTGGTACTGAGCCTGTACTCTTAACCACTTTACTGTGATCTTAACTTTGAATTATGCTTTTCCCCCATCATTAATACGGTCTTCAGTGTTAGTCTTCAAAGTCTTTTTAATGCTTGTGACAGTCCACCTATACGCTACAATAATAAACTACGATGCCTCAACTGTCCTATATAGATAATAGAAGATAAATATCTTTGGGTATATTACTTTTGCCACATTTTGGGTATTTTTATATTCAAATATACCACCAAGTTGTTTTTCAAAATATCTGTATCAGTTAATGAAGGCATACAAGTTCTAATTTCACCATAAACTCACCAGCATTAAGCATTAACATTAAATTTTTTTCTAATACATAAAAATGAAACCACACTGCAAACTAAATTATTAAAGTTGTATATTATTCTGAATGTTTTGCTTATTAATTCAACTTACCTTTTTATGAATTTCAGCTCCTATGCTTTATCCAGTTATCAGCTGAGGTCTTAAAAGTTTGCTTATCAATTTATATGAGCTCTTTATAGGATTATTAACATAATAAACATTGAGATAAAATGTCCCCAGTCTACTGTTTTGCTTCTAATTATGGTTTTCATTTTTGACAACAAATTCTTCCGTTAAAGGCAATTATAATTGAAAGTTACCAAAAAGGCTTTAAAACCTGACTATTTTCTAAATAGAGAAGTTAATGTATTGCTCTGAGCACATCAATGAATAACTTCCAAATAGAAGACTATTAAAGCAACAAAGTATGTCAAAATATGCATATTCACCTAACAGAATGACTGAGTTTCAGCAACCTTCAATATGTCTCACATAAAATTAACTCAACAAGTAAAAGTCCATCCTACCCCAAATCACCAAAATAAAAGAGCTACAAACCTGTCGCTGTAAATATAGGCGGTTTCTGTCATGTAAATGCTGATGATTTGAAAGTGATGAATGCCAACTGCGAGCTGGACTGTGCAACTGAGTTTGAGCCATCTCTGAAGGCCGAGTTACCAGATGTGAAGTAAACTGCCGTTCAAGGTCATGATCTAAAACATGACTTGAATGATCTTGTCCAAATGTTGCCTCATCAAATTGGGGGAGGAGACCCTCCTGCAGGAGGTCTTCTGGGTCAAGTCCTGTGAATGGCTCAGTTTGAGACTCCACTTGATGAAGTAAATTCTCTTCTAAAGATGAAAAGCCATTAGTTTCTACGTGATCATTGAAATGGCCCATTTGAGTTCCTGAGTCAACAGGATCTGGGAAGTTCATGTGCACAGGAGATAATTTTGAATTGCTATAATTACCCTGAGGATGTGATGAATGCAACATTTGGAAATTACTTGAATTCAACGATGTATTGGGATTTAGCATATGCTGAGTGGATTCTTGCTTGATTCCCCTATGAGGTGAAAAGGAATTACTTCCAGTAAAATCAGATAAAGGCTGATTTGTATGATTAGGTGCAAGAACGGCAGAAGACTGCAGAAGACTGTTGGGTGAGACGTGATTACTGGGAAAGGAATAATGTGAAGAAAACTGCTGTGAATTACTGACAGAACAAGAAGTCATATTTGGAGAAGGTCCATTAAAATTCCCTTCTTGGTGATTGCTACACTTGAGGAAGTGCACTGAAGGATTTGATGTTTGAGGAAATTGCTGCATTGAGAGAGACTGTTGCGACGTAGATGCATTCGTAATTTGTGATGAGTGGCTAACACTGACTCTGTGTGGACCAGAAACATTGACATCCATAAAATTTTTAGACTGGCTAAGAGAATTTTGCCCTGGGTTAAGACTGTTTCTGCTTTGCTGTGAGCGTAGTGAAGTGCACTGTGTTTGTTGTTCACTGGCCTGAAATAAGGCAAAGTCATGGTGTACCACAAAGCTTTTATTTGGATGCATAGGGTGAGAATGTCCTTGTTGATGGAAAGGAGACCCATTTTGATTTGAAATGCTGGTAGCTGTCTGATGGCCCCACATTGGACTGCCATCTGCTACATCTGGAAACAAACCATTGGGTTGGTTTTGGGGGTGGATTGGAGAACAATTAAACTGAGAGTGTGGAGATAACACGTGTTCAGCTGGGCTACCAAAAGGCTGACTGACCTGGTGAAATTTCATTGAATCAAACTGATTTAACTGCTCATAATCAGTTATCTTCTGATGTGTTGGAGTACCTTGAACATGGTTCAGTGAGTCTATGTGCAAAGGTTCAAATTCTGCACCCAGGTTCAATTCATCGACTAGTGAAACAGGTCCTGGCTGTACAAATGCATCATCTGACAAACCTTCTAAGGTCTCACCAAAAAGATTGGCATCATCAAAAAAGTCCATCATTGGATCTGTCATCTTGAAAAATCCAGTGACGATCTGGGCTGTTTACTCCAAATGAAGTATATTCAGCTTCTCTATAGCAGATATTATCGGATCATTTCCAAAGGTCATCAACTAATCCGAAACAGGTCAATTTCATTATTGCTCTAGATAATGACATGTCATGAAGTGTCAGAATCCTAGGAAAATAAGAAAAAGCAATTAAAGTTTAATGACGAGTATTCATAGAAGTTCTACAAAGTTTATATAGGATTTAAAAAACCTATAATCTCAATGTACAGTATTCTTACTAGAATAATTCATTGCAAAAAGCTCATTAATATTCCCTACAAAGAAAAAAATGCTGGTGCATGGGACATGACTATATGCATTTAAAAGCAATAATGTATACGCTTCATTTTGAAGTTCATATATTTTGACAGAATGTAAACTTGAGAATGGTATGTCAGAACTCTCACTTAGACCATAAAACTGCCAACACTCCCCAGCAGTTCCGCCATGTATAAAAAATATATGTATTACACTTGAAAGTTATGTCTTGTTAAGATCGCTGACATCAGATCTTCTGATTAGTTGACTGTGTTGTGATGTTTTGCTCTAGGCCTCCTGAGCAGATAAATCTATGATTTCATATAGTATGTGGAAATATGTCAAGAAGAACAATTTTAAGATTTCATGTTAAACTGGCCCAAATGAGATGAGTTAGCCATCAGGTCAGCAGACAGGTGGTATGTTCCCACATCTTGCTATCATGGTGCCCTTGCCCACCTCCATGGAAGATGAGCCTTCCTAAGAGCCGACTGATTTAGATACCCATGTAGTAAAAGCAAGCAGCTTCCTTTTAATGGTCACATTCATTACTCTGTCCCTACGTCTCCTGCTGTCCCAGTAAATCATTTGTAATACAAATATTGCTTATTTACTAAACTGTACAAATAGATGTGTGGTAACAATCAAGCTGAGGCAAAAATAAACAGGAGCAGCTTGAGCTAAGCAATAAATTAGTCTTATGATAGTCTTAAGAGAAAAAATGATTACATTTATGTAAATATATGTATACACACACACACATACACGCTACTTCTGTGTGGAAAGGATCTAACATGAAACAGCTAGCTAATTTTCTTCTAGGCCTGTATTATTCAAAACATTTTTAACAAAGGCAATTTATGGCTCTGCCCTATTGTCTTGCATAGAGAACCACAAAGGAGGTTCCTGCTCCTCTACATATTAGTTTATTTAGAAATTAGCAAAGGCCAGTGGCACCTGGATGGCTCAGTTGGTTAAGTGTCCAACCCTTGCTTTTGGCTCAGATCATGATTGCACAGCTTCACGGGCTCAAGCCCAGCATCGGGCTCTGCACTGGCAGTGTGGAGGCTGCTTGGGATTTTCTCTCTCTCTCTCTCTCTCTCTCTCTCTACTCCTCCCCTACTTGCACTGTCTCTGTCTCTCTCAAAATAAAGAAATAAACTTTTAAAAAATCAGAAAAGGGCTAAGAAACCTTCCAGAACTTCTATTTTGGAAGGCCCATATTAAGAAATATCAATTTCCTAAACAAAATGTTCATTATTTTAATGTAGAAATACTTTTGAAAAATTCTGAAAAGTAAAAACTACCAAAGTCTACATTAATTTTAATTAGAAATTGACTTATTATTAATCACAGTGGTATCTAGGTGCTTTAACAAATATACGATTTTAGAAGTAAAACACAAAAACAAATATTCTTATAGACTTTATAATTGCTATGTGGTCTCAACTGAACAAAGCCATCAGAAAAATATAAGGAAGGTTAAATCACTTCTCTGGAGCATATATTATTTTCAGCTTCAGACTCCAGACAAGAGAACTTTTATGTATACCTAAGTCATTAATCAGGAAATCCTTGTCTTACGCTTTTATGGATGTATGATTATCAAGAAGAACATAAAAAGAAATACAATGAAAGTTACCAGATCGAATACATCATCAAATATGAGGTACATCATTAGTTGATATAACATGAAGAAAAAAAAATGATGCCAATTAAACCATGGCACTACACTTCACAATTTTATTTTATAATGAATGAAACGCCTTTTTTTTTTTTTTTTAAAGGTTTTTAGACTTAGTCTTATTCCAAAGGATCTGACAATTTCTTCTGCCTTGAGGGACTCTGCTTGGTCCATAAAACACTTGATTGTTGCTCTGTAAGTAAATGTGGAATTGCTGTCATTTCTTCAACAAATATTTGCTTCACTAATGTTAAATTTACGCTTTGCTACTCTGTTTCTGTGCCTTTATGCATAATCAATGCCTTTTTGGTTAAGTGCTGAAAAATAGAGTATATTTTTAAGGATTTTTTAAAGAGCAAACACGTGTAGTAATAATGTATGTAGCCCAAATGAAGCAATGGTGAGATAAATAAGCATGACTGAGTCTCTATACACACAGACAACTGCTCCAGGACAGCCAGCCGGCAAGTCCCGACTGAGACACATGCCAGTTTCAGAGATATTAACAGGGGAAAAAATATGCATCTTAGGATTAATTTCTTTAATAAAGAATGTATTACTTCAAGAGTTCAGAATCCAGAACTATAATCATCTACTGCCCAACTGAAAGTTTAAAGTAAATTATTAGAAGGATATGACATTAGTTGTATACTTCTATTTACTGTGGTAACAGTAAACTTCAATATAAATAAATATAAAACATTGTTAATTTATACAGACTTACTATAGGCTTATATATCTTTTATTCTTAAAAAAAAAAAAAAAAAAACAGTTAAACACTTTTAGGAGACTGCTCTGGAAGGAAATATATATCAGAGCAGTAATAAAATAGTCCATACGGGAAAGAACTGGTATAGTCTTTGAAATTTTATAGATTACACTAAAGCAGAGTGTTTTCTACATTTATGTAACCTTAGCCCTAACTAAAATATGGGAGAAGTAGAAATTTTAAGAAAACAAGTTTGCCATTTTCTCATCCGATAAACATTTATGGATAAATGACAACTTACACACACTTGGATGATGAGTAGTAACTGATATCTGAGGGAATTTAGACAAGTAAATACATTATCAGTATTTATTACTTGTACTTTGCTAAAAGTAAGTACATAAGAGGAACATCTAATGATGAAGAAAATGAACATAAACACCAATATTAAGCTAAGTAGATACAGATTCCATATGTGATAAGATATATATAGTCAACTTTAGTTATAAAAATAGAGACTAAAGGTGAACTATGAAAAAATGCCCATAAAATCTAAGAAAGCCATGTTTTCTAATTTGAACAGCTTATTTCTAATTTGAAACAAGGCTCATTTAAGTCCCTCTTTAAGATCTATTGTCATAATTCATTCTGTAAATATACCATTTTTTTTTTAATGTTTATTTATTTTTGAGAGAGAGACAGAATGGGCAGGGTTGGGACAGGAGAGAGGGAGACATAGAATCCAAAGCAGGCTCCAGGCTCTGAGCCATCAGCACAGAGCCAGACGTGGGGCTCGAACCCATGAACCTCAAGATCATGACATGAGCCGAAGTCGGATGCTTAACCAACTGAGCCACCCAGGCGCCCCTGTAAATATACTATTTTCTAACTTTATGAAAATATCACATCAAACTCATTTTAACTTGCTGTTTAATTGGGCAATTTTTTATGGACTGTCTATTATATCCAAAGCAACTCTGTAGAAACTACAAAAGCTTCTGCCCTTAGGAAGTTCAGAATCTAAATGGAGGAAGAAGGGGGTAATGGCATGAGAAAAGCACATTACATATTGAATAAAATATGGTAATTGTGTCCTGAGAGAGGCATAGGCTCATCTAAAAGATAATTTACAAAAAGAACATATTTGGCAAGTTATTCAGGAAAAGCTTCTTGGAACAGTTAGCATTTGAAGAAGTCTTGGAAAAGGACTGGAAAGGACGGTCAAAGAATTCAGGAATAAAGAAATGGCAGCAAGGAACTAAATACGTATTCAGGAAACAGTATGACCATTACAGAGGGTATACAAAGGAAGAAAAGTAGAAAATAAAGGCAGAAATGTAAGTTGGGAGTACTGCTGTAGGGGACCTTATCAATTAAGTACATTAAAATAATGTGTGGGGGAGAGAATTCTTCTCATGTTGAGAAGTATTTAGAATCAAAATAAAATTACTTCTCTATCTTCATTTCTACATTTACTGAATGCCAATGACCTGAGGATCACACAAAACAGATTCAAACATCAATAGGACAGAATCCCTGCCTTCACAAAGTTCATAATCCAGAGGGGAAGAAAACACATAAACACATAGTAATATATGCCTTCGCAGAGACGTATACACAGCCACTATGTTATCGTGATACAGATTAGATCGCAATTAATTACTTCTGGAGAAGATCCGCAAAGGCATAGAGATGAGCTAACACCTGAACTGGGCCTTAAGAGGAAACATAAAGTCATTGAATATGTGTTCCCCAATAGGATTTACATATATAAATGTACGTAGGTTGTAAATGGACTTCCTCTATGTCTAACAGTTGCTTTTTTCCCAAGGCATCTCTATATTCTCCAAATAAATCTCTCAATATTTTTCTCCTAAATGAATTAGTCTTCCCAGTAAATTCTACACGTGAAGAGTCTCATCCCATTTAAGACGAAGAGCATTGATCCCCAACAAATTATTCACTTTTCTATTAGTCATCTCTTCAGTATTTCTATATATTAAATTGTGCTACATTAATTTTTACTTTGTTTATGAACGACTCATAGCTATTCCAAATTTATACTTGGAGAAAACTCAGCTTTGGAATCACCTGACTCAACTGTCTAGTAATCTGTGCATACTACAAGTAACACTCCATTATGATTATGTATTATATTTCTTTTTATCTTCTCTCCACTAGACTATACACCCTTGGAATAAACGAACACCTTTATCATCTTTGTACCCTCAGTATGTTGCCACGCACAGTAGGCACACAATAAATTTTTGCTGAATTAATGGATGACTGCATAAGAATTAGAAAGAACATGATACTTAAGAACACAACAAAACATAGACCGGAGTCCTGGCTCTTCCACTTTCTAGCTGTATGACTTTGAGAAGATCATATACTATTTGTTTTCACCTGTAAAAAATAAATAAATAAAAATAACAACACAAACTATTAACAGTCCTGTCTGCCTCAAAGGTGAATTATAAAGTTCTGTACTAAATAAAGGAAGCAGTAACCCCTAGTAAAATAGGAAACAGGTGTTTTACAATCTCTTCACTCTCTTGCATTAGTCCTAAAACTGGCAAGAACACAGTGGGAACACCACAAGAAATGCCCAGAGGTGAAGGAAGACACAGCATTTAAAGAACTACTCAATAGTGTAGTGTGGCCAGAGCACTACTAGCCAAACCAGAGGCAAGCAGAGGTCAGATATCCAAGGCTTTAAATTAGCCATGTTAAGAAATCTGGACTTTATCCTAGAGGCAGTAGGGAGCTATTTCACTGTTTAAAATTTCTCTGGCGTAACACTTGATTAACATTTTTACTGTGGTAAAATTATCATCATGGGTGGCTATTAACATTTGAAGATATTTTTATTTTTTTTATTTTTTTGTTTTTTAAATATTTTTTATTTATTTCTAGGAGAGAGAGAGAGAGAGCGTGAGCAGGGGAGGGTCAGAGAGAGAGGGAGTCACAGACTCTGAAACAGGCTCCAGGCTCTGAGCTGGCAGTCAACACAGAGCCCGATGTGGGGCTTGAACCCATGAACCGCGAGATCATGACCTAAGTGAAAGTCGGACGCTTAACCGACTAAGCCACCCAGGCGCCCCTAAAGATATTTTTGGACAGCAAATAGCAATGTTTTCAATGACAGTGACCAAAACACTTAAGTTGTACCCAGAAACAGTTTTTTAAATTAAAATGATAATGACAGGGGATATCTGCCATTTTAAGGAATATCTTTACTTGGGAAGATAAAAAGCTGGAAAACTTGAATTTCCCTTTTCTTTGTTAAAAAAAAAGCCTATGAACTTCTAGAACAATTCTTGTTAAGGAAACTACTTGAATACCTGTTAAAAGCTTCTTTAGAAATTGTTTTCCTCCTGCCTTCCTAAGCATGTACTTTGAGATTGTTTAAAATAAACCTAATTATGACAACCTGCAAATTTTTGAAGACTCATGTCTTCCCTACAGCTTCTCTTTTCAAAGCTATAGGCAAAATATTTCCAGCTTACTGAAATGTGAAAAGTCCTATATAAAAAACAAATACTAAAGAATACCCTCAGATGAATAAAAATGAAAACACAACACAGCAAAACTCATGAGATGCAGCAAAAGCAATGGTTTAAGGGACCATTGTAAGCAACTGCTTTAAAAAAAAATCTCAAATCAATAACGTAACTGTACACCTTGAAAAAATAAGCAAACTTGGGGCACCTCGGTAGCTCAGTAGGTTGAGCATCTGGCTTTGGCTCAGGTCACAATCTTGTGGTTCGTGGATTTGAGCCCGGCCTGGGGATCTGTGCTGACAGCTAGGAGGCTGGGGCCTGCTTTAGATTCTGTGTCTCCCTCTCTCTGCCTCTCCCCCACTCACGCTCTGTCTTTCTCATTCTCTCAAAAATAAACATTAAAAAAAATTAAAAAAAGAAAAAGTAAAGGAATGAACAAACTAAATGCAAAGGAAAAAGAAAGAAATAATAAAGATTAGAGTGGAGATAAATGAAATAAAGAAGAGAAAAAAACAGAGGAAAATCATTAAATTAAACATTAGTTCTCTGAAAAGATCAACAAAATTGACAAATCTTTAGCTAGATTGGCTAAAAGAGAAGATCCCAATTACTAAAAACAGAAACAAGAGGATATTAATATAGATTTTATAAGTCTATAGAAGGACTGGATAAGTCCTTTTTATATAAGAATAATAAGTCCTGGGGCACCTGAGTGGCTCAGTTGGTTAAGTGTCTGACTTTGGCTCAGGTCATGATTTCACGGTTTGCGGGTTTGAGCCCCGCATCGGGCTCTATGCTGACAGCTAGCTCAGAGCCTGGAGCCTGCTTCTGATTCTGTTCTGATTCTGTATCTCCCCCTCTCTCTCTGACCCTCCCCTGCTCACGCCGTGTCTCTCTCTCTCTCTCTCTCTCTGAAATAAATAAAACATTAAACATTAAAAAAATAAGTCCTTTTAAAATTAGAATATAACAATATGAACAGTATACACCAAAAAATTGGATAAACTTAGATGAAATGAACAAATTGTGTGTCACATAAGCTACAAAAAAGAAACTGAAAATCTAGAGACCTATAACAATAAGATTGAATCTATAATCAAAAACTTCCAAACAACAAAAGTCCAGGACCAAATAACTTTAATAGTGAATTCTACTAAATACTTAAAGAATTGACACCAATTCTTCTCAACTTCTTCCACAAAAATAAAAAGGTAGAAGTACTTTCTAACTCATTTGATAAGGCCAACATTACCCCCGATAATGAAGCCGAAGACATTCCAAGGCAGAAAAACCCCAAAACCTAAAAATAAAACAAGACACTAAAGACTAATATCTCTTATGAACATAGATGAAGAAATTGTCAACCAAATACTAGCAGGCCAAATCCCACAGCACTTTATACATATATGGTATATTATATGGAAAAGTGAGAATTATCCTGCACATGTAAAGGTAATTAACATACAAAAATCAATTGATATAATACACTGCATGAATAAAGAAAAGGTAAACGAACACCACTGATGCAAAAAAAAAGCATTTGACAAAATTTTGACAAAATTTTGACACCCTTCCATGATAAAAACACTTATTAAAATAGGAATAGAAAGGACTTTCCTCAACATGATAAAGTCCATATATAAGCAACTTACACCTAACATCAAACTTAACGGTAACAGAATGAAACCTTTGTCCTCAAATCAGGAACAAGACAAGGATGCCCACTTTCACTACTTCCATTCAACACAGACTGACGGATCTAGCCAGAGAAGAGGCAAGAAATTAAAAGAAAAGACATCTGAATTGAATTAGAAATGAAGAGGTACAATTATCTCTGTTCACAGATAACATGATCTTATATGTGTGTAGAAAACACATACACAAACTGTTGGAGCTAATAAACAAATTCAGCAAAATTGTAGACTACAAATCCATGCAGAAAAACCAGTTGTGGGGCGCCTGGGTGGCTCAGTCAGTTAAGCATCTGACTTCGGCTCAGGTCATGATCTCACAGTCCATGGGTTCAAGCCCCGTGTCGGGCTCTGTGCTAACAGTTCAGAGCTTGGAGCCTGCTTCGGATTCTGTGTCTCCCTCTCTCTCTGCCCCTCCCCCTCCCCCAAAATAAAATAAAGACATTAATAAAAAAGCAGTTGTTATTTCTGTAAGACAGTAGTCAACACTCTGTAAAGGAAATAAAGAAAACAATTCTGTTGGGGCACTTGTCTGGCTCGGTCGGTAGAGTGTGTGACTCTTGACCTCAGGGTTGTGAGCCCAAGTCCCATGTTGGGTGTAGATAAAAAGGAAAGAAGGGAGGGAAGGGAGGAGGGAGGGAGGGAGGAATTACTTAAAAGTAGAGATTACTTAAAGATAAAAGAAAGAAAGGGGAAGAAAGGAAGAAAGAAAATTCCATTTACAATAGCATTAAAAAATAAAATACTTAGGAATAAATTTAATGAAAGACATGTAAGATGTGTACACGGAAGAATGTACATTGTTTTGAAAACAAAACACTGCTGAAAGGGAGTAAAGTAGATCTAAATAAATGGAAAGACATCCTGTGTACATGGACTGGAAGACTTAATATTGTTGAGATGACATTAATACCCAAAGAAATCTACACATTCAATGCAATTCCTATCAAAATCCCAATGATTTTTTTGCATATACAGAAAAAGCTCATCCTGAAATTCATATGGAATTTCAAGGGACCCAGAATAGCCAAAACAATATTGAAAAAGAACAAAGTTGGAAGACCCACACTTCCCACTTTCAAAACTTACCACAAAACTACAGTAATCAAAACATATGGTATTGACATAAGGATAGAAAATATAGACTGATGGAATATAAGGAAAGTCCAAAATCAACCCTCACATGGTCAACTGATTTTTGACAAGGCTGCCAAGAACATTCAACAGGGAAAAAATAGTCTCTTCTACAAGTGATGCTGGGAAAATTAGAGAGCCACCTGCAAAAAGATAAAGCTGAACTCTTACCTTACATCATAAAAAAAATTAACTGAAATAAATCAAAGATCTAGATTTAAGAGCTAAAGCTATAACCCTACTAGAAGAAAACACAGGGGCAAATCTTCATGACTTTGGATTGGCAATGGTTTCCTAAATGGAACATCAAAAGCACAGATAATAAAAGAAAAAAGAACAGATAAATGAGACTTCATAAGAATTAAAAACTTGTGCACCAAAGAACAGTATCAAGAGAGTAAAAAGAGGGGTGCCTGGGGGCTCAGTCAGTTAAGATGGCCGACTTCGGCTCAGGTCATTAAGGATCTCATGGTCCGTGGGTTCGAGCCCCATGTTGGGCTCTGTGCTGACAGCTCAGAGCCTAGAGTCTGCTTCAGATTCTGTGTCTCCTTCTCTCTCTGCCCTTCCCCTGCTCACGCTCTGTCTCTGTCTCTCAAAAATAAATAAGCAAAAAAAGAGAGAGGGGGGCACCTGGGTGGCTCAGTCGGTTAAGCATCCAACTTTGCCTCAGGTCATGATCTCACAGTCTGTGGGTTCGAGCCCTACGTCAGGCTCTGTGCTGACAGCTCAGAGCCTGGAGCCTGCTTCAGATTCTGTGTCTCCCTCTCTCTCTGTCCCCCCTCTGCTCACACTCTGTCTCTCTCTCTCAAAAAATAAAGACATAAAAAATTAAAAAAAAAAAAGAGTAAAAAGATAACCCACAGAATGGAAGAAAATATTTGCAAATTATATCTGATAAAACTTTAATATCTGGAATTTATAAAGAACTCCTACAAACTCACTACTATAAACAACCCAATTTTTAAATGGACAAAGGACTTCAATAAACATTAATCCAAAGAAGATATAAGTATGTCCAGTAGGGGCACCTGGGTGGCTCAGTCGGTTAAGTGTCTGACTTTGGCTCAGGTCATGATCTCACAGTTTGTGGGTTGGAGCCCCGTGTCAGGCTCTGCTGACAGCTCAGAGCCTGGAGCTTGCTGCAGAATCTGTGACTCCCTCTTTCTCTGTCCACTCCGCTGCCCAGGCTGTCTCCGTCTCTCAAAAAACAAACAAAAGTTTAAAAAAAAAAAAAAAAAAAAGGAATGCCCAATAAACAGAGATACTGCAACATCAATCATTAGGAGAATGCAAATAAGAATCACAAAGAGATTTCACTTCACAACTGCTAGGAATATTATTTTAAAAATGAAAAATAACAAGTGTTTGAAAAGATGTGGAAATTGCCATTAGTAATGTAAAATGGCACAGCCACTATGGAAAAGTGCGGTGGTTCCTTAAAAAGTTAAAGAATTACCATATAACCCAGGAATTCTACTTCTATACATCCCAAAGAATTAAAATATTTATATGCAAATGTTCATAGCAGAATTATTCACAATAGTCAAGAGTTGAAATCAATCCAAGTATCCATCAACAGATCAATGAACAAAATCTGGCAGGTACCTAAAATGGAATGTTATTCAGCCATAAAAAGGGGATAAAGTTCGGATACATGGTATAATGTGGATGATCCTAGAAAACATTACGCTGTTATAAGTAGACACAAAAGGGAAAATTGTGATCCCACTTATATGAAATATTTAGAATATTTGGAATAGGCAAATTCATAAAGATAAAAAGATTAGACACTACCAGAGGCTGGGGAGAGGGGAAAATAAGGAGTTATTTCTTAATGAGTACTTTCTGTTTGGGGGCGGTAGGGGAAAAATACAAGGTAGTAGTGAAGGTTGCACAACACTGTGAGTGGAATTAATGCCACTGAATTATACACATAATACATTAAAAACTTAATTTAAATTTAAAAATATTTTTTATTTAGGGGCACCTGGATGACTCAGTTGGTTAAAGGACCAATTCCTGATTTTGGCACAGGTCATAACCTCACAGTTGTTGAGACAGTCCTGCGTCAGGCTCTGCACTGATGGCATGGAACCTGCTTGAGATTCCCTCTCTCTGCACCTCCTCTGCTCACTTGCTCTCTCAAAATAAATAAATAAACATCTAAAAAATACTTTTAATTTAAAAAGCCAGACATGTTCTTTCCTCAAGGCCTTTGCACTTGCTATGTACACTCTCCCCTCATTTCATCAGTTCTATTCTCAAAATTAACTTTCTCAGTGAGGCCATTCTTGACCACCCTATCTAAAGTGTCACCATTTCCAGGGTGCCTGGGTGGCTCAGTCAGTTAAGCGCTGACTCTTGATTTTGGCTCAGGTTCCAATCTCACCGTTCATGGGTTCGAGCCCCCGCATGAGGCTCCACGCTGAGAGTGTGGAGCCTGCTTGGGATTCCCTGTCTCCCTCTCTCTCTGCCCCTCCCCTGCTCGCTCACTCTCTTTCTCAAAATAAATAAACATTTTAAAAAATAACATAAAATAAAATATCACCATTTTCTGTCCAACAGTGGATATTCCCCTTCCCTGCTTTATTTTTCTACCTTAGCACTGGCTAACATTTTAACATTCTATATATTTTACATATTTATCATGTTTAAAGCCTATGCTTCCCATAAAATGTAAGTTCTAGGTCGAACTTTTTTATTTGATGTATCCCTAGTACTTATTAAACAGTATATAAAACGTAGTAAGTAGTCAATAAATACTCATGGAATGGACAAATTTTTCTTTTTGGGTTGGGGAGAGGGAATGCTACATAAGGCAGAAATGGTTTGTGTTCTTTTAAAAAAATCTTACATGAAACCTTTTTAAAAAATGGCAACACTGGCTATCTGGACATTGGAGCTTATGGTCCATGTAAAAAATATTTTTGATTTTTAATTGTGGTAAAACATATATAAACAAAAAACTTACCACCTTAATTAACCATTTTTAAATGTACAGTTCAGTACCTTTTAAAGTATATTCACACCGTGCAACCACTCTCTTTTTCATCTTGCAAATTTGAAGCCATGCATCCATTAAACAACTCCACATTTCTCCCTCCCCGCACCCCTGGGAACCACCGGTCTTTCTCTTTCTAGCAATTTGACCTTCTAGATACCTGACATAAGTAGAACCACACAGTATTTGCATGTGACTAGGTTATTTCACTTCGCATAATTTCCTCAAGATTCATCCATGTTGTAGTATGTGTCAGAACTGCCCTTCTTTTAAAGGCTGAATAATATTCCACTGCATGTATATTAGGCCTATTTTTTTATTGTTCCCCCCCCCAGTATTTCTCAAGTTCTTTTTGAACAAGAAGCATGACATGCTGTTGAATCTACCCTTTGGTAGTATATTCAGCTTTTTTTTTTTTTTTTTTTTTTTTAATGGGAAGTAGAGTAAAAGATGTCTGGGTAGCAACACAAACTGTGGCCCAATTTTCAGCCCTCAAATGGTTAGAAAACTTCTACCCAGGGGGCACCTGGGTGGCTCAGTCGGTTGAGTGTCCAACTTCAGCTCAGGTCATGATCTCACAGTTCTTGAGTTCGAGCCCCATGTCAGGCTCTGTGCTGACAGCTCAGAGCCTGGGGCCTGCTTCAGATTCTCTCTCTCTCTCTCTCTCTCTCTCTCTCTCTCTCTCACTCTCTCACACTCTCTCTGCCCCCTCCCCTGCTCATGCTCTTTCTCTGTCTCTCAAAAATAAATAAATCATGAAAAAAAAAAGAAAGAAAACTTCTACCTAAAGTACTCTGAAAGTAATTCTCTAATATGGACATCAAGAATGTCGCTGCTTAATTTACCTAACAGTTACTTATAAGCTTACACAGATATTTTCAAAGTAGGCTAACAAAAAGAAAAAGAAAAAATTCATTACACTGAACTGTAGACTAAAACCTATCGATATTATTTGTTTTTCCCTTATCAGGAGACCAAAATTCTAATCTAATTCTGACAGTAACTGAATGTGTGACAACACAGTTAGCCCTCTGGACTTCATCTTCCTTGTCAATGACAGATTTGGATAAGGTGCTTGTGAAGGTATCTTATAACTCAACATTGTATGCTGTGGTTTATTTTCCATTCACTCAAACATTATAAAAATTCTACAGACTTTCAAGAAAGGCATTTTTAAAAAATTACACATCTACCCTAATCAAACTAGAGATAAAAACTCCTTCAGGAAAAAAAAGCTTAAAATTCTCATCAAGGAAAAAATGCAAGGAAGATATAAAGTGGTGGGCCCCATATTCTAAAATACAAATTTACTGAAATTAAATTTTTAAAACATTTTTTAATTTAAAAAAAGACCTTGTTTAAAAAAAACACCATGTTTTTTTCTCCTCTTAAAGACATCAATCATTACCTTCCATATGTAAAATTCCTTTAAAAATTATGTGAAAGAAAGTCATTCTAAAGTTGTAGAAATATCCTCATCATTTAATTTTTCAGGCTAATATGACCTTAATATATAACAACATGAGTATCAGCAAAAATTAGAACCCAACAGAAATATACACTGATTTGAAAGTTATCCAGAAGGACATTCTTCTAAATTATTTTCAATGGCTAACTAACAATTAAATCCTGAGGCTGTTCTATTAATGTACAGAACACAAAGTCATTAGAGAAGCCCATAGAATAAAAGACTTTAATGTCAGAGTCCAGTCTCTGTATTTGTTTATACTGTCCTATTATATCCCATCCTTAACTCTGTCTGCTCTATGTATCATTGACACATTTTGGATTAATCTCACTGCAGTATATATAACTTCCACTGTTTAATAATAAAATAGATTCAGTAGTCAACTAGGAAAATATGGGGCTAATACAAGTAGCAATAACTCCAGGGCTGAAGGACCCCAGTTTCCAACTGCCATCTCTCTAAACTGGGTAACCTTGAGCAGTTCTTGGAACCTCTCAGTCTGTTTCCCTTAGGTGATCATCTATTTGGCAGGGTTATTCCAGAGTTCAGAAGAACGAAACCAAAGTCCCAAAACATAGTAAATGCTCAATAGATATGTATGTTCGTCTCACTGACCTACATAACTAAACATATAGATCAAGACGCTACATTAATTTGCTCAAAAATTGCTAAGATCCAAGCCTGTTATATCTGTTTGTAATCAGTTTCCAATTCATTTAAAAAATATTTATACAAATCAACAGTATCATCATATGCCAATATCTGCCTTTGCCCTCCAAACCTATATACTTGTTTATTTTATTCCCTTCCTAAAGATATCAATGCCCCTCCACCCTTACTTGCTTCTATTTTCCCTTAGGTAGTCCATGCTCAACCATGTTGAAATGTTGCCTGAAATCAAACTTTCTTCCATCTCCATTTATATGTACAGGAAGTTCTCAATGCCTACAACACTGCCCACCACCTCCCACCTTCCTCCACTTGATAAGTAATGTCTTTGAGATTAAACTCAAGTTCTACTATCTCTAGGAAGCCTGTATATACATGTATGTGTATACACACACACACACACACACACACACACACACTTCCTCCACTTGATATGTAATGTCTTTGAGATTAAACTCAAGTTCTACTATCTCTAGGAAGCCTGTATATACATGTGTACACACACACACACACACACACACACACACACACACACTCTCACACACTTTCTCCTCAAACTGGTAAGCACTCTTTTTTTGTGTCCCATAACCTACACACCATATTATCTAGTAGTACACCTAGAATGTGTACTTTAGAAGGTCTAATTTACTAAGTCTGTCTTACCTACTAAAGATGAATGCAGAGATTAGTTCTTATTCATCTTTGTATGTCTAGCATTTACTAGCACAATTCCTGGCACACAGTAAACACTCAAACACTTTCAAGAATTCAATAATTTCATAACGAAAAACAAATCTCATTGATCTTTAATGGTTACTCCAAAAGCTGAGTTCAAAAACCATTCTTTTAAGCAACAATATATCATTTTTATGGCTTTAAGAAGCTCCTACTGAACTGTCCACTTAAAAATGTTTAAAACAGTATATTTTCTGTTATGTATATTTTACCATAAAAATGCCTCAGTGATCCAATTTAAGGTTTAATTCCCAATTATCCCTCAGTCAAAGAATCTATTTTCACTGAGAAGTGACCCTACAAAGGGCCCTGTATAGCAGAGCAGTTAAAAGCTCAGGCTCTGAAAATAAGATTAGTAAAAGACTGGAATCCTGGCTTTATCACTTACTAGCTGTGTAATCTTAGGCAAATCACATAACCATTTTGAAGCTTAGTTTCTTCACCTGTAAAATGGGGATTCTAACAGTACTGATCTCATAGAACTACTGTATAATAATCCACATAAAGCACTGTGTAAACAGTTTGCAATCTGTTCTCCTTGGAGCACTGGATAATCTTTAGTCACTCAAAGAAAAGAGGGCTTTAGACCCCATTTCCCCCTCCCCCATTTCCTCACCAATAAAAGATTTCGCCCTGAATATTCTTTATGTATCTTACAGATTGAACTTTCAAGTAGGATTTTAAAAAAACAAGGGATTCAGGGGCACCTGACTGGCTCAGTTGGTAGAGCATGGAGTCTTGATCTCAGGGTTGTAAACTTGAGCCCCACATTGGATGTAGAGATTTAAAAAAAAAAATCTTAGAAAAAAAGGGACTCCTTGCTTTCAAAGGCCTGAAAATCAGTAATGGAGATAGCATTCATTTTAATGTTTATACTAACATCTCCATCTGCAGACAGTGATTTACTAAATTCAATTACTTACTTTGTTGGCATTCACACTTAATTCAGGCTTGCTTTGCATCTTACAGAAACAGAAATCTCTGAAACATAATCTCATCTCTACTCTTGGTAAAAGGTGATTGAGGATCATTTGGGGCTGATACTGAAAACAGATTATAAATTTCCTGGTTGCTACTGAGCCAGGTCAAGTTGTTTAATTGAAGTAGTCCTGAACATCAATCATATACCTAAGTATATTAAGTATAAATATGTATTATAAAGCCAAATAAATTTAATATTAAAAACAGGAAGCTGACTTAAACTCACAACTTTCCAAAGTTTGAAATAACACTAAACATTGAGACCCAGGTTGATTATTATCACCTAACCTGCAGGGTTGTGGCACAGTTTAGAAGTACATTCAAAGTTTGTAAAATACAGTAAGCACATAAGAAGTGCAGCTTTCCCTCTCATACGTGTCGTTCCTGATTTCCCAAGAGTCAAGCCCTCCCATGACTACTGAGCTTCTCCACACTGCCTCAGATTCTTTCCGTAAGAATCTCTCATCAGTATCCTCATGACCATTCACTCAACCCACCATACTATATTAACACCTCTGTAATTTGACCTCCAGATCTCAGTTCAGTTCAATTAACATTTCTGCATACTTATAATATTTATTATATGCCTGGCATAGTTCTAATACCAACCTGTACCTTCAGTGTGGTCCATGCTTTCTTTTGCTCAGAAATGTCTAAATTCATTTCCCTATGCTTCTAGACCATCTCTCTGCAGTTACTTTATGTTTTCTCTCCCCAGGCCTCCCACTGGAACTTCCCCAATCTCACCCAAGGATGATTTCACCTCTTCCTTAGTCTTCTGAGGTTTTCCAGTTGAAACTCACCAATCTTCTTTTTAGAAGCATGTATCTCTCTTTGCATCTGGCCTTTTTCTTCTAGCTGTTCTCAGAAGAGGAAGTATGACTCTTTTCCAAAGATAAACCTTTCACCTCTTATTACCATTCCATCTAGCTTTAAGCAACTTATACCCACATACATTTCAACTTTTTAATCATCTCCTTGCAATTACCTGCTTCCTTTCTAACCTTAAGCAGTGAGGGGTGCTTGGGTGGCTCAGTCGGTTAAGTGTCCAACTTGGGCTCAGGTCATAATCTAACCTTAAGCAGTGGGTCTCCAGACCTACCTTAACAAAAAGGTACAAATAAAATCATCTTATGTCTATCCTTCCATTCAAGGACAAATATTGAGAATCAGTGATTCACTGCGTCCATTTTCCAAATACCCACTTGCCTGTTCACCTCTTGTATTTTAGTCTCTGCTCCCATTAAATTACTACAACTATACTTTAAAGGGTGACTAATAAGCTCCTAGACATATCCAAATGTTCTCTCAATTCCTCTGACCACTAAGAAACACTTGCCACCACTAACCAACTGAGAGAAACAAAACTCAAAAATGCGATCTTCTATAGGAAGCCTCCAATCATCCATATGTCTGCATCTATCATATACTATTTAGGCACCAAATGCTCAAAGAACAAGACCCGTGACTTATGCACCTGTGGTATCAGCCACGACCCTGCTTGGCCCATAACAAAAGCTTTTTAAATGTTTTCTGAACTCAGTACAGGTAACCCCTCTGCCCTCTGAAAATTCTCTCAGCTTCTATAACGCACCCTATCTTGGATTTCCTTTCTAACAGCTTTCCTTGCCTTTCTGATTCATTTAACGTAGTTTAACAGAAACGAGTTTCTCTGCAGTGACTTCATGTCTATCAAACCCACTTAGCATTTTGAATTTAGTCAAATGTTGACACATTTTTCTCAACGTTATCTTCTAAAATGCGATTTCACATTCAAATCCTTCAGAAACTCAATTCCATTCTTCTTGGAATACTATAAATTATTTAAATATTTTTCCTTACTACTGATGTAAAATAAAGATATAAAACTCAATTTCCCACTACTTTAATGACACCATATAGCATCTCATTGCCTTCCTTTAAGTCTCTGACCAAAAGCATACCAAGAAAGCAATAGCTTGGGTCCCTATTTACATAATGATGCCTATCCCTATTCGTAGCCCTGGGAGCTTTGGTCATTTCTGACACAACACTATTCATCTCAGGAATAATATACAACCTTATAATTAATACTCTCCCTCCTCCTTCCCCAGGGCCTTAGTTCAAAGTATCATGTACATTTCACCTAACAGTTACCAAATTCACTTTGACCACAAGTTTTTCACAGCTCCTTCAAGATTAAGTTATAGATATATCTTATCTTTTTGTTCTTTCCTAACTATATCCCTTAAAATGCTGTACAATTCACTGTATTTTAAAACCAAATGTTTTTAAGGATCAAGAAAAGACATTAAGATAAAACAAAATTTATGCAAAATATATGAAACCTAACCATTATCCTAATACTTTTTTCCCCTCTTATAAAAGAATGGGATATAGAAGTTATCTTTCAGAAGTTATTTGACTTTGAAAACAAAAAACTAGCGGCGCCTCGGTGGCTTAGTCGGTTAAGCCTCCGACTTTCGCTTAGGTCATGATCTCGCGGTTCATGGGTTCGAGCCCCGCGTCGGGCTCTGTGCTGACTGCCAGCTCAGAGCCTGGAGCCTGTTTCAACCTGTGACTCCCTCTCTCTCTGACCCTCCCCTGCTCACGCTGTCTCTCTCTCTCTCTCCTAGAAATAAATTTAAAAAAATTTTTTTTTAAATTAAAAAAAAAAAGAAAACAAAAAACTATGTTTTTTTAATATGCTGTAATCCAACAGGCACAACACAGATACTCATTTTTGGACTGAAAATCTTTTAGATTTGCTATTTCATATTTCTTTATACTATGCCTCATTTAGGTAGAAATAGCTATTCATCACCAAATATCCATCACTGGAGATTTTTTAAAAAAGGAACACAAGATTTTTCAAATACCATATAGTAGTATTTTAATCAAACTACATAATTGAATATAAAGTAACTGGCATTCTCATAGACTGCTAAAAGGAGTATAAACTGGACCATCAAACATGGAAAATGATACGGCTTTATTGGTAGAGTTGAATATATGCATACCCATGACCAGCTTTTCCACTTCTAGAAATATATATGCCACAGAAATGCGTGCATGTATGCCCACCAAAAGGCATATACAGAAATGTTCATATCAGTATTATTCATAACAGTTCCAAACTGAAAACCTGTCCATCACACATCAGAATCAATAGCAATGAGAATGAATGAACTACCTCTGCACAGAAAAACACGAATTAGTCTCAGATATAATATTAGGCAAAAAACCATACCATATGATTTCACTTACATAAAGTTTAAAAACAGCCAAAACTACTCTTTGGTTTTAAAAGTCAACATGGCGGTTACCTCTGGGAGGCTGAAAGGGGGTGATAACTGGAAGGGAGTGAGAAAGGAGCTTCTGGGATGCCAATAACATTCTATTCCTTGACCTGGGTAGTAGTCACAGAGATGTGTTTACTTTGTAATAAATCATAAAGCTATAGACTAATGACTTATACACTTTTGTGAATGTCATAACTTATCAAAAAAATTAAAAATCTAACTGAAACAAAATGAATCATGAATAAATATTTATAAGTCATTGTTTAGAGTACATGTCATTCAAAACAATATTGGTAAGCAAATATAGGATGGTCTCTGAAAGGACTCAAGTACACTCTGTATACTACTGATTTTAACAGGTGCTCACCAAATTGGAACTAAGTGTAGTCAGTAAATTCACTAATTCATGCAACCTCTGAAATAAAATATCCCCTAATACTAGAAACCTCAGGCAACTCAGTTTCTCTGGAGCTCAATTTCTTCACCGATAAAACAGACTGAATCAGTGCACCAAATCTATCATCTTGAATTCCTAGGTTTGTTTTAGGTAAAGCTGTCCAGCTCCTTTACTGGAAGAGAAAATGTTAATGAATAAATATTTAATTGCCTTTAAAGATAAACACTGCAACGATAACATAACTGAAAAATACATAAATATATAGAATTCCAGTTAATCCCATGAAAAAGAGTAACTTTTACTCAGTGTGTAATAAAGCACAATATTTTAAGATAACACAAAATTTATGTAAAATACGTGAAACCTAACCATTATCCAAACCATTTTTTCCTTCTTCTTGGAAAAGAATAAGACATATTAGCAGTTATCTTTCAGAATCATAGCCACTGATTTCCAATAGACTAAAATTCAATATACTTTATACTGCTGCTGCTTAGCCAAGTAAACTAAACTGAAATAACCACTGAACAAGAAAAATCATCTTTTTTTTCCCCTTCAGATTTCAAACTGTGTCGCTCTGTAGCAATAACAATATTTAAAATTACTGGTTAAAAAAAAGTTTTAAGGGTCCCTGAGTGGCGCAGTCAGCTGAGAGTCTTATTTTGGCCTGGGTCATGATCTCATGGTTCGCAGGTTCAAGCCCCACATAGGGCTCTGTGCCGACAGCTCAGAGCCTAGAGCCTGCTTTGGATTCTGTGTCTCCCTCTCTCCCTCTGCACCCCCCCCCCCCCCGCATGCTCTGTCTCTGTCTCAAAAATTAACATTAAAAAAATATTTTTTAAGTTTTAAAATATAGTAAAAAAAACTATTTGCTTAGTTAATAATGACAAATTAGAAGCATCGGCTTCTATAGCTATTTGATAAATAATAGCTCCTAATGGCCTGCAGTTAGGATTTTACTCACAAGCACCAAAAGCCTCATTAAAAATGATAAATTTAATATCAAGCTGCCCACAAGCTCGCAACTTCAAAGAGTGCCACTTTCTTGAGACCATCAAGATTACAAGACTTGTGTTCTTCACCATCATCCAAATAACACTGAAACCCATCTGATACTACGTTCAGGTTAATTTTTCCCCTCAAGGCTTCTTTTCTAGTATAGTGTGTATTATTATACTTTCACAAAGAACTGTATTAAAATTTTTTTCACAGATCAACTTTCAAAAACTGAACTGTACTGTTAAAAATTAAGAGCATTTCAAGTTCCATGGGGCGCCTGGGTGGCTTAGTCGGTTAAGCGTCCAACTTTCGCTTAGGTCATGATCTTGCGGTTCGTGGGTTCGTGGGTTCGGGCCCCGCGTCGGGCTCTGTGCTGACTGCCAGCTCGGAGCCTGGAGCCTGTTTCAGTCTGTGACTCCCTCTCTCTCTGACCCTCCCCTGCTCACGCTGTCTCTCTCTCCTAGAAATAAATAAAAACATTTAAAAAAAAAAAAAGAGCATTTCAAGTTCCTAATTCTTCCAACAAAAATATGAAGGTTGCTTTTTCTTCTCAACACACATACTAAGAGTATGTCATAGTGTGATGTCACATATATATACAGCTAAACCTACTCTAGCTGAGGCACTGATCGTTGAGATAAAGGTAGTCTTCCTCCCTTCATGCTGCCTTCTAAAGCTTTTGTCTGGAACTGTGTTCAAAACTTAATTTCTGGCCAAACCTTTTCTTCCCCTCACGTTCATCTCAGAAAATCTCACCACCATCTTTCTAGGTCCTCAAGCCAGGAACCCGGAGGTCGCCCTGACACCCTTCCTTTAACCTCCACTCCAATCTGTCATGACGTTGTCAATTCCCTTGCCACTCCCCCATCAAACTGGATGATACAGCTACCCCAGAGCCAGCTGCTATCATCTTCCCTTCTTTGCTGCCATCCTTGCCTTTCCCTAATCCATTCCTAACTGTTACTCTTAAAATCTAAAGCATATTACTCCTCTACTTCAAAATCTTCAATGACTGATTGTAACATCCTTAGTAAAACCCAAGTCTTTAATGTGTCCTGCAGGCCCCTGTATCATCTGCACTCTATCTCTCATCCTGCATGGTGTTGCTTGATTATTATACTCCTGCCACTTTGAATGTCTTTCATTTCTTTCAACATACTAAGTTCTTTCTTGCCTTCATATTCTTCTTTCTTCCAAGAAACGCTTTCCCTTTCTAGCTTCCTTTTTGTCTTGACTTAAAAATATCACTACCTGAGAGGTCTTCTCTGATCATACAATCCCAAACCCTCCCCACTTTTCTTTCACAGCATTCTTTTCTCTTCCTTTATTGAATTCATCATAAGTAATAATTTTACATTTGTTATTCACTTGTCCATGACCTGTTTCCACTATTAGACTGTAAATTCTACAAACGCAGGAATCATTTAATAAATTTATTATGCAATATAATAAATACCTAAATAAAGGAATCTCTTAATAAATCTGTTTAATGAATGAATGCATGTGAGTGATGGAGTTCAAAGAATAAATTATAGCTTAAAGTGGCTTTCTCTGGGTTTCCACTTAATCATCTGACCAGCTTTCCAACGGTTTCTACAAGGCCAGTGCTCTAAGTCCTGAGCTATTGAGCCAACTGCACCCAACTGTTTCTAAAAGGGAAGAACAAAAGGTGTTCCCACAAAATTAAAAGCAATAGAGGAAATGTCAGGAAGTTGTATGTGACATGTCAAATAAGTGAGACAAATTATAACACTACGGTCACGGGAAGGAGAAATCTCTAAGGGCTACAATGACAAAAGATGATCTTATCCACAGGGTGGAATCTGACCTGAGTATTCAGACTGGTAAAATTCAGGGGCAGGATGTATGGGAGTGAACCCCAAACAGGTAAAGAGAAACAAGTGTCAGAAGACAGTTATAAAACTGGAATGCAGCAACTTATACTCACAAAGTCAATAAGTGTAAAAAAGCTAAATCTTCTATCATGTAAATCAGAATATGGTCAAGACATGTTAATCATCTTAACACCACGACAGCTACAAAACATTTAAAAGGTTACAGTAAAATCAGTCTGTCTCCTCAGTGTTCATAAATCTCTTCTGATTCCAATTTTTGGCTTTCAAAGTTTTTCAAACATTTATGACAACAAGCTTTCATTATTAGTTTCATAATTCATTTTCAGCCTAACCAAATGCCTTAAGTTTCCATATTTCTACCAATGGTGTTTATTTCCCCAGTGTATATATTATTTCAGCCATACTTATTTTTCCTTTATACTTTGACCTCTCTAGGATTTCATTTTTGTCTTCTCTGTCAAAGTGTTTAGTTGACTGTTACTTTTACTATATTTGTATCAGGGATGAACACATCTAACCTCTCAGAATACCTAAAATGTTCACATGCACCAAAATTTTTATTTTACTATTGAAACTTCAATAGATTTTACTTCTAAGTCTGTAATTCTTCTTCAGTTCCTGCCTCTTAATTTTATACATTAAGCCCCTCCTTCAGTTCTATCTTGTTTCTATAGGTAGACTGCCAACGTCTAGTTCAATGTCTTATAGAAGGCATTCAGTTACATTAGAAAAGGGGTTTGGAGCTACAAGTTTCTAAAGATACTTCCAAGTTGAAAGTTCTATGACTTATATCATGGGCTTTTTTTTTTTCTTAAACAACACTGCTTTCTTATCTTTACTCATACCACCCACTTGAGCCTATTCTTTTAAAAATGTTTTCAGGTAAGGCCAACTATACCACTATTTGTTTCAAAACCTCTGCCTTTCCTTACACTTCAACCCAGCATAATTTTTATATTTCAGAGGAAGGACATAGCTCATGGATACTCAGAATCACAGAATTGTAAAACTTAAGAAAACTTAGGTTCACAGAGGTTAAGAAACTTGACTACAGCTACACAGCTAGTAAAGTGACAAAGCCTGATTCTCTCTGCTCCGAATTCCAAGTCAAGAAGGCTTACAATTTATTTTCATAATGCTATTTCTTATGTCCTTACTGTATCCCCTCCTAGTTAATCACAAGGTTTTTGTTTTTTAATTCTACAACACCCACTCTCCTAAACTATCCAGAATGACAAAGATATTGAATCAAATCTGGGAGACAATTACTTTTTTAATTTTTCTCCCAAAGCATTTCATGTCTGTATTATATGATCTGTGGTTTCAAGGACTCACTAAGGACGAGACCTGCTAACACCCTGGAGTACACTGTAACTACTTAATGGGAAAGGTCTAAGCAAGAGAAGCAGAGATAAAGTCTTGGAAGATACAAAATGCATGTTTAACTTGCTGAGAACAATAGATGTTTTTCAGTTAACAGGTATCTAGCCAGTATGTATCCTATGGAAGACTCGACTCTCAGCAAAAAGTCCCACTTAATTTCAAGTTCTGTAAATCTAACAGAAATGAAGAAACCCCATGTTCATCCTTTTGCACTGAAACCCCCTCGCCCAAAAAGACACACACTAGTGCACATGTACACACTCCTCCCTCTGCAATGTGGAATCCCCCCGCCCCCCAGGTAAGTTCACCTTCTGTACGTGAAAGTGTTTGTGGACCTAGCCATTCTTTTAAAAAGTACCTGTGCAATTATGTACAGTTTAGGTACAGTAACGTTACACAAGAGGAGCCCCTTTTTCCCCCCGGTTCAAGATGCTAGCTTGTTAAGTAGAACTGGAGTTTGAGATCAGAGAAAAGGGAGGAAAGTAGCATGCAAAACGGAGAAACTAAAAGGTGATAGTGATTTTATTAATGAAAATAAACTTTATTTAATACGGGACAATTGAAGTAGTTACGAGCATGTCACGTAATGGATACGAGTCACAGCAGTGTCAAGTCCCAGACTCCCAGGAAAAGTAACTGTGTAACACTGTTCATACCACAATTTAAGAAAATTTTTGTCTACTTTGTTCTGAAAAGTTTTATTTTTCTTAAAAAAAAAAAAAGCAAAACAGAACTAAAAAAGGAACAAACAGAAACCACTCTGAGCTGGCCACTGCGACGACAGACCAGTAAGACACCCAGGCTTTCCGGGTCATGCTTGGCTTTGGGATGCATGTCCGCGAAGACAGCCCTGGAACCACCCATCACGTCCCACACCCAGAGCCCAAGAAGGCGGCAGCGGCGGTGGGGTCCGGGCCCCGCTGCAGACGTGGAGAGAGGCCCGCGAGGCTGCCCCTCGGGGCGAAGGATCACGGGGAACGCAGTGCGGTCGTACCCCGGAGGCCAAGGGCCGGGGGCGCCCAGCGCTCGCGCGGGACGCCCTGTCATGAGTCACGGAGGCGAGAAAGCGGGCGGGCGGGGGAAGAGGCTGCAGGATGGAGGGAAGCCCGACCCTCGGGAGGGAAGCGGGCGGACCGGGAGGCCCCGACCTCGCGCGGGGCGGGGAAGCCGGGCCCGGCCCACCCTGCCCTCACCTCCGCCCGACGCAACAGGCGCGGCGGCCGGGTCCCGACCCCGGGGTCTGCGGGCAGGGGGGAGGAGGGGCGGGGGCAGCAGCCCGCAGCCATGACAGGCGCGGGGCGGGCCGCGGGCGGGCTGGGCCGCACGTGCGGGCAGCGCCCCCTCCCCGGCCTCCCCGCGCGCCCCGCCGTCCCCGGGCGCGGGCCCCTCACCTCCGGCGGCGGTCATGCGGCCCGGCCTGCCCCGACCCCCCCACCACCCCACCCTCCCCCTCCCCGGCCGAGCGGCGGCGGCGGCGGCACGTACTCACCGCCGCTCGCTGGCTCACGGGCTTCGCCATGACTGAGGCGCCCCCGCCGCCCCCCGCCTCGACCGAGACTGACACGCGCGGCTGGCCGGGCGGGGGCGGCCTCAGGCGACCACCCGGCTGACAGAACCCGCCCCCGTCTCTCCCCACCAGTTGAACAGCGACCGCTGCCCCGCGGTGCCCCCGGGCTTCCTCCCCACGCCTGGGGCGGCGGGTGGCAACGGCGGGCGGCGGCGGCACTTACCGGCGGCGCGGCCAGGCCCCCCTGTCAGCGCGGGGCCGGGAGGGAGAGGAGGGAGGAGTGAAGGGGCACCGCCTCCCCCGCGCCGCCACGCACCCGCCTGATTGGCCCAGTTCACTCCCCCAGCGCGACCCCACCAGCCCCTGCGAGCGGCACTCCGGCAGCACCGGCGCTCCATTTGCATATTTGTGCCCGCGCCGCTGATTGGCCGGGGCTCGGAGGGGCGGCCGTGACCGCGGCCGCTCCCGCCGTCGCTCCTGCCGCGTCGGGCGACCCGGGAGGGAGGATCCCTCTCGCCGCTCCGCTTCCCCCCGCGGTCCGGCCCGACCCGGGGCGGAGGACGGCGGGAGGCGGGGTCGCCGCCCCGCTCCAACATGGCCCCGCCGCGCCGCCGACCCAATCGCCGGTGCGGTTACTCCGGGAGCCCCGGGCGGCCTCGGGGCGGGGAAGCGTTGGGGCCGGGCGCCCTCTGGCCGGAGCGCGGGGCAGTGCAATGGCCCGGGCTCCCCTCGCCGCCCCGCCGCGGCCGCCACGTCAGGCCGCGCCCTCGCGACGGCCTCTCCCCTCCCCGCGGCCCCGCCGCCACGTCAGGCCCGGCGGGCACGCCCCGGCCGCGAGCTGACCAGTGGCGGGGTCGGCGCCGAGGTCACTCAGGCGCTGGGCATCTCTCCGTCAGCCCGGGGCCAACCGGGAACCGAGAGGCTTTTCTGAGCCTCCCTTTTTGAACGGCGTGGCTTGGGACCCGCGTCCTTCCCCCGCGCTGCCCCCGCCGTGACACACGCGCGTGCTGTAAAATCGGGCGCAGGGAGAGGGGCGCCGCGATGATGCAGCGATTCCGCCCAGGTGCTAAGCACCTGCCGTGGGGAGACCCAGCCCCAAGTCCCCACGTACCGAGCCGGCGAGCGCGCACCGCAAGGGGTGGGGAGCCGGGACTCACACCTCGTCTTCCCCGCGTTCAGGCCCACGTTCTGATTTGCACAGCGATGGACAGAGGGCGAGAAAGCACAAACAGAGAGGGGAGAGAAAAGGAAGAAAGAAAGGAGGCACAGACGGATACCGGTCTAGGAGTAGGTGGCCTACCAGAAAACCACTGGCCGCCAAAGTTGGGGGGACACCTCGGGTTCCCTCTCGCTCTGTCACTAATTAACTGTGTGACCTACATTAAATCATAACGTGTCCCAGAGCCGCGGTTTTCCCTTCTGTAAAACGAAGGGGCTGGGCAGAATTTTCCAAAAGCCTTCCAAGCCCTAAAATCCTGAGTCTCTTTCAGGCTCTGTGCTGGCTTTCATGCCTAATTAAAGCTTTAAAAGAAACACGACATATTAGAATGGGAGAGAGACAAAATAATGGGATGTTAGAACTTCAGTCTGGCTACCTTCTGTTTGTTCGAAACTGTTTACCGTTTCGAATC
The DNA here is from genome assembly GCF_003009895.1 of Hyaena hyaena. Lineage (NCBI taxonomy): Eukaryota > Metazoa > Chordata > Mammalia > Carnivora > Hyaenidae > Hyaena > Hyaena hyaena. Next base: position 2,358,778 of record NW_024080639.1, read on the forward strand.
CAGTGTGGGCGATATTCAGCGTTCACCTTACAGTTGACAGGATTCTCTTGAACTTCAGACTCCACAAAAGCAGCACAGAGCAATGTCACTGTGCTTGTTTATGCCTGACCGGAACGGAATGGCTGCGGTATACAGAGTGCTAGTTGCCAGGTAATTTCATTCTTTATATTCCCGCCCCCCCCCCCCTCCCGCAGGCCCGCCAGAGCGGATCAACACAAGTCTATTTAGCTCAGATACTGAAGGGGCTGCGAGGACACCCTGCTGAGGGAGAAGTTACAATTGCAGCTTTGATTCCCCTCAAGGATACTTAATAACAACCACATACAAGGCTAAGAATGCACAGGAACGTTCATTCCCGAGCTCCCTACACTACTGCTTATTTGAATACTGCTTTAGTTTGCAAAGTCAACCTGTTGAATGGAATTTAAGGCCAGGAACATATCATTTATCTGGGCTCAAGCAAGAAAAGAAGACATCTCATATCTTGTCTAAAACTTTGGCTACTTTTTGCAGAACTTTCCTCCCCAAGAAAACTCAGGTCTTCTTGAATCTGTGAAGGTTGCTTACATTCGGCGATTAAAAAGTATTATTATCAATATCATTGTTTTCTATTATGATCAATGGATGCCTTCAGAAGTATGCAGAGGGGCATCTTGATGTCGGCTCGGGTCATGACCTCACGGTTCGTGGGTTTAGCCCCGTGTTGGGCTCTGCGCCAACAGCACAGAGCCTGTTTAGGATTCTCTCTCCTCTCTCTGCCCCTCTCCTGCTCGTGCTCTCTCTCTCTCTTTCTCTTTCAAAATAAATATATTTTAAAATTTTTTAAAAAGATGTCCTTATGAAAACTGGCCTCTAGAAAGCTGTTATTTAAAACTTACATCTGTCTTTTTTATGTCTCGTTTCTTACTATAGACTGACATTTCTCATTTTCTACCTAACCACCTTCTTTCCTTTTTTTTTTTCCAAGTCCACCATGAACTTAGACACTGATAAATTTTCATTAGTTTAGATTCTCAGGTTTTGAGTCAAGGTCTTCTGTGGGATTCTCTTAAGCACATGAGTTTTTGCGACATTTATTTTGACTGTTCATAGAGTGGTTTTCACTTATTAAATTTTTAATGTTTACTTATTTTTTAGAGAGAGAGACAGTGCAAGCAGGGGAGGGGCAGAGAGCGAGGGAGACACAGAATCTGAAGCAGGCTCCAGGCTCTGAGCTGTCAGCATAGAGCCCAACACAGAGCTTGAACCCACAAACCATGAGATCATGCATGACCTGAGCTTAAAGAGTCAGACGCTTAACCAACTGAGCCACCCAGGTGCCCCTGTCTTCACTTATGTCTTAAATCTTAGTGGCATTCTTGCTAAGGAAGGTTTCTGAATATATGGACTCTGAAAACATTATTGCAAAGGATGGCTCTAAATCCCAGAATTAAGAGGCTAGATCAGTAAATATTATCCTCTGCAATTTAATTAATTAATTTTTAAAGTTTTATTTATTTAAGTAATCTCTACACCTCACATGGTGCTCAAACTCATGACCCTGAGATCAAGAGTCACATGCTCTTCTGACTGAGCCAGCCAGGTGCTCCTACCCCCTGCAATTTGAATGACTGAAAATCAGTATCATCAACAGCAAAATCTAGCAACCCTGGCCTGCGATTTCCATCAGGCAATGCAGTCTCCAGAGGCCGGTGGTGGCAATGCTCTTCGGGTCCCTCTATCTCACTCTAGAGTAAAAGTGGCTCCAGTCTTAGCCACTGCCTTTCAAACCAAACAGGTCTGTCCCCTGTTTGCAGACATGATGATTCAAGTCACCAGAAAGCCTGTGCTATGACAAAGACCAGTTCTTCACACTCTGAAGGAAACATTCTACCAGTGCTTCCAATAGGTACCAGGTACTGAAATGTAATCAGGCGTAGGCAGCGTTAAGGATTTACATTCATTATTTCATTTTACCTTCACAGCCAGTGTACGAGGAAGGGACTCTTTTTCCCCCTGTACAAATGGATAGGGTCCAAAGTCTTGCCCCTGATTACACAATCATTGAGTGGCAGAGACAGGATTCAAACTTAGAGCTGTCTGGTCCTCAAGCCTGTAACTCTTAACCATTACACTATATGCCTCCTTTCAGCCGTACTTTCCAATTCCACCTTTAGCAAGTAACCTGTTGGCAACGAATTTGGTATCTTAAAAGGGGGAATACCCCTATGGGCATTTAGGTTCAGGACACCAAAAAAGGAATATCCCAAAATATAGCCATCAGATGACATCTTCTGGCAAGTTTGAGGAATATGAACCAGTGCTCTGGTACCTGTTCACTTTTAGGGGAAACTGAGGTACTCAAAACCTAAAACTCACCTCTTAACTGTTAGAATGGCTATTATCAAAAAGACACGAAGTAAGCGTTGGGAGAATATGGAGGAAAGGGAACCCTTGTGCACTGTGGATGGAAATGTAAATTGGTGCAGCTGCTAAGAAAACAGGATGGAGGTTCCTCAAAAATTAAAAATAGAACTACCAAATGATCCAGCAATTCTTCTTCTGGGTTTTTATCTGAAGAAAACAAAACCCCAATCTGAAAAGATACACACTGCCACCCCTTGTTCATTGCAGCATTATTTATAATAGCCAAGACATGGCAACAACCTACTTTTTAAAAGTTTGTTTGTTTAAGTAATCTTTACACTCAACATGGGGCTCGAACTCATGACACCAAGATCAAGAGCCACATGCTCTTCTGACTGAGCCAGCCATGGGCCCTACCCCAAGTATTTATTAATGAAGAAACAGATAAAGGCAACGTGGGATGTATATATACAATTGAATATTATTCAACCATAAAAAGAAATTGCTATTAACAACAGTGATGGACCTTAAGGCTATTGGACTAAGTGAAGTCAGTCAGACCAAGAAAGATAAATACCATATGATCTCATTTATGTATTAAATACAAAAACACCCAAAAAACCCAACCACCCTCACAGATGCAGAAAACAGATTAGTGGTTTCCAGAGGAGAGGGTAGTGGGGGGTGGGGGGGAATGGGTGAAGGGGGCCAAAAAATACAAACGTCCAGTTACAAAATAAGCCAGGGGTATGTAATATACAGCATGGTAACTACAGTTAAAGATACTACAGTTAATGATATGCATATTGCATATCTGAAAGTTGCTAAGAGAATAAATCTTAAAAGTCTGCATCTCAAGGGGGAAAATTTTTGTAATTACGTATGGTGATGGATGTTAACTAGACTTATTGTGGGGATCATTTCTCAGTAGATACAAATATCAAATCATTATGTTGTAGACCTGAAACTAGTGTATGTCAATTATACCTCAAGAAATTTTTACAAGGCCTACAACTGCAAAACTAAGGATTAGACCCTACCTCAGTGAGACCTGCAAGAGGGATGCCCACAGAATCGTCAAAACATCCTTGAAAAAAAAAAAAAAACTATAACAAAGACTGAAGTGAATATAACGCTACATGTTAACTACACTAGATTTAAGATTAAAAAAAAAAAAAAATTCCTTTAGGACTCCTGGCTGGCTCAGTCAGTAGAGCATATGACTCTTGATCTCAGAGTTATGAGTTCAAGCCTCACGCTGAGGACAGAGGTTACTTTAAAAAAATAATAATGATGGGGCGCCTGGGTGGCTTAGTCGGTTAAGTGTCCGACTTTCGCTTAGGTCATGATCTCGCGGTTCGTGGGTTCGAGCCCCGCGTCGGGCTCTGTGCTGACTGCCAGCTCAAAGCCTGGAGCTGTTTCAGTCTGTGACTCCCTCTCTCTCTGACCCTCCCCTGATCACACTGTCTCTCTCTCTCTCTCCTAGAAATAAATAAAACATTAAAAAATAATAATAATAATAATGATAATTTAATTTTTTAAATCCTTCAAAAAAAAAAAAAAGAGTTGAAGGACTCACACTTCCTGATTTCAAAACTTACTACAATACTACAGTAATCCAGACTGGGCAGTGCTGGCCCAAGGATAGATCTCTATAGATAATGGACTAGAATTGAGAGTCCAGAAATAAACTTTTACATTTATGGTCAATTTATTTTCCATAAGAGTCTAAGACATGTAAATTGAGAAAGACCACTGGATATACAAATGGGAGACAATGAAGCTGGACCCCTACCTTACACTATACAGAGAAAATAAATCAAAAGGGATCACAGACCTAAATGTAAAAGATAAAACTATAGAACACTAAGAAGAAAACATAGGCAATGGTTTTGGGTCAGGCAGTGGTTTCTTATATAGTGGATGACACCACAGTATAAGCAACAAAAGGAAATAGGGATACAGTGGGCCTCATTAAAAGGTTTTGTACAAGCAACCAAAGAAAAAATAGATACATTGATCATCAACCTAGAAAAACTCTTCTGAGTCAAAGGACACCATTTAGAAAGTGAAAAGATACCCACAGGATGAGAGAAAATATTTGCAACTCGTACATCTGATAGAGATCAAGTATCTAGAACATATGAAGACTTCTTACAACTCAACAATAAAAAAATAAATAACCCCATTGAAAAAATAGTCAAAGTATTTTTGAATACTTTGTTTTTTTAAAAAAATTTTATATTTATTTATTTTTGAGACAGAGAGAAGCAGAGCATGAGTGGGAGAGGGGCAGAGAGAGAGAGGAAGACACACCGAAGCAGGCTCCAGGCTCTGAGTTGTCAGCACAGAGCCCGACGCGGGGCTCAAACCCACGAGTGGTGAGATCATGACCTGAGCCGAAGTCAGCCGCTCAACCGACTGGGTCACCCAGGCACCCCTTGAATACTTTGAACAGACATTTCTCCAAGGAAGGTAAACAAACAGCCAATATGCACATGAAAAGATGCACATCATCATTAGTTATTATGTAAGTGTAACTCAAAATCACAATGAGATACTACTTCACATCCATTAGGATGGCTCTAATAAGAAAGACAGGCAACAATAAGTGTTGATGAAAATGCGAAGAAACTGGAACCCTCACACATTGCTAGCGGAAATGTAAAATGGTGCAGCTATAAAAAGTTAAACAGTTAAGTGACCCAGCAACCCTCCACCAATGAAATCACACAAAAACTTGCCCACAAATGTTCACAGCAGCATTATTCATCATAGCCCCCCAATGGAAACAAACCATACGTCCATCAACTGATGGGGAGATAAACAAAAATGGTCTATCCACAGCACTGGAATATTATTCAGCCATTAAAAGGATTAAGTACTGATACATGCTACAACATGGCTGAACCTTGAAAACATGCAGAGTGATAAAAGCTACATACAGAAGACGACATATTGTATAATGCCATTTATATGAAATGTCCCTGATGAGCAAATCTCTAACGACAGAAAGTAGATTAGTAGTTGCCTAGAGCTGAGTTAGGGGGAAGGGGATGAAGAATGGAGAGTGGCTGCTAATAATATTTTGGGGAGGGTGATGAAAATCCTCTAAAATTAGTTTGTGGTGATGGTCGCACAAGTCTGTGGGATGCACAAGATACCAACGAAGTGTGGATTTTATGGTAAGTGAATACTATCTCAATAGAGCTGTTTATAAAAAGTGATGTCTAGCCACCAACTTCCAACTTCATTATAGTATCATATACATTAAGTCCAACAGATATATCCAGCAGATATATTTTAATAATACTTATTAAATTAGTTAAGCAGCAAATCATTTTATTTTTAAATTAATTTATTGATTTTTGAGAGAGAGAGAAAGTGTGTGTGCAAGCCGGGGAGGGGCAGAGAGAGGAGAGAGAGAATCCCAAGCAGGCTGCACCCTGTCAGTGCAGAGCCTGACATGGGGCTCGATCCCACAGGCCGTGTGATCATGACCTGAAACGTTATCAAGAGTCAGATGCTTAACCGGCTGAGCTACCAGGCGCCCCAGCAAATAATTTTTTAAAATCTGAAGACTGCGGTTATTTCTCATATTGAGCTTGCCAGTTTTGTCACTTTGGTATAATTTATTTATATGCATTTAAATAGCTACACCATATATGTGTATAGGGTTGGGTGCAGTGTCAATTATGGAAGGGATTACTGTCTCCATATAAATAATAAATTATTAATAATAAATACCTCATATAATAAATATGGACAAATGTGTGTATAAAATATCTTCCCACTCATCTTTATTGATGTTCACTTACAGCTTGAGGCACTAAGAAAATGTCCTTTCACAGACCAGTGATAAGCACTTACAAATGTTCAGGTATGCTTTTTTGACCTTTTACACATTTTACGAAGGTTTATAATTTAAATGATTTATGCCCCATTATATTATAGAATATAACATAATTTCCATCTTTTTGCAGTAACGAATAGTAGCTTGAAGAGCTCAGGCCCTTTACCAGTCTAGGAAAAGAATTTGAAAGGAACTTTGGTTGGTTCCACAGTGAGTGAAAACTAACTTCACATTATCCTCTGGGAGTTGTGAAATCCCCTTAACTCAGTAAAGAACAGAGGTTCTTTTTAGGACAGGACTGAAGGGCATCACTAAAGAGCTCTTTAACCTTCTTTTTCAGGCTCTTGTTCAAGCAGATAGAAAAGAAGGCAAGGAAAGCTTTCAGCTGTAGCTTAAAGTACCTCAAAGATCATTTGAAAGTGTGTTCAGCACTGTTTTCAAATCTAGAGGCTGCTGATAATAACAATATCCAGAGGATGTGTTCAGCCAGGTAGCTGTCCTTCAGACTCTTACTCTTGGGCCTAGTTAATCAGGGACAGATCTCGGAGCTTCTTTGTTTTATCTAGTTGATCTCCTGCGTTTAGCCTGGAATATCCTTGAAAGCATGATCCTGCTTGACGGTTCAAATCTTCCCACTTCTTCTTTTACAAATAGTTGCTTGTCCTCGTGTTAAAAGGTCTTCAGGGGGAAAAAAAAAGTTTTGCTGTTTTCCTTGATAAGATATTACCGCTCATCCTTGGGCACCTCCTTCCCTCTCTCTGTTCATCTGCTGTTTTCGTGTCATGTAAGCAGTTCTGGAGAAGTTACTTCCAAACCAAGTTTGGAGGGATCAAATGCATGTAGTGTGGCTGCTACTTGCAAAATGAATTCATTCAACCAATATTTGAAGAGTATCCATGAAGGGTTAGATGCTGGGAAAACAATGAGCAAGACAGATGTGGTCCTTTGGCCTCATGGCCAATGATTTTGCCACACGAATACCCCCTAATTAATTATTTTTATTAACTGTGGTAATACGTAACCTTCATTTCCAGGTACTGTAATTGCCGTACTTCACAAACCACGTATGATCTATATACTACGTAACGTGAGAATTGATGAAAACCATAGACATATACATTTCTAATCAACTGGCTTGTTTTATAGGCATTATGGGCATTTTATTTCAAGAAGAAACCCATCCTGATGCAGTTTAAATCCATCTTGTCTTGTTTAAGCCTCAAAAAAGAGAAAACTGTCCCAGGTTTCCTCTGAATATTTCTTGACTTGTTTTTCCTCCTTAGTAGTGGCCATGACTATTATTCAGTCCCCTCTTTCCATGATCCCATCGGCTAAGTTTCACACTCTTACTTATGGCATGGGAAGAACGTATATTACTGTTAGAAATAAAAGAAATCCTTTAACAATTACCATAGGCGGTTTTTTTTTTTCTTTCAATAATCGGGTGCCACGTCGGGCTCTGTGTTGACAGCCAGCTCAGAGCCTGGTGCCTGTTTCGGATTCTGTGTCTCCCTCTCTCTCTGACCCTACCCTGCTCACGCCGTCTCTCTCTCTCCCTCTCAGAAATAAATAAAACATTTAAAAAAAAGATAAAAAAATAATTGGGTTTTTCCTTGCCTCATAAGAATTTAAGAAGGGGTATCTTTCTCATTAAAATAATCTTTTAAAGCACTCCTATTTTACCCAGACATCATTATGATCTCTTATGCTAAAGCATTTGGAAGTTATTGGAATTCTTGGATGTTCTTGCTGAGGATATATATTAATTATAGTTGTTTTCTTTGCACTGAACCCCATGGTTTGTTTTATAGAGGATGAGTAACAATATGCCAACCAGAAAAATTAATTCCAGGTTATGTGAGTGAAAAAAAAATTTAAATTTAATAGGCGAAGGACCTCAGAAAGTTTTGCTAAAAATAAGTATCGGGGTGCCTGGCTGGCTCAGTTGGAAAAGCATGTGACTCTTGATCTCGGGGTTGTGTTTGAACCCCATGATGGGTGTAGGGACTACAAAAAAAAAAAGCTTTAAAAATAAATCAGTATAGGGGCGCCTGGGTGGCTCAGTCGATTAAGCGTCCAACTTCGGCTCAGGTCACGATCTCACCGTTCATGGGTTCGAGCCCCGCGTCGGGCTCTGTGCTGACAGTTAGCTCAGAGCCTGGAGCCTGTTTCCGATTCTGCATCTCCCTCTCTCTCTGACCCTCCCCTGCTCATGCTGGATCTCTCTCTCTCAGAAATAAATAAAACATTAAAAAATTTTTTAAAAAATAAATCAGTATAGCTTTTTTTCTCTGGTTGCCATGAGATGTTAAGCAGTTAGTGAGCCTGCACAGTTTAAGTAGAAGTCTTGTGTGAAAACAAAGAAGGGAGCTGGGTCAGCATTTCTTCAAAACAAGAGATTCACAGAAACATTTAGGGTCTCCTACAGGCACATAGCCGATGGCTCTGACCTTAGACATATCTGCCAAACGTTCTCCCTTCCAGAAAGTTTAGTTGGGTGGAGGCCTCCAAAGCAGTGTGTCAGAGAAGTGAATGAGTTCGAAAATGAGGCCAGTTCTGCCCCGCCGATAGGCTGCAAAGTGATGGTTAGCAACAAGATAAAAGACTAAAGAATGAGGCCAAATCCTCTGGATATCAAATGTTTATTTGCATTTTTTTTTCCTTTTCATAGCTTATCTTGGTGCCATGTAGGACTGCCGAATTTTTTCTCACCGTCAGCAATTTTTGGCTAATGCCACCGAGCCTTCTTTGTCCAGCACACAGGACCCTGGCTCGAGCAGGGTACTTCCCTTTGTGCATCCTTGGCAGAGCGTGTCCTATTTGGCAAGAGCTCAGTGAGTGATCCGTGTGAACTATAAGAAATGTCAGGCTGGCACTTGCTCGCTATCTGCCACTCCTCTTTCTAGATAAAGGAAGGGGATAGCAGTCTTTTCTGTTCTCAGACACACCACCCTCCTTGTCTCCGGACCTTTTCAGCCTCTAGTCCCTCTGCCTGATCGTTGGCTCCAAAGCACTGTGGCTCCTTCGAGTCTTGCAAAAAGGGCTTATCGGAGAGGCCTCCCTTGACCCCTAATCGTCTGTCTCCTTCACATGCTTCGCAGTCCTGGCTGTGTGTTTACCATCTGTCTCCGCCCACTAGAAAGAAAGTGTCTGTTGCCAGAGATGGGCTGTCTTGTTCCTGGAAGTTCTCCCAGCCCCTAGAGCACAGGTGCTCAATAAATGCGTATTTTATACTGAACTGTTCACCAGACATACCTGTAGTGTTCTGGCAGAACAAACTGCTGTCCCCTAGGATTATCCCCCCTGGTTTTGCAAGGCCCTGGAAACCTCCAGCAGAGATTCTCAAACCTCAGTGCGTATTAGAGTCACCTGGGAAGCTTAAACATTACCTTTGCTCAGACCCTGCCCTGACTGAGGGGTGATGAGTCTCAGGCATTAGCATGTTGGAGAGGCTCTCTGTGTAATTTACTCGTGTAGCCAAGGTAGCAGAGTGCTGCTCTCAGGGACAGGGAACGGAATGCTTGCCTGACTACCAAGTTCTCATGCTCTAGGTGAGCCCTTCCGGGGTCACCTCTGTCTAGGGCAACCCAAAGCGTTCTTCAGACTGCTCCTGCGCCTTCTAAATATCTGCTTCATTATCACAGAGGGGCAGAACTGGGCACAAACCATTTGAAAAATTCGCCTCTAAGGAAAGAGAAAAGGCATCCAAGTAACCTAGGATCTGTTAATATTGGCTCTGAAAACCTCCAAGCGAAGGGAGCAAGGTACAGAGCCCTTTTCCTTTCTAAAAGAAACATACATACACAGACCTCTTTGCTTAGCCATGGAAGTCAGAGGCAATCAATCAATCAATCAATCAATCATCTGAGCTGCAAAGCAAACAAAAAACAGTGCTGCCAGAAGTGGGCAGGATCCAAATTCCATTCCCAGGTAGTAGTGGGCTCAAAAACACTTGCCCATATTTTTGGGGCACCTGGGTGGCTTAGTTGATTGAGTGTCTGACTCCTGATTTCAGCTTAGGTCAGGATCTCACAGTTTGTAAGATTGCTTGGGATTCTCTGTCCCTCTCTCTCTCTCTCTGCCCCTCCCCTGTTCATGGTTTCTCTCTCTCTCTCTCAAAATAAATAAATAAACATTAAGAAACCTTAAGGAAAAAAAAAACACTTGCCCATACTTTTTATTATGGCAAACTCTAAACTTTCAGGCCTTACTTCTAACTGGGACCTCTACTTTTTTTAACGGAAAAACGACAGTTATTCGTGTTTTTCTCAAGCCATGCAATTAATAAACTGGCTTTTTTCCTTTCCTTTTCAAAATCACCGTCAGAGATGTTAACAAAAACTAGGTTGATCCCAAAAGTCCACTGGTTTCCCCTCCAGACAGAAAAGCCAATGACTATAATAAATGGGGAGGACAAAGGATTCATGGTGGAAATATCCGAGTTACAGTCCAGGGGCTTCCGCCTGCCAACTGAATGAATGATCAGCAACTTTTCTTGCCTGTGAAATGAGAATCATAACACCTCTGCTGCCTGTTTTGCATTGTTGTTTTGTTTTGTTTTGTTTTTACAATGTCCACAAATTGTGAGAATGTTACAGCGTGCAAATGAAAATTACTGGTCTTCTGTCTTGTAGGTGAGCTTTTAAGGAAGAAAAAAAAAAAAAACAATTCCAGTGGTTACAGTAATTAGAAACACTGATCTAGGTGGGGCGCCTGGGTGGCTTAGTCGGTTAAGCGGCCGACTTTCGCTTGGGTCATGATCTCGCGGCTCGTGGGTTCGAGCCCCGCGTCGGGCTCTGTGCTGACTGCCGGCTCAGAGCCTGGAGCCTGTTTCAGTCTGTGACTCCCTCTCTCTCTGACCCTCCCCTGCTCACGCTGTCTCTCTCTCTCTCTCCTAGAAATAAATAAAACATTAAAAAAAAAATTAAAAAAAAAAAAGAAACACTGATCTAGGATATACTATGTGCCCAGCAAAGTGCTTAACAAAAACAAAAACAAACAAACAAACAAAAACCTATCCACAATCAACGCTTGCCTTGGGCCACACGCTTGGTATACACCCACCACTAGGGAAACTGAATCCATTAGACCAGAACAGTAGGTAGATCAACAAACAGGGAAGGCAATTTCCTTTGCGGGAGAAATTCAGCTCAGCCAAGTGCAGAAATAACACTGAAAAATCCACTTATTCATCTCCAAAAGTCTATTTCCACCCCAGGACCTAAAGTTCTCTCATTTCCCAATGACGATGTCCAGACCATGGAAGGGACTATTTAAATTGAGAGACCCTCCTATCAGTCAAGACTAGGGCAACAAACTTGAATAGTGTGAGTTCAGCAAGCTTCCATTCAAGGTTTTGGGGTAGATCACGGGTTCTGGAAAGTTGAAAATTGACAGCAGTTTTGCAGTTGACTCGAGGACAGCTTAAAACAGCAGAACTTGTGCCTCCTAACTTCTCAAAGCTGGAAACAACCTTAGACTGTCCTGGCTGAGAATATGCTGGGATGGGTATGGGTTGAAAACCTATGTGATCCAGATAGGCCTTTAACCTCACCCAGCCTTAGTTTCCTTATCTGTCAATAAAACAGACACAAAAATACCTCCTCTGCAGGGTTAATCATCTGAAGCTCAGAGCTGATATATATAAAGTCAGCACATATTAGATTATCAATAAATTCCAGCTAATTTTTAAAAGTCAGTTGAGTGAGGGGCATCTAGGTGGCTTAGTTGGTTGGGAGCCCCACATCAGTTCAGGTCATGTCTCATGGTTCATGGGTTCAAGCCCCACATTGGGCTCTGTGCTGACAGCTCAGAGCCTGGGGCCTGCTTCGGATTCTGTGTCCCCCTCTCTCTCTGCCCCTCCCCCACTCACGCCCTGTCTCTCCGTCTCTCAAAAATGAATAAACGTTAAAAAAATAATAAAAGTCAGATGAGTGATTTTCTGGGGCACTTGGGTGGCTTAGTCGGTTAGGCATCCAATTTCAACTCAGGTCATGATCTTGTGGTTTGTGGGTTCAAGCCCCGTATCAGACTCTGTGCTGACAGCTCAGACAGAGCCTGGAGCCTACTTCAGATTCTGTGACTTCCCCTCTCTCTGCCCCTCCCCTGCTCATGCTTTCTCTCTCAAAAATAAACAAACATTAAAAAAATAACTTATCAGATCCTGTGAACCAGGAAAAGTTTTTTTAGTAGCAAATATGATCAAGGCAGTATCACAAAAAGAATGCATCTGTTCACCAAAACAAAGAAAGACCATCCCCTCAAACAAGCTGTCAGACTGGGTAATGTCAGAATCCCCCCCAATATCTGTCGGCTGCTTGTCGATTTGATTGATGCCTGAGGTTGGGGCCAGCAGCAGCAATTGTACCCAGACAGGCAGTGGACGGAAGGCAGGCTCAGCTGCACGCCTCGCAGTCTGCCAACCTCTACTTCCTCTACCAGTAACCCTTATCCCAGGGCTGATAAACTCATCTGGTGATTTTGAAACTTTTTTGAAAGCGGGAAAACTCTTTCTTCAAGAAATTGAAATGGGGCAGAATTTCCAGATGTAAAACACAGAAAAGCAGAAGCCCCAAAGAGAAACCAGAACAAAGGCTGAGCTGTCTTACTGCGCTACTGGGGATACTCCGCCCTTCCCCACCCCTCTGAGGCATCTCTGGAGTCTTCCTAGGCTGGGAGGGGCACATTTTGAAAACCCTCAAATCCAGCCTCTCACTCGCCAGGAAGAAATTGAACGTGGAGGGGCTGAGCCCTACCGAAGGCTGCACAGTGGGTTTGTGAGACGGCCAATACTAAGGCCTAGGCCGGTGGCTTCTCGGTTCAACCTTTATCTCCCCGTCTGCCGGCACTAGTCAGATGTTACTCGTTTTCCCCAAATCACGCACTGGTTAAACAGATGAGTCGGAACCTTGGTAAAGCGGCCAACTGGGCAGAGGTCAACCCCCTAAATTAATTTACCTTCTCATACTGTCAGGTTGGTCAGATGTCCCTCCTTTGCCCACCTTTCCTATCGTGTTCCACGATGTACCAAAGGTGTCCGTTTCTATCAGAGGGCATAACTGGCCTGCATGGTGTATCCAACTACCTTGAATTAGTTGCCAACATTGAAAACTCAGGCCTTGTCCAAAAATTTGGATTTCCACCTGCTATTGAAAATGAAAAGTTCTAGGGGCGCCTGGGTGGCTTAGTCGGTTAAGCGTCCGACTTTCGCTTAGGTCATGATCTCGCAGCTCGTGGGTTCGTGCCCCGCGTCGGGCTCTGTGCTGACTGCCAGCTCAGAGCCTGGAGCCTGTTTCAGAGTCTGTGACTCCCTCTCTCTCTGACCCTCCCCTGCTCACACTGTCTCTCTCTCTCTCTCTCCTAGAAATAAATAAAACATTTAAAAAATTAAAAAAAAAAAAAGAAAGAAAGAAAATGAAAAGTTCTAGCAACATTGAGTGTTCAGACTCCATTGGTAACAACCCCAGGGGCTCAGCAGGGGGAGGCATGCACCTTCCTACCTGTCCCAGTCCCCGCCCCCACCCCCCACCCCGGTCCACACCTGCTGTGGCCACTGGTGTCTGCTCCGTATAGGCATCTGACTTTGTGACCCATGGTCTAAACCTTGTGTCTACAGAAGCATTTTTGAGAATTGACCTTACAGGAGCCACAGTGAACCGAGATACAGATACAGAGGGCCATCTAATTTCAAAAGACAAGGTGGATGTCATCATAAATAATGCTGCTTTCCTGCACCGATTAAAGAGGAAACTTTCACAGTTTTCCTGACTCATTTATTTCCTGAGGGCTGTGAAATTAACCAGAGACTAATAGTGTTACAAGTCCCTGAACTGCTTTCCTGTGTGTCCCGAGTTATATATAGCACAACCCCAGACACTCCAAGTCCCTCCAGAGATGCATTCTTTTTTTTTTTTTATGTTTATTTATTTTTGAGAGGGGGGAAGAGGCAGAGAGAGAGACAGAGAAAGAGAGAGATACGCAGACATGGAATTTGAAGCAGGCTCCAGGCTCTAAGCGATCAGCACACAGACCCATGTGGGGCTCGAACCCAGTAACTGTGAGATCATGACCTGAGCCAATGTTGGATGCTTAACAGACTGAGTCCCCCAGGCGTTCCAGGAGATGCATTATTAAACCACACATCAGCCTCTTCCTGCATCCCAGGGCACCTCACTCACACTACGTGAGAAGGAGCTGAGGGCCCCAGGATGAGGCCATGCAGCCGCAGGGAGGAGAAAGGAGAGTGGTTCCATTCTGGCCTCCAGCCTGGCAATCCAGGCTCTCCCAGCAGGCTCCTCCTTTCACACTTCCCCAAATCTGTTCCCTTCACACACACCTCCTCTCTTCCCATCATCTAACTCTCCTTCCTCCTTAGAATTTACAAAAGCATCTTGTAAACAAATTCACAGGGAGCTTTCAATAGTTGATAGCTGTGTATTTTTATTTTAGCATTTTAACATGAAAGTATGGACGACCAACAATAGAATTCTAAGGAGTGTGATTAGTAGGTGAAAAGAAAATTTGGAGATTTAAAAGGTCTTATCCTCAAATTACTGCCAAAAGCTTCATTTACTTTACCCCAAGGGCCACCGCTATATCAGTCTCCCTCCTCCATGACTTTGTTCAAATGGTACTTTCTCAAGGAGGCTTTCGCTAACCACCTTAAATGAAAATTGTGACCCTCCAGGGGCACCTGGGTGGCTCAGTTGGTTACAAACTCACGGCTTGTGAAATCGAGCATTGAGTATGGAGCCTGCTTGGGATTCTGTCTCTTCCTCTCCCTCTGCCTCCCCCCGNAGCATTGAGTATGGAGCCTGCTTGGGATTCTGTCTCTTCCTCTCCCTCTGCCTCCCCCCGGCTCTCTCTCTCTCTCTCTCTCTCTCTCTCTCTCCAAAAAAAAAAACTGTGACCTTGTTTCCTCTACACCACACTCCCTAGTGGATTCCCTGCTTTATTCTCTTCCATATCACGTAGCACACGACGATAGACTTATTATGTTCTACTTGCTTTTTCCCTCTATGTTCAGTAGAGTATAAGCTCCATGGGATAACGACTTCTGTGTGTCCTTACCCCTGTGGTGCCATGGCCGTGCCTGGTCCTTAGCAGACACTCACTGAAGGCCTGGTAAGTAAGCGAATCTGTTGGGCCCAAGCCCCAGGGCGACAACTACTTCAACAGTTAATGGACACAAAGTAGCATTTTTTGATGATGAGAGTGACTACAGATTTAAAAGCTGGAAGGGACCTCAAAAGTTTTCCCTTTACGTACATATATTTTGGAATGAACATACATTTCCTTTCCTCAATATTTTTAAACATGAAATACAGTCTTCTTCTTCTTCTTCTTCCTCCTCTTCTTTTTTTAAATCTAGAATAGATCTGAAGTCGCCCATCTGGGAAGCAGGACACTGAATGAGATGGCTTCCCCCACCCCACCCCCCATAATGCTACAGTATAACCACAGCATATGTAAGGTGTAGGGTGTGGTGGTGGTGGTGGTGTGTATACGTAGTATAGCAGGTCCATCTCTAACTAGATTCTGAGCCTCTCTTCTTCTCCTCTGAGCAAACAATGATGGAGTTCAGTCCTTTATCTGAAATGTGTCCTGTAAACACATGCAATAAGACCTCATTTGAAAACAAAGCAGAAGATGTTCCTGGCTACTTAACTCCATAGCGCCGCCTTCTTGCTGTCCTTTGGGAAAGAGCTGTGCATTGTGTTTATTCATTGGTATTTTTACCGTTTTGCTGTGCTTCTTGGAATTCCTCAAACAGCACATTTGGGAAACTTGGATTTATTGCCCAAACACAAACATTATGAAACCTGAACTTCTGGTTCAAGTGTTCTAACCCGGCACCAAGGTCAGAACACAAGTGGACTGCCGGATCCTGGACCAGTTTGGATTGACAGTGACAAAGTGCATGTGCTAGCCGGACCGAACGAACAGGCTGAGGTGCTGAGCAGAGGTGGGCTCAGGAGAACACTGAGAAACGCGCCATTTCAGCACAATACGATAGATAATCTATTGAGAAAAGTTTTTATCACCTATGTGACCAGAGGTATCACCAGTGAAAATGTTAAGGCCCGGAGAAGGTAAGATTAAGTTACCAATCCCCCAGCTCAAAGGAGTGTAGCACAGAGATGAGAAAATGACCTACCTTCTAAGCACCTGAACTGATGGAACTCCCCAAACATAATCTCACAGATTTTCAATTCTGGTCTTTACTACAAGTTACAAACTATCCTGAAGAATAACAAAGGTCATTCGTTGTAGGACGGGGCAGCAATAACACAGGTTTGAAAATAACCTCAGTGGCCATCTTGGAGGCCTGGTTAACCAAATTAAGGGAACACCCATGCAATGGAATACAATAAAATCTTTTTTAAAAAAAGGAGAACCCTCCTTATGATCTGAATTGGTTATTTCAAATGAGAAAACCAAAGTCTAGAATAATAAAGTATGGGGTGGGCGGGGTGTGGAGGGGCAAAACAAGAGTACATGCATATAACTCTATGTTCTTTCAATTAAAAAAAAAAAAATCTAAGTAGGCTCCATACCCTACAGGGGGCTTGAACTCATGACCCCGAGACCAAGAGTTGTGTGCTATATGGACTGAGCCAGCCAGGCGCCCCACAACTATATTTCCTTGTGTCCATATGACATTTCTTTGGACAGGTATGTAAAACTGAAGCACTGGCTTCTAGAAAAGGGCTCAGCACAATGGGGAACAAGGTTTAGGGGAGATCCCTCACTGTATATCCTGTGGAATTTTGAGTCAAACAAATGTAATTCCTTCTCAAAATTGATAAAATCAGTATTTTAAAAGAAAAGTTCCTGAATGAGATTTTAAAAATTCAGCTCTGCTTAATCTAAGGGCGATGGAAAAGAGAGCTCATGGTACCATTCTTGGACCATTCCTGTAGCTTTGAAAGTTTTTCAAAATAAGATTACAAAAAATGAAAACACACACATACACACACCCCAAACCAAACCCCACCATGATCCTCTGCTCTGGGGTAATAACGTTGGATGTCTCCGGCTGCAGGCTGTCAAGGAAGGGGAAATGCCAATGAACCATGAGATGGAGCCCCACATCGGCCTCTCTGCTGTCCCTCTCCCTCTCTGACCCATCCCAGCTTGTGTGTGTGCTCTCTCTCTCTCTCAAAAATAAATTAAAACATTTTAAAATTAAAAAAAGAAAGAGAGAGTCAGATACAGGCTTCTTAACTGAAACTGGCCAACTCCTCCTTGTGTTGGCTAAATACATGGGGGAAAAAAGAAAATGTCACATCAACCCATTACTTCCATGCTTTGGCAACAGAGCAGGTAAAATGCCAAACATGTAGGAAAGGACTTATATGCAGGCAGAGGTTAGAGTTTGGAAAAATTCTCTTCATGGACCCCAGGGAAGAGGGGGAACCCTTGAGGGCTCATATCGAACAGGGAAGGTACTTCCTCTGTGAGGGCTTAGCATGAGTTGATGTACAATGTAGTGGTTTATAATGGAGGAAAGCTTGAGTGAGAATGAAGGAACATGGATTAAGAGTCAACATATTTGTGTTTCATTCCTGACCCTACCTCAACAATTATCATATGACCTTGTAGTTTCCTTTAGAAAATAGAATCATGATCACTGCCTCACCTACCTTCCTGGGCAGTAGTGAGGACCAAAAGATAAAAAAGAAAAAGAAAAAGAAAAAAAGAATACAAAGTAATTTTAAAACTGCAAGGCACTAGAAACAAGTGTTGGGTTAATAAATATGAGACAAAATATCTTTTGATGGTTATTATGAAGTTTTCAGAGGGGCAAATGTGGTCTTCAGGGTCTGACATATCAGAATGTTCCAGTCCTAACCCTTCATCTGCTGTATGACCTGGGGCAACCCCAGGAGCCTCTCTGAGCCATAGTTTTTTCATTGCAGAATAGGGTCAACACTGCCTACTTAACAAGAGGCTATGAAAATTAAGTGGAGCAACCTGTACAAAATGCTGGGTACACAGAGAGCTCACAAGCATGCACTCGCATCCCCTGTGTAATGAATTATGGTCTCAAAGGACTCTTTATTCATTGACTGACTTCATTCATCAAACTGTGTTATCTGCTCAGTTTTTCTATAAATCTAAAACTGTTCTAAAAAGCAAAGTCTGTGGACACCTGGGTGGCTCAGTCGGTTGAGCATCAGACTTCAGCTTGGATCATGATCTCACGCTTTGTGGGTTCGAGCCCTGCATCAGGATCTGTGCTGACAGCTCGGGGGTTGGGGCCTGCTTTGGATTCTGGGTCTCCCTCTCTCTGTCTCTCCCCCCCGACCTCTGTCTCTCTCTCTCAATAATAAACATTAAAAAATTTTAAAAAATAGGGGCGCCTGGGTGGCTTAGTCGGTTAAGCGTCCGACTTTCGCTTAGGTCATGATCTCGCGGTTCGTGGGTTCGAGCCCCACGTCGGGCTCCGTGCTGACTGCCAGCTCAGAGCCTGGAGCCTGTTTCAGTCTGTGACTCCCTCTCTCTCTGAACCTCCCCTGCTCACGCTGTCTCTCTCTCTCTCCTAGAAATAAATAAAATATTTTTTAAAAATTAAAAAAAATTTTTTTTTAAATAAAGAGTAAAGTCTATTAATTTAGTTATTTATTGAGCATATAGAGTGACTGGGAACGGGGGATTCTGGGCCAGACCGCTTGGGTTTGAACCACAGCTCTCTGCCATTTACTAGCTGGTTGACCTGGGGAAACGTATGCAACAACTCTGCACATTGGGTTTCCCATCTGTAAGCACTATGTACATTCTTGCTATTAGCACAAAATAACAATGATTAGACATTGTACTCATGGGAATACAGTGGTGGCAAGGCAGTTTAAGTGAGGTGCTCTGAGATCACCTACCATAATCTTAAATGTAGAGAAATTTAGGCCCAAAGAGATTCAGTAAGTCCAAGGCCTCAAAGCTGGTTAGTGAGGAGGGCTAGGGAAGATTAGTCAGGACTGGGAAGAGAATTCTAGACTGCAAGCCACCATCTCCTCCACCCCATGCTGTGCAACCAGATTCAAGGCCTGGACACTGAGGGCCCAGGAGGTACCAGAGTAGGTTCTGGAGGTTGGAACTGGTCCTATAATTCTGCACATTCCTGGCCTCCACCCTCTTTCTCCGCCCCATCCCGAATGGTGTCATTCTTGCCTGGCTACATGTGATCTTCCTGCAAATTTCAGATTTGGAGTTTATGGTAGAGACAACCAGAAGATGCACACTCCCTACACCACCTGCGTTTCTTTTCTGCTTATGATTTTTTTTTTTAATTTATTTCTAGGAGAGAGAGAGAGACAGCGTGAGCAGGGGAGGGTCAGAGAGAGAGGGAGTCACAGACTCTGAAATTGGCTCCAGGCTCTGAGCTGGCAGTCAGCACAGAGCCCGACGCGGGGCTCGAACCCACGAACCGCGAGATCATGACCTAAGCGAAAGTCGGATGCTTAACCGACTAAGCCACCCAGGCGCCCCTGCTTATGATTTTTTTTAAGTTTGTTTATGTTTGTTTATTTTTGAGGGCAAGAGTGACAGCACCAGAGAGAGACACAGAATCCGAAACAGGGTCCAGACTCTGAGCTAGCTGTCAGCACAGAGCCTGATGCAGGGCTCAAACCCACGAACTGTGAGATCATGACCCGAGCTAAAGTTGGATGCTTAACCAACTGAACCCCCAGGCACCCCTCTTTTGTGCTTATGAATCTTAAACATGCACAAGGGTTGGGTCTCTCAGAGACCTTCTGTAAAGGGACAGATCCAGGTTTGGTGGGGCCTGAAGAATATACAGTACTAGGGGCTCTCTTTAGGAAAGGAATGCACGAATTAAAAATTAGGTACCAGGCCTTGGTAGGGACACACGTAAGTGAAGCATCCTGAAGTTCAAGCATAATTAGCTTCCTGGTAGTGCTGATGCATAGGGGCACATGTACCCCAATGTTCATAGCAGCACTCTCAACAATAGCCAAAACATGGAAAGAGCCTAAGTGTCCCTCAACGGACAAATGGATCAAGAAGATGTGGTTTATCTACACGATGGAATACTACATGGCAATGAGAAACAATGAAATCCGGCCATGTGTAGCAACATGGATGGACCTCGAGGGTGTTATGCTGAGCGAAATAAGTCAGGCAGAAAAAGACAAATATCATATGTTTGCACGTATAGGAGGATTAGGAGGAACTTAACAGAGGAACAAGGGGGAGAAGAAGGGGGGAAATGGTGGGGAGAGGGAGGGAGGCAAACCATGAGAGACTCTTGAATACTGAGAACAAACTGAGGGCAGATGGGGTGTGGGGGGAGGGGAAGGGGGTGATGGGCATGGAGGAGGGCACTTGTGGGGATGAGCACTGGGTGTTATATGGAAACCAACTTGACAATAAACTATTTAAAAAATAGAAACTAAAAAAATAGAATAATTAGCTTCCTGGTAAATGGAGCTCTCCTCCTATACTTATATCTAATTTCCTTCCTCCTTCTACCCCTTCCCTCCTTCTGCCCCTCTCTCCTTCCATCCATCTCACTGGCACCTACCCTGATATCTAGCACCCACTGTGCATCAGGCAGTAACTTCATATGTTTACAGTCTGATTTTAAAAGAGGACTTTACTCCACCGTACAGATTTCTACCCAAGTTATGATAAATGCATAGCTTTTCTTTTTTTTAAAATTTTTTTAACGTTTTATTTATTTCTAGGAGAGAGAGAGAGCGCGAGCAGGGGAGGGTCAGAGAGAAGGAGTGACAGACCCTGAAAAAGGCTCCAGGCTCTGAGCTGGCAGTCAGCACAGAGCCCGACGCGGGGCTCGAACCCACGAACCGCGAGATCATGACCTAAGCGAAAGTCGGTTGCTTAACCGACTAAGCCACCCAGGCGCCCCATCTTTTCTTGATATAAAAGAATAAAATGATGTATAACCAACCTGTGGGTGAGGTATAAACATGCTATGTCATCAGGCTGTTAGAGTGTGTAGACCACAAGGAAGCCGGGGGCTATGGTTTCCCATTTACATTTGTAAACATACCCAGAAGCAGAAACTTACATGTTTGGGACGTTCAACAGTCTAAACAATCCTCTCAGATGGGAGTGGGGAGGGCTTAACAATCGCGAGAAAAGAATATCACACAGCTGTGCACAATTATATATGATTGATATAATATTTTTACACACATCATCTGATCTAATCTGGTTTTATTAAAGCCCCCATAAGACAGGGGCACCTGCGTGGCTTAGTCGGTTAAGAGTCCGACTTTCACTTAGGTCATGATCTCGCGGTTCGTGGGTTCGAGCCCCACGTCGGGCTCTGTGTTGACTGCCAGCTCAGAGCCTGGAGCCTGTTTCAGTCTGTGACTCCCTCTCTCTGACCCTCCCCTGCTCACGCTGTCTCTCTCTCTCTCTCCTAGAAATAAATAAAACATTAAAAAAAAATTTAAAAAAAACCCCATAAGACAGATTGAAGACTGAGGCCCAGAGTGATTTGCCAAGGTCACTGAGCTGCAGATTGGGAAAGTCGGGCTTTGAAGAAAGACTCCAAGTTTGGCGCCCATTCTAAATCCACAGGATCTGCAATCTTCAGTTACTGCCGCTTTGTACAGGGGCTTGATGCCCAAGGATGAGGCTTAATGTCTGATTCTGAACACTTCCCTTTCATTCCTTTCCTACAGCGCCTCCCCCTTGCCTCCCCATTACCCTCACATCCAAAGGACACAAAGACTGCCCAGGCAACCGCGGCACAAAGAACCCATAGACAAAATCAGGAGAGGCCACTTTGTGGATAATTTGGAGGCAAGAACTCGTTCCCTGTCTGGGGGAGCTTTTCTGGGCTGGGATGACCTGAATGAGTCACCTAGGTTTATGCCTTGATTTGCATGGTTTCCACCTCTCCCCTTTCCCTGGGCAGCACGTCCCCCAGTCCCAGAGGGGGGCTGCATCTGTTGGTCCCCAGCAGCCTGCTCAGTCAGGGCCTGGCCCCGATTGCCACCCCCTCTGCCCCCGCCCTGCACACAGCCTCCAGCCTCCCCACTTTCCATTTTCAGGCCTGTCTGGCGTTGTTCTGGTTCATGGAGTGGGAGTACCTCCTCCCACCGCCCAGGGTGTCTCGTCTGCAGCCTGGGGCTACCCCCGGCGACACTCAGGCACCGTGCCCGCTGGCCTGGCGAGCCCTCTCTGAGGACAATTAGAATCTGCTGTAATGGAATGTTTGCAATATAGGTCAAGGTGCTCTCAGAAGGGCCCAGGGGAGGATCAGCTGACTGGGAGGTGGGTGACTCAGCGGTAAGGACAGGGGTGGGAGCCGGAATCTCCAGCCCCAGAGGCCTGCAGGAGGCGGTCAAGTTGTCTCCGTCTGGCTGCCTGTCAGGGGAGGAGGAAGAAGCTGCTGGAAACGGAAGGAAGGCTAAATGACCTCTGGTGGCCTATTCAAGGTGGCATCTACGTGCACGCCAGGGTGGCCTGTTAACCCTCCGTGAAGCTGAAGTCTCTCCCGGGTCCGTCTGCCTCCGTGGCTTGTAAAGACCCAGTTAGCTGCCTCCGCTGCCAAGGAGGGAAGTCAAATGCCCAGAAGGCTCATCACTCCAGACTCCCTCGGCCCGGCCCCCCTGAAAGAAACCAAAGCAGCTGGTATATCGTAGGAAAGGCAGCCATCCCTAGTCGGAGGCAGTTTGGGTTTTCCCCCCAATTAATTCTGACTGTGAGAATTACGAACCGATTTTATTTAAATAGGAAGGGGCCTCCTTCCCAGGGCACAGACAGCCACTGCTCTTTCTGAGCCTCACTTCCTCGGGCTCCAGAAGCAGGCCACGCAGGGGGTTTCCTCCTCCTCGGGGCTTTCAGCCTGGCAAGCTGGCGGCCCTCCCCTCCCACCCCTCAGCTGCTCACCGCCCTCCGTGGGCAGCGCTTCTGGGGCTCCCTGGTTCCATGAGTCAGAGCCAGGCTGCAGACAGACAGACAGCAGGCTTCCTTTACTAAATCAGCCTCCTGCCCTGGACACCGCAGAAGGAAGCTATAATTACCCGTACGGCCTGGCTCTGGGAACTGAGCCACAGACGCTTGACGAGGAGGGACAGTTCCTGATTCCTGCGTTTATCTAGCACACCCCAGTTTGGACGTCAGCAGAACAGCCAGGGGGCCAGGCCTGTGACACATCTGTCAGATGCACTGGACCTGGGCACCCAGGTACGTTGCTAGAAGAATGGCTGTATTACAGCTGCCAGGAATGTTCTGTGTTGTTTTCAAGAGCCTCCCACCTCACTGCCAAATAGTCTCATTTGAGGCAGGCTGCTCCCTGTTGATGTCGGTTTCTAAGAGATAAAGGAATAAGGCAACGAAACATTGTTTTGGATCTCAGGACCTTTTTATCCTTTAGGTATACAGGCATGAAATCTCGGGCCTCACAGGCCGACAGAAATGCCTGAAACCTCAAACCTGGAAAAAAATAATTGGCTCCAAATGAAAAAGAAAACCACAAAACAAAATCATGTAGTCAATCTTCATTAACTGTTCAATTTAGTATGTATTGGTTCATTCATTCATTCATTCATTCCTGGAAGCACGCATTTATTCCATTCATTCAGCAAATATTTGTTGAGCTGCTTCTTTGTGCCAGGCACAGTTTTGGGGACAAGGGATTCACAAGTGCTAAATCAATTAAGGATACAAACAGAACTAAGTGGAGAAATATTCCTGCCCTGCGTATCAATAGTGAGACACAATGATAAGTAAATTACATGCTATGTTAGAGATAATAAGTGTGATTGACTAGAGAAAAAACAGAGCAACAATTTGGGGGGAATTGTCGGGAAAGGAGTTCATAACATCTCATGAGATTTGAGAATAATCTGTACGTTAGCTCTCTCTCACAGGGAGAGTTCTCCGTCTGGGTCATGATTGCCAAGAAACTTTGACCAATTGTAAATTAAATGAGTTATGTCTGACTGGAGTAAAATTATAAAAATTAAGCTTTGTTTATAACCAAAATAGGGGTGCATTTTAAATATATTTGATGGGAAATGAAAACGTGCTATGGCACCTGACCGTGCCTCTGGTTATGGGCAAGTAAAGGCACCTCGTTCAAGTATTTACTGGATGCCTGTAATAGAGTAGCTAAGGGCTCAGGTGTCAAAGGCCAAGGTTTGGATCCAGGCTGCATCATTTACTACTTGTGTGAGTCTGGGAAAGATGCTTAATATTAATCCCTCATCTTCATACGGGAGTAATACAGAATCTACCTTCTAGGTTTCCAGAACAATTAAATGAGATAATAAAAGTAAAGACAGGTATTTGGTAGCATAGCACCTGGCACTTAGTAAGCACTCAGTGAATGTGACCTATTATTTTTGTTGTTGTTTTGATGATGATAATGATGAGGTGCCAGGGACATCAGAGGTGAACATGACAATGACATGATCCTAACTGGGAGAGGTTTTACACGCATACTGTGTGCTTCATGGAATCCTCATGGATCCCTTGTGGGTGAACCCCACCTCACCACTGATCACTGTAAGCCATACCTGGATGGCCAATAAAAATGAATAGAACACAATGAGATCTTTCAGTTGGAAAAAAATTACAGAGTCTGATAGTGCCAAGTGTTGGAAAGGATATGGATCAACAGAATCTTTATACATTTGTTGGTGGTGGGATTGTAAATTGCTACATTCACTTCGTTTTCCAAGAGACATGTAGAAGAATGTTCAGCTCTGTACATTCAAAGTAGCGGAAAGCTAGGAAGAACTCAAACGTCCAGGGCCAGGAGAATAAATAAACACTTGAGGAACATAATAGAGGTGGTTATAATAGTGAAAACAAATGGACCATGGCTCTATGATACATTATGGGTGAGTTTTAGCAATATAGGATGAGGAGAAAAAAGTATATTCCAGAAGGCTATATAGGACAGGATATTCTCTTAAGGTAAAAACATGAAATCTACACAATACACCTTTTTAGAAAACTATAATAAATAAGATTCTTAGAAAAGCTGAGGAATGGTAAACTCAAGATTCAGGATGCCATGAGGGAGGCAAAGTGAAGGGAAGGTTAGGAACATACCGGAAGAACTGGGTGATGGGCTCACAGGTGTTTACTATATTGTAAACAACTAAGTAAACATAGATAAATAATAAATAACCTTGTGCAAGGTCTAACGTAAGATGAAAGAATGTCATTTATCAAAGAGCACAGATGAATAATCCTGTGTGCATAGATTCAATAAGAAAGAGAACAGAAATCTAGTCTTGGGACAGGTAAGGAGGGTGTAGGCATGTCCAGAGAGAGGGCAGGAAAGGGCCTCTAGGGAAGGGCAGGGTGTGTGTGTGTGTGTGTGTGTGTGTGTGTGTGTGTGTGTGTTCCCCTGAGGATTGGGCAGAGGTAACCTCGGAGGTGGGGACCACTGCATGAGTCACGTGTTGCCGTAGGGGTTCCGTACTATCACCGCGGTCAGAGCGGAGGGGTGAGCTGTCACCATGATATGGGGTCAGGGAAATGCCCTGGCTGAGCCCTATTTAGGTCATGAGTCTCTCTGCGCAAGGGCTGGCCCGCAGTGCCCTCTCCCTGGGCTCTTTCCAGGCCTGCCCCTCCCACGTTCCCCAAGAGAGACTTCCAGTTCCTCCGCGTGGTGTTCTCAGACGGGACCAGTTCTTCTCTGCCCAGCTCTGACCGAGGAGGACGCTGGGGATGCACAGAGAGCCCTGTTACAGCTAGGAGTTCCAGACGCCTCCCCAGGAAGTCCCAGGCATCCTCCCTCCTGCCGTGAGGACCCCAGGGGGAAGTGCTCTCAGACCTCTGAGCAGCCAGCTGTCACAGCCGGGCCCCAGAGACGACACTGAAAAAATCAGCGTCTGATTTTTTCACTGAAAAAATCTCCTCCAAGCCTCTGAAACTGGCACCAGGCAGAGGGACACTGCCCGGTGACCCTGGCAGTTGACCCAGGCCCAGCTGACGGATTTCCCTCATGGACAGAACCAACCAGGGCTCTTGGAGGCTCACGAAAGGTAGTCCCACCTCTTTTCTGTGCTCCTGCTGGTGGGGCCAGGCTTTCAGGGCTCTGGGAACTGCCCACATGCCCCTGCTTCTGCATCCCAGAATAATCGTCACTGCCTATCGCGAGAGAGCACAGAAACTGGAGTCAGAAAGACCCTCAATCGGGTCTTGGCTGGCTCTGTTTCTAGCTGTCCCACTTGCTGAATTCTCAGGCCTGTGGCTTTCTATTTGTACACTGAGGACGCTCATATTGCCTTTGCCTGACTTAGAGACATTAGTGAGAACCACACGACATAATAGGAGGCAGAGTGCTGATCAAACAGAAAGGTGCAGTACATTTGTGCTAGAGTAAGCCCACGGAGGGCCGGAAATGTGTCAGATTCTTTCATTGCTATAATCCCAGGATCAAGAACAGTGCCTGGCACCTAGTAGGTACTCAATAAAAATACTTCTTGAATGGAGTATTACAGATCAGAGTAAAAATCATGATGATCGTGACAATTACTAACATTAATTGCATCTTTGACCATGTGCCAGGCAAAACACTGACAGCTTCTTTTTTAAAAAGTTTACTCATTTGCAAGAGAGAGAGAAAGAGAGCGAGAGAAAGAGGGAGAATCCCAAGCAGGCTCTGCCCCTCAGTGCAGAGCCCAACGCGGGGCTCAAACTCACAAACCGTGAGATCATGCATGACCTGAGCCAAAACCAAGAGTCAGCTGTTTGACTGAGCCACCCAGGCATCCCACGGACAGCTTCATGTAGATAATTCCATTTAAACTTCACACCCCAATGAAGCAGGTATTAGAGGTATTTCCATTTAGCAGGTGAGATAATGTGATGCAGGGAAGTCGGCGATTTTCCCAAGGCTGCAGCGGAATAGGTTATTACCCACGGGAAATGAACTGGTGGGTTCAGGGAGGCTCACTACCCAACAGTGGGGCTCAAGAGGCCTTAGAGCGAGAGAGGTGCCATGAGGATCACTGGACTTTGACACCTCTATCACTCTTCAGGACTCCAGTATGAAAGTGCAGATGCCTCTGGAAAGCAGCTAAACCTAAATTTCTGATCAGGGAATAATCTGGCTTGGCCTCCTTGGTGCAGACAGTTAAGGCTCTTCTGCAGGGATGGAGTTCAGTGGGGTCCCTGGGGGTGAGTGGCAACGACATGGCAGACAGGGGACTTGCCACGAAGTGGGCTGAGAAGGGGTCCAAGATGCATGTTGACTGCTTTGTGGAGAACTGGCTCAGGACCTCAGGAGGGTGAAAGGGCGTCTGGGCCCCCCGGTCGCCTCCCTGGGGTGGTTGTGACGAGCCCAAACCTTGGAAGGCAAAGAGCTACGTGACCGGAAGGCTGTCTTGGAGAGGGGTAGTGGCACTGAGGAGGTGTTAAAAGAGGCTTGTTTTTATGTTTGAATTTTTTGTGATAAAAATATATTCACATGGGGTGCCTGGGTGGCTCAGTTGGTTAAGTGTCCAACTTTGGCGCAGGTCATGATCTCATGGTTCGTGGGTTCGAGCCCCGCGTCGGGCTCGGTGCTGACAGCTCAGGGCCTGGAGCCTGCTTCCGATTCTGTGTCTCCTCCTCTCTCTGCCTCTCCCTCACTCGCACTCTATCTCACTCTGTCTCTCAAAAACAAATAAATGTAAAAAAAACAATTAAATAAAAAATATATTCATATATTACTTGGGTAGTTAAAAAATATCTTGGAATAAATGGAAGAATAAAGCAGCAAGAGTGGGGTAAGGTTGAGAAAAGGTCATGGGCTGGACTCTCCAAAGCAGCCCGGCTTCCAGGACTGCACAGCCTGAGCCAGGCTGCAGCTCTCCAGGGCTTGGCTGATTTACTGGAGATGAACGGCAGCCCCCCAGCCTTCCCAGGGCACTGTGGCCAATGAGCCTGATCCACGGCTGGGAGGGGGGAGGAGGGACGGGTACCGTTTGCCTCGCAGCTGGCAGCATCTCCCGGCCTCCTCCCTCTGAGCCCTCCTCATGAGAGACTCATTATGCAGTTTGGTCACATGCCCTTTGCATTTTAATGAATGAGTCAGGGGACAGACTCAATTTGAAAGAGGAATCACAGCTCTCTGCTGGGTGAAGGGCTCTCAAGGGATGCTCTCACAGCTCAGATATTACAAAAAAAAGGGGGGGGGGGAGAAGGAAGCTAGTTCCTTCTGAGAAAAAAGAAAGGTCTGAAGAAGGAAGGTCAGGAGGGAGGGAGGGAGGGGGCACAGAGGGAGGAAGAAGAGAAGGGAGGAAGGGAGGGAAGGAGGAAGGGAGGGAAGGAGGAAGGGAGGGAAGGAGGAAGGGAGGGAAGGAGGAAGGGAGGATGGATTAAGGGGCAAAAAGAACAGTCTAGAGTTCAGAAAACAGTCCTAGAATAGCTGCTCCCTGCCAGACACTCTCTTGCCCTTTACCTTCCACTTATTTACTGCAAACACTTAGTGCTTTTTAACACTCCAGGCATGGGAGTCACTAGACAAGTGAGACATTCTGCATACAACCTGATCAGTTTGGTGGCACTGGAGCAACTGTGATGGGGGCTGAATGTGGGAGGCAGGGTGGGCCCTCTCCGCGAGTACCCCGCAGGAAGGCAGGGGACACCCCACTGATGGCAGGGTTACCACTCTTGAGCACGTCCCGTGTGCCAGACGTCGGGTGAGTGCTCTACGGTTAGCATCTCACTGAATCCTGATAATAATCTCACGAGACAGATCCTGTTACTCTCACATTTTTTACAGATGAGGAAACTGAAGCACAGAGCAGCCTGCCCAAGGTCACCCAGGGATTTGAACTCGGGTCCGTCTGCCTCCACAGCTCTTGGCAGCTGCGGTCTGTGCTGTTGGCCAGCCGCTGCACGGGGAATGCTGGGGAAGGCCTTTCCCTTCCCAGGCTTCCTTCCAAGAACACTCTGAACCCCCAGGAGGAAGAGGTTGGTGTGAATCCAGATGCAGTCAACGCCAACCAGCCTGGGAGCGGAGCGGATTCTGAAACCTCACTGCGCGGGACTGTGTGTGTGTGTGTGTGTGTGTGTGTGTGTGTGCGCCCAAGGGCAGCAGGGGTAGGGGTGGGGGTGGGGAGGAAGGAAGCTCAGCCTCACCACAGTCAGCTGGGGCGGCGTGGCTGTTCCCAGCCTCCACACCACAAAACACAGGGCAGCAGATGCTTAGCAAATGGGTGTGTGGGAGGGAGACTTACCCTCAGACGGCGGGTGGGCAGGCGGTGTCACCAAATTGCTCAACAAAGCCACCTTGGCTTTGAACTTTGAGCCAGGATCTGCTGGAACAGGGCATGGGGAGGTAGCAGCGGCATTCACCACTGTGAAGAGGAGGTCTGCCATCCCTCCTGCCCCCCCAAGTGGGAGAACACAGCCTGGGAAACAGCCAAGAACTGAAAAGCCACTGCTCACCTATATTCGCATGAATTTTTACAGCTGGAGAGAGAGACACAAACACGGTAGGGCCCGGGGCCCTGGGCTTCGTGCTGGAGAGAAAGCAAGGCTCCTGCCACGAACCTGGCCTGGACACGGAGCCAGCCAGCTTTCGCGGAGTGACGTCCACACGCCAGCGCTGCCGTGCGCATCACCCCTCTGAGCGCCCGCCCCCCCCCCCCCCCCCCCCCCCCCCCCCCACCGTGAGGGAGATACTGTTACCAGGCCCATTTTGCTCGAGAAGAGAATCATTATGCCCGGAGAGATTAATAACTTGCCAAGGTCACATGTCTCTCCCCCGCTTCTGGTTCCCACGAGGAGGGATATTCCCTAAAACTTGCTTTTCCGTCTTCACTCTCACTGTCCACGGCAATGGAACGGCTTGTCTGATTGGGGAAAACTTGGGAAATTCATCCACGATGCTCTGCGGTGCTCCATCCTTCTTCCAGCCTCCCTTAGGAAGTCAACTTTGTCCTCACGACGCTAAGCTACATCCTCCATGCTAGCTTTAGTGACAATTAAGAGGGTACTTTGGCTCTCTGCCATTCCTTTGTCTTTTTAGCCATTGTGTTAGGAACCTGGATGCGGGAGAGGGGTGCTGTTTTTTGGAAGGCTCTTCACAGATCCCAACACCGCTTGGGAGGACCCTGAGCCCGAAGGCTCTGGCCAAACCACTCCCATCTGACCAGGATATGCTTCTCTCCCTCCAGGTCTTGGCAAAGGACACTCTTGGCTTGAGGATCATTTTCCCTTGTCACTAGCAGCGCCTCTCCAACCCCACACTTTTTTTTTGGACTGGCTTTTTTTCTTTCCCGGGATGAGGAAAACCAAGTCTTGCACACAGTTTCCAGTCCTTACACTGGAATAGGTTATGAGAGGGTCTCCCTGGGGTGGGTGGTAGTGTCTTGGCCTAGGTACCGGCTCTTTCCCTAGTCATCTGGGAGAGCATCGACAATGGGTAGTGACCACCCACGGTGCTCCCAGTCTAGCTGGCTAACTCAGGGAAAAACCCAGGCAGCCGATATACATAAACCCCATGTCAGGCCCTATATATCCCAGGGGCCAGTTCCATGGGGTCTGGCGGGCAATTCAGAGTCCTCTATGTCTCTGTGGGATTCTAGGGCAAGGCCATGCTACCTTGCTTTGTGACTGTGAGCAAAGTCTTTACCTGCTCTATGCTTCGATTTCCCCATCTGCAATATGGGAAGATACTACTTGTACTCCTGTCTGTCTCCCAGGACTGACAGGAGATCAAATATGTAGAACTTATTTGAAAAGGAATAAAAGTCCCCATGAGATAGAAGGGAATGATCATGAGCTTTCATAATAGACCCAAAGGTCTTTAGTTTTGTCAGCAGTACTGACCCACCCATATTTCGCATTTGGGTAACTGAGCCCAACGCCCTTTGCGAGTTCATTCCAGGGGACCAGCCCTCCCCCCACCCTCTCCGCCCTTACAGATCCAGCGACACTGCCTAAGCAGATGAGGGCCTCACGCTCCTGGACCACAGTGATTGCGGTCAGGGATGGTCATGTGACCCAGTCAGGGTCAATGAGACTTTGGCTAGGACTTTTGGAAAAGAGAGTCTCTGTGGAGATCCTGGAAAGGGTCCAGGGGCTAAACCTGATGCTGCTGGCTTGTTACCACGCTAACCCCAAACTAAAGCTGAAACAAATCTGGAGCCAAGAAGCAGAGTGAAACCAAGTCCTGATTTTAACAGGTGAGCCCCACACACCAGCCATGCCCCCCTGTGATATTGTGATTTGTAATAAGAAGTATATATTTGGTATGTGACCACCAGCTTCTGGCTTACAGCTCCTAAAACACCTTTGGAATTTCCTGAGAAGACCGGAAAGTGGGTGGGGGAGGGGTGTCTTTTGTTATGTTAATGAGCGATCTTTGGAAAGCGCCTAAGGAAGGGCTAGTTGCCTGCCAAACCAATCTTCTGATTAGAGGGTTGGAACTTTCAGTCCCAGCTACTGACCTCCAGGAGAGTTACGGGGGTGAGAGGTTGAAGGTTGAATTAATCACCAACGGCCAATGATATAATCGATTGTGCCTCTGTAATGAAGCCTGCCTAAAAACCCAAAAGGACTGAGTTTGGAGAGCTTCTAGACTGGTGAACACGTGGAAATCTGGTGAGCTCGGAAAGAGCATGAAGGCTCTGTGCCCTTTGCCCATACCTTGTCCTATGGGTCACTTCCACCCGGTTGTGCCTGAGTTCTATCCTTTTATAATAAACCTTTAATCTAGTAAGTAAACTGGTTCTCTGAGTTCTGTGAACCGCTCTAAAGAATTCATCGAACCCGAGGAAGGGAGCATGGGAACCTCCAATTTTCAGCTAATCAGTCAGAAGCACAGGTAAACAGCCTGGACTTGCAGCAAGCATCTGAACTTGGAGGGGCACAGTCTGGTAAGACTGAGCCCTTAACCTGCAGAATCCAACACTAACCCCATGTGGATAGAATACAATTGAGCTGAACTGTAGGATGCCTAGCTGGTGTCTCAGACAATGCCTTGGTGGTGTGGGGGACCCCAGCCCCCTGACCACACACACACCTTGGAAATTGGGAACAGACCCCCATTACCATGCCTGGTCTTTTCAGTTTAAGGTAAGCCGGATTGGATTTTCTGTCCCTTGTTACCAGGAGAACCCTAAGGGATGCGGCACTATCTCATTTAACGTTGAATTTGAACCAGGTCTCCTGGTCTCTAGGGCCTGCATTCTACCCACTCCAGGTTTTGAGAAGGAATGAGTCTCAGACTCATAGCTGCAACACATACTTCAGTCAGCAGTAGGGCATCTGCTGGGAGAGGAGCCCTGATTCTCCTGCAGCCAGTGGTTGAGGGGAGGACTTAATTCACCGGTGTTCTCCGCCCTGCCCCGTGGAAGGAAACCTTCCCTGGAAGGAAACCACCAGGAGGAGGAGTTTAGTCAATTCCTGTAGGGTTTAAGGTTGATGTCAAGAGCTGGGAGGGCTTGAAATGGCCCTTTTCTCCTCCTTGCAGGGATCGATGCTTCTGTATCCACCTTTTAGAGTTCTGCTGCTTTTTTTTTTTTTTTTCTGAAGATACTGGAGTCTGGCAAAACACAAATACATCCCAGGCCTCCCGGGGCTTACAACCTGTGCTGCTATCAGTCATGAGTTTTGTAGGAATAATGGCTTTGAGAGGAATTTAGTGCATAGTGGGGATGGTAGATGCCGCACTCTGGGAGGGGAAAAAGGTGCAAAGGGGACATCTCATGATTGGATAAACTTCAACGGGTTGAGGGAGCAGGTCAGCCGTGTATGTTGGATAATGGGGTAAAATAATAAAATACCTTCCAGATATCTTCCACATTTGCTTCAGCATAACATGGGGATGGGGAAAGTGGTAGAGACATAGAAGAACTAAGATTAGCCATGAGCTGATCATTACTGAAGCTCGGTTATGAGTGTGTGAGGGTTTATTCTGTCTACTTTGCACATATGTTCGAAATTTTCCATAGTAATTTTTAAAAGCATAATGAATAACTTAAAAAACATGTTTTGTGTTTTAGTCTTTCCAGAACCCTTTACACATATCTTGTATGCACCTCGCAAATGATTTCCCCCCTATTTTTAAACTGGGGCGCTTGGGTGGCTCAGTCGGTTAAGCATCCAACGCTTGGTTTCAACTCAGGTCACGATCTCAAGGTTTCATGAGTTCAAGCTCTGCGTGGGGCTCTGCGCTGGCGGCAAGGAGCCTGCTGGGGGTTCTTAGTCTCCCTCTTCCTCTGCCCCTCCCCTACTTGCGCTGTTTCTGTCTCTCTCGGGATAAATAAATAAGCTTTAAAAACATTAGAAAAAAATAAAGATGGTGCAATTAAGGCTGGAGAGGCTAATGCATTTGTGCAGGTGGAACTGCAAGGTGGACCCCAGCCTTGGGACTCCTGCCTTCTAACGTTAGTCTGGGGCAGGCGTCAACACAGGCAGGTTGGGCAGCCCCTGCTCGGTGGGGGTGGACAGGCAGGGATGACAGCCAGGTAAACCAGGGCCGTCCACCTCCAGATCTAGAGGCAGCCCGGTCTGTGTATAACTGGTGTGGCTCAGACTCCGCAGGGCCTCAGGGAGTCATGGAGTGCACAGTGGAAAGCTCTCAGCCACCGATTTCACGGGCTCCTTGGCAGTTAAGAAAACACAGAGTCTAGCACAGCAGGCTCCGGACCCTTTCATGGGCACCCTGAGAACTGCTGCCTGAACATCTGGGTCTGATAAAGGGAGACCCACGTGGGCTTCCCTGCCCCCTTTCCCATAACTATTTCCGCACTTACCCTTGAAGCTCTGTGCGTGTGGCTGTTCTTTTCTTTCCTTTCCTCCAAACATATGGATTCCCAGCTCCTATTTCAAACTCAAATGCTCCTCTCCTATAAACTCCCCAAAGCTCTCAATTTCCTTTTTCCATTGCTCATTCTTTCCTAAAGTGCATGAAAAAGCCTCTCTGAGCTCTGTTCCAATTTCCTTGTTTATAAAAGAAGGGCAAGGGGAACAGTGATTTCAGTGATCAAGGTTAAGCATGGCCTGATTCCTTCCTTAGGAGAACACACCTCAATAGCCTGGGAGATCAAAGCTTACCAGGTACAAGAACTAATCACAGGAAAGCCCTGATTCCCCCCCAGTACTCAGCCTGCAGGAGGCCTGATACAGACCATCTGCTCCCTTTAGCTGGCTGAAATGTCCTTTCTGAAAGTCGCTAATAGAACAGAAAAAAGAAAAGTCGCGAGCGGGCACGATTCCCGGAAGGTTACTGCTCAAGTAGGAGTGTGTTATCTGGGGAGGGAGGAACAGGTCCTGGCCTGCTCCTTAGCCCGTGGCCTTGTATTTCCTCACAATAATGGCACCTTACTCCTTACAGGCAGCAAAAGCCCAACCCCCAGCACTGAAACTGTACACATCAGCATCGACTGGGGCCAGGGAGGACAGGCAGTTGGATGCACTGTCCAGGGCCTGGGGGACAGAAGGTCCTCACCCAGGCAGAGGTCACAGACGCACTAGCGCCTGCAGCTGCCCGGAAGGTAACACTGATGGCCTGCGGGGTGAGGTGATACAAGGCAGCTGACACCGGTCAGCTTGGAAGAGCAATGGGTGGTGGCAAGTAAGGACTGGAGACGACGAGTCCTCTCTGACAGGCGCTGCAGCTCCTCACCTCGGGCTGGTTATTGCCAGGGAAGAAAGTGAGCTCTAGCTTGCCAGATCTTCCATTTTTCCCAGGAAGGGGAGGTCTGGATTTTACACGAAGGCTCCCAACTTGAGAATGGGTCAAAAGGAAAAATACTGCAAAGGCTGACAGCACCAGCCGAATAAAACCCGAGTTCACCTCCACGCCCCGTTTGCACCCCTGACCTAGGGAGCAGGTCCTCAATATCTGCAGCGCGGCAGGGAAGGTCAGGGTGGAGGTCAGATGACGCCACGTGGCCAAGGGCCGGGCTGGTGCACTGAGGAGGTGAGGCTGCTTGCCCTTCCCCGGGGCTCATGAAACGTTGTCAGGCTTCTGTCATCCCGTCACTCTGCCTCAGCTGCCAGGTGGGTCCTAACCAACAACCCTCCAACCCACTTCAGAAAGTCTCTTCCTCTCCAAGCCCAGTTCAAGCAGCAGTTCAGAGCTCTCTCTTCAGGTAAGCCAAGTCATTCCTTCCACCCCTCACTGGATCTGAGTCAACTTTTTAAAAAAAAATTTTTTTTAATGTTTTATTTATTTTCTGAGAGAGAGAGAGAGAGACAGCAAGAGCAGGGGAAGGTCAGAGAGAGAGGGAGATACAGAATCTGAAACAGGCTCCAGGCTCTGAGCTCAAGCTGTCAGCACAGAACCCGACGCAGGGCTCGAACCCACGAACCGTAAGATCATGACCTGAGCTGAAGTCAGACGCTTAACTGACTGAGCCACCCAGGCACCCCTAAAAAATTTTTTTTAATTGCTTATTTATTTTTGAGACAAAGAGAGACAGAGTGCGAGCAGGGGAGGTACAGAGAGAGAAGGAGATGTGGAATCTGAAGCAGGCTCCAGGCTCTGAGCTATCAGCACAGAGCCCGATGTGGGGCTCGAACCCACGAACCGTGAGATCATGACCTGAGCGGAAGTCAGAAGCTTAACCAACTGAGCCACCCAGGCGCCCGTTTGAGTCAACTTTCAAAACAACTTAAGATTCACCTGCCCATAGATGAAATCGAATAACACCGGCCTTTCTCTCATACTTGACGACACCATGACCAGTGACTCTGGGTACTTGCGAAGCTCCTTCCCCCAGGCCCCAAAAAGCCTACTGTGCTTCAAGGATAGCTTGAAATGGAGGCATAGAGCTAAAAGCTATGTGTCAAAGACACATTTATTTGGCAGGATCCCAAAGAGCTGGGAGAACCATGTACTAAGCTATTTCTAAAAGTTTAGAGGTCTTCCTGAATTGTGCATAAGAGAGGTAAGCAGAATTGCCTTTCAACAGGATGTGACCTAGAGCACTGAGAGATGAGGAAAGACCACAGGCCAAGGTACAATCATCGAATCTCTTTCCCTGGCACCACCTTTACTCGGCCACTCAGAATGTTTTATTCGTGCAATTCCCTCCACACAGGGAGTGAGGCAGGTGGGCGGAGGGGAGGGCAAAGAGACGTTCCAGAGCAAGGGAAAGTGCTCTGCACAAGCGACTGCCTGTAGCTGAGTGTGTGCCTGCAGCTCTGGGTGTGTGCGGATTTGCATGCTTAGTTTGTACGCAAGCCATTTTGGTCCGAGACGTGTTTCTGTGCTTCAGGAAATACCTCCCAGGGGAAACTTCCTGACTCGTGTCTGTCTCCTACCCCTTTAACACACTACGGCTGTTCATTTCATCGATATCTACCTACAGAGCACCTTCTCGGGGTCTGGCACCGAGATGACATCAATGAACAGGAAAGGCCCAGTCCTGGTCCTCAGGAGGCCCGCTGTTAAGAGGGAGGCAGACAGGTGAATGGGAGACTGCACATCAGCGAGCAAGCACTTGGACAGTGCAAGCAGACGTAGGGAGGGCACGGAGGAGGAGGCCCAGCTTGAGAGGCAGAGGGGAGGAGTCCGGGAACACATTCTGGAAGAAATGAGGTCTAAGCTGAGATGTGAAGGTCAAGTTGGTACTGGACCAGGTAAAGGGAAGGTGGGTGCTTCAGGCAGAGGAACCAGCATTCACAAAGGTCTGGGGTAGATTTTCTCCTGGTCGGCCCCAGTACTTGATGAAAATCTGCTGTTTGAGCTCAGGCACAGGCCATCCCTGGGAGAGGTTCACGGGAGTTCTGGGCCCAAGTATGGGACTGATATGGCCGTGGCCGGAAGCCAAGGCTGAGAGCCTTCAAAGTCACTGTTGTCACATTCAAACAGCTTCGCTGAAAGCATCCAAAATGCCCTCCTGTCCTTAAGATCCTCAGATGACAGGATAGAGCAATAGGTGTTCAGGGGACACTTTGGAGCACGGCCCTTCATACACACACACACACACACACACACACACACACACACACAAGGCGGGCTAGGTAGACTAAGTGTCAGATTTTTTATATAATTTTTTAAAGTTTTTATGTATTTATTTTGAAAGAGACAGAGAGTGCGAGCGGGGGAGGGGCAGAGAGAGAGGGAGACAGTGCTGTCAGCACAGAGCCCAACGTGGGGCTGGATCTCATGAACCATGAGATCATGACCTGCGCTGAAATCAAGAGTCAGACGCTTAACCAACTGAGCCACCCAGGTGCCCCTTGTACTATTTTTTATGGAGGAAAGTGAGGCTCTAAGTGGAAAAGTATCCAAGGGCACTGGCGCCTTCATTCACTCACTGACTCCACATAACGAAGGCAGCACCTGCAGTCGGCAGGCTTGTATTAGGTGCTGTGGATACGGTGAATGACAAATACTCCTTATTCATAGAAGCCAGGGTTCAAACCCATTGCTCTGATTCCAGTGCTGCGCCCTTTCCAATACACTGTACAGCGCGTCGGATACGGGGTCTCTGGGGCAGTGGTGCAGTGGGTGGGCGTTTACAGCCCCACGGGGTTTGTCAGCAAGCCTCCACCCCACCCTGCAAACACACCATCAAAGAACACACTGCCTAGTTGCTATGCAAATGTATCTTCAAGGCAAGGTGCCCAGAGTTTCTCTGGGAGTCCCTCCCATATAGAAACCTACCTACCAATGGCTGTCCTGGCACTGGTTGTCTTTGAGTCACTGAAAATTTTCCTATTCCACCTCCACCCTCTGTACTAGCCTAAAGAGAGTGCTTTTAAACCCTCACCTTGGGGCGCCTGGGTGGCTCAGTGGGTTAAGCGTCTGGCTCCCGACTTTGGCTCAGATCCTGATCCCCTGGTCGTGAGATCGAGCCCCATGTCGGGCTCTGTGCTGAGCCTGGAGCTTGCTTGGGATTCCCTCTCCCTGTCCCTTCGCCCCTGCCCTACTTGCATGAATGTGCTCTCTGTCTCTCCCAAAAAAATAATAATAATTAAGAAAAAAAAACCCACCCTCACCTTTGGCAAGCCTTCCCTCTAAACACTGTTCTATAGAAGTAGGGATGGGATAAAGGTTCTTTCAAAGGAAAAGGCAGTGGAGGGGGGGTTCAGGGGGGATTGAGGAAAAAAAGCAGGGGATAAAGCAGGGGAAAGCTCAGGAAGAAGACATACGAGACCCTTAGACAAGTCTACCATGAGCCACATGTGGCCAAGGTCAGAAATGACTGGCAAAGCCCGACCAGACAGGCATCTCTCAAAGACGTTTGGGAGAGGCTGCTGTATCTCCCCGGAGCCTGGGCAATGTTATTTCCTGGGGCAAAGCAAGTCACAAAGGATGCAAGCTGATGACTGAATGTCTGGGGCAGGGTGGCAGGCACTGCCAGGAGGTGGGGGTGGAGCAGGGGAAAGGGAGGAGGGGCAGAGCGTTGGCTGGTTTCACACAGACAAATCTCTTCATTTTTCCAGACTGGAAAAAGCTGTTTGGGCTGTGCACATTTGCAGAGAGTCACGGTATTTACTACGCTTCCTGCCTCAACAGATTTCTTTTTGTCATTCAGTCAAACGCAGCTTGTATATTTCGTAGCCAGAGCTGAACAGCCCATGGGGGCTCTTCCCCCAACGCTGTGTTCGAAAACACGTCACCAGTGACTCCAGCTCATATGGGCAGCAGGAGTGGGGGTAGCAATGTTTTAGAGATAAAGACCCATATTTAGACAGTGTCTCCCCCTCGGAGGTATTTAATAACACTCCTTAATTGCCCAGCCCACATTGTTTTCTGGGCAGCCATAAGAACAAACTGCTCTTCTAGAAACGGATTCCTGCACTTGGCACATGACTCTCAGTTATCCATTTTGATGGTGGTGGTGGGTGAAGTACGGGAAAAGTGGTTAATTAAAAAAAAAACCCAAAAACAAAAACAAAAACCCTTCTTTCCAGACTGTGTCTATGCGGAGTTCAGCTCCAGACATGCTTCTGGCCAGATGTCGGATTGGAAAATTGGCTGTTGAGCCGCCGTATGCTAGAACAGTACTTCAATCCAACAAACGTTAACTGAGCACTTACTATGTGCGAGGCGCAGCGTGAGGGGTGGGAGGAGCCAAACTGACCACAACTTAACATGCACTTTACATTTTTTAATAGAAAACAGGGGCGGGTGGGTGGCTCAGGTGGTTAAGTGGCTGACTTCAGCTCAGGTCATGATCTCACAGTCCGTGGGTTCGAGCCCTGCGTCGGGCTCTGTGCTGACAGCTCAGAGCCTGGAGCCTGTCTTCAGATTCTGTGTCTCCTTCTCTC
Organism: Hyaena hyaena; assembly: GCF_003009895.1. NCBI lineage: Eukaryota > Metazoa > Chordata > Mammalia > Carnivora > Hyaenidae > Hyaena > Hyaena hyaena. Next base: position 2,398,160 of record NW_024080639.1, read on the forward strand.
TCTGCCCCTCCCCTGCTCACGCTCTGTCTCTCAAAAAAAAAAATAAACATTAAAAATTAAAAAAAAAAAACAGTGTGAGCCCGATGCCACACACAGCCAATGGTGGAATTTGGGGCATCTAATATGGACCAGGTCAGTAAGGGAAGTCTTTTTGGGGGGAGGGGAGAGACCCCTTCGCATCCCACTCGTAGGCTCCCATATGCATAATGCCAGCCAAACCAGCACCTGGCAGTACAGTTATCACATCCTGCTCAAACAACCTAGAGTCACGCTTCCCCGAGAGTTGGAGAGGGGGCACCTCATGCTGGGAGATGATATGACACATTCGGGCAATGTCCGACCCCTCTGGCCAAGGGGAGGGTGAATAACCAGGCACCCCTGATGATGCGGGTTAGCATCCCCTGATGCAGTGGAATACAGCCTCTAACTTCTTCCTCTTCTTGGGTTGCCAAAGCACAAGATCATCTTGCATTGATTTAAAGACAGAAAAGACCCACAGAGACTTCTCCTCAGGCTTGTTTTTGAGTCAGGAGCTCTGGGGAGCCAGAGGGGTGGAGGCCAGTGGAGGGAAGCAGGAGTCTTTAGAGGACCAGGGAGCTGGGGGAGCTAGGAATTCTGTATAGTCCAAGTTGACGACGCCAGATGTAGCTCAATTTTTTTTTTCTTTTAAGAGACTGTTACGGGTTTCCTTTCCAAAGTGGAACTGCAGGGATGGAAAAATGAGTTTCAGTTGCTATGGAAATAGGGGTTGGCTGGAGCCTGCAGGAGCAGCAGCTGGGGTAGAACAAGTGGCCAGGAACCTGGCCCTGTGACAGAGGGGCTTCCGGCTGGGGCTAAGACAACAATAGGCTTCAGCAGGGAGGAGGAGGAGGGAAGAAGAGAGAGGAGACAGAGACTGTCTCCAGAGGCTGCCGCCTATGGATTCTGCAGACACGTGGAGAGAGAAAAAGAGAGTGTGTGTGTCTGTGTGTGTGTGTGTTGCATGTGCATCCCCACAGGCAAAAAAAAAAAGAGAGAGAAGCAAAATAAATCACTGCCTGAGAAAGAACAGAGTTTCACTGGAGATCTGAGGTCAAGAAAGCCCTAAGACAGTTAAATGACAGATGAGAAGAGAGGCTTGTTGTTTTAAAGACTTGCAGGGGGTGAGGAAATGCCTGGGCAGGGACTGGCCCTCGCACTCTGTGCTCCTCACCTTTTGTCCTCACACATCTCCTCAAATTGAAACTGATGTGGGCCAGAAACACAGCCAACAAAATCCCCGCGGGGTTAGTGAGACTGTGGGGGTGAGCACGCTGCGGGCTCTGTTTCATCTGCATCTCTGGGTGACTGTTCTGCTCCAGGTAGAGGCTGCATGCCCTAGGGGCTTGAGGGTCTTAGAGCTTCCAGCTTCGAAGGCAACGGAATGTTCTCAGCACCACTTGCTGAGGAGATGCTTTGACTAGGGTTATGGGGACTTCAGGTCTTTGCTGGATCCCTCAGCAGGGCCCACCTGGAGGAATATTATTCTATTCCCACTCCTACCCCAGTAAGAGCAACCTTGCCCAGCCCCTTTCCTCCCATCGTGGTGGGGGTGAGTGGACAGGGGAACCTCACATCCACAAAGGAACTCAGAGTTAGGCTTCTGACACTATATAATTCAATCACTGTCTATATATGTTGTCCCTGAGAAACACTGACAGGATCATAGAGTTTAAGTTGTATTTCTTCAATTTTCAATATCAAGACCCTCCAAAAGTGGAAGTAAGCATCAAAGATGAATCCTTGTAAATAAAGCTAACCAAGAAGGTGAAGACTTATACACTGAAAACTGTAAAACGTTGCTGAGAGAAATTAAAGAAGATGCAAATAAATGGAAAGACATCCCATGTTTGCTGATAGGGAAGCTTAACATTAAGTTGGCAATACTACTCAAAGCAATCTATAGATTCCATGCAATCTTTATCAAAATCCCAATGACCTTTTTTTCAGAAATAGAAAAATCTATACTAAAATTCATATAGAATCTCAGGAAACCCCAAAGAGCCAAAATGATCTCGAAAAAGATGAGCAAAGTAGGGCTCACACCTTCTGATTTCAAAACTTACAAAGGTATAGCAATCAAAACAGCAGCTACTGGTATACAAACAGACATATAGACCAACAGAATAGAGTAGAGAGCGTAGAAATAAACCGTCATGTATATATGGTCAAATGATTTTCAACAGGAGGCCAAAAACACTTAATGGGGAAAGGACAGACTATTAAACAAACAGTGTTGGGAGAACTGAATATCCACATGCAAAATAAATGAAGCTGGACACTTTGTACCACATACAAAAATGTATTAAAGTAGATCAAGGGGCGCCTGGGTGGCTTAGTCGGTTAAGCGTCTGACTTTCGCTTAGGTCATGATCTCGCGGTTTGTGGGTTCGAGCCCCGCGTCGGGCTCTGTGCTGACTGCCAGCTCAGAGCCTGGAGCCTATTTTCAGTCTGTGACTCCCTCTCTCTCTGACCTTCCCCTTCTCACGCTGTCTCTCTGTCTCTCCTAGAAATAAATAAAAATATTAAAAAAAAAAATAAAGTAGATCAAAGACCTAATCAGAAAATCTAAAACTATAAACTCTTATGAGAAAACATACAGTAAAAGCCTCATGACATTGAATTTGACAATGATTTCTTGGAGATAACACCAAAAGCATAAACAGCAAAAGAAACACTAGATAAACTGAACTTCATTAAAATTAAAAACTTTCGTGTATCAAAGGGCGCTATCAACAAAGTGAAAAGACAGGATGGGAGAAAATATTTGCAAATCATATTTCTAATAAGGGATGAATATCCAGAAAATATAAAGAACTCCTACAGCTTAACAGTAAAAAACAAAAACAAAAACAAAAAACCAAAACTCAACCTGACTCAAAAATGCGCAAAGGACCTAACAGATGTTTCTCCAAAGAAGATATACAGATAGTCAATAAGCACATGAAAAGATGCTCAACATCACTAGTCATCAGGAAAACGCAAATCAAAACCACAATGAGATCCTATTAGAATGGCCATTATCGAAAAACAAGAAAATAACAAACGTTGACAAGGATGTGGAGAAGAAACCTCTGCACATTTTTGGTGGGAATGAAAAATGGTATAGATACTGAGGAAACGGTATGGAGATTTCTCAAAAAATAAAAGAGTAGAATTACCTTATGATCCAGCGATCACACTCTGGATATATACCCAAAAGAATTGAAGGCAGGGACATCTGTACACTTGTGCTTGTGACAATATTATTCACAACAGCCAAAACATGAAAGTCCCCAAGCATCCGTGGACAGAGGAGTGGATAAACCAAATGCCGTACAGGCATACAATAGGATACGATTGCATCATAAGAAAGGAAGGATGTGGGGAGCCTGGGTGGCTCAGTAGGTTAAACATCCGAAATAGGCTCAGGTCATGATCTCACGGTTCATGGGTTTGAATCCCGTGTCGGGCTCTGTGCTGACAGCTCAGAGCCTGGAGCCTGTTTCGGATTCTGTATCTCCCTCCCTCTCTGACCCTCCCCTGCTCACGCTGTCACTCTCACTCTCTCAGAAATAAATAAAACATTAAAAAAAAAAAAAAAGGAAGGATATTCTCACACGTGACATAACATGGATGAACCTTCGAGGCATTATACCAAGTGAAATAAGCCAGTCACAAAAGAACAAATATTGCACAATACCATGGCTACAGGGTACCTGGAGGAGTGAAAATCATACAGACAGAAAGCATAGTGGTGGTTGTCAGAGGCTGGAGGAAGGAGGGAATGGGGAGGAAATTAAAATTAATCAAACAATTGAACTCATTGTTTACTGAGTTGAGGAAGATGAAAAACTTCAAGAGATGGATGGTGGTGACAGTTGCTTACACAACCACGTAAAGGTACTTCGTGCCACTGAACTGTATGTTTTTATATGGTTAAAATGGTAAACTTTATGTCATATATATTTTCCCATAGTTAGAGTGTGTGTGTGTGTGTGTGTGTGTGTGTGTGTGTGTGTGTAATTAACATAGGGTCGGCCTCTTGACTCTTGAGAAGTTCTGCCCCCGCAGGCTGTCTGTCCAGTTGAGCCCAGTCAGCACCCAGGACAAGTCCCTTCCCCTTGTCAAAACTTACAGGGGTGCAAACAAGACCACAGGCTGGTGTGGCGAGCCCCTCGTGTGCAGGCGGACAGAAAGCTGAACGGAGATGTTGCTCTGATGCAGAGTCTCGAGTGCTGAGGGCTGTCAGGCAAGAGCGAGCACAGAGGGGACTTCTGCTCGGCTGTCAGGTGAAACCACACAGGAAGTGGTGCTTCAGGGGGCTTTGAAGGAATAAGGAACCCCAGGTGGCTTGTCTGGCTGGCTGGCTCTGTGACTCAGAAACACAAGTGGGGACAGAATGCTGGTTCAGCAGGGAGAGGAGGTGGCCATGGAGAAGGTGAGAGGAACATGTGCTGCACAAGCCCGTCGTCTCGGAAGGTAAGTGTTATAAAGGCATATTTGGCCTTGATCTGTAAGAACAGACCCAGAAGGAATTTCAATGCCAAACTCACAGTAATGACAGCTTCTACGTACAGAGGACTTACTATGGTGCATCTTACTCAATAACCCTAAATGGTACGGAGCAACATTAGCTCCATTTTCAGCTGAGAAAACTGAGGCCCAAGTGGTTAAGCAACTTGCCAAAAACACACACATGGCCAGTAAGTGCTGGAGCTGGGGTGTCAACCCAGAACTACATGGGGTCTCAAACTCTAATACACACGAGAAACGCCTCAGGAGCTAGTTTGAAAACATAAATCCCATTCCCAGTAGCCAAAGATGGAACATTTTGAGCAACAAAACTAAGTAGTATTGGATTATAACCCAGAGTACAAAATAAAACCCGTGAGTCCATATTATTATAAATAAAAAAAGAAATTTGGATGAGCTGCATCATCTGTGCTGAAGAATTCTAAATAAATAATGTAAATACACTACCCTAAAGAAGGCAAGATCGAACTCCCCAGTCCCTGAAGCCTGGGCTGGGTGTAATGACTTCCTTCTAAGAGTGCGCCATGGAATGGGGTGGGGGTGGAATGGTATGGAGTAACCGTACAGTGGACAGACCTGACTGACAAACGTTCAGTCAGGTGATCGAGGTCACTATCAACAGTGACAGGTCATGTTGACATTAGGGATGCTTGGCCATGAAATGACAAACATGGAACTTTACCTCTGTGGCCTTCTTCTCCCAAACCCGTAACCCCAGTATAACCATGAGAAAAATATCAAATTCCAAAAGAGGGGTATTCTACAACATACCTGACCAGTACTCCTCAAAACTAGGCAGGTCATTAAAAACAAGGAAATTCTGGGGCACCTGGGTGGCTCAGTCAGTTAAGCGCCTGGCTTTGGCTTACGCCACGATCTCATAGTTCATGGGTTAGTTCATGGGTTAGAGCCTGCTTCAGATTCTGAGTCTCCCTCTCTCTCTGCCCGTCCCCTACTCATGCTCTGTCTCTCTCACTCTCTCAAAAAACAAATAAACATTAAAAAAAAAAAACCTTAAAAAACGAGGAAATTCTAATACAGTTGCAGCCAGCAAGAACCAAAGGAGAAGTAACAACTAAATGTGATACTAGATACTAGATGAGTTCTTGGAATCAAGAAAAGTAAACACTAAGAAAATCTGAATCAGAGGACTCTAGATGCTGGTGAGGATGTAGAGAAACGGGCACCCTCCTACACTATTGGTGGGAATGCAAACTGGTGCAGCCCCTCTGGAAAACAGTGTGGAGGTTCCTCAGGAAACTAACAATAGAACTCCCTTATGACCCAGCAATAGCACTGCTAGGAATTTACCCAAGGGATACAGAAATGCTGAGGCATAGGAGCACATGTACCCCAATGTTCATAGCAGCACTCTC